>NC_046312.1:6626009-7288149 GCF_009819535.1 Lacerta agilis
TTAAGGGCTGTTATCTCAATAATTAACTGTGCTACCACACTTTCAAGGATTGCCAGCTAAGCTAGGTCTGTCTGGCACCGTTCTCCTGGTGCTAAGACACTTTTATTTAGGAGATCTTTAGGACTAGAAGATTACTGCTTTGTTTACTGTATTGATTCTGGTGCTTTATTCCTTATGCTATCTAGGTTGCATTTTTAATTATGGTTTCTTTTCATATGGAAGCCAATTTGAGTAATGGCTAGAAAGTTTTGAAATAAAACCGCTATCATGAACTTCCCAACTTACCAGTTTGCCTCTTTGCTGAGCAGATCTTGTTTCACGCAGAGTATACACATCACCACAAACTGAAATTTCCCGCCACACTCCCGGTTTCGATTCTTCAGTGAACCCTCCTTTTGGATGCATGACTAGAACGCCATTGGTTGTTAATCCATCCATGTGTCCATCGGGATTCTTCCATTTTGCTGCTTTTTCCTATACAGAAGGCCACAGGAAGAAATAAAAGATAAATTACTCAGCCTTTCCACATTCAAAACTTGTAATAGTATTCAAGATTGCAACCACAAGTAAGCTTCCCAAAGAAAAATAGCTATAATAAAGGAAGGGTTGCTTCAAATTCTAAACTCAACATTTAGCACATAACAGCAAAGTAAACATCTGCACACAATTACAACTATTACTAATAGTTTGGCTAAAAAAACAACAGCTTGCCTCTTTATCAGAAGGGACAGAAAGAAAATCACATTAGTGTTTAAAGTCCTAAACAGCCTAGCTCCAACTACCTGCAAAAACTGCCTCCTTCCCTACTCTCAATCTGCCTTCCATGTTCCAAGCCATGGATCTCTTCACAAGTGTACACACAATTTACATATAATGCTACTCTTCCTCCCTTCCTTTTTGATCTATTCCATTTGAGCAGGTTGTACTCCTCAATTTCTACATTCAATTCATGAGTCTCATCCCACCAGCCTATATTTGCCATCCTATATTAAGAGCTCAAGTTCTTCTTGCTTGTTTCTCATACTCTGTGCATTTGTGTAGAGACAACTGAAACCATGAGTCATTCTTCCACACACTGCCGCCACCTCTGTAACACTCAATAAGGAGTCACCTGCCACCGCTACCACACATCTCTTCCTTCTCTGGGAAGCAGCAGGAATCGTTCGGTAAGGTGTACCTTCTGCTGCCACCTTGATGTGTTCTGAGGTCTGCAACCACTGTTCTTGCTCCTCTGGCCAAGAATCAGTGTCCGAGGTGAGGGCATAGAATCAATTTTGTAGCTCCAGAGACACAGCATGGCTCCTGATGGACTATCATGTGTCATGTTCCTCCAGAGGTTTATCTCCTGAATTGGGCAATCTTCCTCCTCTCTAGGGGTACTCTGCCTGCATCTCTGTTGCAGGATAGTCTAGCAAGAATGTCCTCATGTCCTCATGTTACCCAGTAGCTTGAAGTGTGGACAGGTGGGCCTCAAGTTGCTGTACCTCCTCTTTCAGCATGGTAACCAAGCTTACATATGGCAGCACCTCTATCGTCAATTTTTCCCAATTAGGCACTTGATTCCACATTGCAATGAGGAAGCAAAGGGTGAGATTAATCAATCCTACTTCCAGATTTTCTATGGTGACATTAGCTCATGATGCAGCACATAGTCTTGAATGGAGAAGATCTCACACTGAAATTCTGGAATCTCCAGTTAAAAAGATCAAGTAGCAAGTGATGGAAAAGATTTCTGGACTGAGACACTGCAGAGCTGCAGCCACTCAGAGTAGTCTATGCTGGGCTAGATGGACAATAATCTGACAGTTTCCTATGTACTATGTGTTCATATTAAGAAAAAATAATCTGCAGTTGAATGCCAGCAAACAGCCATCATGTTGTGATAAGAGGGCTGGTTTATGCAACAAATTATCATGACAGAGAGGCTTGCAGAGAAACTACATGTACTTACCCCAAGGAATATGTTTTTAGAAGAGTCAAATCCTGCTGCAAAGATTCTGGCTGTGTATGGTGTGTTCCTATCACAGACAATGCGGCACGCAAACCTGGAGATGGTGCTTTGGGTGATCTGAGTTTCATCACCATTTTGACTGCCCGAAATTGTATCTGTTACAACAAAATCTATGGGGCTCTCTGTTGATCTGCCAACCTGAAGACATTGAAAACATATTTTAGAGAAATACCTTAGATGATACTGTTACATTATACATTATGTGTAGAAAGGTTGTTTGCTAAAACACAATAAATTGACTGACTGGCTGGCTGGCTGACTCTTTGGAGAACTATGCAATGTGAGAGCATGTGAAACCTTAAATAAGCAAAATCTATGTGTAACTTGTACATTCAGGTAGATTGAAGTATTATCCACAAATCAACAATAAATGTAAGTAGGCATCTTGCTCTCATTCTAAAACTGTTTTAGCTACATGGGGTTCCTTCAAAATTTGAATGACTTGTAATAAAAGCAAGCCCCTCAGAAGATTCCCCTGCTCCCCACAAAAATATATAAAAGCTTTTGTCTGTTTTTAGATTTAAAAGATCCAGTCTACAAACCGATGTTAAGTGATCCTCAATTACTTTTAAGACACCCTAGTATACCAACTATAACACAATGGATTCAATTAATGAGTTCCATTAGCAGAAGGCCTTCTCATTGGGACTTTCCCCCTTATTTCCTCACATGGGTCCAGGGTGGATTTGATTTAAATCAAACTGATTTAAATCACAATTTAAATCACTAGTCAGTAAGGCTCAGGGTGGATTTAAATAAAAAAAAACTGATTTAAATAAAAAAATGGGATTTTTTAATTTAAATCCACCCTGAGCCTTACTGACTAGTGATTTAAATGAAATCCACCCTGCATGGGTCCCACCAAAATAGTTTCTGGTCTTTTGGCGGAGAACGCCCAGAACAGCATGGTGTATTGGCGCATGGGGTGGGTGGGGGGGGTTCACTCTATCTGACAAACTGAAATTGCTTGCCATGGTAGAACAATCCCTTACACAAGAATGAATTTCTCCTAACATCTCTTAGAAGGTAAAGGTAAAGGACCTCTGACAGATTAAGTCCAGTCGCAAGCAACTCTGGGGTTGCAGCGCTCATCTCGCTTTACTGGCCGAGGGAGCAGACATTTGTCCACAGACAGTTTTTCTGGGTCATGTGGCCAGCCGCTTCTGGTGAAACCAGAGCAGCACACTGAAATGCCGTTTACCTCCCCGGCGAAGTGTTACCTATTTTCCTACTTGCACTTTGACGTGCTTTTGAACTGCTAGGTTAGCAGGAGCTGGGACAGAGCAACGGGAGCTCACCCCGTCACGGGGATTTGAACTGCCAACCTTCCAATCGGCAAGCCCTAGGCTCAGTGGTTTAGACCACAGCGCCTTTCACTAAATGCTAAGGAGGAAATCATTTCACACAGAGAGGGAGCTATATTTCACCATGCATATGTGGTCATGGCTCCACCTTTCTATGAAATATTTTAGGAGCACAGAAATTATACTGAGTCAGAACATTGCTCAATCTTGCTCAGTACTGTCTACACTAACTGGAAGTGGCCCTCCAGGGTTTCAGGCTGGAGTCTCTTCTAGCCCTGGAGTTACTAGGAATTGAGTTTGGGACCCTCTGCACACAAGGCAGATGCTCTACCACTGAGATACCTGTATAGCCATCCCCAAATTTTCTGCTTCATTGGTATTACTTGACTCCTTTTGGCATCAAGATGCCAATGGCTGCACTTGAATGATTCACTTATAACAACTATTACAGATTGCTCAGCTGCAGAAACACTGTGATGGGTGAAAATGAATGTGGCAAGCCCTGAATTTCTGTTACCACTTTAACGGCAGTAAAAGTTGTTATATAGAGAGACTAATGTTGCTTCTTGGAGCTATGCCATAAACCAGAATTATGAACTTCCTAGACAACAGCAAGGAAATCAACAGATTTTAGGTTGCGTCTCTGTGCATCTAAGAATTGGAAAGAAACAGGCAGCAAATTAAATATCAGATTAAATATCTGAATTGCATGGAGTCTTTCTTCCAAAGCTGAATTCTAGTTAAAGCTGTCTTCTAATATTTGACATTGACTACCAAGGTACAGGGTTGTGCTGTTTTGCTGTGTCATTTGAGTTTATGAAACATTCTAACTGCAAAATTCTGCCAGGTTTATTATTTGCTAGAAATATTTGCTGTGGGAGACAGAGTAGCGAGGATAAGCCTTCTTACCTTATTCTGCTAAAATGCTAATCAAGCACCTCTGTAGAAAAGATGAAAATCTAGTACAGGTGACTTTCAATTTACACTGGGATTATGGTCCGGGAATAGCGCATAAAGCCAAAATCATGTATTGTCAAAACACATCGACTTCAATGGTGGGTGGGATTGCCAAAGTTTTTATTCCCAGGTGCCTGCCCCTTTCCTCCCTCTTTTTCTTTTTAAAAAATGCTTGCAGGCTGCAGGGGGGAAACTGGCTGGAGGCTGTGAGAACAGGGTAGGACTATATGGGCCACTGGCAGATCCAGCAAGTTCTTCTTAGTTCAACAGTTAAGGAATTACCAGCCCCCCACCACAGCCCCTCTATGTCTAAAGCCCAACTGTAATAGTCCAACATTTGTAAGATAAATCGTCTAGAAAGCTCCACACATTGTCTGCTGTTTGAACTAGCATAACACAACCACTTCACTCCTTGAAGATATTCAATAACTTTGGCTCAAGTGGGGTGATCAATGCAAGGAACAGCTTGCCAGGAAGCAAGACCACAGAGTGTTGGAGTAAAAGGAGCCAATGTGGAACACTGTATTTCTCCCTGCCCCAAAACAAATCACACCCAGCTGAAAATCCTACAGTTTATGAACCGATCAACACACTGTCATCCCAAACATGAGCCTTGCATTTTCAGTACAATTGGCATTCTCAGAAAGCCCAGATATGTATAGGATTGCGTATTACTAATAAATAAATTAATAAAATTTGTATACTGCCCTTTATCCATAGATCTCAGGATGGTTCACAGCATAAAAACACAGTATTCTGTGTGGCATAAGATAGTACTGTATAAATTATGACTGTGAATGGACCAAGGAGCACCTAATCCCCTAACACTAGTGAATCTAAAGAGAAATGGACCTGAATGGTGGAAGAATAGGACAACACTGGGAGCTCTATGTAATATGCTGAGTTTTCCAAAAGACAGGCAGGTTTTTTAATTAACAAGCAATATTCTAGTACGCACTGTGCTTTGAAAGCACAAGAGACCTCTCATCTCTGTGAAGCACATACGGATGTGGCAGAAAGTATTTTAACTGAATCTAGGTACATGCAGGAACAAAGAAAAACTGACGAACCCACCCACTGTCTAAACAATCCAGAACTACCTCTGCCATGCATGGAAATCTGAAACAATGCGTTTAAGTAATGGCTTTGTTGGTGCTCCTGGAAGAAAACCAACAACCTATTTTTGAGCATCTGTAACTCAGTATATTTACTGCTGAATGAATATGTCACTGGAAAGACCTAGAGAGCATCACTAAATGAAAGTATAAATAATGCAGCCACCACCAGTTCCCACTGGGAGTGCTTTCAAAAGAGCAAGAGTGGGACACAGTCCAGCCTCAAGATTATTATTGAAAGGCCTGTAGAAATGCCTTTACACTTTTGTCAACAACAAAAGCCAGTAGTGAATTTTGAAAGCATGACACGTTGAGCAAAAAGAGAGCTTTAACTGTTCAGAGTGAGATAGTGGGAAAGCTTTTCCGTGTCAGAAAAAGCAAGCATGCAATGTGGTTAGTGTAAAGTCACATATGACACCACAAAGCACGTACTTTGCCGCAGGTACGTGTACCAAAGCTTCCCAGTGTGCACTTCTAAAACCAGTGTGCAACCAGCAGGTAAGACCCTTCCTTCAGAGAGAGCAACATCTGAGAATAAACCCTGTACTCCAGGACACCATTTCTGTAAGCCGTTTCAGGACATCTTCACTTAGGGATTTTCCCATACCATGTGTGGACATACACAGGAAATAAGCTATAAAAGCCCCACAAACAGCTGTTTTTAGGTCATGCAAATGAGCTTACCTGAAACATATCTGTATCTTTGTCGTGTGTATATTCCACTACCACCGTCTGGCTTCTTGACAACGTGTAGGATATACTGTGCTGCCCTTTACAACTGATGGCCTGTGGAATAAGACAGTTCCTGCTTTATTTAAGTAAGTAATACCTGAGTCAGGGAAAAGCACATCACTTCCACATTTGTAAATGCTGTTACAGCCATTACCGAGTTTCTCCCTATCCAGGCTGATTCAATTTGTTTATTATGCGGTTTGCAGCAAGTGTGGCTCAGCTGCAACTCTGGATCACAACAAAGAGCACTCTGGCCCCTTGCTAAGGGACTTCCCATGCAAGGTGTGACCCTCCCCCCCCCAAAAAAAGCAAAGCTCTTGCTTATGGACAGAAAATTACAAAGATCTGTCCTTTAAAAAACAAACCAAGCTAGAATCAAGATAAATGAATCTTGAATGCAACCATGCAAGTTTCACTTTTCACACTTTCTCTCTTTTGGGCACACCATTTTTTCAAACGACCCACTTTCATAATAATAAAAAAACAGCCTGTGAAGCTTTTCTTTACCATGTCTACCAAATCTAACCCAGATGCCTTGAAGGAACAGTGACTTTCAAAGGCAAGTATCTTTTCCAGGCCTATTCTGCTTCTAGAGAGTCTTTAACTAGAGATATCAGGGACCAAACCGAAAAGCATCCATGTACTGAGCGACGGGTGAAAACAAGATTTGTAAAATCTGACAAATACGGGTCAGATATTTTAAAAGCATTTTTATTAGAACAAAAAGGTATTTTAATCAACTTGCTTGATAACTGTGCTAATCACAAATGAAATTAACTTTACTTTTTTATAAACAAATAACTTAGGATAGTAGTCAGCTAAGTTTTACTCAGAGTAAACCTATTGAAATCAATGTACCTAACCATGTTCATTAAGTTCAATGGGTCTACTATGAGTAAAACTTAACTGACTACCACCCATAGCTTTTAACTATGTTCTGGAAGGAATTCAATGCGATTGTTCAGCCAGGTCAGGCATTTTGGCTTGCCAGACAGAACTGTTTCCCCCTTCTCCTCCCCCATGGTGTTGCAGGGATTTTTCCAACTCCACCCCCCCCCAATTGGGGGGGGGAGCCCCATTGCACAAGAGGAAATCTTCTCATAGGACTTCCACAGATGGAAACCATTAGTTGAATCCCACCCTTTTCTCCTTTGGCTTTTCTCCAGAAATACCAGGGTCATGAAATTAAAGCAACAGTGCCTATGAAAAGCAGAAATGATTTCTGAATGCAATTTTACTAAGGTAGCTTCTTTGAAGCACAAGTTAAATAAAAAAAACAGTCGGCTGACATTAACTGACCAGTCACTGACACTGAGCTGAGGACCCTCCCATAATAAAGGGGAATGATGAACCCACAGTGGTGACAGATATGCTTCAAAAGCTGGAACTTTCCATAAAAGAGAACAGAGTCTGACAGCCAGTTCACTAGAGATAAATGACCCTAAATTCTGTTCTGTCTCTGTCTGTTTAGATATTTGGTTAGAGGTGGAAGAAAGTTGAAAGAATATCAGTCAACACTCAGGGCTTCTCAGCCATTGGATGATAAGGGCCATTTCACTGGTTTTTAATTTGTTTGGGTGCACACCTAAGATGCATTAAGCATACACCTAACAATGTAAACTGCAAAAAACCCAAATAGTTAAGAGAAACACACACTTCATACAAAGCACAACAGTCAGAAAACCACGATTGTCTTCTTGTTGAGCACGTACATTGTGACAAACCAATTTTGTTGCTGAGTAATATTCTAAATGGCCCCAAGTGGCTATGCAAACAATTAAAGGATTGTTTAGGACTGGAGTTCACACATGGGACTGTGAAATATTCAAAGACATAGGAGCCAATTCCTAGGCTCTGAGGTCTCTTCAGCCCCCACTCCCATATTTGAGGTGGCCGGGGGGCCCTAAAGTTAATGGACACTGCCATTCAAATGGTATGTGTATGCTGCATCTTCTGATGGGTTTTGCAGGGCGGGGCGTACCTGCCCCTCCTCCCCCAATATATTTTATTCAAGTTGGCATCCTTGCTCAATGAAAAGTCTTAACATAACATTCTGAGAATGCTATGGAATGCTAATCCAGAATGCGGCAGCTAGACTTGTGACTGGGAGCGGCCACCGAGACCATATAACACCGGTCCTGAAAGATCTTCATTGGCTCCCAGTATGTTTCCGAGCACAATTCAAAGTGTTGGTGCTGACCTTTAAAGCTCTAAACGGCCTCGGTCTTGTATACCTGAAGGAGCGTCTCCACCCCCATCGTCCAGCCCGGACACTGAGGTCCAGCTCCGAGGGCCTTCTGGCAGTTCCCTCGCTGCGAGAAGTGAGGTTACAGGGAACCAGGCAGAGGGCCTTCTTGGTGGTGGCGCCTGCCCTGTGGAACACCCTCCCATCAGATGTCAAGGAAATAAGCAACTATTTTACTTTTAAAAGACAACTGAAGGCGGCGGCCCTGTTTAGGGAAGTTTTTAATGCTTGATGCTGTATTGCTTTTAATATTCGGTGGAAAACCAGCCAGATGGGCGGGGTATAAATAATAATAATAATAATAATAATAATAATAATAATAATAATTATTATTATTATTATTATTATATGCTCCAAGATAGTACCAGAGGCTCCTCTTTCAGGGGTATCAGAAGGTTACTGAATTTGTGTGTGGTACTGAGTAAAAAAATGTATCAAAATTAGAGAACGGTGAGTGCACCTGAACCCGCCTTAGCTTTAAGTTCATTTTTTTAAGGAGTTCTCTCCTCCCTAAGACTGTGTCCTTTTGATTTCTGCTGCAGTAATAAATTGGGAACAATAAAGGGTTGCCATCTGTACAGGTCAGAAACAGACTTCACTTTGATGAAGGCTTTACAGATGACTTGGCTTGATATTGGGTGCAAGGGACTGGGAGACTAGCTAAAAGACCTTTGTGTCTACAGAAGCTACTAGCCCACATGGAAGGACAAACTGCAACGAGACACCTGCTTATAATTAGGAAAGGGGTCTAAGCAGCTTTACCAGGCATAGTAGCCTGATTTACATAGTCAAGGACTCAGGTGGCTTGTTAGGAATGAACTGCCAAAGAAAAGTGCCATCATTATTACAAACTCTGGATCCTAGGCTGAACATGCTTAAGAATAAGGGAAGCGTAGCAGAAAACGAGCAGCCCAATGCTGTACACAACTGGAAAACAAAATAAGATGCTAAGTGAGAATCTGGCACAAAATGCTGCTTCGGTGAAACAAATTCATTTTTATTTTTCTAATGCCCCATCCCATTTAAACTGGGAATTTGGAATCATTAATATGAATGACAATTGTTCAAGCAAATTTGACTCCTTTTCCTCTAGGGAACTAATTGGGGCAGGATATTCCTAATAAGTTATTTTTAGCTCTGCTGCCTAGGGTACTAGAGTGGAATTCTGTCCTCATTAGCTTGTGAAAGGCCATGGCAGACTTCCACACAAATCCAACTGACATTTAAGACCTGGTGAAAACTTCCCATTTATTCTAAATATCCTATAGCATATTGCTAATGTTCAAACTCCACTTCTTAAATGAATATTTGGTTCTTGTTAAAATAACCACTCACAGATTTACTTTTGTTATTTTCCTAAACCCTTTATATGTCCGTTGGTTCTCTAGACCAACTATATTAGATTCATTGTTAACTATTACTAACAGATGTTGTTCAGCTGGTCATTTTGCTTAACAGATAAGAAAGCTGTGGTATTTGGAATCATTAAAACTGAATTATGAGCAGTTGAACTAAAAACGGTTGATTTTTGTAACAAAACACAGAACTAATGTAATTAAGAGTATATGGTACCCCATCACGCAGAAAGAAAATTGCTCAAAGTTCAACCAATAAATGCCAATTAAGTTCACCAAGAATTTTGATAAGATTCCTACTAATCAAAAATCAAGGTCTATGCCCTGTTTTTCTTAGGCCTCATTCTCACTGAGGACCCACTTCTACCAATGGGGGTGGGGTGGGGTGGGCACATGCCTGTGTTAGAAACTGGGGATGCAAAAGCTATTCTGCACATGGCTCCTGGAACCTAGGTTACGGAAGCAAAAACAGAATGGCTAGTTGCCCTTCCCCACCCCACACCCCCGTTCAGCAGCACTTTCTATTTATTTTTTCGAAATGCATGAACTAATTCACAATTCACATCAGTGACACATTGTTGATATTATTTTCAATAGCAATTCTTGACTGGACACCACAGACTTAAATGGGGCTCAGCCCCTGCAATAGCATCCAAAACCCTAAGTCATGAGAATAAGGAATCTTTTCAAATACCAGCACATGTGTGTATAGGATGCATTATGTAAAGTATTGTGCTGGATTTGAACTTAGTTTAAAAAGCACTACTTTTATAACAAAAGCAACATTTTCACCCTGGCCTTAATCACGCACACACAGCTTCAGTCACTGAGGTCCCCAATCCATGCACGTTTTACTTGGGAATCTCCAGTGCCACTGCAGAAAGCCTTCCCACTGTTATTGGAGAAGTCCCAGCATCAGCAAGATTGCCGGTCCCGTCCCGTCCCCCCACTGCCGCTGCTCCTTTAATCTGGTGGTAGCAGGTAGGGTGCCCATGGAGTGCCACTCCATTGTGGTTCCACCACCTAAGGCAGCTGCTGCAGTGTGCCTCATGGTTAGGCTGGCCCTGGCATTATCAAGTCTAGTCCCCTTGTTAAACAGCAGTCGCTGGAAATGGGAGGGTGGTGAAATGGACAGACGACGGATGTCACCATCTGTCTTTGGATTGCCACCACTTTATATGTAGAGAAGACTGCTACTTTGTTAAACACACACCAGATGAAAATTAATTGGCCAGAATTACTGCTTCTATGTTGTAAGACAACAGTAAATCTGGGAAGTGAAATTGATCGGTATTGCCAATAAAGCCACTAAGTGTAATTTTCTGGTAACCTTTAGCAAAAAAGAACATTGCCATGGAAACCTCATGAGCTTTGAGTGCCGAGAAGGAAGCCCACATGAAGTAGAATATTAGAAACCATTTTTAAAAGAATTCCCACATGCTTTTAACCACACACCTGGCCATCTCCAGTGTTTTTTCTTGCAAAATAAGGTCTTTAAAAAATAACTTAGCTAACCTTGTGCATTTTGGAAGGGCTTAAAACACTTTGAATCCCACTGAGAATTTAATGTTGCAGAACATAAAGGTGAAAAATACTTTTTCAAGTCAAAACTACTCACTATTTTCAAAAACATTTAGGCAGTGCCTTCACCCCCACCCCCACAAAATCTCCCTCCCTTGAGAGTTTTTCTGTACTTCTGGTGAAAATGTCCATATACATTTAAATTGCTCTCACCTGCTCACAACAACACATCCAAATTTATTTAGTTATGTGGCATTATGATTCAGTTACAGGTAGGTAGCCGTGTTGATCTGCCATAGTCAAAACAAAATAAAAAATAAAAAAATCCTTCCAGTAGCACCTTAGAGACCAACTAAGTTTGTTCTTGGTATGAGCTTTCATGTGCATGCACACTTCTTCAGATACATATGAAAGCTCATACCAAGAACAAACTTAGTTGGTCTCTAAGGTGCTACTGGAAGGATTTTTTATTTTTTTATTTTGTGGTGTTATGATGTTATTGCCAGGAGCCATAATACTAGTCGTCAACAGGTTCACCACACCTATCAGCCAATCACCCATCCCCACCACCCTTCTGAGTCATATCCCTCCCCACCCACTCACTATATATAAGGGTCTGGTGACTTCTGTTTCAGTGTATCTGAAGAAGTGTGCATGCACACGAAAGCTCATACCACTAACAACCTTAGTTGGTCTCTAAGGTGCTACTGGAAAGGATTTTTTTTATTTTTTTATTTGTTTCGACTACAGCAGACCAACACAGCATCCCACCTCTAACTAGTGGTGTTATGATGTTATTGCCAGGAGCCATAATACTATTTTCCAAGTGCCCTCCCACCACTGTGGTATGTCTATGAATTTGTGGTTGAAAATGGGAGAGGGCACATCCATTGAAGTGATATTCATATCAATTTTAAATAGCATTTTTATTTTCAATTGAGAAAAAAAGAGAGTTTGAGAGCACACTTTTTAGGGCATGGGTAGGGAAATTAAGGCCCGGGTGCCGGATCTGGCCCAATCGCCTTCTAAATCCAGTCCACGGACGGTATGGGAATCAGTGTGTAGAATGTGCCCTTTTATTTAAAATGCATCTCTTGGTTATTTGTGGGGCCGGCCTGGTGTTTTTACATGAGTAGAATGTGTCCTTTTATTTAAAATGCATCTCTGGGTTATTTGTGGGGCACAGGAATTCGTTCAATTTCCCCCCCAAAAAATATAGTCCAGTCCCCCACAAGGTCTGAGGGACAGTGGACTGGCCCCCTGCTGAAAAAGTTTGCTGACCCCTGCTTTAGGGTGTGCTCAATTTGTACCTATAGGAAGTTTGATTTTTATGTACAATTCTCCACCAGTCTGAACTGTACTTGCCCTCAACCTCCAACATTGCTAAAGTACACCATGCAGTTGTTCTGAATAGGTAAAGTGGCTTGCCCTTTGGAATGGCTGCACAGAAAACGTGAAGGGAAATAATTTATAAAGTTTAGACTTTACTTGCACATAAATGTCTGCTTTGGATCCAGAGAAGATTGATCCATTACTCCAATAACAATTGCTCCCCAACCATTCATTACACCATCAGGCAGAGACAGAGAGCGAAAAATTAATCGCAGTCACCACAAGGTATGAACGAACATAGCAAATGTTGTCTGTTGAGTCCTCTCACCACAACACATGGTTTTGTGCAAAACTAAGAGAGTCAATTTTGGATAGGTGTCAAATCCAGCTGAACCAGCATAGTGCAACTATAGATATTAGCTACCTTTAACTCACTGAAAGAGACTTTCATAGCTGGTAACAATCAAGACCAAACATGTCAGATTAGATTTCATATTATTGAGCCCAAATAGCTATAATGCCAAATCCTTCATTAGAACTATAAATATACATACATTCCACTGTAAATTGGGATCAGAGCAGGAAAAATAAAGTGATGGTTTGTGAGTTCTGTAATACTGCTTCCAAGAAGTTCAGAGTTTGAGTGGGTAAACAGCAGACATTCTCATTGGTATAGCACGCTAATGAGATGAGACCCATCAAATAACTCCATGATTTTCAGACACTACAAACTGAACCTGACGCAAATCTATTTTGTATTGACAGCCAAAGATACTCTCGATAGGCACTTTAAGAGAGACCTTTAAACAGCTTTCCAATATCTCTCGTGAGAAATGAGCAGAGACAAGAATTTAACCCTTGCCAAAATGCTATCGATTATGCACACAACTGGCATCCCTTAATGCTTTGCAATACCAAAACACAAACAGGGGGGGGGGGGATAACAGCTGGTTGAAGACTGCTTTTCCATGAGAAGAAGAAGAAAAAAAAACAATGGGGAAAGATATCTGCCTTTTCATTGTCAAGCCATAAACTATATTACTATCAGGGGCTTGAAACAGCAGCCGCAGGGACCTATCACAGGTATTAAGATCCAGCTCCTACCCCTGCTTCCAGGAAACATCACTCTGTATCTCAACGGGGTCATTCATTCACAGAGGCAGCTTGAGTGTTCTCATACTGTATATGCCAATCTGGTGCCCTTCAGATGTCTGGAGTACATCATCCCATCAGGAAGGCTGCTATACAACCCACTGAACATCTTGAGCTCAATGTTTCCTTTCTCAAATATTTATGACTATCTGTCAGCCAACCAGAAAATTTACTTTCTGTCCCATGGAAAATAACGCCATAGGGAACTCCCACACCACACATTTAACACAGTTTCCATCAAAGAATCCTGAAAAATGTAGTTTACCCCTCACAGGGCACCCTAAACAACCTACAATTCTCAGGATTCTTTGGGGCAAGCCAAGCGAGTTAAATGTATGGTGAGGATGTGACCTATATCCCCAGTAGTACCTAGTTCTTTCTTCTGGAAAGCTTTGTGTACTTATATCTCCAACTCTTGTTCAAAAGATTCAAATGTAATTATAGAGGGTCAACCAGAAGTCCATTAATTTTGCAGATGTTCTCAACTCTCTCTTCAGATGACATGTGAGCACAAGTTTTGAATTACCACCTTAGGTTGTGTAATTATGCTTTAATGGTGAAAGTAATCGATTTGTATGTGGTTTTGTCTAGGAAGTTACCTAAAATGCAAATAGGAAAACATTTAAATCAGCAGTCTTCAAGCTTTTCAGACTCAGGATCCCCCCCCCCCATCATGACCCACTCTGTCCTTCTCCCCCATCCTACTTGTCCTCGTGTTAAGCAGTATAAACAAAACAAAAAGGAGAGTGGCACTGGGATGCTGAATGACCCAATTCTCTGCCACAATTCTACCAGCTGAAGATATAAAATTAGTCCACCCTGCTTCCTACAGCTTTATGTATCTGCTCTCAGGAATGAACATCCGAAATGCAACGGAAACTCTAGAACTCAGCTAGGCTGTCTGCTAATACATTAGTAAAGAGCTCAGAAGGGGGGAACCTTTCCTTAAATTGACTCTGCATCAGGTCTTGGGTAGTCTCATCATCCTTTTTTAAGGAAAGCGAAAACAACAGCCAAACCCCTTAAAATTATGTTGTTTTATAACATAAAGTTAGCACTACTAACACCTCTCTATAGTCCTTGCTTTGGGTAACCCAACACACTCCTAACATTTTTGAGGCTAAGCATAGTAATGTAAGCCTTACTCTTTGCCCTTGGTACAATCTACCATTATCTGTTGCTAAATGATTTTGGCTATGCCTGCGCCATACAACCAAAACTTATTTAATATTATTGTACTAAATAATTTTATAATCAGAACAATTAAGCAGTAATGATGTAGAGTTAAAATCTTTATGGAGTACAGATAAAAGGTCTTCTAAGTTGAAGTAAAAAGACGTAGTATGAGTAGACATGCTGGTGTGGGACAAATAAACGGCTTTGAAAAAGTCTCTAAATGCCACTGATGCTGAAAGAAAGCCCTTGGTTCTGCTGCTCAAAAATAGACCGAAAACTCATTTGTGCTTATGTCAAAGTGACTTGCCCATAAATCATCATGCTCGGAATAGGTTTTCAAAGCTACTTAATGTTCTTGAAGTTAAGTCTTACGTTGTGCTATCCCCAGGCTTTGTTAACTCTGCAATATTGGCTGATATAATATACCTATTTTGAAATGTCTGGTTACATTGGACAACAAGTAAAGTAATGCATAATGAACATTATATATACTGCCTAGCCATAAGTTCACCACTGAAGTTTCCAACTCTACTTTGACTCTCTTCCTCACAGTGTGAGCATTAACAAGCAGAATGACATTTCCTAAAATAGGTGTGCTAACCTGTTCGTGAGGTTTCAAACTTATTTGGTTGGTCACTTTTAGGAAACAGAATGTCAAGTAAGGTAGACCTTGAACAGATGCAGCAAGGCAATTCTTGAGTTCTGAGCGAAAATGTCATTCTGCTGGCACAAGTGGATGTAATAATAATAATAATAATAATAATAATAATAATAATAATAATAATTTATTATTTGTACCCCGCCCATCTGGCCGGGTCTCCCCAGCCACTCTGGGCGACTGCCACCAAATATTAAAATACATTTAAAATATCACAGTTTAAAAACTTCCCTAAAGTTTTCCTCTATCCCCCCTTTGTTGTTGTTGTTCAGTCGTTCAGTCGTGTCCGACTCTTCGTGACCCCATGGACCAGAGCACGCCAGGCACGCCTATCCTTCACTGCCTCCCGCAGTTTGGCCAAACTCATGTTAGTAGCTTTGAGAATACTGTCCAACCATCTCATCCTCTGTCGTCCCCTTCTCCTTGTGCCCTCCATCTTTCCCAACATCAGGGTCTTTTCCAGGGATCTATCCCCCCTGCGTGCACCCAAAATCTCCAGAGAGCCTACCCCCAATCCTCTGGAGCAGATTTTGAAGGTGCACAAAGGAATGAAAGAAAGGAGAAGCCTTGCTGCACAAGTAGATGCCTGTCACTTGAGTGAAACAGCAGCACAGGAAGCAACTCCTACTACGACTATAAAGGTAAAGGTAAAGGGACCCCTGACCATTAGGTCCAGTCGTGTCTGACTCTGGGGTTGCGGAGCTCATCTCGCGTTACTGGCCGAGGGAGCCGGCGTACAGCTTCCGGGTCATGTGGCCAGCATGACAAAGCCGCTTCTGGCGAACCAGAGCAGCGCACGGAAACGCCGTTTACCTTCCCACTGGAGCGGTACCTATTTATCTACTTGCAATTTGACATGCTTTCGAACTGCTAGGTGGGCAGGAGCTGGGACCAAGCAATGGCAGCTCACCCCGTCATGAGGATTCGAACTGCCGACCTTCTGATCAGCAAGCCCTAGGCTCTATTCTAAGGGGTCAATTTGTCTTTCATGGATAATAGCCATTTTATATACCTACAGTCAATTAATTTCCCCAATCCTTTAAAAAAACCAAGTGAGTTAGAAACCACTCAGTGAGAAACTTTTTGTCAGCCCTATGTCTTTTGAGAAGAAACATTTCCTCCAGCATAATGTCACAGCTTCTCTCAAACATAGGATAACCATCTTATTCTGCTGGAAACAGTTAAAGCCCAACATCAATAAAGCAAGACAAATTCCAATTGTTAACAAAGGGGACATTCATCAGGTGTAGCTAGTGTGCACATCTATAAAATCTGAGGCACAGTACATCTGAAATCTTGAGAACAAGGGTAGTTTCTGACAAATTTGAAAGAAAATACATTCAACCTATATGTAACTTTTCTTACAACATATAGTCTTCCCCCATAACTTGGAACTTCCTTGATATGGCAGTCTGAGGTGGTAACATATTTACAGAAGGAAACACTGTTATTATGAACATGACAAAAATTGCACAGGTGTCAAAGACATAGGTAAGAAACCTATGCAGTTGGCAACCAAAACAAGCAGGATTAACAGTGCTTCAGAGTTGTTTCAGCACTCCAGGCAAGTACATGGACTACAAGAGCTGGTATTACTAGGTAAGTAATTTGCCCAGTATATACCAATGAATGAGTATTAGAATAAATCAGTAGAAGAGCTGTCTGGCTGTTTTGTGGGGATTTTGTAAGATTATGCATTAAATATGATATCTAAATTCTAGTTAAGAATTTAATCTCAACCACAGTAAGCAAATTAATATGGCTGAAGCTCCCAGAACTTTGCAGCAGCTGTTTACACTATTACCCATGTCACTGTGTTAATTATGCTCTCATTACAATATAGCATAGCAAGATGTCTCTTGAATATCATTCAATGTAGCAACTACACAGGTGCTTAGCCTTGCTCATGAGTAAGCCATAAGTATTTGTATTTACCTTTGTGTAACCACAAAAAAAATCACAGAGCCATGTTCAAAAAGAAAAACTGAATTTCTTACCCTGAAGTTATAGAGATATCTGGAAATAGCCTGTTTATAAAGGGAGTACAAGCCAAGCCCTGTTTAATAGAAGCGTCTCAGATATCCTTTAGTACTAATAATTTCCAAGTTTTAATTCTCACTAGGTGGCTTAATACACACGTTCTTCTACACACATAACTCCAGATTGCCTTTGGTTCATAATAACAGATAATGGATGCCCTGTGCTTCTAAAATAACTGTTCATTTAGCACAAGTTGTACTTAATCTTGTTTCAATGAAGTTATTTGTACAACACCAAAACTTCATCCTGTGAGTTGTTTATCTGAACTGATGGTGGCCAGAAGAGATATATTGGGAGCTGTGGCAGGAAGCTCAATGAAAATGCCAACCCAGTGCACAACAGCTGTGATAAAAGGCAAACTCCATGTTAGGGATCATTAGGAAATCAAGTAGAAATAAATTTTACCAATATCAAAATGCGCAACCACTGTTTGGGTCATCACAGCTTGAGGTGGCTATTGCTGAGTCCACAAAGGGCAGCAAAAAAAGGGGGCTGAAGCATTTCTCATATTAAGAACATTTGGAGCTTTTTCATTTATGAAAAAGGTGAGTGGAGGTGGGGGACGGGATAGAGGTGTATTCAACTATGCATAATGAGGAGGATGTGGATCGAGAAATTTTCCACTCTCTTACATAACACTAGAACCAGGGGTCATCCAATGAAACCGAATGTTGAAAGACTCACGACAGATAAAAGAAGGTACTTCTTCACACACGACTTGGATGGCTTTTAAAGGAAATTGGACAAATTAATGACACAGAAGGCTATCAACAGCTACTAACTTTGATAACTGTATACTTCATCTGGTATCAGAGACAGTATGCCTCCAAATACCAGTTGCTAGGAATCACTAGTGGGAGGGAGTTCTTGTACTCAGGTCCTGTTTATGGATTTTCCATACATATCTGGTAAGCCATCGGAAGAACAGAATGCAGGACTAGGTGTGCCTTCGGTTCGATCCAGCAAGGCATTTCTTATTCTCATAGCTCACTGCCGCCATTTGCTAAACATATCTGATGAGTGTATTCCAATAACTGTTTGTAGGCTGGTTCTTTATGGTTGAAGTCGCCCCTTTTTAAAATAGAAAAGAAGGACGTATGTAATTCATCAACAAGAAGAAAACGAAATGTAAACAGGATGTAAACGCTTCACAAGCAGGTTCCCAACCACAACCCACACATACTGTGCTTTCCAGGATTTCTGAAGGTTAGGAGAGGCGGCGGCAGCACTGGCATGACTTAGCATAACAAAGCCCTTCGGGAGAAAGAGACAAATTAAAGCATTAAGAGCTTCTTCATTTATTTTCTACCAGTATATAGCCAATTGGGTCTTTGCCTGAAATAAGTTTTACACAGCACACACTGATTCCTGTCAGTTTACTGAGATGAGCAGAGTAAAGAAGATGCAAATAGGTCTATGTCCGACACAGAAGATCATGCCTCCACCCTCTCCTGACCTAGAAAAGGTGTATCGGTGTCAGCAGACATGCAGACTGATCTGAGGATGGAAAGAGGCACAAATACTGCACATCTAGAGAAGAGGAGAAGCTGGTCAAAATCATTGCTCCACAGCCAGAGAGATTCTTCCACTTGCTCACTCAGCTAATTTTCAAACAGTCCCAGCAATTCACTGAAGTATTGTGGCCCCTCGGTCTCTGAGGAACACCAAATGTTCCAGAAGTGGTTCAAGGATGACCAAGAAACAGAAGTGCCATACAGCCTTCCCTTGACCTCTTCCTCTCTGCCTCCAACAGATTATTCTCCTTTTTACTGTCTGGATTTCCCCCCGCCCCTCAATTTCTTCCCTTCTGACCACCCCATGCATCCTTTCCAAAGGGGCAGTGTTCTTTGTCTGGATCCTGTCTCTCTGCAGGAAACCATTCTGCTCTCTCCTCCTTCCTTCTTCCCTATTTTCAAATGCAATGGCCCCTTCTTTTCTTGTCTCTCCAAATTTTGTAGGACAATTCCCCTTTTCTTTCAAATCTAACCCCCCCATCCCTTTTATGATGGCAGCCTATTTCTCCCCTTTTGGATTTTTTTCTGCACCCTAAAAACCTGGCCAGTTTTGTGAGTAGAGAGATTCTTGATAAGAAGCTGCTTCTGTAATCAAATTTAAAATAATTATTTAGTGGGGTCAAGAATAGCTAAGCTACAAGAGTTCTTATTTTTTATTCTAGTTATCTGGTACCAGCATTCAGAACCTGGTACTTTTCTTCATGAACCGAGCCCCAAAGATATATATCTCTAGAGTAGAAATAGAAAAAAACAACCCCAGAGCAAAAAGCAATTCAGTAAAAGATAGTTACAGCCTAAGCTGAAGACATTTTATAGTACAGTCAGACTGCAAATGTAAATAATGGTTTGGATTCTTCCTTTCGTTCATCGCCTGCCCCCCACCCAAACCCCAAAGAGTGGATTTATTTTATTTGCTGCAATGTGCATCAGTAAGGGGAGCTCTCTGCCATTTATCATACAGATGACTTATCTGGCTGGAAGCTAGAATTAGAAGAAAAATGTGACAGAAAAAATGATAGTTTTGAGCAATGGCAGCTATAAAGCACAGCATGCACCCTACACTCTTCTCCTTAAGTGAAGCAACGTCAAAACCTAAATAATCTCAGCAAAGACAGCAGACTAGGAGGTCGGATGCTTCAATATAGTCATGTGAAGTAAATTTTTATATAGACCTCCAGCCTACTAGTTCTTTCAAAAATATTCTACTTGCACATGTTGATACCCTACACCGAGTCAAGCTCGCCTAGCATTGTCCTGTTAGCTCAGTACTGCTGACAATGACTAGCCGCTATGTCTTCAGAGTCTCAGGTAGTAGATAGCTGTTGATGCCAGACTGAACCTGCGAATTTGTGAAACAATACCATGAGCCAGTGTAAGAAACTCAGATATATACAGTAAGCTAACTGACAAATGGCACCTTAAACCTGAGTTGCAGGTTGCCACAATGGTATGTCTAGGTGCCATTTCCACCTCACTGGGGCTTATCAACACCATCATTTCTATACTGCTTTGTATAGAACTGGGAGATCGGGGTTCAAATCCCCCCTCGGTCAACTGGGACGTTGTAGGGATTAACTGAGAGGCAGGGGGTGAACCATGTGCTCCTTGAAGAAAAAGGCGGGAGATAAATGAAATAAATAAGCTCTTCTGCTTACTTGCTTATGAAAGCTGCAGGGGCCAGCCAGATGGAGACATCAGTCGCCAACCTTGCATCCAGTGATCTCCACATGGTCGCAAATGGACCCGCGCCTGGTGCCTGGCTAATTTCTAACACTGCCATGAGCTGGCAAATTAATAACAGCAAGGCGAGGGGGACCAAATCCAGAAGACATTCACCCAGGAGTTCTTAAAGAATTAAAAAAGAAAAAGAAATTGCTGGTCTTCTAATAAAATACTTAAAATAAGCTCTATATCCAAGAACTGATCAGTGGCTAAATTAACACTGAGTTTTAAAAGGGATCAAGGAACCTGGTGGACACATTATTAATGATAGAATAATCTTGCTAGAGCAGAACCAACATGGATTCTGCAAGGGTTAGTCCAGTCTCACTAGCCTATGGCCAAAGTTCTTATGATGCCATCTCAGTTTCATATATGGTCAACTCAAGAATGCCACAAATCTGTCAACAAGCAATTCCAAACTATGATCCAGTTGCACCAACACTAGTTCTGTGGGGTGCTTTGGGTCTTCTATAACAGTCTTCCTCAACCTCGGCCCTCCAGATGTTTTGAGACTACAATTCCCATCATCCCTTACCACTGGTCCTGCTAGCTAGGGATCATGGGAGTTGTAGGCCAAAAACATCTGGAGGCCCGAGGATGAGGAAGCCTGTTCTATAATGTATCAGTCAGCTCAATAATACTTAACAAGGATACTTATTGCCTAGAATCTAGCCTGTAATGTCTCAGAAGTGGATCAATTCATCATATTTCACTGAAACCAGTCAAGTAATGAAGTTTCTTATAACAGGCATATGCCAATACTATATTTCTAATTTGTTTTCATTGATATAATTTTACTAATTATTTTATGTTGTCCACCACCTTGATTTTTTAAAAATGTTTGGCAATATAGAAATATTTTCAAATAAACTAAGTAAATAATAAAGAATAAGCAGGTAGGATATCAGGCCAGGACTGTCCAATTTTACTAGATGTGCAAACAACAGGCTTGGAAATCTCAATACCATACCTGCTGATCAACTTGGGAAGTCAGCAACTGTCAGCAGAACACAGTGCCTATCAGACCATCATCTGGGCCATTATGAGCCACAGGAAAATATTAAGTTTTCAATTGCTACTAAACTGGAAAATACAAGAACTATGAACCGATCTGGATTGCACAGCAGCCCTCAAGACTTTGTTGTCGGCAGAATTCTGATTTTACACGTATGGTGGGATTTTTTTTTTTGTAACATTTTGCACAGGTTGAACTGCATCAGCTTCAGGTACATACAGTATTCAGAAAGTACATATAAAACCCTTTTTATATTGGTTGTACACAGCTTAGTGCTTCTACCATAAATTTTATGCTATTTCCTGCTGCGCTTAGAAATATTGAGTTCTGGGAATCTTGTGCACCATCACAAGATTTTGGCAACATAGAATCAAAGCAGGAGACTTATAGAAATGGTCAATAAATATATTTATGAAGGTGCCACAAACAACTTTTTTGCATCATGACATCACAGCAGGGGACCTAACAGAGCAGTGTGCCCAAATATATTTAAAATATGACAATTTTGGGGTCACAAATAACTAGCGGGTCCATATGAGGTTTGCAGGACTTACTTTCAATAAGTTTGCATCTGATTATTCCTGCCCAAGTACAGCTTTCCATTTAAGTACCTACTGAAATCCATTTTGTTAGTTTTGGCCCAGTTCTCCAATCTGATAGGGTCATCTTCAATCCTTCCATCTATCATCTGAGGTCTTAGCTACCTCTCCCAGTTTGGTGCCATCTGCAGATTTGATGAGCATCCTCTCTATTTGATAACCACAAATGACTCCAATTCTATCTCAACAGTACACCAGTGGACAGCCATGAGCATTAATTATATCTATTAACTGTTTTCTGAGAATGAATGTACAACTCTTAAGTGATATAAGGTTGAAGTTTTATAAGGTTATACAGTCATACCTTGGAAGTTGAATGCCTTGCCAGTCGAACGTTTTGGCTCTCAAACGCCGCAACCCCAGAAATTATTGTTCCGGTTTGTGAACGTTCTTTGGAACCTGAAGGTCCGTCGCAGCTTCTGTGGCTTCTGATTGGCTACAGGAGTTTCCTGCAGCCAATCGGAAGCCGTGCCTTGGTTCCCAAACGTTTTGGAAGTCGGAAGGACTTCCGGAACGGATTCCGTTTGACTTCTGAGGTACCGGAAGACCTCAAACAATTAAAATGTCTACTTCTGTTCAATTAACCAGAAAGTGGTTTTTAATGCAATGTGGCAAGCTGTTGCCTGGGCCTTCCTGGGTTCTAGCTCCTATCATATTCTGCTCAGAACTTTCCACTGTTGACTCCCAATCAACCCAATCCTCCATGAGGAACCATTGGTGTTACATGTTACATGCCTTTTTACTCGAGCTGTTTTCTCATGTTTAGTTATGATCTTTCAGAGGAAGAGACAGCCTTCTGGTTTCTATTTTAAGCAAAGAGGTACAAGAAGCCAGAAAGAAATAATAAATAAAATTCTTAAGTGCCCAAGTATTATTCCCTCTCTGCATCCAGAAAGCTGCATGGCCACAAGAAGGCTGCAGAGCATGGAATGTGAAATCCATTGGAGAGCAGCCATTTGCCTTTGACAATGCCAACAGTGTTGAAATCAAAGCCCATTTCAAATGTTCATTATTATGTTTCTTTATAAATCACTTCCTATGAAGAATCTCAAAGAGATTTCACAATATAGTATAAAACAATTTTGCCTATAATAATAAATGTGAGGGGCAGCATTACAGCAAGTTCCATCACCCCACATATACATGTGTTCACAGTAAGGTCAAAGAATACCCCATGCATACAAGTATAATTACACAGAATACTTTCTGCGCAGTTGGAAACCCTCTTTGAGAACAATCGTATGTGTGTGGGTTTTACAAAAAAAAACAAAAAACGTAGAGATTAGAAGCAGAACTTGCCACTTAAGATACAGCACACCCACACAGTGCAATAACTGCATACACTATGGATACCGGGAAAGGATAAACACAAATGCATTTTAGCTCACATGATTGCAGAGGAAACTTCCATGATGAGCAGATTTTGCTCATACCTGGAGATGACCCACCAACTGATAATCCTTTCTCCAAGATTTCTTGCCTGTGTTCAAATTTTGTACAGAAAAGCTTTTGGAATTTAACCCACTTTTCTTCACTTGTCAGGAGTACACAAACTATAGGCTCTGGTCCAGAGAAAGAGAAAGAAAATTTCAAGCATAGACTGTTTTAGACATAATTTTATTACATTCAAAAGGCATCACACTCCTATTTCTATCATAACTAAAGTTACTTATCAAGGACACCTTCTCCACTATCTCTCTCAACCATTAACAAATGAACCAAATCTTCCTCAATATTTGTTGTTGTTGTTGTTGTTCAGTCGTGTCCGACTCTTCGTGACCCCATGGACCAGAGCATTCCAGGCACGCCTATCCTTCACTGCCTCTCACAGTTTGGCCAAACTCATGTTAGTAGCTTCGAGAACACTGTCCAACCATCCCATCCTTTGTCGTCCCCTTCTCCTTGTGCCCTCCATCTTTCCCAACATCAGGGTCTTTTCTAGGGATTCTTCTCTTCTCATGAGGTGGCCAAAGTACTGGAGCCTCAACTTCAGGATCTGTCCTTCTAGTGAGTACTCAGGGCTGATTTCTTTGAGAATGGATAGGTTTGATCTTCTTGCAGTCCATGGGACTCTCAAGAGTCTCCTCCAGCACCATAATTCAAAAGCATCAATTCTACGGCGATCAGCCTTCTTTATGGTCCAGCTCTCACTTCCGTACATTACTACTGGGAAAACCATAGCTTTAACTATACTCAATATTACAAAGACCTAAAACAGCTATCAGGTTTCCTCAGTCTCATCAAACAGTTTTCTGGTCTCAGCTCTACAAAGCTGCAGATCTACAATTGCAGATCACAAATACATATCCAGCATAATTGGTGTTTATTGGTAATCTTGCAATTTCATATTGTTTTGATTCATTCATTGTTGACTTGTTTTAATTTGCTGTTCAAGGCAATGGGATCCATTGAGCCAAAATGTAGTTATGCCATGGTTTGTGTACTGTTTCTTCATTTATTAAATCTGTATACCACCCTTCATCTGAAGATCACAGGGCAGTTCACAACACAAAAATACAAAATGGGCGGGTTACAAATACTGTATATTCTGGTGTATAAGACTACTTTTTAATCCAGGAAAATCTTCTCAAAAGTCGGGGGTCATCTTATACGCTGGGTGGAGAATCTGCGGTCGAGTATATCTCAAACTCTATATTTTAACTGGAAAAGTTGGGGGTCGTCTTATATGCCCAGTCGTCTTATACGCCGGAAAATACGGTAATACAATTATTATTATTATTATTATTATTATTATTATTATTATTATTATTATTATTAGACCAACATGTTAAAGTTGCAGAAGTGTACCTACAAACACAGTAGCATTTTTCTCAGCAAAGAAAATTGGGACCTTTCCCTATAACTCCTAGTCCCAAAGTGTGGGGTGGGAATCTCCTTTCTGATCATAAAGGGAGAGTGAAGAAGTCTTCCTTTCTTGTATACTGGCTTATTAGAAAGAATCCTGCTCCTCAAGGCCTGTAATTCTTTGAGGACAAAATGAGTGGCTACCTACTACTGTATGTACTAAGGAAACATCTAGTTTCGCTCTTAACCTCTCCAAGTTCCAGAGCTGTTTAATGCACATGCAAGAGGCCAATGATTATGACACTTTACCAACAGGTTAGCTTTCAATCAGCAAAAGTTCAGAAAGATAAAGAAACTGAGAATATAGATGACTTCCGAACACTTTCAAGTGAAGCACAGTGAAGAAGGGGGCAGGGGGGTCAGAAAAGCCTTAAGTGCTATTTCCAGCTGTTTTATTTAAGACAAGAGGAAGACCGATAGTGCCTCACTATAGAATGCCTAAATGGAAATACATAATAAAAAAACTGCACATATAAAAACTTCAAGGCACTGTGAATGCTATGAGAAGTTAAACAATTACATGAGAATGGTGCTGAATGTAATTTTCATCGAGACATGTCAGTAAAGAGTTCTACCATTGACTTCCAACTGGATGATGAATGCACCCTCTGTTGGATAAAGCAAGGCCCGAGAATCAAAAAATGCGGTTAGAATTTCAAGTAAAGTGGGACCTTGGTTCTTGAACTTAATCCATTCCAGGAGTCCTTTCTACTCCCAGAACTGTTCGAAAACCAAGGCGCGGCTTCCGATTGGCTGCAGGAGCTTCCTGAACTCAACCGGAAACTGCATTGGATGTTCGGCTTCCGAAAAACGTTCGCAAACCAGAACACTTACTTCCAAGTTTGCGGCGTTCGGGAGCTGATTTATTTGACAGCTAAGTCGTTTGGGAGCCAAGGTACCACTGTATATTTTCCACCACCACCTCTGCGAGCAACCTAAGAACGTGGAACTAAAGCCACTGTATCTCTGTTTCTCCTGAGCTGAGAAGCCCCATGCAAAATCCACCTGAGAACTGAAACACACCAGCACTGGCCCGTATCTGGCAGAACAGCAACGCAGGAAAAGCCACTGAGAACACCTTTACTGGATATTTTATTGGTTTTAATATTAAGAAGCATGCTTCATGCACTGCTGGAATAAATGTGCAGCTGTTACTTAATTATTGAAATAAATATGGACATTCTCCCTGAGGATGATGTTCCTATGGCAGCAGTATCACATTTGGCCAGCATTTAAACACAACAATGTTTTGTCACTGGGAAAAAATGCAATCTTCACCAGCAAATAATGGGAAATACACAGCAAAGTATATTTTAAGGACTTTGGAAGCTAAACAGTGCCCTCCTCATTGCCTCTCAAGAGGGACACTTGAAAAAATCTGTTTTAAACACCAGTAAAGCTACTGCTGACTCTCCTGCACAATTTCTTGGAATGTTTTTCATCTCTCCCACGGCCCTTCAATTTATCTACTCATTTTTTAGTTTCTTTTATAAACAGGAAGGAAATATAACCAGAAATATTGGTACTGAAAGGTCCCGATTTCAGTTCAACTTAATTAAGCAATGACAAAGATGATTTGTTTCGATTTTGGCTCATTTAATAGTTTTCCTACAGGAGCACTCTGTAAATGAAATGGGGATGGGGGGTCCTGGTTCCAACCCCGATCAAACAGACTAGCCCAGTAGTGTCAGGCATGAGCCAGCAACAAATCACACAAAGTAAGTGAAATTAGGCTGCTGAATCAGAAGAAACAGTTTCTGCTCAGGAGTGCCAGGCCTAATGAGAACAGCAACTCTTTGATAGATCTTGCTCCTATGAGGATGTTGTGGAGACTGAAGATCCTCGCCTTCCCACAGCAGCCTGAGTCTCCTCCTCTCTTGGGAATTTCCCAAGCCACCTGAGACTATGCCGGTGTGCCTGCCTTTGCTCCTCCCACTTCATACCTCTCCTGGTGTTGGGAAAAAGAAGAGTTTGGACTTGATATCCCGCCTTTCACTCCCCTTAATGAGTCCCAAAGTGGCTAACAATCTCCTTTCCCTTCCTCCCCCACAACAAACACTCTGTGGGGTGAAAACTAAATAAAAAATAAAAAAAAATCCTTCCAGTAGCACCTTAGAGACCAACTAACTTTGTTCTTGGTATGAGCTTTCGTGTGCATGCACACTTCATCAGATATACACTGTGAGGTGAGTGAGGCTGAGAGACTTCAAAGAAGTGTGACTAGTCCTAGGTCACCCAGCAGCGGCATGTGGAGGAGCGGGGAAGTGAACCCAGTTCACCAGATTACACCACCGTTGTTAACCAACACACCACGCTGGAGACTAGCAGGAGGTGAGCTTAGAAGGCAAGAAACCTTTGCTTCTTCACCAGTCTGACTCATCTCTGCCTCTTGGTCTCCCTCCTCTCCTGCTTTAGCTTCTGCGTCTAATTCTGGACTTTTCTCTGCCACACTCTCACTGCCCATTAAACCTTATTACCTCTTTGGCTTCTGACACCTCCTCTTCCCAAGTCTTCTCCTTCTGATCACTCATCATTGTCCCACCACCAATCCCCCACACATGCTGCTCCTTCCACATCACTCTTTGGGAAGATCTGCCTAGAGTTTGATGTTGCTAATTGCAATCAATACCTCCAAAATGTACAACCTGTGTGCTTTTACTCAGGGAGGCCACAGCCCCCCCCCCAAAAAAAATGTTCTTCAGGATTTGGAAAAGAATGAAGACTGTAAGAGCTCTTGCACACTTAAGAGCCGAACTGATGGCTTTTTCTTTCTTCCCCCACCCAACTTTGTCTACTCTTAATGACTTGTGTGATAAGAGTTTATGGAAGGGGCCATAGGTCAGTGGTAGAGCACCTGCTCTGTGTGAAGTCCCACCTCTGCCTAAGAATATGGAAAGGTGCTGCCAGTCAGAGTAGGCAATGCAAGAAAAGGCTAGGAGGACAAATAGTCTGACCTGGTATTAGGAATGCAAATCTATTTCCAGTCCATGTTACTTTTGCATGTGTTCCTCAATAAACCCTTTCCCATGTTCATACTAACTGTGTGGTTTTTTAAATCCACATGAACATTTGCATTGTATTTGAATACTTATCTTAAAATGTATTTTCTCTCAAAACATACATGTCTAAACATATTCTCTCTCCATTTATTCATTTTAAGTGCATTTGATACTTTTTTTAAAGCCAAGAATTCTTTTGAAACATTCAGGAAGTGAAAAAGCTGGTAAATAACTAAGTTCCAATATGTCCTTTAGTCCAGGTGCAGATCAGGTCGATTTGTCTCATAATTCACAAAACCTAACTGTTCAAGCATCCCTATCTGCTATAAAGCAATTTCCTATGAGAGTTCTTGATGTTAGCTTTTATATTTGGAAATGTTTATCATTTTGATAAATGGGCCACATACAATTGGTGGGCTACTTAAAAATGAGGCTGAAGTTTAGATTTAGTTTTAAATTGTATTTTAATCTGTATTTTAATGAACTGTTTTATGTTTTTGTTGTGATTTTATTGGTGTTAGCCGCCCTGAGCCCGGTTTCGCGGGGAAGGGCGGGGTATAAATAAAATATTATTAATTATTATTATTATTATTATTATTATTATTATTATTATTATTATCTGTGCACACAGACACATGCAGACATACCACACTCCATAGAATCATGGAATGTCCAGTTACCTGGGTGGGAAGCAGATTTTGCTTTCACCACAGGGACATCACTAAATGAAACACAAGTGAATCACAACTATTGTCATTCATGTTCATAGAAGAACAGAGAAGTGTGCAACTATGAAAACGTGTTGGGGTGGGGACTAAACAGCTTCCTGCCCTTATCAACCCAGTCATTCAGATTTAGGCCGCCCCATGTTGCCTTCAGTTTCTGGTCATGCTAGAGTACAATAAGATATTGAGAGACCAGCAGAAATAACTTACTTAGCCCTCTAAATACAGATCAAAGGAAACTATTGCGATGCCCCAAGCATACTGGCTCACATAAGTAAGAAACCGACCGCAGCTTGTCATCTCAACCCAAGAAAAACACTGCTGACAGTGATTGATGACATGATAGAAGAGCTGATAGAAGAGCGAAAAGTCAGAGAGATCTGTCTTGCACCTTACTGCCTTGGTGTTTCTCTTTGCTTCAGCCACATCTGTTTTCTGAAATGTATATTCAACACAAAACTGTGAGTTCATTTCTAATGGCTAGGGCTTGTTTCTCCTTTTTAAAAGTTCAAGGCCTCCTGCTGGTCTAGCTGCTATCAAGTAAAGCCTATTTTCTTCTGATTTCATGGTTTGACACCACAGACACAGACACACACACACAATATTTAAACGTATTTCGCCCTGATGGATTACCCTTAACATGAGAGGGGCAGAGGGAGTGCAACCCTTTTACTTCCACTCAATCTCTCAGTGGCTTTTGGTACCATGGACCATGGTCTCTTTCCTCCTGGACTGACTCAGTAGGATGGGTATCAGAGGCACTGTATTATTGTGGTTCTGTTCATATCTTTAGGGCTGTATCCAGATAGTAGGACTGGGTGAGTGCTCCTCGCCCCCTCTGGTGTTCTGCAGAGAACTATCCTCCTCTCAGTGTTATTTAACATCTATATGAAGCCACCGGGAGAAGTCATTGGGAGTTTTGGAGCAAGATGTCGCCAGTAGGCCTACACTGATGACACACATCTCCACTTCTCCATAACATCTGAATCAAAAGAAGATGTGAAAGCTATGGATCGGTGTATGAATGCAGTGATGGACCAGATGAGGGCCAATAAACTGTGCTTTAATCTTGGGAAGATGGAGCCTCTTTGAGTGGCTAGCTCCCGTTGCCTGTTCTGAATGGGGTTGCACTTCCTCTGAAGAAGCAAGCACCACCTTTGTCTGGTTCACCAGCTATGTCTGTTCCTGGACAGGGATACCTTGACCACTGTAGCCTATGCCTTGGTAACCTTTAGGCTGGGTCACTGCAATGTTCTCCATGTGTGGCTGCCCTTGTGTCTGGTTCTGAAGCTCCAGCTGGTGCAGAATGCAAAAACTGGTGGGAGCATATGGCCCCACCATATCTGCACTTATATATAATCATAAGATGGTGGTCAGCATCTGATGATTCTGCACACCAGAGATATTCCCTCTGATCACAATGTTCCTAAGAGGGTACATTTCCAAGATATTACTCTCCAGATGCCTCTCCTGAGTACGGAAAGCAGAACAAATGTAATAATTCAACATATAAATCCGACAGGTTCTTTCCATCTAGATTTTGTTTATATTCCATCCTTCCTTAAAAATGTAGCACATACAGTGTTCTGAAGCAGTCTCCCATCCAGACCTTGGCCAGACTCAGACCTGTTTAGCTTCATGTCAAGACGGCCACATTATGTGCTTTTAGAACAAGTCCTACCCATCTGGAAAGAAGATCCCATTTTCAGTTAGGTCAATTTCAATATCTGAGTCAACACATCACATTACATGCTTTGTAAGTTCAACTATTCACAAGACATTATCAAAACAGCCCTTGTTGTTTACATTCCTAAATATTCACCACAGTTGTTGGGTTGACATTATCGAAAAGATAATACAGGAGTGCACATGAGCCTTTATCTTTCACTCACCGCTGTACACTGACCTAAGCACTGGGTTACACTAGAATCATAGAGTTGGAAGAGACCACAAGGGCCATCCAGTCCAACCCCCTGCCAAGCAAGAAACACCATCTGTGCTGGCCCCAGGGGAGTGTCCGTGTAGCAAGGTCCAAGTCCAGTCCGGAGTCAAGGGATCCAAAGGAGGTCAGTCCGGCGGGGAGCAAGGCAGGGAGCAGGTCAAAGTCCAAGGCACGAGGTTGCAGGTTGAGCACACGCTTGCAACAAAGTTGCTCACGCAACTTGGGCTGGGTCTGGCTGGCTTTTATCTGGCCCTATGCTTAGGGCGGTCCCGATCCTCCGGAGACTCGCCTCTCCTCCGGGCCTGGAGGCGAGCACTCCTCCTGCAGACACTTAACTCCCTTCGCCTCTCTGCCCTGAGCCTCTGTAGCTCAGGAGAGGCTGGTGGGTTACTGGACCCAGGGGATGCCTCTGCTTCCTCTGAAGAGGCTGGGAGTGGAGCACCTGCAGGCAATGGGTCCTCCCTCCCATCAGGAGCCAGAGCAGACTCTGCTGATGCCTGCACCTGGGGATCCAGCACAGGTGGGGATCCTTCAAGCCCTGGCCCCGGCTCAGCTGGTTCTGGAGGCGGGGAATCCTGTGCAGGCTGGGATCCCTCAGGTTCAGCATCAGAGTCTGACTCCCAGGCCATCACACCATCCCCCCTCCCAGGCCTCCCCCTCAACCGAGGGGCCGGACCAGGCTTGCTGGGGTAAGCTGCATGGAAATCACGGAGGCAGGCTGGTGCGTGGACGTTTTCCGCTGGTTCCCATGAACGATCCTCAGGCCCATACCCCTTCCAGTCGATGAGGTATTGGAGCTTCCCCCTGCGGTATCGTGAGTCGAGAATGCGCTCCACCTCGTACTCAGGCTCCCCCTCAACCAAAACTGGCTGCGGTCGTGGATTGTCTGGGTGGAACTCGTCGGGTGGGGCGACTGGGCTAAGTAGGGACCGGTGGAACACTGGGTGAACCTTGAGCGATGGAGGTAACTGGAGGCGAAACGCCACCGGCGACACCTGCGCTGTGATCGTGAATGGGCCGGCAAATCGTGCATCCAGCTTTCGTGAGGGCCGAGAAGGATGCAGGTGACGGGTAGAGAGCCACACCCGATCACCAACATGGAGTTCTGGCCCCTCCTGACGATGTCGGTCAGCCTGGGCCTTGTATGCATCCTTGGCCTGGCGCAGTTGCTCCATCAATAATTGTTGCTGGGACTGAAGCTCCTGAAGCCAGTCCGTCACTGCGGGGACCGCGGAAGCTGGCAGCACGTCCGGGAACAAACGTGGATGGTAGCCGTAGGAGGCCTGGAACGGGGTCTGCTGGGTGGAGGCGTTCACTGCATTGTTGTAGGCGAACTCCGCCAATGGCAAGTGATCGACCCAGTCATCCTGCTGGAAGCTGCAGTAACACCGGAGGTACTGCTCCAGCACTGCGTTTGCCCGTTCCGTCTGGCCATCGGTCTGCGGGTGGTGGGCCGAAGATAGGCAGACCTCCGTCCCAAGGGTCTGGTGCAGGGCTCGCCAGAAGCGGGATGTGAACTGGACGCCGCGGTCAGAAACCACACGCTCGGGCAGGCCATGCAGGCGGAAGATGTGCTGAAGGTACAGTTGAGCCGTCTCCTTAGCTGTGGGTATGGACGGGCAGGGGGCACAGTGCACCATCTTAGTGAAATGGTCCATGAAAACTAGGAGGCAGGTACAGTGACGAGATGGGGGCAAGTCCACCATAAAGTCCAGCGAGACCGTGTGCCAGGGACGCGGTGGGACTGGCAATGGCTGGAGCAGGCCGGGGGGTCGGCCGGTAGGGCCCTTGGCCCGCCGACAGACATCGCAACCAGCAACGTAGCGTGCCACATCAGCCTTCAGACGGGGCCACCAGAACTCCCTGCTTACCAGATGGGTGGTCCGGTACCGCCCAAAGTGCCCTGCTGCTGGGGCATCGTGAGACATCCGGAGAACCTCGGCCCGCAATGGTCCTGGCGGGATGTATAGACGTCCCTGGTGCAGCAGTAGGCCCTGGCGCAGGGCCAGCCCCGGATATCGAGGGCATGACCCGTCAGACAGTTCCTGGAGCCGTTCCTGAGCCCAAGCGTCCACCCGTTGCTGTTCCTGCACCCGAACCTGCAGCGGCTTGGCCTCCTGAGTGGCCAGGAATGCAGCTGGTGGTAAGATCGTCGTCGGTACTGCCTGCTGTACTGTGTCTGCGATGTCCTCGGGTTTCCGGGACAGGGCATCCGCCTTCCGGTTTTGGGAGCTAGGGATGTAGCGGATCCGGAACTGGAACCGGGAGAAAAACAGCGCCCACCGGATCTGCCTTTGGTTCAACTTGCGGGTGGTCTGGAGGTACTCCAGATTCCGGTGGTCTGTCCTCACTTCCACAGGGTGTCGTGCTCCCTCCAGATGATGGCGCCAGACCTCAAAGGCCACCTTAATGGCCAGTAGTTCCCGCTCCCACACGGTATAGTTACGCTCCGCCGGAAGGAGCTGCCGGGAGTAGTAAGCGCAGGGTAACAGCGGCGCATCGGGTCCGTGTTGCTGAGACAGGATGGCACCGAGAGCCGTGCTGGAGGCATCAGTCTCCACCACAAAGGGACGAGAGGGATCAGGATGCTGTAAAATCGGCGCCCTCTGGAAACAGGCTTTCAACCCCTGAAATGCCACTTCAGCTTCCTCATCCCAGGAGAAGGGCGTCTTGGGGCGCAGCAGTCGGGTTAACGGGGTGGTGCGATGAGCATAATCTGCAATGAAGGTTCGGTAATAGTTGGCGAACCCTAGGAACCGCTGTAAGTCCTTGCGGTTCCGGGGCGCTGCCCACTCTCGAACCGCAGCCACCTTCCCAGGGTCCATCTGCACCCCGTCAGGGGAGAGTCGGTGTCCAAGGAAGTCTACTGACCGCTGGTGGAACTCGCACTTGCTGAGCTTGGCATACAGGCGGTGCTCCCGCAAGCGCTGCAACACGGACCGGACATGACTCTCGTGACGAGTTGGGTCACGGGAATAAATCAGAATATCATCTAGGTACACCACCACGTATTTGTCTAGCAAGTCCTGGAACACGTGGTTGATGTACCGTTGAAACACGGCGGGCGCGTTGCATAATCCGAACGGCATAACCAGGTATTCAAACTGCCCATACCGGGTCCCGAATGCCGTCTTCCACTCGTCCCCGGCACGGATCCGAATCAAATTGTAGGCCCCTCAGAGGTCCAGTTTGGTGAACATCTGTGCCCCCTGCACCCGCTCCAGCAACTCTGCAATAAGGGGCAAGGGGTACCGGTCTGGGATGGTGATCTTATTCAGGGCCCGATAGTCATGGCAAAGGCGAAGCTCCCCACACTTCTTCTTAACGAAGAGTACAGGAGCGGCAGTGGGTGAGGTAGAGGGCCTAATGAACCCGCGTTCCAGGTTCTTGCGAAGGAAGTCCTGCAAGGCTTCACGCTCTGGTTCCGAAAGGGAGTATAGGCGGCTCACCGGCAGGGGCGCCCCAGGCTGTAGGTCTATGCCGCAGTCGAAGGACCGATGAGGCGGCAGCTGGTCTGCTCCCTGTTCCTCGAACACGTCTAGATAGTCCTGGTACACGGTGGGGAGCGTTGACACAACCTGCCCCAAGGGGGCAGCTGCTGCGAACTCGGACTGAGCACGGGAACCCGGGTCTGGGAAGCGTACAGTCCGATTGACCCAGTCGATCTGAACATTGTGCGACTCCAGCCAGTCCATCCCAAGCACCAGGGGAAACCGGGGCATGGTAGCAATGTCCAGGGTTCGCACCTCCCGGTGCTGCTGGCAGCACAGGACCAAGGGCTGGGTCTCCCGAGTAACAGCGCCCGAGCGCAGGAGCCGTCCATCAATTGCCTCCACCTGTACCGGTTCCGGCTTGTTCTGAAGCGGGACCTGATGCTGAGTGGCAAAGGCAGAGTCCATATAGGAGCGGGTTGCCCCCGAATCCACCAGAGCGTGGGTGAGAATCCAGGGCCCACCGGGGGGGTATAGACGCACTGGTATCATGAGGTGTTGCAATTCCACTGGTGAGGGCCCATCATGCGATGCTTGGGACCCCGGGTAGCCTGGGCCATCAGCTACCGGGGTTGGCGGTTTCCCTGCGGCTGGCGTTTCTCAGGGCAGGTTCGGGCATAATGTCCACTCCCACCGCAGTAGAGACACAGGTTCCCCTCCCGACGCCGAGTCTTTTCCGAGGGAGAGAGGCGTGGCCGCACTGCCCCGAGCTGCATCGGCTCCTCCGATGACTCAACTCTGGCCACGGAACTGCTGGGAAGCACCGGCGCCGGGGGCCCGGAGTGCCGGTGGCCCCGGGCCTGGCGACGATCCTCCAACCGATCGTCTATCTGCAGACTCCGTTGGATGAGGGCATCCAGTGTGGCAGGGCGATCCAACGTGGCCAGCTGATCCAGTATCTCGTCTGATAGTCCCTCGAGATACTGGTCCCGAAGTGCGGAGTCATTCCAGGTCAAGTCCTGCGCCAGCAGCCGAAATTCTGTGGCGTAGGTGGCCACTGTGGACTTGCCCTGTTTCAACCGCCGAATTGCCCGATTGGCTTGACTCCCCTTCTGAGGGTTGGCAAACGTGGTCTCCAGATGATTGCAAAACCCCGTATAGTCTGTCTGCAAAGGGGAGTCTTGCCGGAGCAGCGGCAGCGCCCACTTGGCCGCCTGGTCCTTCAGCAAGCTGATCAGGAAGTGCACCTTGGTGCGGTCGTCAGGGAAATCCCGAGCTCGCCCCTGAATATACAGCTTGGCCTGGGCGAGAAACATGGGAAAGCTGGCTGGGGACCCATCAAATTTCTCTGGCAAGGCCACTGGGTACTTGCCAGGAGCTGGGGCGGCGGCCCCAGGAGCCGGTAAGGCATCCAAACGCTGCTGCAGCGCCGTAACCGCATTGCTTAGCTGCTGCACAGTGTGGGACAAGGTCTGATTCTCCTGGGCCAATGCCACCAGCGCAGCCGCCTGGTCAGCCATGGCTACTGGTTCCTCCCGAACGCACCCCAGCGAAGGGGGAGTGCGGGTGTGCGTGAGCAAACTGTGCTGGCCCCAGGGGAGTGTCCGTGTAGCAAGGTCCAAGTCCAGTCCGGAGTCAAGGGATCCAAAGGAGGTCAGTCCGGCGGGGAGCAAGGCAGGGAGCAGGTCAAAGTCCAAGGCACGAGGTTGCAGGTTGAGCACACGCTTGCAACAAAGTTGCTCACGCAACTTGGGCTGGGTCTGGCTGGCTTTTATCTGGCCCTATGCTTAGGGCGGTCCCGATCCTCCGGAGACTCGCCTCTCCTCCGGGCCTGGAGGCGAGCACTCCTCCTGCAGACACTTAACTCCCTTCGCCTCTCTGCCCTGAGCCTCTGTAGCTCAGGAGAGGCTGGTGGGTTACTGGACCCAGGGGATGCCTCTGCTTCCTCTGAAGAGGCTGGAAGTGGAGCACCTGCAGGCAATGGGTCCTCCCTCCCATCAGGAGCCAGAGCAGACTCTGCTGATGCCTGCACCTGGGGATCCAGCACAGGTGGGGATCCTTCAAGCCCTGGCCCCGGCTCAGCTGGTTCTGGAGGCGGGGAATCCTGTGCAGGCTGGGATCCCTCAGGTTCAGCATCAGAGTCTGACTCCCAGGCCATCACACCATCAAAGCACTCCTGACAGATGGCTGTCAAGCCTCTGCTTAAAGACCTCCAAAGAAGGAGACCCCACCACACTCCTTGGCAACAAATTCCACTGTCCAACAGCTCTTACTGCCAGGAAGGTCTTCCTAATGTTTAGGTGGAATGTTCTTTCTTGTAGTTTGAATCCATTGCTCCGTGTCCGCTTCTCTGGAACAGCAGAAAACAACCTTTCTCCCTCCTCTAGATGACATCCTTTTATATATTTGAACATGGCTATCATATCACCCCTTAACCTTCTCTTCTCCAGGCTAAACATACCCAACTCCCTAAGCCGTTCCTCATAAGGCATCATTTCCAGGCCTTTGACCATTTTGGTTGCCCTCCTCTGGACACATTCCAGCTTGTCAGTATCCTTCTTCAACTGTGGTGCCCAGAACTGGACACAGTATTCCAGGTGAGGTCTGACCAGAGCGGAATACAGTGGTACTATTACTTCCCTTGATCTAGATGCTATACTCCTATTGATGCAGCCCAGAATTGCATTGGCTTTTTTAGCTGCTGCATCACACTGTTGACTCTACGAAGTCTACCAAGACTCCTAGATCCTTTTCACATGTACTGCTCTCAAGCCAGGTGTCACCCATCCTGTATTTGTGCCTTTCATTTTTTTTGCCCAAGTGTAGTACTTACATTTCTTCCTGTTAAATTTCATCTTGTTTGCTTTGGCCCAGTTCTCTAATCTGTTAAGGTCATTTTGAAGTGTAATCCTGTCCTCTGGGGTATTAGCCACCCTTCCCAATTTGGTGTCATCTGCAAACTTAATCAGGATGCCCTCAAGCCCATCATCTAAGTCACTGATAAAGATGTTGAATAAGACTGGGCACAAGACAGAACCCTGGGACACCCCACTAGTCACTTCTCTCCAGTATGAAGAGGAGCCATTCATGAGCACCCTTTGGGTTCGGTCAGTCAGCCAGTTACAAATCCACTGAATGGTACCATTGTGTAGCCCACATTTTACCAGCTTTTTGCAAGAATATCATGGGGCACCTTGTCAAATGCCTTGCTGAAATCAAGATAGGCTACATCTACAGCATTCCCTTCATCTACCAGGCTTGTAATTCTGTCAAAAAAATGAGATCAGATTGGTCTGACTCGACTTATTTTTCAGAAACCCATGCTGACTTTTAGTGATCACAGCGTTGCTTTCTAGGTGCTCACAGACCGTTTGCTTAATGATCTGCTCTAGAATTCTTCCTGGTATTGATGTCAGGCTGACTGGGCGGTAATTGTTTGGGTGCTCTCTTTTCCCCTTTTTGAGTGCCTGGGTTATGTGCTGGTGATAGTCTGTCTCTATCAGCAGTTCAGCTGCAGCAATTTGCACCAGCTGGAGCCTCTGGATCAGGCCCAAGGGTAGCACCACACAGAGCACATTGCAATAATCAGGTCTTGAAGTTTCAGGTGCTTAAGGACAGAATAAACAGAAAAATGCAATTTTTGTTTTGGCAAACAACTCAGAAATACATGCCGGACATTAAGAAAGAAACACGACACAGAGGCCAGAATGCATTAATATTCCATAAAGTGAGAATTGCATTTAGTCTCTTGCGGATGCTAAAGGTTAATGCTGAAAGAGCTGGAGCAGAACCAAAAGTTTTAATGTTAGTCTGGAAGTTATTTCTAAAAACAAAGCAAGTTTCTTGTTCTTTTGCATTTGAGTTTGGAAATCATGTGACTATGGAACATGCAAAGATAATTCCTGGCCTTCTTGATTTAGTTTCAGGCTCCATAAGCTCCAAAAAAAGCTATCTAAAAAAGGCTTTCAATTTTTTTTAATTTTATTTTTTTTAAAAAAGTTCAAATCTGCTTTTGCACTTTGGAAACAGCAATAGCTGTAACCCATTTCATCACTGTTCTCTGGGCAGACATCCAGAAACCCTACCTTACACAGCGATTTAAAAAGCACAAAAGCTCTTTCATAAGGGTTCAAAGAAAGTGCAAGAGAATTATGTTGAACCTGGCATCAATTTCCACTGAAATGCAAAATAATAAAGGATTTTAATTACCATATCTCACTTAACTTTTATTGTCTTTGTACTCACAAAAGCCAGTATTCTGCATATTAAATTCAAGGTGCATGATATGTAATCAGGATGAAGCTGTTTTTAGGTAACAAGGTGCCTCTGGCACTCTCAACAGGCTTTTGGCAAAGTGATTAGCTATTGTGAAATCCAGATGTTAGAAAATATGGTATTGGATTCAATTTCCCTTTTCTGTAACCCTCTTGTATCATGAAAACTGAGAGTGCAAACAAGCAAGGCTTGTGCACAGAAATGTTAATTTATGCTCTGATCTTAAAACTCTCGTAGTCATTTTGACAATACACATGTACAAAAGAGTATAACCCTACAACATGGAACTGTGGATATGAAAAAAAAAATCACTCCAAGTAGTTACACATGAAGAATGCTGTGCTCTCAGTGAGCTGTGCAGTCTACCTACACGCGTGCAGCAAAGAACTAAAGTAAGAAATAGTATTGCAGCAGCACCTATCCAAATCACCTGATAACATCAGAAACATTTACCGTATTGGCCTGAATATAAGCCGCACCCGAATATAAGCCGCACCTTTAAAATTCAAGAGGAAAAAAGGGGGGAGAAAATACCCGAATATAAGTCGCTCCCATAAAATCATGCAGGCATTCACACCCGTTCCTTTTTACCGTATGACTGTTTCAGCAGCGATATCGTAAAAGCCAATTTTTGTAAGGTCGCAAATTTAAGCTGCCCTTTAACTTTTCACGGTAGGAATGGGGGGGGGGAGTGAGGCTTATTTCCAGGCCAATACGGTATATCACCATGCCGGCACAGAACTTCTTTATACAGTGGTACCTCGGGCACAAGGAGAAGGGGGCGACAGAGGATGAGATGGTTGGACAGTGTTCTCGAAGCGACTGGCATGAGTATGGCCAAACTGCGGGAGCCAGTGAAAGATAGGGGTGCCTGGCGTGCTCTGGTCCATGGGGTAATGAAGAGTCGGACACGACTGAACGACTGAACAACAACAACAACAACCTCAGATTAAGAACTTAATTCGTTCTGGAGGTCCGTTCTTAACCTGAAATTGTTCTTAACCTGAGGTACCACTTTAGTTAATGGGGCTTCCCACTGCCGCCGTGCTGCTGCCACGTGATTTCTGTTCTCATTGGCGGTTCGAATCCCTGCGATGGGGTGAGCTCCCGTTGCTCAGTCCCAGCTCCTGCCCACCTCACAGTTCGAAAGCACGTCAAAGTGCAAGTAGATAAATAGGTACCACTCTGGTGGGAAGGTAAACGGCATTTCCGTGTGCTGCTCTGGTTCGCCAGAAGCGGCTTAGTCATGCTGGCCACATGACCCAGAAGCTGTACGCCGGCTCCCTTGGCCAGTAAAGCGAGATGAGCACCGCAACCCCAGAGTCGGACACGACTGGACCTAATGGTCAGGGGTCCCTTTACCTTTAAACATCACAAAGGATTTCTAGTTCTCTTAACCAGTTCTTTAATTTTTTGTGGTACTTCTTTTCATTCTTTCTTCTTTGGTTCCTCCACTCCCTTTCCAGGTCTGTTCAGACAATATTCCATCCCTTGAACTCCTAAGCAGACTGTAAGATGGTCTTGGACTTACACATCAATCTAGCAAATTCTGTTAACAGAATGTCAGGGAGATCCCAGAGTCCAATAAGGGTGAGATTTTCTAGTGTAATTGCTCCTTTATAAGCATGGGGAAGCTAGGAACAGAAAGCTTTAGGGTTGTCCAGGGGTGTGGGGAGAAGAGAACCAACTGGATTTCAAACAGGCACTACATGTTGCGCTCTCATTCATGCGCAATGGATTTTCTCCTTCCTTGCTGTCCTTCTGCCAGCAGGAGAAGACTTCCTTGTTTCAACAGGATTTGGGGAAGAGACTGCTTTTCATGAAAGGGCTGGTGCCATGCTGTTTTTATTGTAATTATTTGTATGATATTATATATAAAATTCTATTAATGATTTTTTTAAAAATTAATGATTCCCCTCCTGCATGTTTCTAGCTGTAAGCTGCTCTGAGTCTGGGAAAATGGCAGAGTAATAATAATAATAATAATATCCTTTTATCTGGGAAAGTAGATTTTCTGGTGGATTCGCCTTATGTCAGAACTGCTAAAAATATATCATTTTCCATTACATCACAAAGATTTATTCTTTATAAAGAACATTCCATCAATTCTGGAAATCTATATATTCTTCTATCTGAATTCACAGAGTGAATATCATACAGAACCACTGCATGCGTTCCATAAATAGCTATTATTTGGCTCTTTGAAGGTCTTGTTTTATTGAAAAGCAAATAAAATAACTTCTTACATTAGGAATGTACACATGGGGAGGGAGAAGGTATGCTTTAGATTCAAGCTGCTCAGCCCTACTGTGAATTTCGTCACACTAGTCAGCTACCGGTATAATGCAGTCTGCACTAGGGGAAACCCAGAAACTCTCTAGTCTTTCCTCAACTGTGACATCATTACGGAAGTATGGGCAACGTCCCATGGAGAAAGATTCTGCTCATGGAGAAATCTGTACATCATCTGTGGCTTAAAAAATTACCAGATAAGGTTTCTAAACATGAAGGCGGACATTGCAAAGTTCCTTTTTGTTAAGCAAGTAGGTATTAAGAAAAGCAGAATATGAATACAAGAATAAACCAATGCCTCTGAGTACAACAACAGTTAGTCACCTGTTAAACCCCTACAGCAGAGGAACTGAGGATTCCCCTATTTCAGCTCATCCTTTCAACAGAAGAGAAGTGTCCTTCAGAATACCATGCCAGATCATGTTTAGACAGCTATTTTTTTTCCTTGAGCCTTTCAGTTTTAATCTAAACTCCTCCCAATGGCATTACACAGACAGACAGCAGGACAGACCTCTAATCTCCTCTGCACATTCTAAGAAGAAGCCCACCTTTCCTGTCTGCTCTAAGTAAGATGATGTTTAGATCCGGCATTTGAATTTTATTGAAAAAAACATTCGAAATTTATGAAGTACAGCCGGCTATTGCATGGACTCATAACATTCCAATAGCTATTATTAAATTGCCATCATGGTATAAGAGTGAATAGCTTAATTTGAGTACTCAGTTTCATATCCACATTGTTCCTTCATTTAGGCTATCTTTATGTGCCCTTACATCTGCAGTGATCATCTCAATATAGTTGCCTAGCAGATGGACTGAGAGTATTTCAGATTTGGGGATGCTATAATCAAATTCTGTGTGTCTGGGCAACAAGGTGTGTTGGATTTTTCCAGTATTGGTACCTGAGTCCACTATCCACTGTGTCATTCAGACACAACCAAACACAATCAGCTTTCCAAGTCCCTGTCCACATGGCTTTTGCTTTGGGTATCAGAGACTTGGGCGGGGTTTTAAAGAGAAAATATAAAACTCAACTACACTGATGAACTGGTCTTGCAAAAAGATATATCAGAAAGAAAAAAGCTGTTCCTTAGTTTATAGTAGTGATATATTAGCTATGTAGAGCATGACAGGGAAGAGAAATATAAACTTTATAACTAAATAAGTTCTATATCCTGTCAAACAAAAAAATTAACCATGAATTGGGTTTTCAGTAAGAGGAGTGGGGTCTGGCTTTGGTTAACTGGCTTTGCTATGAGAGAATGCAGAACACTATTCTTGATGGAACCAAAAAACATCTTCTCAGTTAACAAATGTATTCCAACTGCAAAAGGAGACACATATCTAGAAAGACAAGCAAATGGCAAGGCAGATAAACACAGGAGAGGGGGATTCACCTAACCAGCCCCATCAGCGGAAGCCCTGTACAAGGACTTCTGCTTATTCAACAGGGCAGAGAGAGAGAGATCAAAGAAAAGCATGCAGGGGGAGGAGAAGGGAATCATTCCATTGGGCAAACTGCAGTGCTCTCAAATGATTGGAAGACTGCAACATTGAATTCCACCCCTAATCACCAATATTCTGCAAAATCAGCATCCTTTTGCAATCTCAGAGACTTAAGTGCTTACCTTAGATGCTTGAGGTGTTGAAATCACATGAACTGTGCTGGGTTTGACACCGTTTGCTTTGGGTCTCTTATAGAGAGCAAACCTGCTTTTCCTACGCCCCCTATCACCATTAGGGAGGGAGCCATTGTACCTAGGAAGACAAGTGCAAAAAAGTTATTTGAGAGACTGTTTTATGTGTAGCGGAAAAGAAAGTTGAAAATCATAAAGACGGCAGTGAGAGATGCATGGTCTAAGTCATGGATTCCTAAAGTGTGAACTGTGGACTACCAGTGGCATGCATGCAAACTTCATTCAGATGACTTGTAATGTGTTTGTGGATTTGTGGCTAAGGGATGGGAGATGGGAGATGGCGTATCCAGAGTATGAACTATTTATATAGATTTTAAATTGTATTTTTGTTGCTTCTTTTATCGTATTACAATCTGAATTCTATAAATTTGAAATGGTAATACATGAGAAATAAAACAAGTAATAAAAATGCAATTAAAAATCATACAGGATCCAGCAAAGGGCATTACAATTGCTACAGCAGGCAGAAAAATCATTAAGTGGTTCACCAAGAGCCTCAGCAATGTTCAATGGCCCATGAAGAACAAGCCTGGGAACCACTGGTCTGCTTCTATGGAAATGGAAGTACTCCCTCCATTTTCAAGCCATTTGTTAAGCTGGTTGGCATTCATGATCGTATAGACTACTGTCCACTAAGCTTGTTGCTATTCTAAGTACAAGATTTTGCTTAATTCAAGTACTGTGTCTAGTTAAAACAGAGCAGAAGTTGCAGGAGACAGCTAATGCTTGCCAACAAAAGGCTTCAAAATTGCCCAGCCAGCCATACCAATATGAAAGCTCATGACAGGCTGATTTAGCCATACCTGTTTAGCTAATCGAAAGCTCATCATGGAATAATGTTTCCAAAATCTCCCACAGGCGCTCATCTGTCTGACACCAGCTCAGATATAGCCCATGAATAACCCAATCTCAATGGAAATATGACTTTGCTTGCTTTGTGCTGAGAACTCCGCACTATAAATTACTTAGAACCAACACTTTGCAGTGGAGTTTTTAAAACCACACATTCCCTTAGTTCTTGAATAACATTCAGTTTTTATTATGGATTTTAAGCACAGGAGCTGATTTCAATAAGCACAAAACCTTATTATTATTATTATTATTATTATTATTATTATTAATTATTAGAATTTATATACCACCATATTATTATTATTATTATTATTATTAATTATTAGAATTTATATACCGCCCTATACCCAGGGGTCTCAGGGCAGTTTACAGAACAAAATCAAAATATAAAACCACAAAATATATAATCAAAATAAAAACAACAACCCAATAACCCCAATAAGATCATTTCCATTAGTAGCAGCTGCATTCAAGTCCCCTGTAACAACAAAGTGTAAACTTAGCTATGTAATGATAGAATCCTAGCATTCAGTCCTGAAAGGAGTAATTACCAGTGGAAATTCTACATTCATATTTATACACACACCATGTCCCAACAGCAAAACACAAAGTGAGCCACTCAATGGAATAAATGGAGCTGCTGAAGCTGGCACCACATGTTACCCACATGTAAACCATCCTGCCCATCAACAGTCTGCTAGTTTAGCTCTGTCTAATATTATATTCGCACAATTTCGTCACTCTTTACTATAGGAAGAGTGTAGACAATTAATTACAGTATGTTGCTTTCACTCCTCTTCACTCATCCCACAACCCAGTTCTTACCCCCCAAAAAGTCAAAACACAATGATGCTAAGTGTAAACACTATTTATGAATTAGCCCTTGCTGTGTCATATTAAAATAAAAAGTAACCCTAAATTTATCCTCAACTCATCGCCTTGCACACAAACTGTGTTTACACACAATAAGATGTTCAATGCTTCTCCTTTTTGTCTTTCACTCTGTAGCAGTTATTCAGGGAATGTAGATGAAAAAGCTCCATTACATGAGGCACCACGGAATTTTTTTTAAGAAAAACAAGATAATGCATTTAGCACTTTAAGGGCCTTCACAGTATTTCCAACAAAAGAAGCAAGTTAAACTGAATGGAGTGCTGAAGAACACAACCTAAGAACAAAATAAAAAAATAAAAAATTCCTTCCAGTAGCACCTTAGAGACCAACTAAGTTTGTTCTTGGCATGAGATTTCGTGTGCATGCACACTTCTTCAGATACACTGAAACGAAAGAAGTGTGCATGCACATGAAAGCTCATACCAAGAACAAACTTACAGTAGTTGGTCTCTAAGGTGCTACTGGAAGGATTTTTTTTATTTTTTATTTTGTTTCGACTACGGCAGACCAACACGGCTACCTACCTGTAACTACAACCTAAGAACGTAAGAGGCGCCTGTTAGATCAGGCCAATGACACATCTACAAGCAGGACAAAAGCACTCTGCCAACTTGTGATTCCCAGCAACTGGTATTAAGAGGCATGCTGCTTCTGACCACTGCTATAATGGCTAGTAGTTTCTGACAGCCTTGTGCTCTGTGATGTTATCTAAACCTCTTTTAAAGTCACCCAGATTGGTAGTCATTACTGCCTCCTGTGGGAAGGAGTTCCATAGTCCACAGTTCACCTGCTGCATGAAGAAATACCGTATTTTTCAGTGTATAAGACTAGGTTTTTTTCCTAAAAAATAATGTCAAAAATTAGGGGGCGTCTTATACTCTGGGCCATCTCCCCCCATTTTCTTAAATCTGAGTCCCCCAAAATAGGGGGCGTCTTATACATGGGGGCATCTTATAGACGGGAAAATACGGTACATCATTTTATCTATCTTGAACCCTCCAACATCCGAACGACTGATTCACAGCCATATTTCATCACTGCAAATTTCCATAAAGTGGGAATTTGCAGTAATGAATATATATCCTGCTTTATCGTAAAAGTCAAAGTGGCTAACAATGCATTTGTTTTTAATCATCAGATAGACCAAGAGACACACAGTGGAAGAATGCAAAATAAATAGTTCTTTACAGAGGAACTCTTTCCCCAACAAAAGGCATAGTAACTGTAGCCAACTGGACGATGACCAAATGGTGACTAATACTAAAAATGGACTAGTACAGAGAAATTTAAGTGGAAATATACAAAGAAAGAATGAAAATATTGTCCCCTGAGGTAATTATCAGACAAGCAGTTTCCTACAAGGATTCTGCAGTGACAGTCAAAACAAAACTGGATGGTGGGCTGATGGGGGCACATAGCCCAGGCTGAGAATGTTCCCAAATAAGGAACTACGTAGGCACAGAATCAATATGTATGACCACACCAAAACCAGAGAATAACCCATACCACAGAGCAGCAAAACAGATTTGACACTAATACCTTCTTAAATAGCCATGGTCTAACTTAAGGCCAGACTGTCTTTACAATGTGGATGTGCTTCTTCCCAAGAGATTCTTCCCACACCACTCTGGTAATATGTGGATGGGGTCAACTGAATCATCTCTTCCCATTCAAATATTGATGGACTGGGAGAAGACAATATTCAGGGTAGAAGAGAACTATAGGACTGGTCCTAGTCATGTATTTCCAAGATATACAAGTCACCACAGCAGCATGAGAAAAAAGGCAACGAGATATGGGCTCAAACTATGAAAGTTTTCCACTTGCTTTCCACATACTTTAATGTTGGCCCAGCTCTGATTCCCTAAAACAATATAGAACTCAGGCAAAGCAAGTTCCATCTCCCTGGCCCCAACTCCCTTGCCTCAGAAGACCCACTGTTTGGCAATTGCCAGGAAGGAAGGGCTGTTTTCATTATCAGCTGAGTTCTGCAACTCAAGACAATTCTGGTGGGAGCTGCTGCCTGGTATGACCAGGAAAGGACAATGAAGGCAGGAAATGCTGCATGAATAATCTTGTAATTTCTGTTACTACACTACGAAATTGAGAAACCTGTGGCCCTCCAGATGTTGCTGGACTTTAATTCCATTAGCCCTGACCATTAGGCCATGATAGCAGGATAGGATGTCAGTTGGTCCAACAATAGTTTTCCTTTCTCTGCTGTGCTAGATTTTAGCATGATTTTACTTTGAGAACATTTCGTAAGCTGCTATGAGAGTGCCTCTTGAGGCTGCAAAGCAGATTAGTATTCTAAATAAAATATCACTTAACTGAGCTATCAAAAACCACTTTGCAAGTAATGCCATTGCTGACAACATTTCACATTCAAAACCAGAAAGGTATGAAACAACAACTCGAGGCATCAAGTAGTTAGATAATGCCTTGAGTTGTGAAAAATCATATAAAATCATTTGAATAATTTTTGATTAAAGCAGTTATAGACGGGAAGTGTACAAAAAAAAACAGCCCCTGCAAAATATGCAGGCAGGTTTCAGCTTGCAAAAAAAAAAAAAGGGTCAATCTGATATTTCAACTCAACCCAAAACCAAAGCTTCTGAACATTCCACTTACTTACCAAGAACAAACTCAGTTGGTCTCTAAGGTGCTACTGGAAAGAATTTTCTATTTTATTAGGACAACATTCTGTAAACTTTGAATTCAGCCCCACACTGTAGGTAAATACAGATGTAAATGAAATACACACAAGATCCCATAACATACATTTTAAGCCTACCTTTTTTCTATACCTGTTCTGTAGAAAAGTTAGCACAACCAATCTTTTATATGTAGTAGTAATTCTTAATCTGAGCACACTTTACTTTTTTCTGCAATAACTGTAGCAATGCAACCACCCCATTTTGAATTCTTTTTGCTCCCTAAAGCCCAAGTATTCTCAATTCTACTTAAGAGTCTTTATTGACATTGATGTCTTCTTTTTATCAGTAGAAGCTACAGATATATTTATTTGTTTGTTTGTTTGTTTATTAAAGTTGCCTGGAAGGCCTGCAGCTGCTAGCAAGCTTTAACATTTGGTCCTTTGTGGAATGGTTTAAAAAAATAGAAGCAGTACAACAAAACCCCCTACTGCTGGCTTTCATATGTCATTAATGTTGGAATGACATCTTTCTAGCTTATAATATAAAGAACTACTAAAAGCGTTTAAAGTCAATTATGCAAGGCTTTAAAAATTCACAACCATTTGAAGCTATGCCCAGCTATTTATAGCAAGGGATACTCTGTTCACCATTTCAAAAGATCAAACTCTAGTTTGTTATGCAGCAAGTCAGTAATGGAAGGCTATAACATTGTTGTATTGCATCCATCATTCGTCCCTACATATAAAGATCTATGGCAGCCCAACAAGTTTGGGTGAAACTGTTGTTCTCAGTGAGGTTTAAGCATACGAATAATGTGTCCACACATTCTTAGAAGAGGAACATTAGTATCTCCTGACCCTTTTCTAAACCACCTCCCGATGTGCACACATCACTCTGTAGAAACTTAGACATGTTCCATTTGCAATGCAGATAGACTTAAATGCATCTGATCAATTACTTTATCGCTACCGTGTTTCCCATAAAACAAGACACAGTCATATATATTTTTGCTCAAAAAAACACACAGTATGGCTTATTTTCGGGGGATGTCTTATTTTAACCGCTCCGCGCTGGTACGCTGCATGGCCATGGCTATCCAGGCCATCTTAAAGGCGAGGCACCGCGTCACTATGTCTTATTTTGGGGGTGTGGCTTATTTTGGGGGTATGGCTTATATTTCGCAAACGTGTAGAAATCCTGCTACGGCTTATTTTATGGCTACGTCTTATTTTAGGGGAAACACGTTATGTGTTCTGTTAAAAGTTGGATTTATTAAATCCCAATCTTTAAATTTGCCAGTACAGTCATACCTCAGGTTGCGAACGCTGCAGTTTGCGCGTATTCGAGCTCATTACCAACTTCTGGCTGGTGCACAAACTATAACCATTACTGGGCAGCGACAGACTTCTCATGGTCATTCATATATTGGTACCCTCATGATCAGACAACTGTAATGATCTGTATGTGGAGGTACCCTTGCACCTGGTTTAGAAGCTGCAGCAAGGAGAAAATGCAACTGATAGAGACACCCAGTTGAAAGATTTGAACTGGCTGCATATTAGCTAACAAGTTCAAGGTTTTGTTACTGACAGGATACTCAGGAGCACAAGTAGCTAACTTATACTGAGTTACACCACTGGGTATATCTAGCTCAGTACTGTCTACACCAGGGACCTCCAACTCCCAATAGACTGATCTATTCACAGCATAAGAAAACTGGCAGTGATCTGCCCATTGTCGTAAAAAGACTGGCAGTCAACTACCCAATGTTGTGGAGCTTTTTTTAGGAAGCCAAAGTTGTGGAGCTTGAGCTTTTTTTAGGAAACCAAAGTTGGGTTTTTTGCTTTTTTGTAAGGAGATCGCTCAGGGGCCAGAAGTCAACCAGGATCTACCAGGAACCCCCCGCAATCTACCAGTAGATCACGATCTACCTGTTGGACATGATTGGTTTACACCGACACAGGCTTTCAGGCAGAGGCTGTCTCCCAGTCCTACCTGGAGATGCTGGGGAATGAACCAGGGGCCTTCTGCAGGCAAAGCAGATGCTCTACCAATGAGCTGTGTCTAAGCAATAAATTCGTTTCAGAAATTAACACAGCAGGGTTCTAAAAGCATTTCCATAGTCTGAAGAGGGACTATGAATGCACACATCTCTAAGATAAGGCAGATAATTACTGTAGGAAAAACAGCCTTCTCTGTCGCTCTATGCACTGTCGAGAAAAAGAGCAGGGAAGAGAGGATTTAAGACCATTTAACTGAACTACTTTGGCAAGGCTCTGCTCCCACCACAGGAAGCCATAATCTGAAGAGCTGGTGCTTCCCATCGTGGTTAATTATAAAAGGAAAAGAGACTGTGCAAAAGGCAACTGATAAGTGTGGTAAACAATAGAGGCTATTTATTGAATAAAAAGTAAAAGTCTTGACCACTCCACATCAACAAGGAACTCCAGAGTCTCAGCAACATCCTTCATAAGCATTCACATTTTAAAAACAAAATAATCTGGAGCACAAGCTTTGGAGACAAGGCAGCGCACACACCACTGCCCCATGCAACTGCAGGATGTTGGCATACACGCAAGTGTAGGAAACAGATCTCCAATAAAGCTCAAGTTCCCTTCACCCCCTTGGCACACGGATGCTGCTCACCCAGTGGCCTGAATTGTGCCATTGCATTTTTCAGCATTGATAGTGGAGACCTAAGTACAAGAAGCTTCACAGAACTCTGAACTTCACTCACTTCTGCATAGTGACAGCACTGCCCTGTCACTATTTCATGACTTAACCCAGAAAGAGCACCCAGTCCAGACAGGGCAACTGGCATGTGCATCAGATTATTCCCGTGAAAATCAAGCAGCCACCAGAAAGAACCATGCTCACAAATGGTAACATTCTATGTTTAATTCATAGAATCATAGAATCATACGAGTTGGAAGAGACCACAAGGGCCATCCAGTCCAACCCCCTTCCAAGCTTCAAACCCTGGTGTTATGGACTGGGTGGAGGGACTTTCATGGGGGAAAGGGAGGACAAACAAATTCTCAGCAGCTTTCAATACCATTGACCATTATATTATTCAGCCTGCTCTAGATGGAGTCACATGCCCTATGACAGAGAGGGTCTGTCGTTTAGGGTTCCTCCTGGATCAATAATAATAATAATAATAATAATAATTTATACACCACCCATCTGGCTGGGTTTCCCCAGCCACTCTGGGCAGCTTCCAACAAAAGATTAAAATACATGAATCCACTGCTTTTACCCGAGGCACAGACAGCCTGGGGGACACAAAGTACATTCCATCAGTTTAGGCTGATGACCCAACTACAACACTATCTGGGTAAGGATTTCTGACAGCAGTAATCTGTGTTATGGCAACGTAATGACTGGATTACTGCAGGGAGCTTTACGTGAGGCTGCCTTTGAAGACTGTCCAGAAACTGCAGCTAGTACAGAATGCAACCACCCAACTGCCAAGTCTCTAGGCAAGCCAAATATAACACTGACCCTGCCACAGCTGCACTGGATGCATGTATATTTTCAAGTCCAGTCCAAAGTGGTGGTTTTGACCTATAAAACCTTGTAAAGCTCAGTATTCCAAAATGCATCTTCTGATATGAACCTACCCAGGCCCTTTAGTCTTCAGCCGAGGGAAGTGTGGAAGATGGCAAAAGATGGAGAGAGCTTTTTCAGTTGTAGCTCCCCTCTTGCGCACCATAATTAACATCCTTCGGGTATCAGGTAAAATACAGTGGTACCTCATGTTGTGTACTTAGTCTGTTCTGGAGGTCCGTTCATAACAGGAAACCGCTCGTAACATGAGGCACACTTTCTCTAATGGCGCCTCCCGCTGCTGCCGCGCCGCCAGAGCGTGACTTCCGCTTGCATCCTGGGGCAAAGGTCACAACAAGGGGCATCTACTTCCGGGTTAGCGGAGCACGTAACCCACAGCATTTGTAAGGGGGACGGTACGTAACACAAGGTAGCACTGTTTTCTCTCTTCTCCCAGGCGTTTGAAAGATTATGATGATTTAGCTTGCTATTTACTGATTATATGTTTTTGCTCCTGTTTTATTAGCTATTGTATGTTTTATATGGTATTGTTCTTTTTCGTTGTTTTACATTCCTGTAATTGTGCAAGTGACTTGGAGAGTCTGGATGCAGTAAGCGACTTCTAAATTGAATAAATAAATACTTTGTAAACTGCTTCAAGGGTTGTTGTTGTTGTTGTTTTTACAATCAAGCAGAGCATAAATTCTATGAAATAAATAAATGCCAACAACGGCAAACAACAACTTAGTAAATAGAAGGCAGCTCCATTCAGAGGAATGATTGAACCAACAGGCAAGTTCATGTCCTGCCTTAATTTGGAATCGTTATAATATGGTGGCCCCTTTGACGAGGATGATCACCATTCCTACTAAACCACGATTGCCCATGATCATGTTTTTCTAGTTTATGCTGTTTTTAGATCCATAATAATAATAATAACAATAATAACAACAAAAAGACAGGAGAGGGGTTGGAACTTGAACCCACTTTTCCAAGCTGCTGAGGCACAATTCAAGCTGTGGTTTTAACTTGAAGGCCTAAGAAACTTGAAGCCTGAACAGTCAGTCATCTGTTCCTTCATCATTATCTCTGCTTAGGTAAATCCAACACCACAAGGGCGGGCAAGCAAGTTGGTAAACATCAGAGTCCAGGCATGTGAATGTTACAGGTATAAACTGTGGGAAAAGATGCCCAGCTTCTAGTGTCTTGTCACACGCAGGTCTCTTTGCTGCGAGTCAGACACAGATCTTTTACGGCCTCATATTACATTTTCCCATAGCTTCAAATACGGGGTATCATTCACTAGACTATACTGAGTCTTTAGAAGGTAAAATGAGAAACAGTCCTGATTATAATCTCTCACTTTATGAGTGCGGAATACAAATGGTGCATACCAAAAAAAGGAGCACGCAAGGCTCCCCGCCCCAACTATAAACCGTTTCCCCCCAAAGCTTAGTTGAACTTGAACCTTAGCCTGATTAACTTCTGGGCAATACAGCATCTTGTGGTGTGCATTTATCTGCCAAGAATGTTTACATCATGATTTGCATTTGTACTTCCTCCACCACCACCAATATTTACTGTGTTTACATCTTAGAGAGATTGGAAAACAATGAAAAGATGTCCATAATAAAAGCATGTGGAAATAAAAAGGCTGCATGAAGTGTCTTTAAACTCAGTGCCTGCTCCCAAGGAAGCCATCGGTTTCCCTATCTGACTGCTCTGCCGTAGCCACGAACTAATCTGAGCACTCAGGAGGCTACATTTTAGGCAACTCGTTGAAAACAAAAACCTTGAAGCCTGACAGTATGATATGGTTGGAAACACCAGCCCACCTTGCTCAGTTTTATCCGACGCCATTCTCAAGCTAACGGTTTCCATTAATTACAATATTATATCTCAGTCAGGAAGTAAAGGTAGCATATGCACAGCTGAACCCTTATTAGCAGGAACTGTAGATTAGGGAAGGATAGATTTCCCACCCTGTTTTATTTCTAAGTATTAATTCTAATTAATGCAGTATTAATTGTAAGAGCAATTAAGTAAATGAAGTATTTGTGCAACTGTAAAAAGAAGCAGCAACTTCATTTTGCATACCAGATGGAATATACACACCAGACAATCACCAATCACTGATGCTATATAACCTCAAAACATCCTCCATTCATATCAGAGTGGGCTTGGAAGTCCTTGGAGACTTAATTGACACAGTGTTTGCTGCCTATAGATTTGCTGAGGTGAAGAAACTTGTTAGCCATGTGAAAGTGTGTCCAACACTAAAACCTAAGTTCTCGGTTGCTGTAGGGCAGCGTTCAAAACAAGTCGGGCACCAGTCACATTTTACGACTGGCAACTGGCCTTTTGCAAGGAAGTGGAGATGTCCGGGTGCCAGGTTTGGTACCTGATTTCTCCACCTGGCTCCACATGCGCCTTTTCGTGTTGAGCAAATGCGGCTAGACATTCTGTTTTGGCACCAAAACCGAGGTTCCAGGTACCCTGTGCCCGATTAGCTTTCCTATCCCAGTTTTCTCAAACTGCTATAGGGAAGATCTAATGCATAATTCATTATTTTTGCCCTTTCATAAGCTTTAATGCAAAGGAAGAAGGAATGCCACACTCAAGTGATGCATTACTCACCTTCTCCTTTGGATACGTATATATTCAGGAGAGTTGCCACTTCCTGTGCTTAAAAACATCTCAAGGCTCAAGGCAGAGCCAGTGTGGTGTAGTGGTTGAGTGGTAGACTCGTAATCTGGGGAACCGGGTTCGCTTCCCCGCTCCTCCACACATGCAGCTGCTGGGTGACCTTGGGCTACTCACACTTCTTTGAAGTCTCTCAGCCCCACTCACCTCACAGAGTGTTTGTTGTGGGGGAGGAAGGGAAAGGAGAATGTTAGCCGCTTTGAGACTCCTTCAGGTAGTGATAAAGCGGGATATCAAATCCAAACTCTTCTTCTTCTCTTCTAACACCATGATCCCCCCTCTCCACCTGGTCACTAGCTTTATTTTAAGTAGAACTGGGGTGAGAGGGATCAGGAAGACTGAAGAAAAGAATTAGAGGAAGAATGGGTTCTTTTGCAAATCTGGTCATAAAATTACACAGAGCTACATGTACAAGAACCTCTGTTTTAAGCAAACTCTGCACACTCGAAGAAAATTTTTGTTGGGGGGAGGGAGCTTGGTTTATGCATGCAGAAGGTCCTAGGTTCGAACCTCAATATCACCAATTAAAAAGCATCAGTTAACAAATAATCTAATCCAATAGAAGGTAGTTTCCTATGGCATTGACCACAATATTATCAAGCTCTATGTGACACTCCTGGAATTTTAGTTACAGGTAGGTAGCCGTGTTGGTCTGACATAGTTGAACCAAAACAAAAACATTTCTTTCCAGTAGCACCTTAGAGACCAACTAAGTTTGTTATTCGTATGAGCTTTTGTGTGCATGCACACTTCTTCAGATACCTGGAATTTTGTATCTGAAGAAGTGTGCATGCACACGAAAGCTCATACCAAGAACAAACTTAGTTGGTCTCTAAGGTGCTACTGGAAAGAATTTTTTATTTTGTTTTGACTATGGCAGACCAACACGGCTACCCACCTGTAACTGGAATTTTGCCACTGTCATCTCCTAGCCATCTGCAGTTGCTCCATATCTATTACATGATCAACCATCTCTACCTTCCCCAACTCTAGACCGACGCACCGATTTCCTCGGCCAATCTCCACAAAGGCACTTCATGTATTTACCCCTCACTATGCCAATGAACTCCACCCCATCTTTTTCAGTAGCTCAGAAAGGGCAGGTAGCAAGCATTCTGAGCACCAGGAAGCCTCAATAGCCATAGGCAGAAGCAAGGTGCTAAAGACAGTCAACCTGAAATCAGCCTGCAATCCATGTTCTGCCCACCCACATTTTAAATGAGTTGTTCCTCAATGTAAGCAGTTTTCCTCCCACAAGCCTTTCTGGGGCTTTGAAAAACAAGCATGATTACATATTCATTGTGTTTAATGAACAAGCCTTGAGGCCCTTTTTCTTCTGTATTCAAGAACAAGGTTCCTTCAACTGCCTTTCCGGCGCCACCCTCTTAGCAGTACTGTAAAACTGGTGCACTTTCTGGTGCTACAAGCACCACATCATCTGTGTAATCCCAAAAGACCTCCACAGATTTGATCACCGAGAGCAATAGCCTCTGGCCAGGATGCCGAGCAAATTCCTTGCCCTCAATTCCCCATGAAATGAAGAGAATATGGGCAGGGGAATCTCATGCCACACTAAGCATGCAGAAAATGAAGATTATGTCAGCTCAAAACTTCAGCACATTGTGAAAGGTGGGGAAGGGGTCTCCCCAGCTTTGGAAATGCAGAAGCAGCAAAACAGACACAACAAATTGCCAAGAATATCCAAGAGAGTTTATGGTTCCCAGCTTCCTATGCTTTTAAAAGACAAAAATTCAGCAGGTGAAACTTTTTCCATATTGTATCTCCAGAAATCATCAGCTGTTGGATTTCTCCCTTTCAAAAAGCATAGAAGTCTGTCTGGAAAAGAAGCTTCTCATCCCTATTTAGGGTGCTTTCAAGTTGCTTTCAACAATATGGCTCTCATTCCTGAGGGTATCCGAAAAGATGACTGTGCACCGCAGAAGCATTAATGGACTAGGACACAGCCATTCTTTGCTCCAAGGAATGTTGCATCACACACTCTTACAGATTAGAAAGCAGTGATAAATTTTCTTATGAAGGCTTGCAAAAAAATCCCCTTTGAACTTTGAGAAGAAGAAAAATCCACAGCTACTGGGTTCAAAAAATTTCCATCACATGACATGCTTCTTAGACTTAACAGTAATCTCTTAGACCAACTATGCCCAAATGTTTACTAAGTCCACAAACACAATTTTGCCTTTGTTTTGGGCTTTACTGGTAGTTTCATCAAACTCTGCCCTTGGAAATAAACCCTCTCTCACCCTCTGTATGGCATGGGCCAAAAAAAGATGCAGCACATGTTCCATGTTTCTGTGTAAGCACAAAAAGGTGACCACAGAACTGGTAGAAATGTAATGTATTTAATATCTCAGCTTTCTTTTTAAAGAAGTATTTTAGCCCTTATGGTTACAAATATATGTTTAAAACCTGTGCAGGCAAAATGACTATGACTGCAAAAAAAACAAACCTATTAAAATACCACCAGTTTTTAAACTGGTGAGAAACAGCAGGAGCCCCCTCAAAGCAAGAAGAGAGAAAGACTCCTGTTGTTTCTTAATGGCAACCAAACACAAGTGCCTAGTAAGCTAAGCCAACATTTGTGGACATCTTTAAAAAGATTTTAAAAGATTTACCCCCACAAGACAAATGACAGCATGAGGATGATTTTGATTGGGGTCAAAAAATGAGCAGAAAGGGGTGGGAAACCCCTCTTCCAGCACCTTAGTTCTTACCAAACATGGCTTTTTATTTTAAAAACAAGCATCAGGTAATCAGCATGGTTGTTTTGTGTATTATTCTTTATTTATTATTTATAGTTTTTATCTTACTGGAAAAGGAATCAGTCTCAAATACTCTGAAAGGGTTCAGGACAACCCAGTCAGATGGGTGGCATAAATAATAAAAGTTGTTGTTGTTGTTGTTGTTGTTGTTGTTGTTGTTGTTGTTGTTTGGTCCTCATTCAGCCCACCACTGAGAGCTGGCACACTGGCCCGGGACTTGAATGGCTTCTCCCAATTCAGATATTCCAGAGAAATAGATGTCAGTATCATCAGCACTCTAATGACACATCTCCCTGAATCTCATAATGACCACTCCGACCAACTTCATGTACAGGTAAAACTCGAAAAATTAGAATATCGTGGAAAAGTCCATTTATGTAAGCAATTGTTTCCATTAGCTACTGGAGTTTAATATATGAGATAGACTCATGACATGCAAAGCGAGATATGTCAAGCCTTTGCTTGTTATAATTGTGATGATTATGGCGTACAGCTGATGAAAACCCCAAAGTTGAAATTGTTAAGTTGGGGTTCTCACCAGCTGTACGCCATAATAATCACAATTATAACAAATAAAGGCTTGACATATCTCGCTTTGCATGTCACGAGTCTATCTCATATATTAGTTTCACCTATTAAGTTGAATTACTGAAAGAAATGAACCTTTCCACGATATTCTAATTTTTCGAGTTTCACCTGTAGATTGGTGCCACTATAAAACCATGGCTAGGCTATGTTCAGGTGAAGAATAAATGGAAGCAGGGTGTAGCAATAAAGGCCACCCACTGAAACATTAACACACACAACAAACACCCTAAACAACAACAAACAACAACAACATGTTAATGGGCTTTCACACCAGCAGCATCTGAAGATGTAAAAATAGCCCATTGTGCATGTCAGATTTTCCTCAGTAGGGGAAAAGCTGGATTGGCTGTTAAATAAAGTATGGGCTGGCATTTAGGTGATTATGAGATCCTGTGAACAGTGCAAAAACTTCCAAGCACCAGAAGCACACAATTCCACAATAAACTCATGTCTGGAAGTTTCCTAAGCAAGCAGCTCTTTCCCTGCCTTCCTGCTAAAGCACAAAGCTGGGCAGGGCTGCCACCTCAGCCTTGTGCCAGAAGGCAAAGACAACCATGGGAGCTACTGCTGGAGGGTTAGAGAAGGCGAAAGTCCTGCCAAATGATCGAGAGACACCTGCTGTATTTCCAGCAGCTGCACGCTGGGACTTGGCACCACTGTATCCATCTGTACACCTGCCTTTAAAAGTTCTTTCCCACTAAAAAGGACCCGTAATCCTTAAGGCAGAGGAAAGATAGAGGAAATGTAGAGGCATGCAGACAGACAGACACAGTCCTAGGTTTTCCTCTCAGAAGCAAAAAAGAAAAATGATGGCACCAAAACGGAAAAGGGGGGGGGACAACTTCTAAGGTACACTGAATATTATTTATTTAGCCTATATGCATGGCTTTAATCCCCTTCCCCTACAGAATCTAGAGTTCACACCCTGAGGATTGAAACATTCTAAGCCAGAGGTGGGGGGATCTGACCTGCCCCACCCTACACGGGTCATTTTGACAGGCCTCCCACCTGTCAATCATGTAGTGCCATAATCTATTAGGTGATGCCAGAATACATTTTTTTTCCTTTTGCAGGCACAGCTCAAACCACACTTTTGCATAACCTGGTTGAATTTGAGCTGGTGATAAAAAGGAATATTTGAGCTTACAGCAAGCCCCACTGTGGGAAGGGATCAGCTTCCCTATGGAGTCCCTGAGCAGGACTCCTGTAGCACAGCAAATCCCTCCAGAGCTTACTGAAAGTCTCATTGGCACTGACAGCAATCCTCACTTGCCAAGGAACAATCAGGAGCACATTTTGAGAGTCCCAATTGTTATCTTGCAATCATCCCCAAACCTGGCATTACATGTGACAGGCATGGAGCAGGCAGCGAGGTTTGGAGAAAACAATTCCCCTTCAGTTGTTTGTGAATTAGGAGGAAATACGGTCCCCATCCACAGGGACACTGGGGCAGGGCATATGCAGCCCCTACACAATTTGAGTCCTCATTTTTCTCTTGACACGAGAACTAAAGATATTGGACATTATTATATATCAGTAGACACGCAATGTCCTGAAGTGATCCTGGAAAACCTACTAAGTTATATTAGCAACATACCAACAGTAATTTTTATGCCTGCTGAAAAACTTTCCTCTTGCAGTACATTTTGGAAGCCTCAAATCCTTTCAGAACTTGAAACTCGGGTTATGCTCTTTTTGGCTTGGGGCAGACCAGGGAGAAAGTGTGACACTCTACTCCAGTTATTGCATTAGTAATTCAATACAGACAACAAGCCAGAAACCTAATGTGGTTACGGCTCATGAGTTCCCAAACCTAGGGGAAAATAGGTAGCAGAGACCAGAAGACCCACTCTATCTTGTCTCACTCTATCCACCTTGCACATCTTTCCCATCCCTCTCCACTGCAGAGGCTCTCACATGTACACACCCCGCCATAGGAAACCACACATGCAGTGGCAGAGAGGAAGACAAAGGGGGTTGGGAGTGGAGGAAAGACCTGCCTACCTGCAAGGAAGGAATGTCAACTTTTTTCTAAATTAAGTTTGATGAAAGCTAACTAAACTTTTCTTTCCTCTTAAGGGGCTCACTACGGCAAGGTAAGTGAAGAAAAACCAACCACGTGGTTTTAAAAACAGCTGAGAAACTTTCCACTATGTATATGAATTGCAAAATTTATGCTCATAGTTTATTGTTATCAGAAGTCACTAGTAGACTAGCATTTTCAGAAAGGTTTACAGTGCATATTTTACTATCATATTTACCGGTAATTTTACTTAAGCAGCAGCTATGTTTGACTTTTGTTGGTAGGCGACAACTATTCATTTATTTAACAAAATAAAGCAAGTAATAAAAAACATAATGATTAAGATAAAGTGCTAAAGGTATAACCTAAAATTACAGATTAAAACACACATTGGTTCCACATATCTGGAGTACAATGAGGCGTATACTAAATCCACAAATCAGGTAGAACAACTACTCATATGCAATGCTGCCCAAGGCAGCTACTACAGTACTAATGTCTAACCCGGTTACTGCATAAACCAGAGAGCAGCAGCAATGTATTATGCAGTTCTATTAGAGATAAGGCAAAGAAATCATTCAGGTCCTTTGAGCGTCTCAACAAGTTATGAAAGACGACCACACCAATGAGTTGCCTTGAAGGTATATACATGTCTGTGTGTGGTGTAGTATATAATACAGTCGTACCTTGGTTCTCGAAAATAATGTGTTCCGGGAGTCTGCTGGATGTTCGGCTTCTGAAAATCATTCAAAAACCGGAACACTGATTTCCGGGTTTCAATCGTTCGGGAGCCAATTTGTTCAGAAGCCAAGGCGTTTGAGATCCAAGGTACAACTGTATCCCCATTTGTATTGGAGAATAATGGAAAACTCACTTTAAAGTTTGAACACGGTAAGCCAAGAACAAACCCTGGCTACAGCTTGTAATTGTTTGATGCAACCCAGAGTATGGAACACATACAATGCTAAGAACAAACCATGACTTAGTGCAGCAGCAGGAGGATTGAGGTAGGAGTAAAATGGCTGTGACTTTCTTACTGTTCACTTGCTCCTTCATGCCTAGATCATAGTTTGGCTTGGCATTCCTTCCAGTAGCACCTTAGAGACCAACTAAGTTTGTTCTTAGTGTAGAGCCAGTGTGGTGTAGTGGTTAAGAGCGGTAGACTCGTAATCTGGTGAACCGGGTTCGTGTCTCTGCTCCTCCACATGCAGCTGCTGGATGACCTTGGGCTAGTCACACTTCTCTGAAGTCTCTCAGCCCCACTCACCTCACAGAGTGTTTGTTGTGGGGAAGGAAGGGAAAGGAGAATGTGAGCCGCTTTGAGACTCCTTAGGGTAGTGATAAAGCGGGATATCAAATCCAAACTCCTCCTCCTCCTCTTGGTATGAGCTTTCGTGTGCATGCACACAAAAGCTCATACCAAGAACAAACTTAGTTGGTCTCTAAGGTGCTACTGGAAGGAATTTTTTATTTTTTATTTTGTTTTGACTATGGCAGACCAACACGGCTACCTACCTGTAACTGGCTTAGCATTGTGTGCCAACCAGGCGATTGCTATACGTAATAAAATTTTATTAAACTTAAAGAGAAGTCCACAAATATCTAACTGTAACAGGTTTGCAAGGAACTATTCAGACGGGCTGGGCCGACCGCAAATTTCAGTGAAGCCTCCGGGACTCCTCCTATCCAAAATACAGCCTCAGGGCTACAACTTGTAAAAGACTGTTCAAGCCAAGTGTGTGTGTGAAAACAATGCTGTCATTTTCTGCCCGGAGGCAATGTTCAGTTTAAATCCATTCTCAGATCTCTTCAAAAATTCTAAATCACAGTTCAAGAGGAGTGAACTGCTAGAATAATGTTTAAATTTAAAAGGCTCTGTTTCATTTAATATTTATTTTCCCTAGTGCAGCCAGATCAGGGTAAAAGTCTGGCAGTTTAAGTTCAGATAAGCTACAGCAAAGGAAACAAAGGCAAATAAGACATGTGCAGCACAATCCTATGTTCTTCTGTGGTGCAGTGAGTCAGTGTGTCTGGCTCTTAACCAGAAGATTGGTGGTTCAAGCCCACCCAGGGATGGCTGTGGGCAGGATTTCTGCACTGCAGGGGGTTGGACTGATCCTCAGGTCCCTTCTAGCTCTACAATTCTATGTATGTTTACTCTAAAGTAAATTATATATTTGAAATAAAATAAATTTTGCAGGTAAATTTACAAAGGTATAGTCTGTATTTACCCAGGAGGAAGTCCTAGAGAGTTCAATGTAAGCCTCTGAGAAGGAAATCTGGGATCATAGCCAGAATGATTCTTATTGCTTACCATTAAAAAAAACTTCAAAGCTGTGGTGTTGCATTATGGACCCCACTTCTTCCTTCTAGAGCACAGGACTGGTAAAAAGGGCAAGTCATTGATAGATTCATATATGGGCCCAAGAAATAAAATAAGAACCAGACCATGCTTGAAAAAAGCCCTAAACCATTTTTGTCTGCTCAGGGTCAGTTCTCACTTTTTTTAAAAAAAAAAAAGATAAATTCTTACAAGGCACATTATGATCTAAAAGCAATTTATTGTGTCATGCCAGAAGTATAGTATACACATACATTTATTACATCCGTCTCTGAGTGAAAAGAAACCTTGTGAGCATAAAGTCCTGCCATACACATAGATTCTTTTCTTGGAATCAGCTGGAGGTCTTGCAATTCCCATCTATCCTCAGACTGACTGATGTAAATGTACCCTATTTATTAAACTAAATAACTTGAGAAGCATATCCTGAGCGGAGAGAAGAGGAGCTCTTTCAAAACATCCCAGTAGACTGAATATTTTGTCACTGCAGATGGGGGGGGGGACAGGAAGTGAGGTTAGTCAGCATATCTGAAGTACCTGCATTCTTTACTAAGACCTTAAGTGTAAATGTCTTTGCAGCCACAACCAAATAGTACTTTCCTACAGCATACCAGCTTTCTGGTTTTGGCATACAAACTATAGGGGGTATTTTTAGGAGTGGGAAGGGCACGGGTGGTAGATGAAATGAAGCAGGAGACTGATTTGATGGCCTCTGGTCTCTTTCCAGGTCAATTAATCACTCGCAGAAGCAAAGAGGAAGTAGAATGTCTCAATGTTGGGGGAATGTGTGTGTGAAAAGAGAGAACAGTTAGCTATTACTATTAGAAAGGACATTACCAGCATAAACGCTCACCAAAAAATAGCACTCCCACTGACCCGGGAATAAAACCATCATACAGTCGTCAACCAGTCAAGGTTTCATCACACGGCTGCCTTGTATGAATACATGCAAATGTATTGAATAGGTAACAACACTGCACAAATAAAATAAGAACACCTGTGTTTTTAATGAGTTTCATCAAAGATGCAAGTAGTACAATAAATGCTAGGGAGAAAACAATGGACCAAACAAAGAAATAAACCAAAAACGAAACACAGACAACTCAAAACGAAATAAAAAATAAAAAAAAATCCTTCCAGTAGCACCTTAGAGACCAACTAAGTTTGTTCTTGGCATGAGCTTTCGTGTGCGTGCACACTTCTTCAGATACACTGAAACAGAAACAGACAACTCAGTTGGATAATACAGGTGTTTGACCTGCAGGAAAACAGAGCTTTGCCTCTGTTAGTGACCTATCCAGTCAGTAAAAATGCACCATGTAACAGTTCAATAAAACACTAATTTCTATCAACACCCACTGCTCCCAAGCATCTTCATGAACGTACCTACACAAACCCAACCCATCTATACATCAATACATACTTATTCATTTATATTCACTCATTATATAGATTTTCTTTTCCTTCAGAAAACTTCATATAGAAAAGAAACCATAAATAGCAAAGGTAGATCATGATCCATTAGAAATAAGAACTCCAAAATCCACAGCTGGGCAAAGCTTTTATGGGTCTACCTTCATATGTTATAGCTTCTCAGCTCCAGGCTGAGAAGAATAATTAAGAATATTTCCTATCCCTGAAGACCTATTTATTTATTTGCATCTTTGTTACATTTGTATCCTGTCTATCAACCAAAAGGTGTTCAAGGGAGTTAAAATATCAGGAAGAAGAAGAAGAAGAAGAAGAAGAAGAAGAAGAAGAAGAAGAAGAGGAGGAGGAGGAGGAGGAGGAGGAGGAGGAGGAGGAATAGTAGTTTGGATTTGATATCCCGCTTTATCACTACCCAAAGGAGTCTCAAAGCGGCTAACATTCTCCTTTCCCTTCCTCCCCCACAACAAACACTCTGTGAGGTGAGTGGGGCTGAGAGAAGTGTGACTAGCCCAAGGTCACCCAGCAGCTGCATGCGGAGGAGCAGGGAAGCGAACCCGGTTCCCCAGATTACGAGTCTACCACTCTTAACCACTACACCACACTGGCTCTCTAGTCACAAGTTAAAGAACACAAGTTAAAGAACAATTTCAACACAGAAGTCCAGAAGAAAGTGAGGAAAGGGAAAACAAAAGAAGGTAAGGTGTTAGCAGCAACATAGAATTCTTTCGGCATCCTGACTGGTGCTGGTGTTAGGGATTGTGTCCAGGTATGGCAAGCATGAGTGCCAGACTGTGCGGTAATGTGCAGTTGCACTGGGCTCTAGTGAGCATGTCCCAGTTCTTGCATTATGATGTTTAATTTTGTGATTTTAGGCAGAGGAGTAGGTAAGATGGTGCTGGCTGAGCACAGGATACCAAATAGCTGGTACCCGGTACTAATGTAACCAGGAGCACAACAGTTCCCATTTTAGCTGGACTGTAGCACTCGAAGGCAGCTTCTAAATCCCTTGAAAAACATGTGCTCTGCATCAAAGTATTACGCCTGAGGAACAAAGTCAATCCTAAGGAGAAGCTTCTCAAGTGCCCTTTTAATATACTGTATCTTCCATAAAAATTGATTCTTTGAAGGGGACAGGATGCAGAGTGCTAGGGCAGTTTGAAAGTGTGTTTGTCACCTAAACATTTCAGTATCCTCAAAGCATGAGAACTCTTTCAGGGCAATAGGCCACCATCAGTACCTTTAGTTTCCCCCCTCCCTTTTTCTTTTTCTGAAAGCAAAGCACCTAAAGGTATGCAGTCTATTTTAAACATTTATATATAAGGCTGACTTCAGGAGCTGATTTCCAGGCCTGAGCTTCTTTTCTGCCTTCCCTCACGGCACAGAAACCTGGGCTTCCATGCTTCTGTTACCTATACTGTACATCCTACTTACTTTAAGCCAGTGATTAGTATATGAGGACAGAGATTGGTTTGCATCAGCAACATCACGCCAGATGTAAAAGTACCATAAGCATGCACACTCAAACAGCAAGCCCTGGCTTAAAATCACCACCCATTTTGATTCTTGCATCCTATACTTATAAAAATGCTTTTCCATCCTTCTCAAGGATAAGCAAGGGGAAATAGTTTCACATTTAAAGGCAAACCTACCTAATTCACACATTCTGAAAGAAACCATAGAGAAACTGAAAGTCATCCTTTGAAATTTCCACTCCTTCTCCAAATCTTGCAATGCAGTTCTCCAACCAAGTAATGCATACAAAATATATACTTAGGTAAAGTGTGCATAAAAATGCATATACCTGTGATTATTTAAAAAAATAAATTTTAAAAATGGCATTATATTGGGAGGGCAATTGCTTTGCAAAAATGTGTATATTATGACAAATTTGCATGAAAATGCTGGTGAAATTTCATGACTTTTTTTTAAGCAAACTGATGTGAAAGTGTGTAGAACTGAACTTAAGATAGTGAAAATGAGAAACTGAGAGAAACCAAACTGGACAGATTCAACCATCCCTAATACTTACTAAAATAAAGTATTCAACTGACACTGTGTACTTTGTCAGGAGCATATTAAAAGTCTTAGTACCTCGCCAAACAAAGACTCTTGAGTAACCTTTTACAGGTGGGGAGCCGTGTTGGTCTGCCAGAGTCAAAACAAAATAAAATAAAAAATTCTTTCCAGTAGCACCTTAGAGACCAACTAAGTTTGTTCTTGGTATGAGCTTTCGTGTGCATGCACACTTCTTCAGATGCTTCTTCTTGAGTAACCTTAACAGTTATGGAACAAAAGAAATCCTCCTGTGGTTAAGAAACAGGAAACACAGAGTAGGAAAAAATCAACAGTTCAGTGCCATCCCTAGGGACTGATATTGGTGCCTGTGCCTATTCACCCAAAGTTATATATGTGTTAGAAACGTGCATGAACATGGATACAGACTTGCTGACTGGCTAAGTCTCTTGCACTTCCTAGGTTTCATATCTGAGGCAGGCTGCTCTGCTTCCCAATTAGTGGACCAATGTATTATATATATTATCAGGAATAGGCAACTCTGCTGGATATTCTTACAAATCACAAAGATGGTCCTTCTCAACTAGTTGTTTTACTGGTCTGGCTTAATTTACAGGAGCATGCATTTTCTTCATCACAGTATCAGCCACATAAAAGTATACAAGAAAGCCTTTCCCACACATTTACTACCACATTACTATACTTATATTTACAAAGAATTCAAGCTAGGCTACTGGGGAAAGGTCATTAAAATGCATTTGCAGCAGCAAGTAACATGCTATTTTTGGCAAGTGTGCACAGTACTTCCAGCACAATTAATTTTCCCCCAAGTTTACATTTGTACAGTGAACTATCCCTATACAGACATGACTGAATGTGAAGCAGTCACTGAAGGGTACAGATAACTCAATCAGACAGGTCTGAAATTATTTCCTTTAGTATTACTAATGACTCACTTCAGTCTTCTTATAATTTTTAAAGTTACTTCCAGCACAAGCAGTCTTTGCTATTTAAGGGAAATTAGCATTTTATTTGTTTCTTTGCTTGTTTGTTTATTATTAAACAGATCACTTTACTATATCCACAGTTCAGCAATTGTCACAACAAGATGCACTGTTATGATTACATTAACACCTCTAAACCACAAACCATTCAAGTTATTTCTAATCCTCCAAGGATGTGATTATCTCATTCAAAACCTTGTTACCTGCAGTTCTTCATTTTAAGGCACTGGTAATAGCATAAGATTACACAAAGATTACTTATTCTGTATTTTATTTTTTTAGAATGCTGAACAGATGTTCAAGCTGTTCTGTGATTATTTCCTACTAATGATTCAATTTTGGGGCGGGTAGCAAAATGCTATTTGTAGCACTACCGAATGATTAAGCATCTTGAAAAAAGAAGAGAGGGAGATGTTTTGAGTAAAACAACTTAAAATCTCTCCTTCTTTTTCCAAAATAGACTACTATACAGTAAATTGGTTCTGGCTCAAGCCGAAAACCTCACCCTCAATCTGTTCAACAGATTTTTTTTGTCCAGATATTCTAGCCCTAATGGCACCCTGTGTTTCAAAACATGGTTTGCTACAATCCAGCCAGGAGAGGATTAGACGTATCACTGGCAAAGCTGAAGAACTGCTTCAGTTAAAAGCATAAATCTTATTTAATATCAGTGTTATTAATACTGGTGGCTGGTACTTTTATAAAATAATTAAAATTGTGTATCAGTTACGTAGATATACCGGTAGTTTGAAATCTCAAATGCTTCACAACACACAGCTGAGGGAGGTGGAGGTTTTTTGGGGGTGCACACAACACAAACCCCTAAATTCAACACTGCAGACTACTGAGAAAGGGGACACACAATGTTTTTATTATTTCACAATGCAGTAAAACACAGCTACAGGATACATTTGTTAATAGAACTCAATCAATAAGAATATCCCTTAACAAATGTTTTGAAACTAAACCAAAGTTCAAATTGAAACCAAAGTGTCCTGCACCTCTGTACTTTCAATTACTATTGAAAACCACAACAGTTATTTCCTTTCCATTCCAGCTGGGCACAAGCAAGCAGCTGCAGCACAAAATGAATCTGTCCTACCTAATTAAATTAAGAATTTGACATTAAATAGGAGTTCCAGAAATGACACAACCTGAACAGCACAGCTGAGGTTCCCCCTGCTTTCAGCATGCCACCACTCCAAGTAAACCACTCTCTGCTGTTAGCAACTTAACATGGATTTTTCCACCTGAAACTGCTGAGATAAACAGCTTTTCCACAACTCAAGCCTTTCAAGTATTTGAAGTCGTGTTACATTTTCACAGCGATTGCTAAAATAATCCATTCCTTAGTAACCAGATTTTGACAGATTCCTTGTGCTGCCAAACACAGAATAGTGTTAAGAAACTCACACCACAGGCTACAAAGGTTTACCAAGAACAGAAGGCTAAAGTAGGAGCAGGTTTCTGCTGCTGGCTTTGTTTCAAGCCCACTGATCCTGTATCCTTTTGGATATGTCCAAAAACAGCTAATGCTTACTGGAGTGTACTCCAGAGCATTTATTTCATAGATGGGGTGGGTTTTCCATGCAGAGGACTATGCCTCACAGAGCGGCGTTTCATGCTTTGTTTATTTGATCAAACTTGCCCGCTGTACATCATATGCACGCTCAGCTATCGAGATTAAACACACTTGCAGGGCTCGCTGGGGCTCAGTGAACATGGGCTTAGATGCCTTACGTTCAGCATCAGTTTCTGTGGCACTCAGCAGCGAGGCTCCAAGCTAGAACAGCAGGGCTGAAGCATAACACCAAGCGGATTACACAAATAACCCCCCCCCCCAATGAACTGGCACTGAAGGAGGAGTGTCCTCCATCTCTTATATATCCCTCCCCCCCCCCCCAATCTGCCATCCACTATGCATCACCAACACCACATAGCATCTGGGGAAACAAAACAATGTCTATCACAGTAAATAATACATTGCCAGGAGTCAGGAAGTGGATGGCACGAAGCCTTTAATTACAAAGAGCATCATAAAGGCAGGGAATAGCCATCTGCGGGCTAGGATCTGTGCAGAGATGGATAATCTCCTTTTGCACATTCCTCTGTATGTGACGAACTTACAAAGGGAGAGTCTGTCACCATCTCTGCTGCTGTCATATTGCATACTTGGGAACGTTGCAAGTTTTCTTTGAGATCTGTCCAAGCTGGAAGGAGCTCCTGTATCTTACGACACTGATAGCTTTCTCCCTTGCCCTGAAACAGTGCATGCCTGAGAGGGCTGAGCACACAGCCCTCAGCTCTACTGCTCCCATGTAACAAGCCAAGCTATTATGCCTGGCAATCCTGCAGGCTCAGCCAAGACAGGAGGGGGAATTCAGTCCTACATACATATTAGGCCAGAGGCAAACACAAGCTCCAAGGGAACTGACTAAGCTGTGGGTCAAGGATTAACCAAAGCACATGTCCTCCTGACAAGCTGTGACTAACAGAAAGCAAGCCCCCCCCCCCCACACACACACAATTGTAGGGCCACACAACCAGTCCTTAACCCCAACACACACGCAAAAGCACAAAAGCCATGCTTATTGGCCAAAGTTTAAGAAGTCCCTTGCATCTCCTCACTTCACCGTGGGGGTGTTTTCTTCCTGAGCAAGTGCACCCTCCCACACCCTTGCATCCCAGGAGAAAATGAGCAGCTGGAGGATCAGCCCTCCTGTTAATGAATGGGGGCTCCTCTTCTAAAGCCAAACATGAACGAATCAACTTTAGGATCTGTCTCTATCTGTTAACTTCAAGCACAAAGCACACAGGGCCCCAGGCGTGCTAGCACCTGCCTGCCCCTCCCTCTGCACCCTTTCCACCCCTCCCACATGCAAACTACTCCTACCCCTCAAGCACACTCACTAATCCTCCTGCCTCCCCCCCATCCCCCTGCTGCTTACTTCTCACACCGATTAGACCCCTTTTAGCTTCTTTCCCTTTGCAGGGGGGTCTTCCTCTAGCCACCAAACTCCTCTTTACCTCCGCCATTCCAGCTAACACACAAGACTCCTCTCCCCCCAACGAACGAACAAACACAGACACACAAACACACACTCCTGGCAGATGCCTTTCCATCCCACCAACAGCCCCCAAAGGCTTTCCTGCTCCCAAAAATTAGGGGGGGGGAGGGATAAAGATGTAATTTCCCAAGGGAAAGCAACCACACACACACCCCTCACCCCAAGAGCTAAACACAATCTTTTCCAACCATCCTTTCCCAAGATCCATTTGTATCTCAAAGCAAACAAACAGTCATAGTAACAGATATATTACTACTATTATATGCTATAGATGAGTGGGAAAGAACACAGGAGATTAAGACATATACTCCCTTGCACACCCAACCCTCCCCATCACTTCAAGGGTCTCTCTCATGGGGCACGTCTGGGTCCCACTCCAGAGTCACTTCCCAGAGGAAACCCTTCTTCTCTTCCCTCCCCCCTGCACGTTCCTCACCTCTCCACCCCTCCCTTAATTGGGGAGAAAGGGATCCCAAATAAGACCCCCCTTCACCAGCCCAATATATTACTTACTTCTCTACACAAACACACAAGGGTCTTGATTCCCCTCTTGGGCACTCTCTCTGAACAGCACCTCCCCCCCCCCAAAAAAAACCTCGCGAGGGTGCCAGCAGCCCTCACCCAACAGACCCCCCTCAGTTTTCTCCAAGACAAACAAGACACCCCCCCCAAAAGTATCTCTCCACTTTATCAACAGCCCCACACACCCAGGCCAACTCCAAGGGCCTTCCCCGCCCCCCCAAAAAACAGGGTCAGGGAGGCACCAATGAACACCCCACGACCAGGTCCCCCCCGTTTCTCAACACACCCTTCAAAAAAGAGGAGGCTCTCAGAGAGAGAGAGAGAGAGACCCCAATCTCTGAACAAAACCCCACCAACACAACACACATTCACACATTGTGAATTCACAAGACGGGGATCCCTCAACAAGGCCACTCAATCACAACAGGCACCCCCATAATAAATGAGTCACCTACCCCTCAAAAAAAGACTGCAGCCCCCCTCTCGAATTTAACCCCCCCTTTCTATCATACACACACACACACACACACAATGGGGGTCCCCCCACAAACAAGCTTCTCTCTTTAAAAAAAACCACACACAACACCACCAGGCAGGATTCCTCAAGAAACACGCGCGCACACGTGAACGTGCGTCCACACGACACACACACACACAATAGAGGGGGGCCTCACGAACAAACAAACAAACAAGGGTCCGTACACACACACACACCCATCGCAACGGCACCACGGGAGGGATTCCTCGCGAAACACGCGCACACACGTGAACGCGCGTCCACACGAGACACACACACAGAGAGAGGGGTGCGCGCGCGCGTCGACTCACCCGAGCACCACGAGCTCCCCATATTTGACGGGCTCCTTGTTGGGCGCGCAGTGCTCCTCCTGGCTGGGAGAAAACATGGGGCCGCCGCCGCCGCCGCCTCCTCCTCAGCCTCCGCTATAATCCCATGCGGGTCAACAACAACAACAACAACAACAACAACAAAATCTGACGGGGGGCGGGTAAGATGAAGAATAATAATTTATTCTTATTATTTATCTATATAAAAAAAGAAGTCCGTCCGGCGTCTCTTTCTTCCCCTCCGCTTCTCGGCCCTCTTTCTTTCTCTCTTTCTTTCTTTCTTTCTTTCTCTTTCTTCCCTCAGTCGCTCGGTCGGTCGAAATCGTCCCCCGTTTTACCCCCCGCTTCGCGCGCCCGCCCGCTCGCCCGCCGCGGACTCCTCGCTCTTTCCTCCTCAGCGAGCGCCCAGCGACAACAGCCCCCAACTGCCAGAGGGGGAGGTCGGGAGAGACCAAGTCAGTAAGCGCCGCCTCCGAAGCGGGGGAGGGGGAGGAGGCGTGGAATGGCCCCACCCCCTCGGCTCTCAGCCTCTCCTTCGACACTCACCCCTCCGTTCCCGTCCCAAAAGCCGCGATGGTATCGTCCGCTCTGTTATGTAAACATAGGAGTAAAGGGGAAGGGAGGGGGAGGCGCTTAAAGGGCCCGCCGCCTCTTAAAGTCAATGCCGCCTTTCATAAGACGTAGGGATAGGATTGGGAGTGGGCTAGGAGGAGGAGCGCCTCCTATGGGCGACGTTGGAAACTGCGTGAAATAATAATGATGATAATAATAATAACAATAATAATAATCTATATTATCTATTATTATTTATACACCTGGCTCAAGGCGGCTTGTAGACAAGAATAGGGACAGCTAAAAACATAGGTGTGGAAATAGTCGTCAAAACATAATTACAATTAATAATTATAATGTCTCCTGATTATTTATAATAATTATATGATTATTTATAATTATGAATAATTATAATGTCTCCTGATTATGTGTATATATCATTATCATCATCATCATCGTTATCTTATTTTTATTATTCGTAAAACTTGTATGCCACCCTTCATCCATAGACGTCAGGGCAGTTTACGGCAGAAACATACAAGATAAAAATTCAAAATACACAACAAAAACAGAGCAAAACAATAAATCGTATATAATCATAGAATCAAAAACTGTAGAGTTGGAAAGGGCACCGAGGGTCACGTGGTCCAACCCCCCGCAATGCAGGAATTTCAACAGGATCATATACACACACATAAAAAAAATCTATACAAATCCATACAAATTATTACAATTAAAAACAGCACAGCACCAGGCCTTTCATTAAATCTGTACAGCTAATGCCAGCAAGGAAGGCAGAGCTCTAGGGCTAGTGAGTGCACACTGCAACATAAGATGAAATATTGGCTTGCCCTACTTAATTTTCCCCCGCCCCCCCCCCCAAAAAAACAGGCTTTTAAATTTGTGCCAAAATAGCTTCCCTTCAAAGATTTAGGCTGTATTATATGCATTCTCCCATTGACTCTCGTTTGTGCTGGTTTGGAAAGCAGTTGTCCACCTTTAATTTTATTTGTTTTATTTATTAAATTTATAGACCACCTTTCATCCAAGGAGCACATGGCATTAGCCACAGCCAGTATCCACCTTGCAGGTATCCTGTCATTTCTTCTGAAATGCTGCATCTTGATACGTAGCTCCGTTGGTTAGAGCGTGATGCTGACAATGCCAAAGTTGCAGGGTCAATCCCCGTATGGGACAACAGCATATTCCTGCCTTGCAGGGGGTTGGACTAGAATCAGGCATTCCCAAACTTGGCCCTCCAGATGTTTTGGGACTACAATTCCCATCATCCCTGACCACTGGTCCTGTTAGCTAGGGATGATGGGAGTTGTAGTCTCGAAACATCTGGAGGAGGGCCGAGTTTGGGGATGCCTGGAATAGATGATCCTCGGGGTCTCTTCCAACTCTATGATTCTGTGTTTTCCCCCAAACCAGCTTTGATCCAAACTGAGAAAAGGAACAACCTAGCTGTGTTTTTTAAGGTTGGTAATGTGTACACAGAAGAAAAGTTTTGTGCACCTGTTTAGAATAGCAGGTTAAGCCCTAGGATCAGAAGGTCGGCGGTTTGAATCCCTGTGACGGGGTGAGCTCCCGTTGCTCGGTCCCAGCTCCTGCCAACCTAGCAGTTTGAAAGCACATCAAAGTTCAAGTAGATAAATAGGTACCACTCCGGCGGGAAGGTAAACGGCGTTTCTGTGCGCTGCTCTGGTTCGCCAGAAGTGGCTTAGTCATGCTGGCCACATGACCCGGAAGCTGTCTGACAAATGCCGGCTCCCTCGGCCTATAGAGCGAGATGAGCGCCGCAACCCCAGAGCCGTTCGCGACTGGACCTAATGGTCAGGGGTCCCTTTACCTTTACCTTTAGTGTTTGGCTATCAGTATAAACCCCACCACCACCACACACTGCTTTCTGACCTACAGCGGATAAAGGATTTAAGCAAACTTTCTTCCACCGCCACCACTCTTCTGCTCAGGATGTCAGCCACCAAGCCTGCTTTTCAGTACAGTATACAGAAAAACCAACGGAAAGAAATATCCAGCTGCGTGTAACATGGAGTCTGCCCTAAGAAGGGCATCAAAGGCAGAGAAGGAAGTGCCGGTTTCAATCCAGTGTGGCTTGTTTTGGGGATCAAGAAGTTCGGTGTGCAGCTGAGGTAAGTGACTTTTCTTCTCTGGGCTTTAATTTATCAGCAATTGGAAACAACAGTTTTAAATTCTCTGGTCTCAACCGCTTCCATTCTGTTTCATCTTCTGAGATGAAAATAAATTGTCTTAACTGCTGGATTCTTTGTTCTTCAGGGAGTTTTATTATTTCAATTTTTTTTTTTTAGAAAAACACACACTTTTAAAATGAACAATTTAAAGTGAAAATGTTTAAAGTCCATGTTCCCTCTTTGGAGTCATTTATATGCTGTTTTATCTTTGCAGCCTTAACAAGTATCCTGAGCTTTACAGCTCTTGCTCTTTAGGGATCTGAGCAGGGTTATTATATCATTCTTTTCTCTCTTTTTATGTGAAGGAACATTTTTCTCCATCCTTCTCTCTCATTTTTTTGGTTTAGACTTGTGAATAAAAGCAGTTGATCAAATTATTAATGTCTGTTGGGCTATGTGACAGACAAGCAGTATTTTTCGCTCCGTAAGACGCACTTTTTTCCTCCTAAAAAGTAAGGGGAAATATCTGTGCGTCCTATGGAGCGAATGGTGGTCCCTGGAGCTGAATTGCCCAGGGGCCAAAAGAGGATCATGCTTTTTATTTTACAAAGAGAAAAGGGAGTGTTGAAAGCTGATCAGCAAGAGATCGGGAGAGAGATAAGAGTCCCGGTTCCCTTTCAGCCCCGCCCTCCATTGTTGAATGTGCTGCAGAGGGAGGTTGTTTGTTTCCCCAGCGAGATGTGACTGGCTGATTAGATTATCTGTCTGGAAACTGTAGAAAAGGCTCCCTTTCCTTTAGAAGCTGCAGAAATGTGAGTTGAACCCCATAAAAATGGGGATTTTCCTCTTTGCTTTTCCCCCTTTGCAAAAGGAGCTTTGCTTTCCCCCCTTTTTAGCTGATCCTCAAAAAAAAACAGGGTTTTTCCCTTTGCAAAAAAGCTGTAAAACTTTTAGCTGATCTTCAAAAAAACAGGGCTTTTCCCTTTGCAAAAAAAGCTGCAAAGCTTTTAGCTGATCCTCAAAAAACAGGGCTTTTCCCTTTGCAAAAAAAGCAGCAAAACTTTTAGCTGATCCTCAAAAAAACAGGGCTTTTAGAAGAGGAAAACCAGAAAAATATTTTTTTTCCTTGTTTCCTGCTCTAAAAACGGGGTGCACCCTATGGTCCGGTGCGCCCTATGGAGCGAAAAATACGGTAGATATTCCGAGCCAAGTTAATTTTGCTGCCTTGAGCGTCTGGGATGGGAACATTTGGCTTGTATGACTTATTTATGGGATACCTGATCCCTGGTTAGTTTTCAAATCAGGGTGGTTACATTCAGCCCTTGCTCCCTGCTACCATTTAGGAATCATAGAATTGTAAAGTTGGAAGGAACCCAAGAGTCATCTAGTCCAACCGCCTGCAATGCAGGAATTGCAACTAAAGCACCCATGACAGATGGCCTTCCAACCTCTGCTTAAAACCCCCCAAGGAAGGAGAGTCCACAACCTCCCGAGGGAGACCGTGCCACTGTCAAACAACTCTTACTATCAGAAAGTTCTTCCTGGTGTTTTGTCAGCATCTCCTGATAATTTAGATGGAATCAGTGTTAGCCGCCCTGAGCCCGGTCTTGGCCGGGGAGGGCGGGGTATAAATAAAAATTATTATTATTATTATTATTATTATTATTATTATTATTATTATTCACTGCCCACCTTGGGCTGTATATACAGCAATACCTGCTAGCATAATGGGATTTTCTCCCCCATCTTCTCGCCCACATGTCCTCCCCAATCCTGCTCCAGAGGCTCAGAAGAACCCACAGAACAGCACAGGCAGATCGTTTCATCTGGGTAGCAGAAATGCTTGCAAGTGACAGAACAATCTCCTTAGTCCTGTGTTGAATACGGAGCCGATGTGGCTGTTGGGCAGAGGTGGGAAACTGCCTCAGGTGGCAGTTGCTGAGGGGAGGCAGCAATAGAAGAAGAAGAAGAAGAAGAAGAAGAAGAAGAAGAAGAAGAAGAGGAGGAGGAGGAGGAGGAGGAGGAGGAGGAGGAGTTTGGATTTGATATCCCGCTTTTCACTACCCGAAGGAGTCTCAAAGCGGCTCACATTCTCCTTTCCCTTCCTCCCCCACAACAAACACCCTGTGAGGTGAGTGGGGCTGAGAGACTTCAGAGAAGTGTGACTAGCCCAAGGTCACCCAGCAGCTGTATGTGGAGGAATGGAGACACGAACCCGGTTCCCCAGATTACAAGTCTACCGCTCTTAACCACTACACCACACTGGCTCTCCAGTGTGGTGTAGTGGTTAAGAGCGGTAGACTCGTAATAGTGCCTCTTTGAGTCTCTTCTCCTCCGTTGGAGGGCAGAAAAGGTGTGCCAGGTGGCCTGCCCAGTGCTGTCAAGTATCCCGTTTTCCCCAGGATTCTCCCTTATTTCAAGCAGTTTCCCGCTGCTCTCCCTTATTTTTTATTTCCCTTAAATTTTCTGTTTTTAATGGAAGCAGCTCCTCCCCTGCTGGCCAGGGACTGGGTGGGAAGACCTTGCCTACTTGGAGAGAAAAGACTCAGCCCTCAAAGCAAGTGGGAGCCATTTCCCGTGCTTACAGGGGGGTGTATTCTTCCCCCTGCATCAGCCCCTATCCGTTGCCACCAAGCCCCTTAGCTGGCGGGTGGAGCCTGGCTGCCTTTGAGCAGCTGCTGCTTCCTGTCCTGTTTTGATGGGATCAGACAAGAAGGCGATGGGGCTCCATCGCGTGGAGCACATGGCTGCCCTCCTCTTTGCTCCCCCCGAGCCCGAGCCTGCTTTGCGTTTACATTGCTGCTCCACCCACTTTTGCTTCTGGCTCCGCCCACCACTGACATGTGACTGTCCCCAGGAGAGGTGAGACTGCTGATCCCTTATTTTCAAATCCGAAACTTGACAGCTATGGGCCTGCCATGTACCAGCCCTCAAGCATGCTGGGGGATGCTGATAACCTGTTGCCAGAGCTGATGTTTGAGTCAGCTCTCAGTCCGGTCACTTTCTGAATATAGAAAGGGAGCACCATTTTGTCCTTTGCCTCAGGCAGCAAAATGCTTTGGACTGAATACAACCCTTAGCTTCATTGGGTGGTAGTCAGCTAAACAACTGTACAAACAGAACAAGGTCTACTTGCACAATGGGATTTCCCCCGCTTTCCTCCCAACCCCAAATCTATTCTGGGGAGTCCCCCAACCCTCCCAAGTAGTTTTGGGGACAACATAGGGGAGAAGAAGGGGGGAAAGTGCTTTTGTGCAGGTAGAAGTCGTTCTGCTCATGCAATTGTTTAGTTGAATACCATCCATTATTTTTAATTTTATTCTTTTTCAAGGGAGGTTTTAAGGTGCCTTTTAAAGTCAAACCCTCGCAAGTCCACTTCCAACACACGAAAAAAACACAAAGGGTTGTTATGCAGTGCAAGTCGTCAGAGTAACTCGGATTCAATAATTTCGGTGAGTCTACACCAAGTAGGACTTAAGTTGGCTGCAATCCAAAACACATAATCAAAGCATCTGAATCAAAATAAATATATCGTCCATAAAAAGAGCATTCAACCCAGCTTAATGACATAAAAAAATCAGATAAAATAAAAGAAGTAACAGTTCAGAGAACAGGAACATCTTTCCCAGCATCTTCTCCACTTCACTTCCTGTTGTCATTCATTGCTCATCTACCATGCCTGGGCTCCCTGTCCCTCAAAGCCCTTCCCTGACACCCATCTCCTTTTCCCCATGAGAACTTCCCAGCCTCCACAAGCTCAGCACACCTCCTCTCTGCCGACCCCACACAGCCACCCCCCGTCATCGGGATCTGCATGTGGCTTTTGCTCCACCAACCAAACCAGCGTTTCTCAAGCTTGGGTCCCTGACTATTGTGGGACTACAGCTCCCATCATCCTTAGCTAGCAAGGCCAGCCTTCAGGGAGGATGGGAGTTGTAGTCCAACAACAGCCAGGGACCCAAGTTGGAGAAGCACTGTATTGAAAAGACAGGGTATCCTCTCCTAGCTCGGTCTGGGTCTCAGTGGAACGTCTAGAGCTGTACGTTCCCATTGGGGCGGTGGGATTACATAGGACGGGTACTAAGAGGCAAGGGGGCGACAGAGGGGCGCACTGGGGGTGTGAATGACTTTGTTTAGTCGTTCAGTCGTGTACGACTCTTCGTGACCCCATGGACCAGAGCACACCAGGCACTCCTGTCTTCCACTGCCTACCGCAGTTGGTAGCTTCGAGAACACTGTCCAACCATCTTGTCCTCTGTCGTCCCCTTCTCCTTGTGCCCTCAATCTTTCCCAACATCAGGGTCTTTTCCAGGGAGTCTTCTCTTCTCACGAGGTGGCCAAAGTACTGGAGCCTCAACTTCAGGATCTGTCCTTCCAGTGAGCACTCAGGGCTGATTTCTTTAAGAATGGATAGGTTTGATCTTCTTTCAGCCCATGGGACTCTCAAGAGTCTCCTCCAGCACCATAATTCAAAAGCATCAATTCTTTGGCGATCAGCCTTCTTTATGGTCCAGCTCTCACTTCTATACATCACTACTTGGAAAACCATTGCCGGTTCATCAGTTTTGTTGAATTAATTAAACTAGATTGTTTTAATTGGATTTATTTTATTTTATGTATTTATTACCTTTCTTTATCGCCCTTCATCCGAGGATTATAAAGACAATTGTTATTGGCTGTCTGTCTCAGGAAAAAATGGAGGGGTGCGCCTTTGGGGTGAAGTCAAACTGTTGGAGGGTTACAGCGCCTGCTGTGGCTGTAGAGACCGATACAGGAGAGACATGTTTTATTGCAGCTGGGGCAAATGAAGGCGTCCAGTGGTGCTTCTGCAGATGCACCATGGCGTTTCTTCTCTCTGCGCTCCTCCCAGCGGTAATTCTTCCTCTGGTCACTCCTGTGGATGCACAACCTGTCCGTCTCCAGGCGCTGTGGTCATCTGCAAGGGATTCCTACAGGGCAGGGTTGATGTCGCCAGCCGTTATACGTCACGTTCCCAGACACCTTTGTTTGAATAAATGTGCAGTTCATGGTTACTATTCTGAATATTAGTGAATCTGTCCATTTCGGGTTCTCTCCGTTTCTAATTTTTCCACTTGAGTTTGGTCCTCCGCATTTCCACATCAGTTTGCTGCAACAACAAGAAGTCCCCGTGAAAATTCCCCATCGTTTCAGTGCAAATCCCTCCTAAAATTGCACACATTTGTATGCAATTTCCCCTAATGTACACATTTTTGCAGCACAATTTGCCCCTGATATAACACGTTTTGCTAGATTGTTTTCACTAATAGATGCACACTTTACCCCGATACATAAGTATTTTTGTACACATTACTTGGCTGGAGGTTTGCATAGGATGGTAGGGGAGGGGTTTTAGCTCCTTCTGGGATAGTTTGTCCACCTTCCATAGAATCGTAGAATTTTAGTCCCCGCCCTGCACTCGGCTCTCACCTGTGGCACCTAGAAGCTGTCAGCATGCAACAGCGGCCACACCTTGGGAAATGGCTTTGACTGGCCAGCAAAACCAGGTGAGGGCAGCCGATGGGTCTCAAACCCTCTGTGAGTTAGGTACTTTCAGGCTGGTGCAAAGGCTTCAGGAACCCAAAGGACTAGCCCCCTTGACTGAGGGGTTTTTGCCTTTCCTTGACTGAAATGATCTCCAGCTATTCATTTCCCTGGTGCTGACATGCCCCTGTCATTTACAGAGATAAGGAAATGTGGGGGGTGAAGCAGCTAATCTTAAAAACACTGAGGGTTTTTCTGGCGTCTTCCAGGGAGAAGGGAGAAAGATGAGATTTCATTAAAAACCAGGAGCTGAATTATTACAGATTTATCTTCTTTATTAGGGCAAGTTAGCGTTGAAGAAAGCTGTGCCTGTAACTCACTGTTGGAGAAAGCAAACACGTTTTGGCAAGCAACATGAGAAATCAAACCAGCCAGCCAGCCTTCAATTGAGCATCCCCACATTTTACTCCAAACGCAAACACCTCAGAGTTTGCATCCCACTTCTGCCTCCTCTAAATCACTCTCCATGTCCCACACACTGTCCCTAGAGCAAGGGGTGGGGGACCTCAGCCCCCAGGGGCTCATATACGGCCCTCCACGTGCCTCAGCCTGGCCCCCAGGACAGTATACAGCCCATGCCCCCTCTTCCAAGGTCACACTTTTCACCAGCCCTACTTTTCACCCTCTTGTCTGGGTGGGGTGTGTAGATGAGGCAAAAGTGGGTAGAGAAACATTGCATTGCAGCGGGTTGGACTAGATGACCCATAGGGTCCCTTCCAACTCTACAATTCTATGATTCTGTGATGCGTGGCTCTTATATGTGTGATATGTGATTCTCTGATATGTGGCTCTTAATACAGAAGCAGGAGCCTTAGCTCAGGGGCAGAACAAGTGTTTGGCAGGTTCAATCCCTGGTATCCCCAGCTAGAGCTGGGAAAGATTCCTGCCTTAAACTCCTAAGAGCTATTGCTGGCTGGTGTCAACAGTGCTGAGCTGGGTGGCATACCCTCCAACCGGGATGCATGAGAATCCAGGAAATGCGTCCTCCGTGGCTGGGCTCCCATATGAGCCATGTGACCCATGCAAGATCATGGCTCCAAAAGACATACTTTTGGGTCGCTGGGCTCTCCGACGAGAGCACAGCACCCAAAACCGCACCTTTTGGGGTGCCTCATGAGATTGTAGCTCCAGAAGAAGCACCTTTTCAGGATGAGATCACAGCGCCCCAAATCGTCACCATGCTCTCGTGTGAAGAAATGGGGTGACCTGATTTTACCAAGACATTTGAGGGATATGAGATGCACCAATTGTCTGATTTGGTATTAGGCAACTTCCTATGTTCCCAGGGGCGTAGCAAGGGGGGCGAGGGGGGCGGTCCGCCCCATGTTCTATAATGGAGGAGGTGACAAATTATCAAGGAACAATTTTTTGGGGGAAATGCCTGCTCCGAAGGTCTTATCTTACTATACTAGGGATTATATACCTATATATGAAATTTCATGCATATCGGTTAATATCTTGACCCTCCTCCACCAAAGTAGCTGTTCACTTGGCTGTTTTCCGATATCATGAAGGCTGAAATTTCAGTTCAGACAACACTTACTGTTCCCAACCCTAACCCTATGGAAAGCCATCTACTTAGACTTTAATTTGATTTTGAGATGTTTTCTAGGAGGTAATTTAATTATTGTTTGATTTTATACCAATGTTATGTATCTGATGTTAGCCACCCTGAGCCCGACTTCGGCCGGGGAGGGCGGGATATAAATAAAAGTGTGTTTTTTAAAATTACCTGTTATTATTCCTTTGTAAGAAAATATGAAATAGCGTAAAACCATTTTTGCGGGGGGGATCAATGGGGGGGTTGACAAGAAATTTTCCGCACCGGGTACCACCTGACTTTCCCATGCCTGGGGGGGGGGTGACAAAATATTTTTGCCCCTGGGTACCAATTTACCTTGCTACGCCCCTGTATGTTCCTACAGTCCATGGACTTGTTCCAGCCAGCCAGAAACACCAAAGGAGGGTGGAGAACAAGGTTGATGAGGGCAAGTCCTGAGGTCCAGAGAGGGAGAGACCTGGAGACCTTGATCCACAGTTCCTCAGCCCCTGCAGTCAAGTATTCTCAGTTTCCATTGTAGCTCCATCCTCCCAGGTTGGCTGTTGGGCCCTCCTGGGCAGGAAGAGCTGTAAACAGCTTCCTGTGTGGATGGGGACTCTTCCTGGGCAACAACAGTTATCCTCCCTCTGGTGCCTTTCTGCTCTTTGGTGCTATTACTTGGCCCTGTCTTCACTCTAGTAGCTGCCTATGGCTCAGCCCTAACAACCAGGGCGAGCCCTGCTAAGCACACAAATTTACACTTGCTATGCTTGCTACAACTATCCTGATTTACTGGACAGAAATCTTCTTCTGCAATACGTGCTGCTGCTAAATCATTGTCCCAATTTCATTCATATTCTGCTTTTGTGGGCGCCTGCAGATGACCTACTTACTGAGCCCTTCATCCTGATTTGCTTGCACAAGACTTACACGGGGGTTAGACTACGCCCGGTGTTTAATTAAGTATTTGTCCTTATATGTTTGAGGGGCAGTTATACGACAATGGGGATTCGTCTTGTGTTGCTCATGGGGTTGTTGGTGATTCATTCATCCCATACTCTCCAGTGCGTTTTCCCCATCACTTTCCTAACGGCAAAAAGTCCATTACGTTTTAGGTGGATTTGTTGCATTGGCGCAGCAGAGCACTTTAATTCACATTGTTTGAGCAAATAAAATTTCTGGTACATTTGTGAATGCTTGCAGTCCAAGGTGAACTGAATGACTGGAGAGTCCTTCTTTAAATTTCTTAGGTATGGATTGCTGGAGTTTCCATCCTCAGGATTTCAATTCTCTTCTTCTCCCTTGATTTTCTAGAGATGGAATCTAGTTTTTGGGTGGGCGGCGGGATTCCCCCCCCCAAAAAAAAATCCCCCCATACGCATGCATGCTAAGGAACCAGGTAGCCATTTAACACATTCCAGCTGGGGAGTGGATTCCCTTTGAACTGCTAAAACCGGTAACATATTTTAGGACAACCCCAGTTTTCTGGTGTACATTATTGACCGAAATAACACTCTTTAATTTAAATCAGATATCCAGATGTGTCATTGCTTTCGTGTGTGTGTGTGTGATACAATTGATTGAGGGTGTCCCTGTTTTCCAGCTGTGAAATATCAGAGGGTATGCGAGTAACCACAACGGGACATGTCTGGTCAAGTCAGAACACTGACATTGATGTGGTGACATCAGAACCAGGGTTATTCTCAAGGGGCGTCTTTTTGTTGTTGCTGCTGTTGTTGGAAACTTGTGTTGCAAAATACAAGCCTGTTGTTAAAAGCCAACACATCTGGAAACTCCACCCGTTTGGATCAGAGTTGGCTTGGCTAAAAAGAAGAAGAGTTAAATGGCTTGCATTCTTCTCACTACTTGCAGAATCTGCCTCAGAGATAACCTCAGGAGCCCAGGCATCCAGCACTGGGTTAATGTGGTTTTTTGTTTTCGAAAAGCTTTTGTCTGTTGTTTTGACAGTGACTTATGTGGAACTGTCTCTGCTACGGAGCTGGGGCAGCGAAGAGGGTGAGGCGGAATAATAGCTTCTTCATCTTTAAATTACATTTTCTCTACTTCACAGCAGAGGGGCGGGGGGGTGAGTGAGGCAGGAGAAGGCAGAAAGACAAGAGGCAGCCCCGCATCCAGAAAATATAAATAAGCAATGGAAGGAGCGGATGGAGAGGACCAGACATTTGCTTGTTTTAGGGATAATGTTAAGGATAACCAAGTACAGTATTGCATTAATTCGATTGATTATTGATTGAGCTTAAGAATTTACATATCACTTAAGCTTGACACTGAAGTGATCAGGCGGCGATATAAGGAGCCATGCTTGTACTGTACCTTAAGGTACCCTGGACCCAAGTTCTTAGGGGCAATGTAAATTTAATACGCATTGAACTTGGCCCAGTAACAGACGGGCATCCTATGCAAGCTCATAAGCCCATAAGTTGCTGGAGCAGAGGTACTTTGCCCCCACCAACAGTCTAGCTGCAGCATTTTACACCAGCTGGTGCTTCTGGACCTGGTCCAAGGGCATTAATAATATGAATAATCAAGTGCTTTTTTAAAAAAAGAGCTAGTCTACAAAGAGAACAGAACAAGGCCTTGTCTAGAGGCTTATAATCTAGGGCACGAATGGGTAGATGTCAGACTTGTGGGCTATATTTGGGGGGAGGGTTGTCTATAACAGTGTTTTTCAACCACTGTTCCGCGGCACACTAGTGTGCCGTGAGATGTTGCCTGGTGTGCCGTGGGAAAAATTGAAAAATTACTTTATATATAGTCAATATAGGCACAGAGTTAAATTTTTTAACATTTTCTAATGGTGGTGTGCCCCGTGATTTTTTTCATGAAACAAGTGTGCCTTTGCCCAAAAAAGGTTGAAAAACACTGGTCTATAACACCAAGGGCCATCAAGAAAACAGTAGATCAGGAGGGCGGGGGCAAATACGCAGGAACAGAGTGCCTCTGAGCACATGCACAATCCAGGGAATTTTTTCCCATTACAGTGGTACCTTGGTACAGGTGGGTAGCCGTGTTGGTCTGCCATAGTCAAAACAAAATAAAATAAAAAAATTCCTTCCAGTAGCACCTTAGAGACCAACTAAGTTTGTTCTTGGTATGAGCTTTCGTGTGCATGCACACTTCTTCAGATACCTTGGGTATCTTGGTACCTTGGGTTACAGACGCTTCAGGTTACAGACACTTCAGGTTACAGACTCTGCTAATCCTGAAATAGTACCTCGGGTTAAGAACTTTGCTTTAGGATGAGAACAGAAATCGCATGGCGGCAGCAGGAGGCCCCATTAGCTAAAGTGATGCCTCAGGTTAAGAACAGTTTCAGGTTAAGAACGGACCTCCAGAACGAATTAAGTTCTTAACCTGAGGTACCACTGTACAGTCAAACCCCGGTTCCTGAACGGCTCCGTTTTCAAACGTTTCAGCTCCCGAACGCCAAAAACCCGGAAGTAAATGCTCCAGTTTTCGAACGCTTTTCAGAAGCTGAACCTCTGACGCGGCTTCTGCTTGAGTGCAGGAAGCTCTTGCAACCAATCAGAAGCTGTGCCTCGGTTGTTGAACATTTCGGAAGTCGAATGAGCTTCCGGAACGGATTACGTTCGACAACCGAGGTTTGACTGTACCAGAACTGAGTGCCCGCCCCTTTTGCAAAAAATATAAATATAAATATAAAAATTCCACACTTGTTTTCCCCCAGAACTTCCTTTATTTCAGCAGCCCAGCTTAGAAGGAGATGGAAACTCCAAAAGGCATTTTGCTGTTGCCATTGTTAAATGAACGGAGAGTCTGAGACCTACCCAATCTGCAGGAATGGAAAGGGAGCATTAAGAGTTTGTGTGTGGAATTACATTCCAAGCTGCGCTTTGATCTTACTCTGATTCAGCCGTTGTAGGCGGGGGCAGGCTGACTTCTTTGTTTGCATACCTGTGGTCCACCAGCGCACTGTAAATTTGCTAAATAGGAGTGCGTACTCAGGACCTCTTAAGGGTTGAAGCACAAGTGCCGGGACGGATCAGGCCAAGGCAAAGTTCATTTCGTCCAGCAAGAATTGCAGCAGCTGGAAAACACAAAGTGGACAACTAGAAATTGGCTAGGGGCGCTGTGGGTTAAACCACAAAGTCTAGGGCTTGCCGATCAGAAGGTCGGCGGTTTGAATCCCTGTGACGGGGGTGAGCTCCCGTTGCTCAGTCCCTGCTCCTGCCCACCTAGCAGTTCAAAAGCACATCAAAGTGCAAGTAGATAAATAGGTACCACTCCAGCGGGAAGGTGGGGTATATGGGAATGGTGGGGTATATGGAAATAGCGAAATTGACAGCTAGAATTCAGCAATCAGGAAGCGAAGCATTTGAAAAAGAATGGGGAATTTTTTTGTTATATTTGAATAGGATGTGTGGAATATGAATTGTAAAATAAAACTCATGGCTTAATATATAATTCTGTACTGGAAGTTTAAAATGTATAATGCAAAAAGGACAATATGTGGACTACAGATTAAGGAAATAATTTAGAATATAAGACAAAAACAATAAAGAAGTGTAAAACCGCAAGAATTAATTAAGAGAAAGAATAAAACAGAGGAAGAAGGAGGGAAGTGGGGGGGGATGAAGTGGGAGGGTTGGGTGTGGGAGGCTTAAATGTTGGTTGGTTTGTATTGTAAGAAGGTTGTGGCATATAAAGTTTAAGGTGAAGTATAAAATGTACTGTAATGTAATGTATAAGATATATTTATGTAAAAACCAATAAAAAATTATGAATCAAAAAAACAAAAGCACATCAAAGTGCAAGTAGATAAATAGGTACCACTCCGGCAGGAAGGTAAACGGTGTTTCCGTGCGCTGCTCTGGTTCACCAGAAGCGGCTTAGAGACCAGGGCCCTGCAGGATTTGGCATCTTTCCGCAGGGCCTGCAAGACGGAGCTGTTCTACCTGGCCTTTGGGTTGGTTTCTGTTTAATATTTATGCTTCATCTTTTATTGGTGGGATATTTTGAAATTGAGACCTGCAGTTTTAATTGAATTTTTAAATTTGTATTTTAATCTGTTATTTTAAATTGATCGTTTTTATGTTTCTTGCTGTGATTTTAATTGATGTTAGCCGCCCTGAGCCCGGTTTTCTGGCTGGGAAGGGCGGGGTATAAATAAAATTATTATTATTATTATTATTATGACCCGGAAGCTGTCTGCGGACAAATGGCGGCTCCCTCGGCCTATAGAGCGAGATGAGCGCCACAACCCCAGAGTCGGACATGACTGGACCTAATGGTCAGGGGTACCTTTACCTTTACCACTCGTCACCCAACCATCATCTCCCTTCTATCTAGTAAGCAGGGGTAAGTGAAGGCTTAACAGGCCAGTTCTCTACATGAATGGCGTTTGTGCCCTACAATGAACCTGACAATGCTGGTTTTCGGGTGGTATGGGCAGTTCCTCCGCACAGGGCACTGAAGAGAGGGGGTGCATCATCATCATCATATGTACATTTATACATTTGTACTTACTGAGAAGATCAGCAACTGTACCAAAAGGAATTACGAAATATTTGCGAGAGTGGATTTGCCAAATTTCGTCCTTGCTCGGGGCTCCTTTATCACCAGTCTTCCCCCTATCCCAGAATCTCGAGCAACAGGCAGTGATGGCCACCAACTTGGATGGCTTTAAAACAGAGGCAAATTCATGGAGGAGAGGCCAAGTTACAGGGAGCCAGGCAGAGGGCCTTCTCGGTGGTGGCACCCGCCCTGTGGAACGCCCTCCCACCAGATGTCAAAGAGAAAAACCACTACCAGACTTTTAGAAGACATCTGAAGGCAGCCCTGTTTAGGCAAGCTTTTAATGTTTAATAGACTATTGTATTTTAATATTCTGTTGGAAGCCGCCCAGAGTGGCTGGGGCAACCCAGCCAGATGGGCAGGGTATAAATAATACATTATTATTATTATTATTATTATTATTATTATTATTATTATTATTATGGCTATATTCTGCCAGTGGTGAAATTCGGCGCGCCCCCTCCCCAAGCAGGCTCTTCTTACGGTCTTAACACACAGGCAGACATAGGGAGCTGCCTTATTCAGAGTCAGACCAATGGCCCATCTAGCTCAGCATTGCCTAGAGAAGCACTTCTCAAACTTCTTTTGCCCTGCAGACCACTTAAGAATTGCTGGTAGGCTTGGTGGACCGTTTAACGAATTTTCCTTCCTGTTGTGGAAACAAGTTAAATTCGCTGTGCTAGCGGCGGCATGGTTTGAAATTCTGTTTCTGTTGCTTCTTTTGTTTCTCATGTTGTGTTGCAAGAAATAAAAGAAGCAATGTTGTTGTTCAGTCGTTCAGTCGTGTCCGACTCTTTGTGACCCCATGGACCAGAGCACGCCAGGCACGCCTATCCTTCACTGCCTCTCGCAGTTTGGCCAAACTCATGTTAGTAGCTTCGAGAACACTGTCCAACCATCTCATCCTCTGTCGTCCCCTTCTCCTTATGCCCTCCATCTTTCCCAACATCAGGGTCTTTTCTAGGGAGTCTTCTCTTCTCATGAGGTGGCCAAAGTACTGGAGCCTCAACTTCAGGATCTGTCCTTCCAGTGAGCACTCAGGGCTGATTTCCTTGAGAATGGATAGGTTTGATCTTCTTGCAGTCCATGGGACTCTCAAGAGTCTCCTCCAGCACCATAATTCAAAAGCATCAATTCTTCGGCGATCAGCCTTCTTGATGGTCCAGCTCTCACTTCCATACATCACTACTGGGAAAACCATAGCTTTAACTATACGGACCTTTGTCGGCAAGGTGATGTCTTTGCTTTTTAAGATGCTGTCTAGGTTTGTCATTGCTTTTCTCCCAAGAAGCAGGCGTCTTCTAATTTCGTGACTGCTGTCACCATCTGCAGTGATCATGGAGCCCAAGAAAGTGAAATCTCTCCCTGCCTCCATTTCTTCCCCTTCTATTTGCCGGGAGGTGATGGGACCAGTGGCCATGATCTTAGTTTTTTTGATGTTGAGCTTCAGACCACATTTTGCGCTCTCCTCTTTCACCCTCATTAAAAGGTTCTTTAATTCCTCCTCACTTTCTGCCATCAAGGTTGTGTCATCGGCATATCTGAGGTTGTTGATATTTCTTCCGGCAATCTTAATTCCGGTTTGGGATGTCAATATTTAACGTGGACATTAGAATGTAAGACGAGAGTCTGCTGCATCAGTTACATCACGGGAAGCCTCATAACAAGCTGCTGCAGGAGAGAAACTCTGAGCAACTTCTGGGGAAGGGTGTTTCTAGGACTAAGGTAAAACTGTGGCGCTCCCTGGTTATTTTTGCTATCGCATGCTGCATGTTAAGTAATCTTATGTTTATGGCATTGAAAAGTGGGGTTTGTGTCATTACATCTACTATTGTTTTGCTGTGTTGTTATGAAATTGTTACTATATTATTGCTTTGCTATGTGATTATGAAATTGTGGTGTATAGACAACCCCAGCTCCCCTGCCTTTCTGAAGCCCTACCAGGCCACTCTGTAGATGTCAGGCCTGCTGGACGTGAAAACTCTCTTGTTCCTGCGGCTAGGAAGGCAGGTTGGAAACAGAAAGTCCCAATCTGTGCCTTTGATACGTTGCGGGTCAACTCGTCCTCCCAGCACGGCCTCCCGCGAGGAGGAACAGTAACCATGATTTCCAACAGTTGCAGAAAATTCCTCCTTGTAACTGAAGCAACAAATGCAGCAGTCGCTTAGGAGTGTTCTCACAGCTGCAGTCAATTATCGGCAAGAACTTTAAATATCTCGTGGTTTGTGCTTTTGGGATTACTCATGCCGACTTCCTAAAGTGGTGAAGGAGGCCTTTTGTTGGAGTTTTCCTCCATACTGACATTTACAAATAGCTCTGGCAAAAGTGCCTCTCTTTTTCCGCCCTGCACCCCCCCCCCTTTTCTGTTTTGCCATTGGCATCGTTGCAGCGGTTACAAAAATAAAAATGGAAAAAAATTAAAATCTGGCTTCTTGTTTTGACAGAGCAAGGAAGGGCTATGTTTATGGTTGACATCCCATGACCTGGCCACCGTCCATGTGCACATTGATACTGGTGCTCATCATTGCTGGTGGGAAAGCCCCCGGTGGTGATTGGCTGAGCTGCCCTTATGTCACAGAGTGACTGGGCTAGCCCCAGCTGCCATTGGCCGAACTGCTTCAATGCTGTGAAGGGAAGGGCCAAAGGTCAATGGGAGGGGTCGAGAAGGGAAACGGAGAGAGAACAGGCAGAGTGAAGAGATCCCTTGGCCTGGAGGTGGAGAGTTGCATCATTATTTAAAGATTGTAAGCTCTTTGGGGCAGGGGTCTATCGTCCTGAACTCCATAAACCATTGTAGTAGCACTATATAAGTGAAAGCCTGCAGGCTTGGCATCCAAACCCATTTCAAAATGGCCCATCAACTAGCACTAAGGCTGCGTTCAACAGGTAGTCCTACAGAGGTCATTTAGGGTGGTGTCCATTCCTCCTGAGCAAAATTCGTGGTTTCTTCCCATACAAAGATCCAACCGGAGCACAGGGAAGTAGAACCTCCATTGAACAGTCTAAGTAGAACTTCCACTGAACAGCAGAGTCTACCTGAACAGTGGGGTGTCTTGCTCTTGGGGCCTGCTTTCTAGTTTGTCCTCCTGTCTTGATTGATCTTTGACCCAACCAATGGAGGATGGTCCCCTAGAGTGCAAAGGGCATTGTCCCACAAGCCTCAACCTGCCCTTACCTACCTGCCTTCTTCCAGGGAGTGGTGTTGCCTCTTGGCCTCCTCCTCCTCCTCCTCCTCCTCCTCAATCAACTCAATGTTGCTTTCTGGAACTTAGCAGGAAGCAGGGTGGTTCAAAACTGCCGTGCTCCTGGGAGCTCCCTCGGGGTGCCGGGGTCTCAGTCCTTTTACCAAAACACTTACCCAAGAGAGTGAGACTCAAGGAGCAGCGTGGTCTTGACAAGCCAAGGACATTCACAAAGAATCAGTCCAACTCTACAAACCTAAGGTTAGGAAACAGCCCAAGGACAATTATCACAGGGAGCTCAACAGTAAGGCGGAAACAGGGGGAAAGGAGCCAGAGACACGTTCGTTTCTATCAGCTAGAAGGCCTTACATACTAGTTCACACCCTAACCCAGCCACTGGTAGTAAAGGAGTTCCAGGGACTTCTTTACTCATGAGTAGACCCCATACTCACAAGCCACACAATCACTCTGGGTCTGTAGATGCACGCTGTCACTACTCTTTGGCCTGGAGCTGGCATGGGTGGTTGCTCTTCCTCATCTGACACGGACAGCGAACTTTGGGCTGCATTTCGTGCTGCATGAACCAGATCTTGCCTGGGAAGCTGCCATGTCAGAGCCATTGGTCCGCCTAGCTCAGTACTGTCTACACTGGCTGGCAGTAGCACTCCAGGGTTTCAGGGTTTCTGCCTACCTGGGTTTGAACCTGAGACCTTCTGCCACTGAGCCAGCCAATCAGCACTCTGCACAGCCAGGCTCCTTCTGCAGATTGGAAGAACCTGCTTCTCCCAAGCAGAATGCAAGGCTGTGGTTTGCACATCTGTCCAGGAAAGGGTGAGAAGGGATTCCTGGTGTTCTCGCACTCTCAATCTACATGCAAGTTCAAAGCCTTTAGTTGGCAGTGTTCCTAATTTGCCTTGGCTGAGCCTTGAATTTAAAAACCAGAAGGACCCAGCGAGAGCCTTGCTGTGGCAGAATTTCCTCCCCTGCTCCTCGATCGAGCTACTGAGTTTGGCCAAAAGCACCCCTTTCTGCAAGTGAATTAAATCTTCATTTGAAGAATGCAAACCATGGCGAAGCCAGAGTCTCCTTGCGTGGACTCTTTCCGGTGATTAATTACTCACACAGGGATGCAAGCTTTCCTTTCTTTCTCATTTGAATCTGACTTGTTGCACTCACTTCCTTTGCTGGGAGAGATGAGAAAGACGCAAACCGTCCTGTAGTTGTGATATTTAGGCACCCGGATCCAAACCCTTTTTAGGGATAAACCACAAAAAAAACAACCACACAGATTCCACTGAATGTGTTTTGCCCTGTGCATCTAACAGAATTTGCCGCTAACCAAGGCATTTTTCATTCGTGATTGTTTTTGCCCATCATGGTTATCAGGGCAGTAATACGTGATCCTGTTTTCAGTACGGATAGCACCTGCAAAGGTTTTTGGGGCAGAAAGATTCCTTCGTTTCCAAGCAGGGCTTGTTCCATAACTTCCTGCCAAAATACTGTAATTCTTATACCACAAATGTTCCAGTTTATTATTATTTGTTGCCTCCCCAGATGGCAATAATGGAATAACACCAGGGGAAGCACTGCCAGTGTGCTGTGGTGGTTAGACTGTCAGGCTAGGATCTCGGAGACCAGAGCTCAAATCCCTGAAGCTCACTGGGTGTCACAGAGTGTGCTGGTGAGTAGTCACTCAGTTCACAGTTGATGTTAACTCTTTATGAGCAAAGACTTGGCTGAGTGTCAGGCCTAATTAGCACAGCAGTTCATTCCCAGTAGTCTTCCTCCATGAAATCAGTTGCCGAGACTGAAAGTTCCTTCCTCCTCAGAGCTAAGTCCCCAAGCAATCAGAGACTGCGTCTGTGTGCAGTCTGTAACTGCTCTGCCCATTTCAGCCCTCTTCTGATTCTGGGAGACCAGGGGGGAGGGGAGCTTGTCTCACCAGGAGGGGGAGATCTCTGTGCTTCTTCACCAGCCCAACTCACCTTTGCCTTCTGCCCTCCCTCCTCCCCTGCTTCAGCTTCTGCCTCTGATTTTGAACTTTCCGCCACTGATTCTCCCTGCTCCCTAAGTCCCGTTACCCCTTCCGCTTCCAGTGCCTCCTCCTCCCAGTCTTCTCCCTCTGACCACTCATCATAGAATCAGAATCATAGCGTTCGAAGAGACCACAAGGGCCATCCAGTCCAACACCCTGCCAAGCAGGAAACACCATCAAAGCATTCCTGACAGATGGCTGTCAAGCCTCTGCTTAAAGACCTCCAAAGAAGGAGACTCCACCACACTCCTTGGCAGCAAATTCCACTGCCGAACTGCTCTTGCTGTCAGGAAGTGCTTCCTAATGTTTAGGTGGAATCTTCTTTCTTGTAGTTTGAATCCATTGCTCCTTGTCCGCTTCTCTGGAGCAGCAGAAAACAGCCTTTCTCCCTCCTCTATGTGACATCCTTTTATATATTTGAACATGGCTATCATATCACCCCTTAACCTTCTCTTCTCCAGGCTAAACATCCCCACCTCCCTAAGCCGTTCCTCATAAGGCATTGTTTCCAGGCCTTGGACCATTTTGGTTGCCCTCCTCTGGACACCTTCCAGCTTGTCATCGTTGTCCCACCACCACTCCCTGGGCGCTGCGCCTTCTTCTCTTGGGGGTTCCCCAACTGGTTCCTCCCACCATTCCTCTTTGTCCAACCAGTCCATGACACTGGGTGACCTTGGGCCATTCACCGTCTCTCAGCCTAGCCTACCTCACAGGGTTGTTGTGAGGATGAAATGGGGAGAGCGAGAACCATGGATATGCCACCTTGAGCTCCTCGGAGGGAAATGGTGGGGTGCAAATGCAACGAAGAAATGATAACAAAGCCCAATGACGTGCGCACGGTCCAGCATAAATCCACTACAAAGGCATCAATTGCATATTGCGGAATGCAACCACCCAAAAACATCCCACCCTTCTGAAGGAGCCTGGAGGCGATAAGCTTCTTACTAGCTGCATTGAACATGCTACAGTGACTTCCGTCCTGTTCCCATTCCATCTGCAGTTGTGATCCAAAAGCCCTTGCAGCTCTCCCTTCCCAGGGCCTCTGGCTAACACTCACTGCTTATAAATCCTGAAATGTTAAAAATGTGCAGCCAATCAATCATTTTCGGAATTCCAGTCCACCGAGAGAAGGACTGCTTTGGTTGCTCTCAAAGCAGTGCAGCCACCCGCCACTTTTACCACGAGGAACAAGTCACTGCCTACAGACGGAACTGGAGGAGGTTTTTATTTTTCCTCCCCTTTATCATATCTGCATTTGAATTTTATTTTGGGCTGGCCTCCCTGTGTGTTCTCCTACCCAAAATGCAGAATGTGTGTATGTAATGGGAGGGATTTGCCTTATGAGGAACTGTTGATGGAATTGGGTATGCTTAGCATAGGAGCCAGTGTTCTCGAAGCTACTAACATGAGTTTGGCCAAACTGCGAGAGGCAGTGAAGGATAGGCGTGCCTGGCGTGCTCTGGTCCATGGGGTCACGAAGAGTCGGACACGACTGAACGACTGAACAACAACAACAAAAGCATAGGAGCCAACTTCTGGGGGTCAAGTTCCCTTCGCCACTAACCCCCAATAAATAATATTTGAGGGGCTGGCCCCACCAATTAATGGGCATTGCAACTCAAATGGCATGTGTGCACCGCATCATGTGATCGATTATGCAGGGTGGGACTTACTTGGGCCCCCAAATATTTTATTCAATGTTTAGTCTGGAAAAGAGGAGATTCAGAGATGATATGGGTTTAAGTCCTACCCTCCAGAGTAGGAGTAAACAAGCTTGCTCCCTCTTCCATGTGACAGCCCTTGAGATATTTGAAGATGGCTCTCATATCTCCTCTCAGTCTCCTGTTTTCCAGGCTAAACATCCACAGCTACTTCAAGTGTTCTTCATATGGCTTGGTTTCCAGACCCTTGATCGTCTTGGTTGCCCTCTTTTGCACACGGTCCAGCTTGTCAACATCCTTCTTAAATTGTGGCACCCAGAACTGGACACAGTATTCCAGGTGTGGCCAGACCAAGGCAGAATAGAGTGGGACTATTACTTCCCTTGATCTGGATAATACACTTCTGTTAATGCAGCCTAGAATAGCATTAGCCTTTTTTGCTGCTGCATCACACTATTGACTCATGTTAAGCTTGTGGTCCACCAAGACCCCTAGATCCTTTTCACATGTACTGCTAGTAAACCAAGTGTCCCTGGCTTATATTTGTGCATCTGGTTCTTCCTAAGTGCAGGAAGATGTGGGGACATGAATTGTTCCACATCTACCAAAGGGAAGAAGAAGAAGAAGAAGAAGAAGAAGAAGAAGAAGAAGAAGAAGAAGAAGAAGAAGAAGAAGAAGAAGAAGTGGAGTTTGGATTTGATATCCCACTTTATCACTACCCGAAGGAGTCACAAAGCGGCTAACATTCTCCTTTCCCTTCCTCCCCCACAACAAACACACTGTGAGGTGAGTGGGGCTGAGAGACTTCAGAGAAGTGTGACTAGCCCGAGCTCACCCAGCAGCTGCATGTGGAGGAGCAGAGATGCGAACCCGGTTCACCAGATTACGAGTCTACTGCTCTTAACCACTACACCACACTGGTTGACTCAAGCCTGCCACTATAGGCAGGCATCCTGAGTTCTGTGCAACATGCTGTCCTGCCCACAAAGTCTGCAGCATCTCCAGCCCGCGCCTGAACCACATTCCTTCGCAGCCTTATCCGCAGCATCAGATAAGCACATCTGCCGGATCCAATAAGCGCCGCCACTTCCTAGCAGCAGCAGCCACCGCTCTCCAGCCTGCTTGCTCACCCATTGTTTGTGCTGATGGACGGCTCAATAGGCACTCGGTGGTGCCAATGGGGGTCGGTTGCCTCTTGGGCTTCCCCCGCCCCTATGCCCTTCGCCCACAGAGCATGGCTGGCACCATCAGGCTGCAGAGACAAAGCCACTACTTTTCCCTCTCTCCTTCTGCTTCTTGAAATGCGCCACTGTTAACAAGGAACACTTTGAGCACAGAGGTGGGAAGCACAAAAGCAATGCCTGTGCTGGACTCAGAGACGATGAACCCAGATTTGTTCCAGCCTTGCCACCCCCTTTCCTTTCCTTTCCTTTCCTTTCCTTTCCTTTCCTTTCCTTTCCTTGCCCTGCACTGCATTAATTTGGTTCTACCCGTTTCTATCTTGGTTGCCTTCTAGCACTAGCCGGGATCGTCTTTTTAATAAAAATAAAATAAAATAACCAACATTATTTGTCTAACACCCCAATCTATGAGCGATGGGAGCAGGGCCGTCTTAAAGGGATCGGCCGCCCTGGCGCGACGATCCCTCGGCGCCCCTGGTGGGCCGCCTCTCCGGGAGGGAGGTGGGCGAGCGGGGGATGAGGGGCGTGGCGCTGGAGCGGCGCGGGGCTTTGCACGCCCTTCCCAGCGCTCCAGCTGGGGCTCCAGAGGGCAGCTGGCTTGCAGCTCGCCTGCCAGCGCGCGGGCGCGGGTTGGGGAGGGGGCGCTTGGTATGCTGGCGGGCTCGCGGGGGCGCCCCTGGGGGGCCTGGTGCCCTGGTGCACCGCGCCACCCAGCCCCTATGACGAGACGGCCCTGGATGGGAGATTGGGCATTCCAAGTCCTTCTCCAGGGTCTGGGTCCCTTGGAATGAAGGTCAGCAGAGACTGTGGTGTCTTTTGGATATATCGGGGCAGACTTTGGTCTTTCAAATTTCAGCAGTGCCCTGTGCGAGGTCAAAATTCAGGAGCGGTGGGAGGCACCATCCGGGGAACCCCCAGGGCACAGGCGCCAGGATGCCTCCAAGATTGAATGGGCCCAGCACACACACACGGGATATAAAACCGTGTGACGTGTGATATCACATGTGTTTCCTGGAGCCACCTTCTGCTAGTTGTGGGTAGGTCCAGTGGGGCCCATTGCAGCTGCAGGAAGGCCTGGTGGGACCCGCTGCAGGCCAAGAAATATTGAAGGGGCCTGGCCCCCTCTTTGAAAAATGTTTGGGGATCCTCGCACACACAACCCAGATGGTGTCCTTGCCCCAAGGGAGCCCCCAGAGGAAGAAGGCTCAGAGCCAGGGGACTAGGGGTGGGACACTGAGAATGGGCCAGAGGCAGAAGACTGGCAAGAAAGGCTGGTTGGGTGGGCCCAGCCTTCTCTTGCCTCAGGGCTTTGCCCCCAAATTTTGTTATATGATTACAGACCAGGCCTGGGCCACCATCTTGGAAGAGGCAGGCAAAGTGCTCCAGTGATAGATCTGTGGCTTGCGCAGGGGAAACCAGCATGCAGAATGGAAGGAAAACACCAACAAACTCAATCTTCACATTTCATCCTGAAACCAGGAAGGCGGCAGTGAAAATAAATGGCCTGGGTGTGTGGTGTGTGTGGTTTTCTTTTAGTTCATCCCAGGAATCTGCTTTCTCTCGCCCTGTCGTCAAAGCCCATTTGGTTTCACTTGACATCCGAGCGGCTGCAAGGCAGCCAAGCATGAGGGCCAAAAGAAGAAAGATTACTCGCCGCAACCTCCAGGGAGACCTCCTGGCCTGCTGTCCAGGGATAATAGCGGCCACCGCAGCCCGGCCTAAACTCCAGCTAACTGCTCTTGGAACAGTTGTGATTTATCTATGGGCAGCAGTAGTGCTATTTTTTGGGGAGGGGAACGTGCCAGAACTCCCTGCCTCAGTCGCCAACTGGGAAGCCGCTGCCGCTGCCATCTTAGAACCAAAATCGCGTGGTGAGATGCCAGACTACACCATCTTGTAAGGAGCGGTGCCTCTTATTCAGAGGGAGAACTATGTGTTCCACCTTGAGCTCCTTGGAGAAAAAGGTGGGGGATAAAAATGCAATAAATAAGTTTTTTATATACCAATAGTCACATCTTGGGGGATGCAGGGGGTGCTGTGGTCTAAACCACAGAGCCTAGGGCTTGCCAATCAGAAGGTCGGCGGTTCAAATCCCCAAGACGGGGTGAGCTCCTGTTGCTCAGTCCCTGCTCCTGCCAACCTAGCAGTTAGAAAGCACGTCAAAGTGCAAGTAGATAAATAGGTACCGCTCCAGCAGGAAGGTAAATGGCATTTCCGTGCACTGCTCTGGTTCGCCAGAAGCAGCTTAGTCATGCTGGCCACATGACCCGGAAGCTGTACGCCGGCTCCCTCGGCTAGTAACACGAGATGAGCGCCGCAACCCCAGAGTCGGACACAACTGGACCTAATGGTCAGGGGTCCCTTTACCTTTACCTTTAGTCATACCTTGAACTTGGTCCCGTAGGAAATCAGCAGCCCGTGCAGACCTCTGAGCAAAGGTGTTACCTGCTGACAAGCAGTATGATTAAGCAGTATATAAACCTTGTTGAAGGAAAGAATAAAGAAATTAAATCTGCATGGGAGTTCCTGGTTGTGGGAGGATTCCAACTAATCAGTTGAATGTGGTTAAAGTCCTCCTTTGGACCTTCCTAGTCGAAGGTCATAAAGAAGACTGATCCATTCAAAAGAATTGATGCTTTTGAATTATGGTGCGGGTGGAGACTCCTGAGAGTCCCATGGACTGCAAGAAGATCAAACTTATCCATCCTTAAAGAAATCAGCCCTGAGTGCTCACTGGAAGGACAGATCCTGAAGTTGAGGCTCCAGTACTTTGGCCACCTCATGAGAAGAGAAGACTCCCTGGAAAAGACCCTGATGTTGGAAAAGATGGAGGGCACAAGGAGAAGGGGACGACAGAGGATGAGATGGTTGGACAGTGTTCTCGAAGCAACTAGCATAAGTCTGACCAAACTGCGGGAGGCAGTGGAAGACAGGAGTGCCTGGTGTGTTCTGGTCCATGGGGTCACAAAGAGTCGGACACGACTAAACAACTAAACAACAACAAGTCAGAAGGCAAAGCCCAGGAGATGGGCAGGGAGTCACAGACCCAGGCAGCCCCCTACACAGTTCACCTGACCCCCAAAGATGGCTTTTATTTCCTAAAATGCTTTTGTTGTTTATTTTTTTGCCACAAGTGGATTTAAAGCCAAGGCACTCCTGGCTGCCAAGGAAAGTCTAGAGGAACCCTGTCATGAACTATTAATAGGGAGCTCCGCGCTGCTGCTTCTCAGCAAACCGCCAAAGCCACAAAGTTGTGTTTAATTTGCTACCGGAGGGGAGAAGGAGGCATCGCTGCTCCATTATTGCCGTGGTGAGATTTCTGCACCAGGTTCTGGAATCCAGCCATTGCTCAGCTCCAGGAGGAGGGAAGGGGGGGGCGGATATCAAGTTCTCTGCATCAGAGGGTCACTGGCATTGCTAAAGACAGCAAAGGAGGATTTGAAATGAAGGTGTGCGGGCACACGCCCTGCAGAAACGGAACTTCTCATTTCTTCATCATCATCCTCACTTTTAATTTGTATACTGCCTTTCTATGTTACAATACTCAAGGCGGTTTACAAGCTGAAGAAACAATGTACACCTTATAACAATCCAATGCAATACAAAAATGTGATAATAAAACATAGCTTTAAAATAAGCAATCTACATCAAATAAAGTAGCATTCAACAATCATTAGAATAGTATAGAATAATCATATCAGCATATAAAAATTCAACAGATACCCACACTTAACAATTGCAATAAATAATTTCAAAACTGCGACCAATAAAACAATGTCAAGCCACAGCGCATAAACTAATACAATGCTAATTGAGAAACAGGGGCTGGAGGGTGGGTCAAGGCAGGTGGAGAGGCCTTGCCTGATGGAGTCTCTCCCCTCACCTGTATGGGTTCACAGGAATGAAATTTGTGCGCTCTTCCGTCGCTGTTTACCAAGCATCCGTCCCGATCTGTTTGTAGGGAGGCTAGACGACATTGTGTCAAGGTCATGTTATCACTTCCCAGTGCGAGTTCCTGTCACTTTCCTTACCGCAAAAAGTTCAGGGTTTCTTGGAAGAGAGCATGGACTTCGCTTTAATTGCGCATCCTGAATTTTCAAGTGTGCAATTGAATTCCACCTGAAAAGAGCAACATAGTGCTTCCGACTTTCTCCATATTCCGCAAGCATCTCATAGATCAGTCGGTAGAGTGTGAGACTCTTAATCTCATGGTCAATGTTGGGCAAAAGATTCCTGCATTGCCAGAGGTTGGATTAGATCACTCTTGTGGTCCCTTCTAGCTCTCCATTCTACGATTCCATTTCCTAATTACTTCTTCCTGGCAACTTGGTGTCCCTTTTCTGACTTTGCAGGAGAATTTGAGATGCCTTCTTTAAAAATTGAGAGCCTTGCAGTGAATTTAAGTGAAGAAAAGCATTATTATTATTATTATTATTATTATTATTATTATTATTATTATTAAAATTGTATACCACCCTGTAACTACAGCAATCAGGGCATTTCACAACACAACATAAAAAATACAATATGCATACTAAAAATAAAAACAGGAACAACCCAATAATCGCCCCTCCCAAACACATTTTAAAAGGGAATAGGATATCAATCAGCCAAAAGCCTGGTTAGAGGTATGTAAAAATACATAAATAAAACAAAAGAAAGCAGAGGAAAATACCAACATTGATATGACAATAAAATGTAATTACCGGTAAGGTTACAAAACTATGTAGTATATATGTAAATAGATGAGCTTCTCATTTCCCTCTAGTATACATCAATTCACATGTCACTATTGTTTCAGTAAATACGTTCCAAATATCATTATATTCGTCCATGCGCAATCTTCGTCTGAAAGATGTCTGAAAGCCCCTCCCCCACCCATTCTTCCTAGAATTAAATCTTCCTAGAATTAAAAAAAACCTAATTCACACATTCTGAAACAATATGCACAGCCATCCTTTGAAATTTGCAGTTCTCTAATTTTTTCAGTGCAGTTCCCCAGCTTGCTTTCTCTCTCTCTCTCTCTCTCTCTCTCTCTCTCTCTCTCTCTCTCTGTGTGTGTGTGTGTGTGTGTGTATATATATATATATAACCTGCTGGGATAAAGTCTGCAGAAAATGCATACCCATATTGAAAGTGGGATGCAAAAATGTGGTGCCTTTGGTGAAATTGCTTTGCAAAAATGTGTCTGTTAGGCAAAATTGCATGCAAAAAAAAATAAGGAGAAATTTGCGCTGGATTGCTGATGAATTTGCATGAAGACTTTTTTTTTTTTAATGCAAACTGATGTGGAAATGTGAAGAGTGGGATTTAAGGCTGGAAAAAAGGAGAAACTATAGAAATACTGAAATTTACAGATCCGCCCGTCCCTAAGGACAACTTCTAGTTAAATGCTTGCAAAGTGTATTCTCTGATTAATCTGAGCAAAGCACCAATTGAAGATGTAGCAACGGGAGCATCCTGCCTCCACTCCAGGCGAGCTGAAAAACCTCAAAGCTTTCCGTTCCCTTGTAAGTGGATAGCAAAGGTCATTCCCCCTTGGTTTGATAAATGACACAGTCACCACGACATTTGTCTTCCACCTGCCAGCGGTGTGTTTCCGCTCAGGTTCCTGTTAATGAGTCGCCCCCCCCCTCCTACCCCATAAACAAACCGCTTTGGTTCCACGCAGAAAACCTCGCTTGGTATCTCCCAGAGATGCTCACTTGTCACCAACACCAGAAAGAGAGAAGGCAAAGTGGAGCTTCCCAGGCTTGGCTCAGCAAGGTGCCTGCAGCAGTGAGGTACGGGTGCATTACGAAGTTGGCAGCAAAAACAAACCCCAGCCTAATAGCACCACCACAACCTGCAGACCCAATCCCTGCCAAGAAAAGAGTCCCAACTAAAAGAGTCCTCTTCGTTTGAATGAGCAACAGTTTGTGGGGGTTTTTGCAATCGCAAAGGGCACGCCGATAAACAATCCAAGGACAAGTTGCATACTTTTTGTGTGCTTGAGAGAACTACAGTATATGGTGACTGGGAGTGGCCGGTGGGACCACATAACACTGGTCCTGAGAGATCTACATTGGCTCCCAGTATGTTTCTGGGCACAATTCAAAGTGTTGGTGCTGACCTTTAAAGCCCTAAACGGCCTCGGTCTTGTATACCTGAAGGAGTGTCTCCACCCCCATCATTCTGCCCAGACACTGAGATCCAGCGCCGAGGGCCTTCTGGCGGTTCCCTCACTGCGAGAAGCAAAGCTACAGGGAACCAGGCAGAGGGCCTTCTCGGTAGTGGCGCCCGCCCTGTGGAACGCGCTTCCCGTCAGAGGTCAAGGGAATAAACAACTACCTGACATTTAGAAAATACCTGAAGGCATCCCTGTTTAGGGAAGTTTTTGATCTGTGATATTTTAAATGTATTTTAATATTTGATGGAAGCCACCCGGAGTGGCTGGGGAGACCCGGCCGGATGGGCGGGGTACAAATAAAAAATTATTATTATTATTATTATTATTATTATTATTATTATTATTAGTTTGCAGCACAACTCGAGGCACACTGGCTTACCTGGGAGCCAGCAGCATCCAGGCACATTTGCTCAGCATCGGGTAAAAACTCAAAGAGGGGCTGGGGAAACCCAGCCACATGGGCGGGTTATAAATAAATAAATAAATAAAATTATTATTATTATTTTTGTTATTATTATTATTATTATTATTATTATTATTATTATTATTATTAAAGGGGTTTGCCATGTTGGTTTTCTCATTGGCAACAGAGACACACAGAGCTGGGCCTAGTCATGATGGCTATATGCTGCCTCCACGTTCAGAGGCACCAGGCTTCTGAACAGATGTTGATTTAGGGGGGTGTAGTCAGTTTGGTTGCACTGGGTGCAGAGCCTTGGGGGCACTGCAGAGGGTGCCCTTGTAGAATGGAAGGCGAGAGGTGGGGGGCCTCTGAAATCCCCGCTGAAATCCCCAAGGCCCGCTACTGTTCTGAACACCAGTGTTTGCAGTACTGAAGTGACCTTCCCAGAGCGCAAGCCTGGGCAGTGTGTCTGGAGGTCCTGGGCTGCCCAGATGACCAGACCCCCCCCCCTCGGTCTTCCTGATGTGGTCCAAAGGAAGGAGAGCAATGAATCATAGAATCCTAGAGTTGGAAGAGACCACAAGGGCCATCCAGTCCAACCCCCTGCCAAGCAGGAAACACCATCAAAACATTCCTGACAGATGGCTGTCAAGCCTCCGCTTAAAGACCTCCAAAGAAGGAGACTCCACCACACTCCTTGGCAGCAAATTCCACTGTCCAACAGCTCTCACTGTCAGGAAGTTCTTCCTAATGTTTAGATGGAATCTTCTTTCTTGTAGTTTGAATCCATTGCCCCGAGTCCGCTTCTCTGGAGCAGCAGAAAACAACCTTTCTCCCTCCTCTAGATGACATCCTTTTATATATTTGAACATGGCTATCATATCACCCCTTAACCTTCTCTTCTCCAGGCTAAACATACCCAGCTCCCTAAGCCGTTCCTCATAAGGCATTGAGGATCTAGGAGTCTTGGTAGACCACAAACTTGACATGAGTCAACAGTGTGGTGCAGCAGCTAAAAAAGCTAATGCAATTCTGGGCTGCATCAATAGGAGTATAGCGTCTAGATCAAGGGAGGTAATAGTACCACTATATTCTGCTCTGGTCAGACCTCACCTGGAATACTGTGTCCAGTTCTGGGCACCACAGTTCAAGAAGGATACTGACAAGCTGGAACGTGTCCAGAAGAGGGCAACCAAAATGGTCAAAGGCCTGGAAACGATGCCTGCTCCAGAGAAGCGGACAGTCATAGGTTACCCATTCCTGTACAGCCATACCTTGGTTCTCGAACACCTTTGTGACTCAAACGTTTTGACTCCTGAATGCCGCAAGCCTGGAAGTGAGTGGTCCGGTTTGTGGCCTTTCTTTGGAAGCCGAACATCCAACGCAGCTTCCGATTGAGTGCAGGAAGCTCCTACAGCCAATCAGAAGCTGCATCTTGATTTTTGAACGTTTTTAGAAGTCGAATGGACTTCCAGAACAGATTCTGTTTGAGAACCAAGGTACAACTGTATTAGAGTGTCTGGGGAAACTGGAAGAGCGGGGGGAATAAATATTATTATTAGTCAAAGTAACGTAGCATCACCTTTCCCAGGAATTCATCAACATTTAAGTGCAAATTTCTCCCAATATGCACAGGTCGGTTTACAATTTTGCAAAATGTACACATTTTTTACAAAGCAATTTTGCATAAGGTGAGACACGTGTGTGTTATTTCCCCAGATATACACATTTTTAAAAATACACTCTTTACCCTAGCATATGCACTGCTATACATGTTACTTGGCTGGAGAACGGCACTGCAAGATCCAAAGAATTTAAAGGGATGGCTGCGTTTCAACTTGTGTCTTGTTTCGCCAAGTGAGGATTAGGTTGGTTCGCCTTTCAGTGTAAATGAAATCACATTCCTCCCCTTGCTCTACTTGCAAGAATTTGCCTCTGCAGCGCGAACTGTGGAGTTGGTCTGGCACAGCAAGCCACAAACCTGTATCAGGTTCCTCTTAAAAACATTACATCTACCTGTGACCGCAGAGGGTTAAATACAAAGCCCACTTCACTCCCCTTTGACATGTTGGTGTAATAGCGAAGGTGGGATAGTAAAGCCCTTCTCCCGAGAGGGACTTTCTCAAGAAGAAGAAGAAGAAGAAGGGAGGGAAGAGTTTGGATTTGATATCCCGCTTTATTACTACCTGAAGGAGTCTCAAAGCGGCTAACATTCTCCTTTCCCTTCCTCCCCCACAACAAACACTCTGTGAGGTGAGCGGGGCTGAGAGACTTCAAAGAAGTGTGACTAGCCCAAGGTCACCCATCAGCTGCATGTGGAGGAGTGGAGACACGAACCCGGTTCCCCAGATTACAAGTCTACTGCTCTTAACCACTACACCACACTGGCTCTCAAAGTGCAACCATTTAAGCAGACAAAGCACAACCATTTAAGGGGTCCCTCTGTGCTGATAAAGCTCCTTCAACCCCGGAGCCCAGGATCTATCTGACTTGCCCTCTCTCCATTCACCCTGATGCATGTGCAAAGGTGGCATGGGTGTGTGTGTGGGGGGGGAGAACACAATGGCATCTTTTGTCCTTGCCAACAGGGACAAGAATGGGTCATGTCTCAGCCCCGCACGACTCTCTTGCCGATGCCCTGGCATGTCACATCACCGCCTGCTGTCTCCCACAACAAAACTCCATTAGCAAGGAAAGGGGAGATGTGAGCGGCTTCTGTGGCTCTGGCAGAAGAGGCCAAGAGGGGATCCAACAGTCAAGAAGGCGGTTTCTGCATGTGCTGTAGAGGGAAGTGAGGGGCAGATGGGGCTCATCCGCTTGGGAAGGTGGCCCATCTAGGAGAAACCCCATATTTTATTCTTTTGCTAGTTCAAATGTGCCTTTTATATTTGACTTCACTTAGTAATGCCTTCTTCTGAAATGTTTAAGATAATTTTTTTTGTTAACTTTGCTCTGCTAAATGTGCATTCTGCAGTTGACCTCTGTAGTGGGTTGTTTAAAAAAATTGTTTAGGATAATATTTTAGTTGCCTGTTACTTATGTTTGAATGACTGTTAATTGTTCTTAAATATATACTTTATATATACTCGTAATCTGGGGAACCGGGTTCGTGTCTCCACTCCTCCACATGCAGCTGCTGGGTGACCTTGGGCTAGTCACACTTCTCTGAAGTCTCTCAGCCCCACTCACCTCACAGAGTGTTTGTAGTGGGGGAGGAAGGGAAAGGAGAATGTGAGCCGCTTTGAGACTCCTTCGGGTAGTGAAAAGCGGGATATCAAATCCAAACTCTTCTTCTCTTCTTCTTCCTGTGCTTACAAGGGGGTGTATTCCTCCCCCTGCATCAGCCCCTATCCATTGCTGTGGGCCCCTCAGCTGGCCAATAGGGTTAGCTGGCGGGCGGAGCCTGGCTGCCTTTGAGCAGCTGCTGCTTCCTGTCCTGTTTTGATGGGATCAGACAAGAAGACGATGGGGCTCCATCACGTGGAGCACATGGCTGCCCTCCTCTTTGCTCCGCTCTGAGCCCGAGCCTGCTTGGAGTTTACATTGCTGCTCCGCCCACTTTTGCTTCTGGCTCCGCCCACCACTGACATGTGACTTTCCCCGGGATAGGTGAGACTGCTGATCCCTTATTTTCAAATCCAAAACTTGACAGCTATGCACCCTGCGCCAACCCGACCTCTCTCACCACCAAAGGAGCACAAGCGAACAACAGAGAACCTGCACAAGCAACGCTGACACCAAACCCTATATATATTAAGTAAAGTAGAAACATCGTCACCCCACCCCACCCCACACCCATCTTCCCCACCCCCTCCACCTCTTTCGCCCTTTTCTTCCTAATGTCTCAACAAACGAAACTGATTTGTAAAAATGTTACATGGAAAAAATACGAGAGAGACATTGCACACACCTTTGTAAATCAAGAAAAATCTTTAATTAAAAAAAACAAACAAACAAAAAGTATTGTTTCCACTGACTGGCAGCAGCTCTCTGGGGATGGGGACGGGGGGCTGAATGCAAATCACCACTGAGCTACGCCCCCCTCACCAATAGGATCTTGGGTATTAACATTATAGAATTGTAGAATTGTAGAGTTCGAAGGGAGTCTGAGGCTCATCTAGTGAAGTCCAAGCCCCTGAAATGCAAGAATAGACAGCTGCCCCATACAGGGGTCGAACCTGCAACCTTGGTGTTATCAGCACCACGCTCTACCCAACTGAGCTATCTTCAAAGAAAGCACTTAATAAAGAGCTATAGGGTACCACCCTCAGCTCTCCAGTACTGTTCATCACTAGAGTTGTTGTTGTTGTTGCTGTTCAGTCGTTGAGTCGTGTCCGACGCTTCGTGACCCCATGGATCACTAGAGAGCAGCCACCAAACTGACCATTACATCACAGGGATCCCGAAAACCCTTTTGCCCTTTTTGAGGCTCTTTTTTTTGTGGCTCATGGATTACCAGGCCCACGTGGAAGATTAGCCGGCAAGTGAAATTGTGCTGGTGTTCTCCAGCCCACAGATGAGCTGAGATTATACGAGAGGGGGGCTGGGAGGGGCACCTCGTGATCAGATGTGGTGAAGAGGTGTGTGACGACTCAGCACTAATTCTTAGCTAGCGACGCAGCATTAATTTGAAACCTATTAACATACAAATAAGGATTTATAGGCATCTTAATAGGGCTGAATACATTACTGGGATTTGGGCAACGTGGGCTGTCTTTTGCTGGAAAGCAATTTTTAGCTATGTTCCCCATCCCCCACTCCACTTTAAACATCCACATTTGATGTCACCCCCTTTGAAAAGAAACTGTCTCATTTCCCTTGAAATTTAAACATAAAATCTGCTTTCACTAGGAATTCAACCGGATGGATTTGATGTGGATTGTGACAAAGGTCTGTATAGTTAAAGCTATGGTTTTCCCAGTAGTGATGTATGGAAGTGAGAGCTGGACCATAAAGAAGGCTGGTCGCCGAAAAATTGATGCTTTTGAATTATTGTGCTGGAGGAGACTCTTGAGAGTCCCATGGACTGCAAGAAGATCAAACTTATCCATCCTTAAAGAAATCAGCCCTGAGTGCTCACTGGAAGGACAGATCCTGAAGCTGAGGCTCCAATACTTTGGCCACCTCATGAGAAGAGAAGACTCCCTAGAAAAGACCCTGATGTTGGGAAAGATGGAGGGCACAAGGAGAAGGGGACGGCAGAGGATGAGATGGCTGGACAGTGTTCTCGAAGCGACTAGCATGAGTCTGACCAAACTGCGGGAGGCAGTGGAAGACAGGAGTGCCTGATGTGTTCTGGTCCATGGGGTCACAAAGAGTCGGACACAACTGAATGACTAACCAACAACAATGATGGCTCCATTGCCTCACAAGGGATCCTGTAGAGCTGCCCATAAGCCAAAGTGAGGAAACATCCTCAGCCAATAGGAGATTTTGGATCTGGTTTGAGAATACCAGGCTGGGAGGTGAATTCTGTGCTGCATCTGACTGCAGCCCTCGCCTTGCTGGTGCCTCCTTTGGTGAAAAACCCTTATCCTCTAACTGGGACCCTAACCCCTGACAGCATCCTCTGCAGCACAAAAGCCATCTGTGTCACATTTGGAGAGCAGGTATATGCTTTCCAGTACTTTGTCATGGGGTTTAAACTGAATTAATCCTGCAATTGTAATTGTATTCCAATCTGGAGCAGATTGCATTTCACTGCCTTCCTTTTTCAGACATCCCAGCATGGAGTCTCTCTCCCTCTCTCTCTCTCTCTCTCTCTCTCTCTCTCTCTCCCTTTGCATCACATTGATTAAAAATACACTCCAAGCCGCTGGTAAATAACTGGGTTATTTGGGACACCTCTGTTTATCTTTGCTTTTAAATAGGCTGCATTAGCATCAAGCGCATGGACGGCGCTGCAGCCTCCTCAACTAAAATTATAGCTTGCCAACTGCGCAGAGTGGAGGCCCGCGGAAGTCTCCGGAACAGGCCCTCCACCGTGTCTAACATCTAATTAGTGACTTTGGGCCTGTTCCAAAAAGGCTGCAGGGCCAGAACATTTTTGGAGAGGACAGGCGCAACAACATCCTTTCCAAATCCAGAAGACGTCCATAAAGGAAGAGCCAGTTTGATGGTGTTTACCTTTCCTTCTCAAAGTGTATAGAAAGGAAGGAGAAGAATCTGGCTGACTGACTCCCCTCCCTATCCCATTCTGGAATACAAAGAATACAGATGGAGAAATGCAATACTGCAGAACAGGGATGCACACCCTCCAACATTTCTCCCTTGAAAATATAGACGTCCTATTTAATAATGATAATGATAATGATGGCGATGTTATTTGTACCCCCACCTACCAAACACGGTTGCCCCAGCCACTCTAGGAGGCTTCCAGCATATATAAAAACATAATAAAACTTTAAGCATTCAGCAAACTTCCCTTACAGGGCTGCCTTCAGGTGTCTTCTAAAAGTTATATTGTATGCAATCACAGCAGCAAGAATTCTTGTGGCGAGGAACTGGAAAAATGAAACATTACCGACAATTATAGACCGGCAGCTGCTTATGATAGAATATTTACAAATAGGAAAACTGACGGGAAGAATTAGAGGAGTATTAAAGCAGAAAATATATGGAGAATGGAGAATATTTAAGGATTACTTAAGATTATACTGTACTAACTATACCATACTAGCAGAACTTGAATGATATTTGTTAGTAAAATCAGATAACAAATACTGTTGTTGTTGTTGTTTTTTGACTAGACAGAAATGATATTAAAAAATATAAAACTGTCCGGGGGAAATAACAACAGTACAAACAGTATAATGAGAATGATTGGAAGGTTTACATCCAGAAGTTTTATTTAAGTGTTAATTAAGAAGACAATGTTTCTTTTTGTATACAGTACAGCTTTTCTTTTCTCTCTCTCTCTTTCGTGTATTCTTTCCTTTTCTTTTTTTCTTATTTGTTTTTTCCTCGGTTTGTTGTAGTAATGATCATGTATATTCTTGTATATGTTTGTATTTTTAATCAATAAGGAACATTCAGAAACAGGGACGGCTTCTGTAAATCTGGGACTGTCCCTGGAAAATGGGGACACTTGGAGGGTCTGTATTAGGGTTGCCCTGATGGTTTCTTGAGCTTCCTTGCAATGCTGGCTTGCATGGACTCTGGCTTGGCTCTCTCTTGGCTGTCAGCACCCTAGCATCGCTTGGCAGCACCCTAGCATCCCTGGGACGCAATGCTGAGCCACGCAAAGGAGGCTACCTTTGACCTGGGCGCAGAGCATAAGTGAGCGAGCAGCAAAGCATTATCAGAATAGATTTGCAGGGCATGGAGCCGCCTTGAAGGAAAACAGGCGATGCTACGTGACACCCAATAGCACCGAGGGCGAGCCGTGCTTGTTGCTGAGTCACCAGCAACTCCAGATTCTTTTAAATGCCAATGTTGAGCTTGCATCCCCCAAACAGGAAACTGCCTGGGGAAAATGAGGAGGGGGCAGAGAGGGGGGGGGGGGGAAACCTGCCTGCTGCCACATCATTGAAACCCGACCTGTTTATTTTGCATCCCTCCCTCCCTAGGCAGTTCGCTGAACAGAACAGCGTCCCTTTGTATTGCTACCTAGAAATGTAATCACCTGTTTATGTCTGCATCCTTTCCTGAAACGGCATCAAAATACTGCTGGTGGAAACTCAAACGGCAGCCTTTAAATAGCCCCCCATCTGGCCGAATAGGGGAGGTGTTTGGTTTTCTGGCTTTGCTTCTCTCCCCCCCCCCCTTTAGTGGCAGCTTCTCCTTAAGTTGTTTTTGTGTTTAGAGCAGGAGCGTGCCTAAAAGCGGAGCATGCTGTTCCCACCAGTGGATTAGACCTTTCTTTGAAGCTCCTGAAATCACTGCTTCTTCCCACCACCTACCTGCACGCTGAAGGACTCGCAGAGCAAAATCTGGACTGTAACCAACAAGGCTGGAAGGACCAGAGAGATGGTCTGGGACCACCTGGTTGAAATCCATGTTTTGTAAGACTGTAATAAGAACCCTGCTGGATCAGGCCAAAGACCCATCTGGTCCAACACCCTGTTCTCACAGTGGGAAGCCGGGGGCCCATGGAAAGCCCACATGCAGAATCAGAGCACAAGAACACTCTCAGAGTCCGACAGTGGAGGGAGCAGCAGGGGCGTCGCTGGGGGGGGGGCGGTAGGGGCAGTACGCCCTGGGTGACAGGGGAGGGGGGTGACAAGCGGCGGTCCCTCCCACCACTCCCACACGCCGCCGCTCCCTCTGTCACCCCGGGAGCAGCAGTGCACAGACCAACGATGGAGTGCGCCTGCACGACATTTCACGCAGGCGCACTCAGTTGGCGGGCCGCCCCTGCTTCCGCGGCCCCCTTTTGAGTCGCAGAGCGGAAAGGCGGCTCGTGGGGCTGCCGTGCACGGTCGGCGGGGAGCCGCCGATAGCGCTCAGCAGCCCCACGAGCCGCCTTTCCGCTCTGCGACTCAAAAGGGGGCCGCGGAAGGAGGGGCGGCCCGCCGATCGTTATGTCACACCCCACGCACCGCCACACAATGTGACGTCACGACGCACCACCCCCCGGGGCGTTTTCTTTCACCGCCCCGGGTAGCACGGAGCCTTCCTCCACCATAGGGAGAACACAGCCCTTAGTAGCCACTGGTAGTCTTATCATCCACAAATAGTCTGGTCCTTTTAAAGCCTTTTCTAATGTAGAAATTAACAAGTACAGTGGTACTTTGGGTTACAGACGCTTCAGGTTACAGACTCTGCTAACCCAGAAATAGTACCTTGGGTTAAGAACTTTGCTTCAGGATAAGAACAGAAATCCTGCTCTGGCGGCGCAGCGGCAGCGGGAGGCCCCATTAGCTAAAGTGGTACCTCAGGTTAAGAACAGTTTCAGGTTAAGAATGGACCTCCAGAACGAATTAAGTTCTTAACAAGAGGTACCACTGTAGGGGATGCACGGTATTCAGTGGTGCAGTGGGGAGTTTTGAAGTGCAGGAACTCATGCCTCAACAGAATTCTAGTGTCTAGATCAGTGTTTCCCAACTGTTTTTAGACTACAACTCCCAGCATCCCTAACTAGCAGGATCAGTGGTTGGCACTGATGGGAACTGAAGTTCAAAAACAGCTGGAGACCAAAGTTTGGGAAACACTGGTTTAGATCAAGTGAAGTAATAGTCCCGTTCTATTCCACCTTGTTCAGACCACACCTGGAACCCACACATTTGGAGCTCACGTACCTCTCTGAATGCCAGCCGCTGAGGAACAACAGCAAAAGAAGGGGCTCTTGCCTCCATGCCCTGCCTGTGGCTTTTCGTGGGCATCTGATTGGCTACTGAGGGAAGCAGCATGCTGGACCAAATGGGCTTTTTTTGATGTGCTACCTTGGCATAGGCTTGTGCTGCCTAGCAATCTTCTCCCAAGCTGGGCTCTCCACATGGCTAAGCATCCACTTTTTAAAAAAGTGCTGCCAACTCTTAGGAGTCATCAGAAACAAACAACCTCTTGCTTCCAAAGGTAAACGGCTGCTTTAATGAGCAAACAGCACTGAGTGTGGTGCAATTGATGGCGAAGGTGTTGGCTCAGCAATTTGAAGGACACAACCTTCTCCTGTTCTGACACCCTTGATGTGTCTCTGCCAAGCAGTCTGAGGAAAGATCTGGGCGGTAGGTGCTTCCCTGTTCTCCCAGCCTGGGTTTCGTCACCAGCTATGCCCAAGCTCCTTTCTGGCAGCGTATCACTTGGCCACTTTGTGCTCAGAAAATGAGGGCCGGCCCTAACATTAGGCGAAGTTCAAAAACTGGAGCAGTTACTTCTGGGTTTTCGGCATTCAGGAACCAAAACGTTCCAAAATGGAAGCGTTCAGAAACCAAAATGTGACTATTATTATTACTATTACTATTATTATTATTATTATTATTATTATTATTATTATTATTATTATTAATTGAATTTCTATATTGCCCTATACCCAGGGGTCTCAGGGCAGTTCACAGAATAAAATCAAGATATAAAACCACAAAATACATAAGAAAAATAAAAACAACAACCCTAATTTTAATATTTATACCTTTCCCCAGCCACTCTGGGCGGCTTACAGCATATATCTTTACGTATAATCTCCAGATTCCAAATTTGTTATACATTTCTCTTTAAACTTCCTACCTTTCCCTCCATGGTGTTCTTAATCCCAGTCCACATACATACCGCATTCTGATAAATATTTCACCCTTCTATTTCATATATTTCATTTTTCCACTCTTAAGTTCCGTTCCTCACATTTCAACAACCATTTGCATTCCAGTGCAAATATACACACATGTGTATGTTTTTTTTTTCTTTTTGAAAAGAAATTTTATTATCCGATCCTCATATGTACAATTGTTCAATCATCGTATGTACAGTATTAACCAAACGTACTGTATCTGCCTGATTTTGTTGATGACCATAACGGGGTCAAAATTCAATGCAAATAAACAAGAATGGTACAAATACAGCAATAATAGGTATAAGTAAAGTAAAAGAAAATGTAATTTTAAAAACCGACAAAAAGAAAAAAGAGAAGGGGGGGGGAGAACAGAACCAACAAATTTCCTTAAATCATATAAATATCCTAAACCTATCCGACTTCCTATCAAACCCAACCGTATAGTCCGATCGTACCTATGAGTGCACATCAACTCAGTCGATTATCTTCTTAAGTATCTCTGTTACACTATGATGTCAACCAGTACCCAGTTTTCAAATCACATTATTCTTTTTACAACCAAGGTTATTGAAAAGCTGGCATGCCAGTAAGTAGCCGGCCCCCGCTATATTTCTGAACATATATTACTGTATATATCTAGCCCATTTCTCTTGAAATTTAGGTGATTTCCCCTTATATAATGCATTTCTGACTGTTAATATTTTGTTGGAGAGCTGCATCGCAAAATTCAGAGACCTGTGAATTTCTTAGGATGGCTATGTTTTCGGTTGACACGTTTTTTTGAAAAGTGGGAGTTTTGTAGGTTGACCATTAAATGCAGATTGCATTACACTACTCCCCCCTCCCTAGTGGGTGGGTGGGAGGGTGCACTTTCTTCTCTGCCTCAGGCAACGTAATGTCTTGAGGTGGTTCTGTCTGCAGATGACAGTCCTTATGCATCTTGCCTCTATTGATCCAAACCTTGGCAAGATACAGTTTCCACTCCAAAGGATTCTATCAATTCCTGCATGTCCCCCCCCATGTCAAACCAAGTCCTCCCCTTTAAGGATCTGTGCATAAATCTCCACCCAGCCGCTGAATCCCGGAGATTTTGGAAAGGATATCTCATTCTTTGCCCTTGCTTGAATCTTCAATAAGCAAACAGGAGCTTTGTTGATTCAGACATTACATATAAGCTCAGGCTAGTAAATAATTCAGGGCTCGCCTTTTTGTCGGCTCCTTCAGAACAAAATCAATTGGGGGGTTTCTAAAAATATGTAATCGTCGCAAGCTAAATGATCTACTAATGCCCATTGTTTGCTTTCCTACTTTCAACAAATGCACAGCAAATTGCTTGTGAAATGATGTTTGCCGAGGGAGTCCTGCACCAGAGTCAGAAAGGACAAGACTGCTCTCTGCTCAATCATCCACTGAGATCGACATGGAACAAAATGGATTCAGGCCCAACTCAAAGGTGCAGACAAGGCTGTGGGGGCCACAGAAAAACCCATCAGCTCTTCGCCTCTGTGGGGCTGTGCTGGCATGTAGAGGTTTAGTTTCCATGTAAGCGAATTCAAATAGGAGAAGGAAAACTCTGATCCCAGAGCTTCGCTGCCTTACCTCCGCTGCTTATTCATGTCAGGGACCGTGCTGAAGAGGGCTGCACTGAGGAGGAATGGTGGGAGCCCCCCCCCCTTCAAGGGAAGTAATAGTGCCACTGTATTCCGCTCTGGCCAGACCTCACCTGGAATACTGTGTCCAGTTCTGGGCACCACAGTTCAAGAAGGATACTGACAAGCTGGAACGTGTCCAGAGGAGGGCAACCAAAATGGACCAAGGCCTGGAAACAATGCCTTATGAGGAACGGCTTAGGGAGCTAGGTATGTTTAGCCTGGAGAAGAGAAGGTTAAGGGGGGATATGATAGCCATGTTCAAATATATAAAAGGATGTCATATAGAGGAGGGAGAAAGGTTGTTTCCTTCTGCTCCAGAGAAGCGGACATGGGGCAATGGATTCAAACTACAAGAAAGAAGATTCCACCTAAACATTAGGAAGAACTTCCTGACAGTGAGAGCTGTTGGTCAGTGGAATTTGCTGCCAAGGAGTGTGGTGGAGTCTCCTTCTTTGGAGGTCTTTAAGCAGAGGCTTGACAGCCATCTGTCAGGAATGCTTTGATGGTGTTTCCTGCTTGGCAGGGGGTTGGACTGGATGGCCCTTGTGGTCTCTTCCAATGCTTTGATTCTGATTCTATGATTCTCCTGAATCTTCCCAGGAGCGGGAGAACAGTATAGATTTGGAATAGTGGTTTGCAGAGGGGCATAGTTCAGAAGGCAGAAGCTGGGGAATTCTGGATGGGGAACAGCTAGGAGAAGAAACAGTAGGAGAGAGAGGGTTAACAGATTTGTAGTCTTTGGGCAGCATTCCTCCAGTGCCTTCTCCAAGGTCGAGAAGAGCTCAGAAAGTCTCAGAACAGAAAGTGCAGAGGGTACAAGCTCAGATTACAAGACGCTGGAGTGACGTAGAGTAATAGGGATGGAGGGGGTGTGAGCCTTAGTTGGGAGCACCGCCATTCCAGGTAGACGGGTTCTTTGTCTCTCACTGTGATTATTAAAGACTCTAACTGGTAAGACATTCCTTTCATTTGATCTCTTCTTATTTACTGCCATGGGGGAGGAAGCCGATTCTCCAAAGCCTGACATTCATTAGAAAGACTTCAGGAGTAAACCCCAAGGAAAAGTCCGTACCAGTTGCCTTGCAGGATATCTTTGGGAGAAGAAAAGACCATGGACTCAACCCTACACAAATCCATAGTGGAGTCCGTAAGACAGTGGGATGGCTCCTTGTATGCCTCCTTCCTACAACTTCTGCAGCCAAGCTAGTGTCAAACGTCTTGTTCTGCTTTCCTTTGGACTACATCAGTGAGGCCAAGAAGGGGGTCTTGTCTTCTGGGCAGCCCAGGATCTCCATACAGACTGCCCACGCTACAGCAGCAAAAAACAACACGGGATGCAGCAGTTACGAGTTACCGGTTTCTGCAGCCACAGCAGGTGCTGTGATTCTTCAGCACTTTGGCTTCACCCCCAGAGACACACTCCATTGTCCCTCGAGATAGACAGACACTGACAAGAGGATTCAAGTATTCCTGCAGCGGCACAGAACTTTGACTGGGCAGCCAGTTGTGCAAAAGAAGGATACAGGGTGTGCAGAGGCGATTGTTGCAGTTAAAGTAGAAATGCAATACACAGTAGCCTTGTCAGGGGGAAAGTGTGCAGTCCATGTGTTCAATGATGGGCCAGCCTGAGATCCTGCAACTGTTGCTGGGCTTGAACTCCCATCAGCACCAGCCAGCATGCCCAATGATTGAGGATAATGGGAGTTGTAGTCCACCCGCATATGGAGTAGGGGATGCCACAGGTTCCCCATCCCTGCTGTATGTAGGTCCCAGTCAATAGAAATGCACAAAGTCAGCTGGGGAACCCTCAGCTGGGGAACCCTCAAAGGAGGAAGGCTCAGAGCCCAGGGGTTGGTGCCAGGATGACTGTGAGTGGTCAGAGAGAGAAGAGGGAGAAGACGGGGGGGGGAGGTGTCGGAAGCTGAAGAGGTAAGAGGGTTTAGTGAGCGGGGAGAGTCTGTGGCAGAGAGAAGTCCAGAATCAGAGGCAGAAGCTGAAGCAGGAGAAGAAGGAGGCCAAGAGGCAGAGATGAGTCTGGTGAAGAAGCAAAGCTGTCTCCCTCTCCTGCTGTGACAAGCTCCCTTATCCATGGGGTGAGACCTACCGGAGATCAGCTGCTGTGCTCATGAGGCCTGACACTCCCGCCAAGTCTGTGCAGATCATGTTCTTGCTAATGAAGAGTTAACTCCAACTTGCACAGTGTGATTTACTGCTGACCGGTAATAAACTTGGCCTCATAGGTAGCTCTGGGCGGTGGAACACTGCCCCAACAACCTGCCCACAGCCAGTCCCCACTGACAGCCAGCTCCCTCCTCCTTGGTCTCAGTATTGCCCTTGCAGAACTCAGGGGGGAGGAGGGGGGGCAAAACCGGAACGAATTGGCTCTGCGTGTCATTTAACTCTCTGCTTTCTGCCCTTCAAGCCGCGATTGGCAATGGCCCTGGTGGGGCTGCTCGACTCACAGATAGACGATCCTGGATGGGTCTGCTAGCATTAATCCAGCAAAACCTTGCATGATGCTCTCTGATGTGCGCTCTGCAGAATGCAGGAGTTGCGGTGCCAAAGACGTCTCGTAAATACCTGTTTAGCCTCGGTCTGTTAGTTCATTCTTACTAACTGGGGCATCTGCTTCACGCTCCACGACTCGCTGTCGCTTCTGCAAAGCTACCATATGCCTGCACAGATGAGGGCTGAGGGGGGGGGGGAACTCCCTCTTAACTCTGAGGAAGAGCACTTGGTAAATATTTAGAGACTGATTTACAGATCACTGGATGATGCTGACAAGAGGAGCGTGCGGAACAAGTGCCTCCCTCACTCCCTGCTCCGTAGGAAGGGCCAGATGGCTTTCAAAAATGCAGATGGAAAGGAGGGTAGCTTAACTCCTATACGGTTCACTCAGATCTAACACAGATTTAAGCATTACTCATTGAACTATGCACATGTCCGTCACATCCACACAATGCCTTTTGAGCACATTTTAAGCACACGGCTTCTCCCAGAGAATCCTGGGGTCTGTCGTTTACCCACCAGAGTTACATTTCCCAGCACCCTTAAAAAAACCACAGTCATGTGCTTCAAATGCACATTAAACCCCTGGGCTTACTGATCAGAAGGTCGGCGGTTCGAATCCCCACGACGGGGCGAGCTCCCATTGCTCGGTCTCAGCTCCTGCCCACCTAGCAGTTCGAAAGCACGTCAAAGTGCAAGTAGATAAATACCTTCTGGCGGGAAGGTAAACAGCATTTCTGTGTGCTGCTCTGGTTCACCAGAAGCGGCTTAGTCATGCTGGCCACATGACCTAGAAGCTGTACACCGGCTCCCTCGGCCAGTAAAGTGAGATGAGCGCCGCAACCCCAGAGTCGGACACGACTGGACCTAATGGTCAGGGGTCCCTTTACCTTTACTTTAACCACCGTCTGACCTATAATGGCCCACATTACCATTACTATTACTATTACAGTACTGTTACTATTACTGTTTAAATTTGTATACTGCCCTATACCTGTAGATCTCAGGGCAGTTCACAACTAATAATAATAATAATAATAATAATTTATACCCCGACCATCTGGCTGGGTTGCCCCAGCCACTCTGGGCTGCTTCCAACACACACAATAATAATAATAAAACATCAAAAAATTAATAGTAACAATCAGACCCAATGTAAAAAGTCACAATAACTTTAAAACAAACAATTTATATATCAAATAAAGCAACATTCAATAATCCATTAGAATCCAATAAAATACCACAATATAAAAAACACAGAGTGCATACTAAAAGCAAAAGCAAAGACAATCCAAAAACCCCTTCTTCCACAACACATTTTAAAAGGGCACCGGGTGTCAATCAGACAAAGGCCTGGTTCAAGAGGGACGTTTTTGCCTTGCATGCTGTTTCTGATAAGGAAATACAAACGACTCTTATGGCAAACCAGCGGCATGGGCTGGCTTCTGGTCAGGGGCAGTGAACCACAGACCTAGAGAGTGAATCCAATGTTCCAGTTGGGCCTGGGATAGCTCAATCGGTAGAGCCTGAGATTCTTAATCTCAGGGTCATGGGTTCGAGCCCCAAGTTGGGCAAAAGATTCCTGCATTGCAGAGGGTTGGACTAGATGACCCTCGTGGTCCCTTCTAACGGTACAATTCTTTGAGTCTACCTGTCCCTCTGTCTTCCGGCCCTCCCCTCGCCGGCCCTGCTCCCCCCTCAAGTGCCTTTGATCAGCTGACATGTGTCCTTCAACTAGGATAGTGGAAGATTGTGATGGGAGGGTGGATATGGGTGGAGGGGGATTTACCACATCACTGATGCTACAAAGAGCTCAAAGAAGTACCAGATCTTTCAACTTCCTTCAAATTTCAGTGTACAGACCGAATGCCCTGCTATTATCTCCACAGAACAATAGTGATTATCTATGAATCGCCAGCAAAGATGGGATTGTACCGTTATCATCGCATCCTGCGAGTGCAGCCCATTCAAAGCACATCTCCCTCCCTAGCACACCATGAAAAGACGACTCTGTTATTAAGAAAACGACGCTGAGAAGAAGTGGGGAAGGCCGCGCGGGAGAGCTCTTTCGAGTAAATTCTGTGCCCTGTGAAAAGCAACAGCAGCTCTCCCTGTCAATCTAGCATTCATTCACAAATGCATTTGTTTGTTTGTAGAATCATTCCTTTATTCTGGTGCATGTGCACACACAGAGAGACGCATGCACACACTGCCCCCATGGCTGACCCAGATGCCACTCCATGCTCTGCCAGGCTGCCCACTCTGCTTGCTTACTGAGGTGCTCGTGGGAAATTGCAGTCAAACGCAACTAGCAAGCATGGGGCTGTCTAGTGCATGAAGGGGTTAAGGCAATAGAGCTGTGTTTCCTAGACTCAGTTAGGTCACCACCAACCCTCCTCTCCCCCTTGAGGTAGGAAGTGAAGCACACATTTGAAGCTATCTTTTTGTATTTTCTGCCAAGGAGTTTTCTGCCTGTGTTCTCCTTGCTGCTGCTGGGATGAATGCATGAATCTGACCTTTGGAACTTTTTGTAAGTAAAGCATTTCAAACTTACTTAATGGTTTGTTGATTGCAAGAGGGGTAGAAAACTGGGAGCGCTGTATGCGACTAAATGGGATATGAAAAGGGTTTAATTGCCTACATTCCCATGCTATAATGCTGCATGACTGTGTTTAAACTCTGCTGCTGGGGGCTCTCTCCTGCTGGACAGTGTGCAAAGCCCTGCATTTTGAATCTAGGCACCCAGCCAATTCCCATATCAGGGCTGGCCCAATACATTTTGGTGCTTGAGATGGACCCCAGAATCCGCCCCTCCCTGCCAAAGAAGGGGTGAGGGAAGATCTACATCAGGAACTGGTGTGTGTGAAAGATTGACATTTGGATCTGCTACCTGGTAGATCCTGCCACTTGAGGCAGGCACCCTTCTTGGGCCACCCTGTTACCGAAATTAAAAGGGGGGGGTCACCTAAGCAAAGTCTCCTCCTGAGTAAACTCATTTGGGGTATGGAGTGATGCCCTTAAGGGGACCCATCTCTCTGCCATGATCCAGTAGGCGAGAGACCATGTGCACAGGGAAATGCCTCAGCAGGTAATCTCTGGGTGCTTCAGGAAGCCACTGGGCTAATATCCCTCAACCGGAATCCCATTGTTCTCTCCCAGATAAGTGCTCAAGGTATCCTTGCCAATACTTAACACCCATTCATATTGGCCCAGGGCTATCTCCCTGATATTGCTCTGTTTCCCCCATATGCTAATCTTGTTTTTCCTATATGTTAATCATGTATAACCCTTCCCTTTAGTGATGTAGTGATGATGTTTTAGTGATGTAGTAATGATGTTTCCAAACTGTATTCTGGGATATGATAGGAGTTTTTAAAAGTTCTTGTAACGCTGCTCTGGGTGTGCAGTTTTGACTGTAACCTATTGCGCAATAAACCCTGTCTTGTCCTTGCTCCAGTGGCTGGACTTCTTTTATTTAACTCCGCAGAAACCAGTGGGCTTATCCCTAAGGGCCAGGTGCCTGGGCCGTTCCACACTTGGGATTTTTCTTTTACAACCCTGTCCCACATGGCAGGTGATTGTGGACTCTGTGACATACACCCACACAAGTTTTTTACAGCCTCTGCACAACTCCACCTCCCCCCCCCAAAAAAAATGCTATCTCATATTCCACCATGCTCCCATTTAGTCAGGATTTATGGTTTCTGGAAGGAATTCAGCATCGTGCTATGGGGATCATAGCACGATACGCTGTGTGGAAAAAGTACCTTTGGTCCTTCCTGAATTATCCAATATTTGGCTTCATTGAATGGCCCTGGGTTCAAGCATGATGAGAGAAGGAAGGGAAAACCGGTCCTCTTTCACATTCTCCAAATTTCTTCCACATTTTCAGGGTACCTGCAGAGATTCAAGGTGGCCCAGATCATCTGAGAGGGTCCTGGACGAGTGAGAGACTGATCTCTTGATCTCGATCTCTCATTATTTTATTTGTGCAAGCATCTCCACCCATCCCCCACCCCCGGTTGCTTGTATGCCACAGTTTGTGGGAAGCTGATTTTTGTCTTCACAAGGATTTTTTGACAAGGAATACTGTGCAGAGTCCCCCAGAGTCCTAAACTCGGCTTCCTTTCTTCTTTGATTGACAAGGCGCCGTGGGCTGGCTGAAAAAAGGGCTGCCTTTCTTTATTGTGTGCTCTCTTCCCCCCCCCCCCCACGCCCTCATGTCCCGCCAACACTGTTTAGTTCCTGATCAGCCCGGGAAACACATGGAAAGCCAAACAAGAGCAAAGAATCACAGAATTGTAGAATTGGAAGGGATCCCAAGCATCATCTAGTCCAGCCCCCTGCAATGTTGTTTCCACAGGTGGATGTGTGCTTTTCCCACTGAGGCTTCGCAGATAAATGAGGAATTTGGTGTATGTGTACACCTAATAAATGCTAATAATAATAATAATAACAACAATAATACTCTATTATTTATTTATTTATACATACATACATACATACATACATACATACTCTCCCCTTTTCCCTGACAAGGACTCAAGGCGGCTTATATATAAAAAAATAAGAACAGCTAAGCATAACGCTAGACACCTCCTATCCCTGAACTGGTCAGTATAGGAACAGCTGTTTAGAAATGGGTGCCTGGGTCTTGATTTTTGTTTTCCTCTTCCCGCCTTGCTGCTTGTGCCTTGTGTGTCGTGTATTTTTAGATCATAAGCCTAAGGGCAGCGACTGCCTTGTATTGATTGCATGTAAGCTGCCGACAAAGGTCCGTATAGTTAAAGCTATGGTTTTCCCAGTAGTGGTGTATGGAAGCTTGGTACGCCTCTGCTTAGGTGGGGCATGGCCAAAAAAAGGTTGGGAACCACTGGTCTAGAACCATCACAATAATGGTTCACGTGTGCATCAAGCCTGTGTTGGTTGCATATTCCTTTGGAAGCTCCACCTGTGCAGGTGACTCTCTCTTCCTGGATGCAGGCCCATGATTTGAAAAACTGAAAGTGGCCTTTCAGCCAGTTTTTCACATTCGTCCAGAACTATTGAGACCTCTTGGAAGAAAAACAGGAAACATACACAGCGGGTGAAAGAATGCAAGAAATATGCCCGTCTTGGCTTCCTGCGTTGTCTTTGACAGTAGCCTCAGAGAGACGGGTCAATTCCCTCAACGATGCTCAGCTTGAAAAACAGCCTTATCCCCCATTAGCACCTTGCAATAAAGGGGGAGGGGAAGTCAAGCACGAACGTAGGCCGGCGGTGACCCTTCCAATTAATGCAGCTGGTGTTGCAACCATTAACACCACTATTAAATGATCGGAGATTTTGCAGAGAAGTAATTGGGACCGCCTCGGTCGCTTTGCTATTTTCTTTGATAATGAGCACCTCTCTCTTAATCCAATTAGCATGATACCATGAAGTGGCACTGCAGCCAGAGACACACGTACCACACGAGTCCCTCGGCAAACTCCACACACCCCCGGATATATATATATATTTGGACCCACACTTTGTAGAAGCAACTTTGGAAAAGGAAGTTTGCACTTAAAAGTTCTGGGGAGTTTTTGAACTTGGGAGTAGAAATGATTTCTCAGCTTCTGTGTTTTAGCACAAAGTTCTCCGTGAACATGCTGTGTGCCCATGGGCAGTACCAGAAGGTGGGGGAAGCACCCCACCACCCAAACAAGAAAGCTACTACTACACAGTGTGCCATGGGTTAGGGATGGCCACACTCTGGCTGGGCACACACTCCTGTTGCATCAGAAGTGGTAGACAATCTGATCCAGTTTGCATTTAAAGGTAAACCTACCTAGTTCGCTGTTTCTGAAACAATGCACAAATGGAAATTGCCATCCTTCACAGCGGGACCAGAAATTCGTCAAAGACTGGTCTAAATTTACGAACTATTTGAGAGACAATGATACTCAATCGAATACGCTTATAGGACTTCAAGAAGCTTTGTAGACAAATGTAGAAATATTATTGTAAATTATGAATTTTACAGTGATTAACATACACATGATATTTTAAGCAATGATAGATTTAAGAGGTATAGATTTAAAAGATAGAAATTTGAAAGCTATTTGGAAGGTCTGAGGGAAGTCATGGCTATGATAGCCAGAATGGATGAATATATGTGAATTTATTTTTTATTTTATGTAGATGTTATAGATTAAAATAATAATAAAAATTAAAAAAAGAATTGAAACTGCCATCCTTTGCACTTTTCTGAATTTTTGCCGTAGGGGCTGCGAAAACAGGGTTCAAACCCCTGCTCAGCCATGAAGCACAACAGGTGACCTTGAGTTGGTCCAGTCTCTGCCTCTCAACCTAAGCCTACCTTACAGGATTGTTGTGAAGATAAAATGGAGAGGAAGAGAAGCATGCATCCCCCCCCTTGAGTTTTTTGAACGAAAGGTGGAGTTTTGTTTTATTTTATTTATTAAATTTATATACCACACTTCACCCAAGGATCACAGGGCGATTTGCAATACAGTATAAAAACACACACAAATGTATACCATAGTAACAAACAAAAACTATAACGCCCCCTATATTATTATTTAAATGTGATAAACAGACAAATAGACAGAATGTAAATATGATAGGCAGGCAGGCAGATATTCTCTAGGTGTGGGTTTTACTTCCACTGCTGCAGAAAGTTCTACCTGTTGAACTTCCATTTCCCGCGCAGCTGCCGAAGCTGGAGCAGCCCTGCCAGAATGGAAAAGTTTGGTCTGCTGCGAAGTGGATGCAACAAGCCCCCACCAGCAAATAGCAGGCTGCCCCCGAAAGAGGAGCACCCTGCCTGCCTCCCACCTCAAAGCTGGGAAAGCCATTAGTTCAAGGGTGGCATTACTAATTGGACGCGCTTCTGCGTTTGCTGTGAAATGCGCGCAAGAGTTTTGGGAAGGGTTTGTGTGCTCAAAGGCAAGGAGGGCCAGTTGGTTGTAATACCAGTTGGTTTGCTGGGTTGATTTCCCTGGCATGGGGTGGGGGGGTAGAGGGAGAGAGAGGGAGAGAGAGAGAGAGAAAGAAAGAAAGAAAGAAAGAAGAAAGAAAGAAAGAAAGAAAGAAAGAAAGAAAGAAAGAAAGAAAGAAAGAAAGAAAGAAAGAAAGAAAGAAAGAAAGAAAGAAAGAAAGAGTCTGCTGTTGTTTCCCTGCGGGTGTCTCCCAGAGTAGGTAGGGGGAATGCCGAGAATGCAGCCAAAATTAAGCACAACAAAGCAGCTCTTTGATTAGATTACAACAAACCCCATTTATCCCCGATGTGCACAAGGATCTTGTTAAATAAGGTCAAGGGCTGCGGGAGGGAAACAGGGGTTGTGGAGGGGGGCTGGACCGTTCCCAAATAATGCGTTCAGTTGCCTGCCTTCCTGGGGGAAGGCCTGCGGCTCCGCCGTTGAACATCTTGTTTTGCATGCAGAAGGTCCCAGGTTCAAATCCTAACATCTCCAGGTAGAGGGGCTTGAAATTTCCCCCTGCCAGAGAGCCGCCACTGTCAGCGTAGACCACTCTTTGCCAACTTGGTTGGGGCTGATGGGAGCTGTTACGCAACCAGATCTGGAGGGCACAAGGTTGGCAAAGGCCGGCATATGAGCCAGAGGGCCCAGTTGTCTGACTCTGCATAACTCTGACTCCTATGTAAACCTATTGTGCATTTTTTATTTTTTTAAAATGCCTTTTTATTGTATGGTTTTATGTTTTCGTTGTCGTAAACTGCTTTGAGATATTTTTATGGTGCAGCAGTATACAAATATGTTGAAAAATTGGCATCCGTCTACCTCAGGAGTAAACTGTGTCTGCACAACTCTACTTCTCCTTGCTCAAACTCAGCCCTTTAGTTAACTCCTGTCTAAATTTGTTGTTGTTCAGTCGTTCAGTCGTGTCCGACTCTTCGTGACCCCATGGACCAGAGCACGCCAGGCACGCCTATCTTCCACTGCCTCCCGCAGTTTGGCCAAACTCATGTTAGTAGCTTCGAGAACACTGTCCAACCATCTCATCCTCTGTCATACCCTTCTCCTTGTGCCCTCCATCTTTCCCAACATCAGGGTCTTTTCCAGGGAGTCTTCTCTTCTCATGAGGTGGCCAAAGTACTGGAGCCTCAACTTCAGGATCTGTCCTTCTAGTGAGCACTCAGGGCCGATTTCCTTGAGAATGGATAGGTTTGATCTTCTTGCAGTCCATGGGACTCTCAAGAGTCTCCTCCAGCACCATAATTCAAAAGCATCAATTCATCAATTCGTAATTCAAAAGCATCAATAAATTGTTGTTGTTGTTCAGTCGTTCAGTCGTGTCCGACTCTTCGTGACCCCATGGACCAGAGTACGCCAGGCACGCCTATCCTTCACTGTCTCTCGCAGTTTGGCCAAACTCATGTTAGTAGCTTCGAGAACACTGTCCAACCATCTCATCCTCTGTCGTCCCCTTCTCCTTGTGCCCTCCATCTTTCCCAACATCAGGGTCTTTTCTAGGGAGTCTTCTCTTCTCATGAGGTGGCCAAAGTACTTTCCCACTAAGCCAGGGGTCAGCAAACTTTTTCAGCACAGGGGCGGTCCACTGTTCCTCAGACCTTGGGGGGGCTGGACTATATTTGGGGGGGGGTGGATGAATTCCTATGCCCCACAAATAACCCAGAGATGCATTTTTTTTAAGGAAGCATTCTACTCATGTAAAAACACGCTGATTCCCAGACTGTACACAGGCCGGATTTAGAAGGCGATTGGGCCAGATCCGGCCCCAGGGCCTTAGTTTGCCTACCCATGCGCTAAACACTATCTTGCTACCTGAGCTCAGAGATTCCTTTCTCTACCTGTAGATATTTTCTTCAGAGTGGATGTTTCTACCCAGAACCAACTCTTCAACTTTCTCCCTTAAATCATCCCCCTCTCTCTCATCTTTTAAAAATAGTCTTTAAACAGGAGAGGGAAGAGCCTGCTCCTTTCATTTTCCCAATCCAAATGACACCTTCTTCCCTGTAACACATGCGGGTGGAATGGAGTCAGTGCTGTCAAGTATCCCGTTTTCCCCGGGATTCTCCCTTATTTTAAGCAGTTTCCCGCTGCTCTCCCTTATTTTTTATTTCCCTTAAATTTCCCGTTTTTAATGGAAGCAGCTCCTCCCCTGCTGGCCAGGGACTGGGTGGGAAGACCTCGCCTACTTGGAGAGAAAAGCCTCAGCCCTCAAAGCAAGTGGGAGCCGTTTCCCGTGCTTACAGGGGGGTGTACTCCTCCCCCTGCATCTGCCCCTATCCGTTGCCGCCAAGCCCCTCAGCCGGCCAATAGGGTTAGCTGGCGGGCGGAGCCTGGCTGCCTTTGAGCAGCTGCTGCTTCCTGTCCTGTTTTGATGGGATCAGACAAGAAGACGATGAGGCTCCATCACGCGGAGCACATGGCTGCCCTCCTCTTTGCTGGCTGCCCTCCTCTTTGCTCCGCTCCGAGCCTGAGGCCGCTTGGAGTTTACATTGCTGCTCCGCCCACTTTTGCTTCTGGCTCCGCCCACCACTGACATGTGACTGTCCCCGGGATAGGTGAGACTGCTGATCCCTTATTTTCAAATCCGAAACTTGACAGCTATGAATGGAGTCATGAAATTGACTGGACCCGGTCCAAGGAACTTCTGGTCCAGTCAATTTCACTCGCACACACAAACACACTCTTTTCCTTTTCTCCAAGACAGCTTCATGATTTTCGTGGTGGGATGCCCATGAATTTGTGTCGTGGGAGGACAAAACTCAGCAGTGCCACCCCTGCAGCTCTGAAAAACGAATTCCCATTCAGAAACCCATTCGCTGAGTCAGGCCGTGTAGGTGAGGAGCCCAGCGAAAAGCATTGCTCACATTCCGCAGCCAAGGAACGTTGCGAGGAGCCGGCATGGCTCTGCCCACTCACTGCCAGCCTTAGCAACCATGAGCTCTGAGCACAGCAAACAAAAGAGTGTGCCCCCCCTCACATTGTTATCGTTCCCGGTGCTTCATTTCTAAAAGGAGAGGTGCTGGGGTTGAGGAGTGCCTGAAAGCCACACCTGTCTGACTCAGAAGCCCAGGTTACTCATCCCAGGTGTGGTGCGATGCTGCTATTTAGTGGCCAGGCAAAAAAGGGGGGGGAGCCTTTCCACATGCCAGAGGCACTTTTCCACTCATAGAATAATATAGTTGTAAGGTTGGAAGCACGCTAGCAAGGTTATGCTTAAAATTCTACAGGGCAGGCTTAAGCACTATGTGGACCGAGAACTCCCAGAAGTGCAAGCTGGATTTCGAAGGGACAGAGGAACCAGAGACCAAATTGCAAACATGCGCTGGATTATGGAGAAAGCTAGAGAGTTCCAGAAAAACATCTACTTCTGCTTCATTGACTATGCAAAAGCATTTGACTGTGTTGACCACAGCAAACTATGGCAAGTTCTTAAAGAAATGGGAGTGCCGGATCACCTCATTTGTCTCCTGAGAAATCTCTATGTGGGACAAGAAGCTACAGTTAGAACTGGATATGGAACAACTGATTGGTTCAAAATTGGGAAAGGAGTACGACAAGGCTGTATATTGTCTCCCTGCTTATTTAACTTATATGCAGAATTCATCATGCGAACGGCTGGACTGGATGAATCCCAAACCGGAATTAAGATTGCCGGAAAAAATATCAACAACCTCAGATATGCTGATGATACTGCCTTGATGGCAGAAAGTGAGGAGGAATTAAAAAACCTTTTAATGAGGGTGAAAGAGGAGAGCGCAAAATATGGTCTGAAGCTCAACATAAAAAAAAACTAAGATCATGGCCACTGGTCCCATCACCTCCTAGCAAATAGAAGGGGAAGAAATGGAGGCAGTGAGAGATTTCACTTTCTTGGGCTCCATGATCACTGCAGATGGTGACAGCAGTCACGAAATTAGAAGACGCCTGTTTCTTGGGAGAAAAGCAATGACAAACCTAGACAGCATCTTAAAAAGCAAAGACATCACCTTGCCAACAAAGGTCCGTATAGTTAAAGCTATGGTTTTCCCAGTAGTAATGTACGGAAGTGAGAGCTGGACCATCAAGAAGGCTGATCGCCGAAGAATGGATGCTTTTGAATTATGGTGCTGGAGGAGACTCTTGAGAGTCCCATGGACTGCAAGAAGATCAAACCTATCCATTCTTAAAGAAATCAGCCCTGAGTGCTCACTGGAAGGACAGATCCTGAAGCTGAGGCTCCAATACTTTGGCCACCTCATGAGAAGAGAAGACTCCCTGGAAAAGACCCTGATGTTGGGAAAGATGGAGGGCACAAGGAGAAGGGGATGACAGAGGATGAAATGGTTGGACAGTGTTCTCGAAGCTACTAACATGAGTTTGGCCAAATTGTGAGAGGCAGTGAAGGATAGGCGTGCCTGGCGTGCTCTGGTCCATGGGGTCACGAAGAGTCGGACATGACTGAACGACTGAACAACAACAACAGGGTTGGAAGTAGTAATGTACGGAAGTGAGAGCTGGACCATCAAGAAGGCTGATCGCCGAAGAATTGATGCTTTTGAATTATGGTGCTGGAGGAGACTCTTGAGAGTCCCATGGACTGCAAGAAGATCAAACCTATCCATTCTTAAAGAAATCAGCCCTGAGTGCTCACTAGAAGGACAGGTCCTGAAGTTGAGGCTCCAGTACTTTGGCCACCTCATGAGAAGAGAAGACTCCCTGGAAAAGACCCTGATGTTGGGAAAGATGGAGGGCACAAGGAGAAGGGGACGACAGAGGATGAGATGGTTGGACAGTGTTCTCGAAGCTACCAACATGCATTTGTCCAAACTGCGAGAGGCAGTGAAGGATAGGCGTGCCTGGCGTGCTCTGGTCCATGGGGTCACGAAGAGTCGGACACGACTGAACGACTGAACGACAACAAGGGTTGGAAGGGACCCAAATGGTCATTTAATCAAAACCCCTGCAACACACGAATCACAGCTAAAGTGATCTGTGTCTAACCCCAAAATAAGAGGCAGTATGGCTGTGCCCTGAGAGAAATGGACACAGATACACCTAGGGTGCATGGCAGAGTTGTGACCAGTGGTGTAATGATGTGGAGTTGCAGTGGGGGGGGGGGGTGGAGAAATCAAAGATTTGTTGTTATTTCTGCAGCAGAGATCCTGTCTCCAGAGTCCAGTGCTGCCCAATCAGTACGAAAGGGGATCTCCTTAGCCTCCGTTTTCCCAAACTTCCTTCCAAGGGAAGTTCACTGTGCTTAGATGCTGCATGCACAGCACTGGGCCCAGAAAAAACCCTCTTGATACCCTGCATTATTGTAAATCCAGCCCTGCATGCAGAGGTGTACCTAGACTCCCTCTATTGGCACCTCCGAAGCTGGGAGACACCATGGACCGGAAACACAAAAGGTTTCCTTTCCGTCATCTTTTGCACTTTGCCAGTGACTTCCTTTGTGTCCATCAGGGTCAGTTCTCCTCTGCCAGTTTTGAGGAATGGTTGAAGGAGCTAGGTATGTTTAGCCTGGAAAAGAGGCGACTGAGAGGAGATACGATGGCCATCTTCAAATATCTGAAGAGCTGTCACATGGAAGAGGGAGCAAGCTTGTTTTCTCCTGCTCTGGAGGGTAGGACTCGAACTGTTGGCTTCAATTTGCAAGAAAGGAGATTCCGACTAAACATACGGAAAAAACATTCCGACAGCAAGAGCTGTTCGGAAGTGGAACAGACTCCCATGAGAGGGGGTGGACTCTCCTTCCTTGGAGGTTTTTAAACAGAGGTTGGGTGACCATCTGTCATGGATGCTTTAGCTGAGATTCCTGCATTGCAGGGGGCTGGACTGGATGACCCTTGGGGTCCCTTCCAACCAAAATTCTATGATTCTGCTTGTTTGCTTGCTTTCTCCCTCCCCTCCTTCTACCTCCTCCTCCTGCAACTCTCACCCGCTCTCTCCATCTTCCTCCAAGCCCCACTGAGCTCTCCACTAACACTTCTAATAGCACCACCAGCTGAATGGGCCACACAGGACTCCTGCAACAGACCATGGCAGCAACTCTGCAAGGAGCCCAGAGGAGGAGGAGGAGGAGGAGGAGGAGGAGGAGGAGGAGGAAGAAGAAGAAGAAGAAGAAGAAGAAGAAGAAGAAGAAGAAGAAGAAGAGGAGGAGGAGGGGGAGTTTGGATTTGATCTCCCGCTTTATCACTACCCGAAGGAGTCTCAAAGCGGCTAACATTCTCCTTTCCCTTCCTCCCCCACAACAAACACTCTGTGAGGTGAGTGGGGCTGAGAGACTTCAAAGAAGTGTGACTAGCTCAAGGTGACCTAGCAGCTGCAGGTGGAGGAGTGGGGACGCGAACCCGGTTCACCAGATTACCAGTCCACCACTCTTAACCACTACACCACACTGGCTGTCAGGAGGAGCCTGCATGCCTTGCACAACCACCTAGAGCAGTGGAGGAGCAAACGGGCAGGCTCCTCGCCACTCCTGGGCATGTGCCCTTGCTGTGGGTCAGCCTAGCCAACCCCCAAGTCCTCCCTTGCCTGCATGGGATGAACCCAGCTGTGTCACCCACTGAGAAGGTTTGTGTTTGTTTTTTTGGTTTGTTTTTGCAGCTCAGTTCAACAATTGCCTCCTTTGCCTGTTTGTTTCTCAATATTTTCTTCGTGGGTTCACATCCGTCTGTCTCGGATGGAGGAGTGCGCCTTTGGGGTGAAGTCAAACCATTGGAGAGTTACAGCATCTGCTGGGGCTGCAGAGACCTATGCGGGAGAGACATGTTTTGTTGCAGCCGGGGCAGATGAAGGAATCTGGATGTGCTGCTGCAGACACGCCATGGCGTTTCTATCAGGCAGGGGAAGTGGCCTTTGTAAAGGGCGAAACAGCAGATAAAAGCTTTTCCTCTTCTCTCCTTTCCTCCCCCTCCTCCCTTTTAGAACTCTCTTTTTCAGTTCTGAATTCTCAGGAGAGCCAAGCGCTATCACAGAAATCCTGTCGCTCCTAATCTGTATCCTTCAAACACATTCACGAGCTGATTCCCAAAAGGAGTTGCGCAAGCTTCAGAACGCACTCCCTCTGTGTGCGTGAGCGCACTGATTTACACCACCGGAGAAGGACCTCTGGCCTCGCACGCTAGCTCTAAACAAAGGCGCCGGTTCTCTCTCCTCGTGGGCCTCCTCCTTCTCCATGCTGCCGCAGTGGAAGTTTGCTTTCTTACGGGCTTCAGATATTTAAAAGGGGACATTGCCGTGTGTATCTTTTGCTTTGATGCACACAAATGTTCCTCTTCCGACAGCTCAGTTCCTCTGCCATTCGTTTCAAAGGGACTTTTTGTCTTTCCAAAGCCTCACAATAATCCTTCTGTCCGGTTTCCCACCAGGCTGGGGGAACAGGAGAGCTGACCAAGTGGGCCGCTTTAGCAAAAAACGGCCCACCCATTCCCAGTGGAGTGGTGACCTAATCCCAGTGGAGCCTCCCGAACACGGCTTCCCACTGTGGCCTATGCTGTTGTTCACTTCTGACCTGGCCACAGGCATGCATGCTTTGGGAGAGGTGGCTTCTAGGCTCGGCACAAGGGGCATCGCTTGAAGTGCATTCAGAAATTGTTGTTGTCCCGACACAGAGAGACCAGGTTAAGCACGACTACTGCGTGGAAAACCGTATAAGCATGCAGGCAGGTCCATTTGGGCAAATTTCTATTGTAATTCTCTGCATGCTACATAGAATTTTGTCCCGTATTTTGGAGATGGCGTTTCCAAATGCTACCCCCATTCAGTTCAATGGAGCGGAGGAGCGGAGGAAACTCAGTTAAACCAAGGGAGACCATTGGTCTATCTAGCTCAGTATTGTCTACAACATGGGTAGGCAAAGAAGAAGAAGAAGAAGAAGAGTTTGGATTTATCACGCTTTATCACTACCCGAAGGAGTCTCAAAGCGGCTAACATCCTCCTTTCCCTTCCTCCCCCACAACAAACACTCTGAGAGGTGAGCGGGGCTGAGAGACTTCAGAGAAGTGTGACTAGCCCGAGGTCACCCAGCAGCTGCATGTGGAGGAGCGGGGAAGCGAACCCGCTTCACCAGATTACGAGTCTACCACTCTTAACCACTACACCACACTGGCTCCCCACACCACACTGGCTAAGGCCCAGGGGCCGGATCCAGCCCAATCGCCTTCTAAATCCAGTCCACTGAAGGTCCGGAAATCAGCATGTTTTTACATGAGTAGAATGTGTGCTTTTATTTAAAATGCATCTCTGGATTATTTGTGGGGCATAGGAATTCGTTCCTTCCCCCCCCCTTCAAAATATAGTCCGGCCCCCCACAAGGTCTGAGGGACAGTGGACCGGCCCCCTGCTGAAAAAGTTTGCTGACCCCTGGTCTACAATGACTGTCAGTCCTAACCGGAGATGTTGGGGATTAACATCTCTGATTCCAAACCTCTGCTACCTTGTGGGATATCTTTGGGGATATAAAAGGCTAAGGAGTAAACACTGCACAAATCTGGAGTGGGGTCCCTAAGACAGTGGAATGGAGCCTTGTACGCCTCCTTCCAGCAACTCCTGCAGCCCAGCTGGTGCCAAACATCTTGCTCTGCTTTCCTTTGGGCCACATCAGCGAAGCCAAGAAAGAGGTCTTGTCATCTGGGCAGCCCAGGACCTCCAGGAACACTGCCCCAGTTTGTGCCCCGGGAGGTCATTTTGGTGCTGCCATTGCAGCTGCTTGACTTTACCCCTGGAGGTACACTCCATTGCCTCTCGAGACAGACTTTACCCCTGGAGGTACACTCCATTGCCTCTCGAGACAGACCTTACCCCTGGAGGTACACTCCATTGCCTCTCGAGACAGACTTTACCCCTGGAGGTACACTCCATTGCCTCTCGAGACAGACCTTACCCCTGGAGGTACACTCCATTGCCTCTCGAGACAGACTTTACCCCTGGAGGTACACTCCATTGCCTCTCAAGACAGACTTCACCCCTGGAGGTACACTCCATTCCCTCTCGAGACAGACTTCACCCCTGGAGGTACACTCCATTCCCTCTCGAGACAGACTTTACCCCTGGAGGTACACTCCATTGCCTCTCGAGACAGACTTCACCCCTGGAGGTACACTCCATTGCCTCTCGAGACAGACTTTACCCCTGGAGGTACACTCCATTGCCTCTCGAGACAGACTTTACCCCTGGAGGTACACTCCATTCCCTCTCGAGACAGACTTCACCCCTGGAGGTACACTCCATTGCCTCTCGAGACAGACTTTACCCCTGGAGGTACACTCCATTCCCTCTCGAGACAGACTTTACCCCTGGAGGTACACTCCATTGCCTCTCAAGACAGACTTTACCCCTGGAGGTACACTCCATTGCCTCTCGAGACAGACTTTACCCCTGGAGGTACACTCCATTGCCTCTCGAGACAGACTTTACCCCTGGAGGTACACTCCATTGCCTCTCGAGACAGACTTTACCCCTGGAGGTACACTCCATTGCCTCTCGAGACAGACTTTACCCCTGGAGGTACACTCCATTCCCTCTCAAGACAGACTTTACCCCTGGAGGTACACTCCATTGCCTCTCGAGACAGACTTTACCCCTGGAGGTACACTCCATTGCCTCTCGAGACAGACTTTACCCCTGGAGGTACACTCCATTGCCTCTCAAGACAGACTTTACCCCTGGAGGTACACTCCATTGCCTCTCGAGACAGACTTTACCCCTGGAGGTACACTCCATTGCCTCTCAAGACAGACCTTACCCCTGGAGGTACACTCCATTGCCTCTCAAGACAGACTTTACCCCTGGAGGTACACTCCATTGCCTCTCAAGACAGACTTTACCCCTGGAGGTACACTCCATTGCCTCTCGAGACAGACTTTACCCCTGGAGGTACACTCCATTGCCTCTCGAGACAGACTTTACCCCTGGAGGTACACTCCATTGCCTCTCGAGACAGACTTTACCCCTGGAGGTACACTCCATTGCCTCTCGAGACAGACTTTACCCCTGGAGGTACACTCCATTGCCTCTCGAGACAGACGGATGTCAAAAACAACAACCCAGACGCTGAGAAAGTTGGGGTAATTTTTATCTGTTTTAGTATTTTAACTTTTGCGTGTTTTAATACGATGTTGTGATCCCCCCCCCGACTTTATTGTAAACCACTTTGAGAGCTGTTTTTCTTTTTTTAAGCAAGCGGTGTATAGATTTCAGACAGACAGACAGACAGACAGACAGACAGACAGACATACAGACATATGGTTTTCTTCCAACTCTGGAAATTTTTCCCATAAATCTCTGAAAATTGTCCTCCTCGGGTTTGTGGATCTTCCCCACCCCCCATCTCTTTAATAGCAAAGTCTCCCAAAGATCTCCTTCATGGGGGAAATGGATAGCAGTGTGGTATCACACCCTCCAACATTCCTCCAATGAAAATAGGGACACCCCATTCCATAACAACAACAACAACAACAACAACAACAACAACAACAATTTTATTATTTATACCCCACCCATCTGACTGGGTTGCCTCAGCCACTCTGGGTGGCTTCCTACATACAGTATATAAAAGCATAATAATACATTAAACAGTTTTAAAAAAAACCTCCCTTATACAGGGCTGCCTTCCGATGTCTTCCAAAGGTTGTATAGTGACTTATCTCCTTGGCTCTGCGGTTGCCATACCCTCCAACATTTCTTCAGTGGAAATAGGAACGCTGGGATCAAATCAAAAACCGGGACGGCTTCTGTAATTCAAGGACTGTTCCTGGAAAATAGGGGCACTTGGAGGGTCTGCACTATCATCATCTTCTGGAGCGGATGGGTGAAGTTTTTGAGGGTGCCTTCCATAGTTCTAGTTACAGGTAGGTAGCCGTATTGGTCTGCCGTAGTCGAAACAAAATTTAAAAATTCCTTCCAGTAGCACCTTAGAGACCAACTGTTATGTACTGAGTTGAATAGGATCCAAAATGCGGCAGTCTGATTGGCCCTAGAACAATAGGATTGAGATTGCAGCAGTCTGATTGGTCCCAGAACAATAGGATTGAGATTGCAGCAGTCTGATTGGTCCGCAGGAGCCACCCAATCCAGCTCCAGGTGGAAGTGAATCCCCACTCCGATTGGCATACAGGAGTATCCCGGAATTAGCCAATCACGTGGGGCCCATTGTGTAAATAGTGTATATAAAGCAAACGTTTTGGGGGAACTGCATTTCTCACTACTATGAGCTGAATAAAGAGCATGAAATTCACACCTGACTCCGAGTATATTTCACCAACTAAGTTTGTTATTGGTATGAGTTTTCGTGTGCATGCAAGAACAAACTAAGGTGCTACTGGAAGGATTTTTTAAAATTTTGTTTGAGGGTGGGTTTTTTTTTTTTTAACTAAGGAAAGTAATGTACCACAGCAATCCTTAAATATTATTCATGCACAGATAAATGAGGTTTTTAATTAAATGGCACGCTCTAATACACTACCCAATAGATACGGCAATAGCTGCCTTTAATGCTCCAGACGCATCTGATCTTTAACGACAGGATAATGACAATGACGGTCCTAATCCATGGAATATAATGTGAGTCAGGCTGTTTCTGAGACCTTTGGCAGGGCGGCTCTGAGTCATTCCTTTTGGCGTGGCCGCTAGGATTTGCTATAGATGATCCATTAACGTGTGACCCCGAAATTTCAGATCCCCCCCCCAGCACTAGCCAAAGGTTAGGGCTAGTTTTGTGCTGCAAACCCTGTGTCTCGTGCCGCCCCCCCCCCAAGCTGAGTAATTGCCACTCAAACCGGGGTCACAAGTAAATGGCCAAAAGCCCAACCTCCTCTGATTGACTGCAAATGGGAGCTCAAGTTGTGTACTGGTTTGGTGCCGTTTTGAACAGCTCTCACTGCCAGAAAGATCTTCCTGATGTTTAGTCGGAATCTCCTTTCTTGCAACTTGGTTCGGGTCCTAGCCTCTGGAGCAGGAGAAAACCAAGCTTGTTCCCTCTTCCATGGGACAGCCCTTGAGATATTTGGAGATGGCTATCATAGACAGCATCTTAAAAAGCAGAGACATCACCTTGCCAACAAAGGTCCGTATAGTTAAAGCTATGGTTTTCCCAGCAGTGATGTATGGAAGTGAGAGCTGGACCATAAAGAAGGCTGATCGCCGAGGAATTGATGCTTTTGAACTATGGTGCTGGAGGAGACTCTGGAGAGTCCCACGGACTGCAAGAAGATCAAACCGATCCATTCTGAAGTAAATCAGCCCTGAGTGCTCACTGGAAGGACAGATCCTGAAGTTGAGGCTCCAGTACTTTGGCCACCTCATGAGAAGAGAAGACTCCCTGGAAAAGACCCTGATGTTGGGAAAGATGGAGGGCACAAGGAGAAGGGGACGACAGAGGACGAGATGGTTGAACAGTGTTCTTGAAGCTACCAACATGAGTCTGACCAAACTACGGAAGGCAGTGGAAGACAGGAGTGCCTGGTATGCTCTGGTCCATGGGGTCACGAAGAGTCAGACATGACTAAACGACTAAACAACAACAATCCCACGCTCCTCTTTTCTAGGCCAAACATACCTGGCTCCTTCAAGCGCTCCTCGTAAGGCTTGGTTTCCAGACCCTTGATCATCTTGGTTGCCCTCCTCTGCACATGTTCCAGCTTGTCAATATCCTTAAATTGTGGTGGCCGGAATTTGACACAGTACTTGAGATGTGGTCTGACCAAGGAAGAATAGTGTGGGACTGTTATTTCCCCTGCTCAGATGGTATTCTTCTGTTGATGCAGCCTAGAATAGCACAGACACATAGCTGGGGGCATGGGGGGCACTGGGTGCCACACCACAGGCGGCTGCACTTACCGTGGGGCCTGCAATGTGTCTGAGCCACTCGTCTCTCCTGGGCTCGGGCACCTGCAGGCTGCCTGAAAAAGCGAGCAGCTGGCTACACTGCTGGAATAGCATTAGCTTTCTTTGCTGCTGTATCACACTGTTGACTCATGTTCAGCTTGTGGTCCACTAAGACCCCCAGATCCTTCTCACATGTACTGCTAGTAAGCCAGGTGTCCCCCATCTCATATTTATGCAACTGGTTCTTCCTGCCTAAGTGCAGAACCTGACATTTGTCCCTATTGAAGGGTCGGATCATAAGATCATAAGCAGAGCCTGCTGGATCAGGACAATGGCCCCTCTAGTCCAGCACCCTGCTCTTAGAATGACCAGGCAGATGGCCTGGGGGAAACCTACAAGCAGGATGTGAGCCCAAGAGCCCTTTCCCCTCCTGTGAATCCCCTCAATAGGGTGAGCTCCCGTTGCTCTGTCCCAGCTCCTGCCAACCTAGCAGTTCGAAAGCACGCCAGTGCAAGTAGATAAATAGGTACAACTGTGGCGGGAAGCTAAACGGCGTTTCCATGCACTCTGGTTTCCATCACAGTGTTCTGTTGATCCAGAAGCGGTTTAGTCATGCTGGCCACATGACCCGGAAAGCTGTCTGTGGACAAACGCCGGCTTCCTCAGCCTGAAAGCAAGTCCAGGGGTCCTTTACCTTTTATCCTTTACCTTTTCCGGCAACTGGTTTTCAGAAGCATTGCTGCCTCCAGTTGTGGACACAGGGCATAGCCATTGCGGCTAGTAGCTGTCAATAGTCAATTTGTCTGATCCCCTTTTAAAGTTATCTAAACTAAAGGATGGGTTTAAGGCAGGACTCCTCAGTCCCTACAGCAAACCTGCCACAATGCTTTACAGCAAATGTGGGACTGCTATTCTCAAAAACGTTATTTTCCTTCTGACCTCGGGACCCTCGTTTCTGACACCTCTTTCACCTCCCTGATGACAGGCAGCAGATGTCCTATGAAGCAGCAGATGTTCCTAATGGTTCCTCAGTGGGTGGGGGGATGTGCGAAGGCGTTGCGGGTCTTTTCTGTGATTTATTTATGCACTCCTCACCAGCTGGGGGGACTGCTGTGGTCAGTTGAGCTAAAGAGCTGGGAGGTTTCCAAGGCTAAAAATCAAACTGAGGGCAGGCGCGCGCCCCCCCAGTTTTTATGAATAGAGATGATCTCCATGTCCTGATCCCAACCCCTCTGTCTCCACCCCAGCCTGTGCCTCAGAAATGCCTTGTATGACTGTCACCATAGTTGATAAGCATATAAAGCACCATGCATTAGTGCAAAAACTTATTTCATTGCAAACCGGGTGGTTCAATTGTGCAGCACTGTTGCCTGGGTATATATTTTGGACGAGCGCTCAGTAAAATGGCTCACCGCTATTTGATTTTTCTCTCTCCTGCCTTTAAAAGTCTCTCCCTTTTCCATCGATTTTTCCATTTGTTTTCAGAACGCAACAGAGAGTGAAAGAAAGCTCAGGGGACCGGGGTAGAGATGGACTCCCCCTACCATGAAGGAGGCCTCATATGCATTGCCCCAAAAGGAAGAAATGCATCACACACACACACCCCAAGGAAAGGTCAAGAGAGGGTGCAAATTTGCATACCCTTTGTATTCGATGATCCATATGTATTGTCATGGGTTGGCTGGGTGCAGAGGACTTGCGGGAGACATCAGTTGGGGAACCACCAAGGGAAGAAGGCTCAGAGGCAGGGGAATGGTGGTGGGGTGACAATGAGCGATCAGTGAGAGAAGAGGAAGGAGACTGGGAGGAGGAGGTGTCGGAAGCTGAAGAGGCAACAGGGCTTTGTGAGCGGGGAGAGTCTGTGGCAGAGAGCAGTCCAGAATCAGAGGCAGGAGAGGAGGGAGGCCTGGAGACAGAGATGAGGCTGACTGTTGAAGAATCCAGGGAGTCTCCCCATCCTGCTGCAACCAGCTCCCCTCTTTCCCCCCCCCCCCGATATCCCAGAACACCCAGAGAAATGAAGAGGGCGGAAGAACGAGAGACAAGACGATGGAGCATGAGGTTGCTGGTGTTAGGGCGCCAACAAGTTGGCGTGCTGAAGTGCAGCAGTCAGTCAGAAAAGCCAAGGTCGAACAGTCCGGGTCAGAAGCCAGCTGAAGTCAGATATCAGTATGGGGTCAGGAGAAGCCGAAGTCAGAACAGTCCAAGTCAGGAACCAGCCAAGTCAGTCAGAGAAAAGCCAGGAGCCAGGAACAAGCTGAGGGTCAGGAACAAGCCAAGGATCAAGAACAAGCCAGGAGTCAGGAACAAGCCGAGGGTCAGGAACAGAACGAGCAAGAGCAACCACGCACTCAGCATATCAGTTGCAGGTGCTAGTGAAGGGAGGAGCTAGCCTTTCTTAAGTAGTTGGCCTGCAACCACGTCTCTTACGAGTTGCAGCTGCCTCTAAGTGTTCCCTGCGTCTCTCAGCTCTACAGCTGAGAAGGGAGGAGGGGAAGGGCTGTTTCTCTCCTCACAAGGGCCTGATTCTGGCTCGACTTCTTCCTCCTCCTGTTCTGGTCTTTCCCCCTCTCCATCCGACTCTTCCTCTTCCGAGGAGTGCCGCCACCAGTCTTCTCCAGGTACGAACTCCTCCATTTCCCCAGGTTCTTTCTTGGGTGCAGCCTCACCAGGGGGGGCTTGCCACCACTCCTCTTCCTCTGGCTCAACCCTGACAGCTGGGTTGGAATAGGATATCTTAAACAATATATCCTCTCTTGCATCCCAAAACAGTCCCACATTCCTGATGTATAATAGGATGCCCCTATTTTCACCGGGCAGAAAGTGAGGAGGAATTGAAGAACCTTTTAATGAGGGTGAAAGAGGAAAGCGCAAAATATGGTCTGAAGCTCAACATCAAAAAAACTAAGATCATGGCCACTGGTCCCATCACCTTCTGGCAAATAGAAGGGGAAGAAATGGAGGCAGTGAGAGATCTTACTTTCTTGGGTTCCATGATCACTGCAGATGGTGACAGCAGTCACGAAATTAGAAGACGCCTGCTTCTTGGGAGAAAAGCAATGACAAACCTAGACAGCATCTTAAAAAGCAAAGACATCACCTTGCCGACAAAGGTCCGTATAGTTAAAGCTATGGTTTTCCCAGTAGTAATGTACGGAAGTGAGAGCTGGACCATCAAGAAGGCTGATCGCCGAAGAATTGATGCTTTTGAAGTATGGTGCTGGAGGAGAGTCTTGAGAGTCTCATGGACTGCAAAAAGATCAAACCTATCCATTCTCAAAGAAATCAGCCCTGAGTGCTCACTAGAAGGACAGATCCTGAAGTTGAGGCTCCAGTACTTTGGCCACCTCATGAGAAGAGAAGACTCCCTGGAAAAGACCCTGATGTTGGGAAAGATGGAGGGCACAAGGAGAAGGGGACGACAGAGGATGAGATGGTTGGACAGTGTTCTCGAAGTTACTAACATGAGTTTGGCCAAACTGCGGGAGGCAGTGAAGGATAGGCGTGCCTGGTGTGCTCTGGTCCATGGGGTCACGAAGAGTCGGACACGACTGAACGACTGAACAACAACAACATTTTCACCTGAGAAATGCTGGAGGGCATGCCAGTGACACCTAGCCATGGTGGCTTATGCTCTGCTTCCACAGCTGGAGGAAGGAATGCTTCTGAATCCCATTTGCCTGGAAATCACAGGTGGGCAGAGTGCTGTGGTGGTCAGGTCCTGCTTGCAGGTTTCCCCCAGACACCTGGGCCTTTGGCCTGATCCAGCAGGCTCTCCAAGACTGCCCACTTTGACTGACATCCTGCTCCTCTCAGGTCCTGGAACCTGCCCACCCAGATCCTTTTCGAAGTTTACTGAGGCCTAACATCTAAGTAGGGGCACGGGTGGCGCTGTGGTCTAAACCACTGAGCCTTGGGCTTGCTGATCGGAAGGTCGGCGGTTCGAATCCCTGTGACGGGGTGAGCTCCCGTTGCTCGGTCCCTGCCAACCTAGCAGTTCGAAAGCACATCAAAGTGCAAGTAGATAAATAGGTACCACTCCAGCGGGAAGGTAAATGGCGTTTCCATGCGCTGCTCTGATTTGCCAGAAGCGGCTTAGTCATGCTGGCCACATGACCCGGAAGCTGTACGCCGGTTCCCTCGGCCAGTAAAGCAAGATGAGCGCCGCAACCCCAGAGTTGCCCACGACTGGACCTAATGGTCAGGGGTCCCTTTACCTTTACCTTTTTACCATCTAAGTAGCTCTTTGGGACTTATTTGCAAGGCTGTTGCCGTGGAATTTATGTGCATTTCAATCCAGAAATTCAAATTTTGGGTTTCAAAATTTGGAGTTTAAATTCACAGATTTTTTGTTAAACTCAAGGACCCCTTTAGAGGTCACACCTTACCAGATAGGTGAGACCGGATGTGCCGGGGGGGGGGACGTACAATGGTACCTCGCTAGACGAATGCCTCGCTAGACGAAAAACTCGCTAGACAAAAGGCATTCGCTAGCGAAAGGCTGTCTCGCAAGACAAATTTTCCTATGGGCTTGCCTCGCAAGACGAAAAAAATTCCGAGTTTTTTTTTTTTTTTTGTCAAACCGCTCTTCCCCCGTTGGTGCTTCACAAGACGAAAAATTCGCTATACGACAGCACTCGCAGAACGAATTATTTTCGTCTTGCGAGGCACCGCTGTAATTGTGTTCACTCAGTCATGAGAGGATGTCAACTTTGTTTATGCTCAGATGCTTTGGAATGGGGGGGGGAGATTCTGGGTCTCAATCCAGGTATAAATTAAATCCTGCAAGTTCTGATGCCTATAAAGAAGTTGTCACCTGAAGCAAAACAACAAAAGTTGATTAACACATTCAGATTCCTATCTGTAAGCAGAGGTAAAACTGCATCTTGTGGTTTTTTGGGTCTGCTGCATATTTCCACGCCAAAGCGGTGAATTTGCACACAGAATTTATACAGAAGTTCTCTTGTTGCAAATGGGTTAGCCTCTCGCTTGAAACCTACCTCTCGTTCTATTTATCTCCCACCACACAGCAGAGATAAATAAGCTTGGAATTGGGTTTGAAATATTAACATCAAAGTATATATTTTACAACCCAGAAACCAGGTATTTTTTGGAAAAAAATTAGAAGTCATAAATTGCACACAGCCGTCACCCAACTCACTCCCCGGAACTTCACTCCCCATGAGTGTCTTGTAAGATCCAGCTCCCGTTCCAAGAAAAATGATGCTTTGCCATTGAAGATTCCATAGGAATCTCTGCATTGTACAGAGTCCAGAGAGTCTGCATCATTTCAGAGAAGCACACAGCTTTTCTCAGCCGGTGTCTTCCAGATGTTGTTGGACTACAATTCCCATCGTCCTGGCCATTGGCGGGAGCTGATTGGGGGTTGGAGTCCAATAACATATTGAGGGTATCAAGTTGGGGGAAGTTGGCATATGTTACCACTTGCAGAGTATTCCAGTCTTGGCACTCAAGCTTCCAAGGTGGTCTCCCTCCAGACATTGACCAGACCCAGACCTGCTTAGCTTCAGCACGGTGGTGGCCTCCTGTGGGGCTCTTCCTTCGCTGCCACATCTTCCATCAGCTGCTACTCCTCCTTCTTGTGGGATGTGACACACAAGTAGCAGTCAAGTAGAACATTCCTTGTTTGCCTAGAGTGGACATGCAAAGGGGATGTTTGTTCCAGCCAGTCAAAAACTTCCTGTTTCCTCCTGGCCTGGAGCATCCTTCGTCTTGCATGTGTCTAGATATGGGCGTGAGAAGGCTGATCGCTGAAGAATTGATGCTTTTGACTTATGGTGCTGGAGGAGACTCTTAAGAGTCCCATGGACTGCAAGAAGATCAAACCTATCCATTCTTAAAGAAATCAGCCCTGAGTGCTCACTAGAAGGACAGACCCTGAAGTTGAGGCTCCAGTACTTTGGCCACCTCATGAGAAGGGAAGACTCCCTGGAAAAGACCCTGGTGTTGGGAAAGATGGAGGGCACAAGGAGAAGGGGACGACAGAGGACGAGATGGTTGGACAGTGTTCTCGAAGCTACTAACATGAGTTTGGCCAAACTGCGAGAGGCAGTGGAGGATAGGCGTGCCTGGCGTGCTCTGGTCCATGGGGTCACGAAGAGTCAGACACGACTGAATGACTGAACAGCAAGATATGGGCGTGACCTTACCTGTGCAGGTAACAAAAGCACTAGGCATGCAACCATCTTTCTCTTTGACTTCCTCTCGTCATTGGAGCAGCATTTTAGCCAGAGATGCCCTGTTGGCTTTCAGCCAACAGAAGACAAAGAGACTATCTCCATATGGGATAGACTCACATGTATATATCTGTAACTATGTCTGCCTTCAGGGAACCATGGGAACTGATGATGCTGTGATACTTTTATATATCTTAAATAAGATTGTGGCATGTTTATTCTTTTAAGAGGGAAAATAAGGGATCTCACCAGGAATATATACTGAGAAGCTTAAAACAAGCTTGCAACCAGCTTACCCGCTGTGTGTTTAAAGGGGAATGTTTAAAACTCTGCTAAGTTATAGAACTTGCTAGCGCAAGTTAGGAAGGATATTATTAAACAATATATCCTCTTCTGCCTCCCTGAACTTTCCCACACTTCTGGTCTAGTTAAGCAATAGTCAGGAGAGGAGGGGTCCTGCTCATTCTCCTTACGATATCTTTATGCACATCCCAGTTCTTGCACATACCCTGGGTTGGTTTCCTTGGAATGAATGCCATTGGCGGAGACTGGTGACCATCGGTGCGGACACCCTGGGTGCCCAAGCACCCTCAAAAGTCCCCATGAAGGCACAAATTTTGGTGCCAGGGCCATAGCCCTGGGCACCCGCAGTCGGAGGGGCCAAGTTGACACTCCTGCTGGTGACAATGCTTGAGTCATGCCCCGCCCCTTTCCAGATGGATCCTTGCCTGTGAGCTCCAATGGCAGCAGAAGATATGTGCATGCCCATCCAGCAAAATGAAATCTGTGCAGAATGCACTTTGATGCTGTTAATGCAAAAAAGAAAAAAGGCAATGCAGGAAGCAACCGTTCTGAGTTATTAGTCTCTGCAGCCACAGCAGGCGTTGTGATCCTCCATTGGTGTGATTTCACCCCTGGAGGCACAGTCCATGGTCTCTTGAGACAGGCAGCTGCCAACAGTATGGTGGCAGGCAGCTGCCAACAGTATGGGACTAGCCAGCGTGGTGTAGTGGTTAAGAGCGGTGGACTCGTAATCTGGGGAACCGGGTTCGCGTCTCCGCTCCTCCACATGCAGCTGCTGGGTGACCTTGGGCTAGTCACACTTCTCTGAAGTCTCTCAGCCCCACTCACCTCACAGAGGGTTTGTTCTGGGGGGAGGAAGGGAAAGGAGAATGTGAGCTGCTTTGAGACTCCTTAAGGGGAGTGAAAGGCGGGATATCAAGTCCAAACTCTTCTTCTTCTTCTTCTTCTTTTAAAAAAATAAATCACTACAATGCAAGCAAACGTCTCCGTGGAAGCTAGCAAGTGTTCCAGATCAGGCTCATAGGTAAGCCAGTGCCAGCAAGGATAGGGTTAAGCTGGAAGGCTGAGATTCCCCTGAGAGGACTTCTGTCAAGGATGCTAAAAGGAGTATTTAAAGGTGGACCCCAGAGGATGGGGATAATTGGAGTTCTGCTGCTTCTAATCTAAATTAATAATCCAGTCTGAGACGCCGAATGGGAGCTGGCAAAACGCGCTGAAGAGAAGAGCCAAGATTTATTTCTTTTTTTGAAATGTGTGGTGGGGTCGGGTTTTAATGTGGAGTTATGAGGAGCCACAAGTCATGCAGGGAGAAAGCGGGGGGGGGGGCTATCACAAGACCTTCATTCTGGACCCGAGGAGCAGTTTGGAAACCATTTCTGAAGCTTAAGAGGCTGTTGACCTGATTGGCAGCGTGGACAGGAGTCTGCTGTAAAGCAGGAGATGAGCTTAAAGGACTCAGCTGAGATCAGCTCAAAAACGGAGGGAGGGGTGGAAATTGCTCCCCTTCATGGAATCAGGTACCCAAGGCTCATCTAATCCAACCCCCTGCAATACACCCATCTTCCTTTGGTGTCAATTTTTCCATGGTGCAAGGAGGCCTGTTCTGCTTTTTTCGGCTCAGAGGTTTGCCGAGAATGCCCCTACGTCACTGCATCCGTCTGAGATGGATTCTGCAAAACAGGAAATGGCAGCCTGCAGGAAGTGGTCCTGGGGCCGGGGTCAGCATTAGCATTCTTGGGCCCTGGACAAAGCCCCAACCCCACCCTCCAGGGCACAGCCAGCCCAACCACGAGGCAAATATAGCAAAATTTCTTCAGGCAGCAGGCTCACAGGGGTGGCGGATGGTTACCCCACTTCCTGCCGGACCAGCAGGGCTTTGGTTGTTTATTTCGCAGAGGTTGGGCAGCCATCTGTCATGGGTGCTTTAGTTGAGATTCCTGCATTGCAGGGGGTTGGACTAGATGACCCCTGGGGTCCCTTCCAAGTCGATTTATTTTTAAGTTTTGAAATATACTTGGAGTCAAGTGTGAATTTCATGCTCTTTATTCAGCTCATAGTCGTGAAGAAATGCAGTTCCCCTAAAACGCCTGCTTTATATACACTATTTACACAATGGGTCCCACGTGATTGGCTAATTCCGGGATACTCCTGTATGCCAATCGGGTTGCGGATTCACTTCCACCTGGAGCTGGATTGGATGGCTCCTGCGGACCAATCAGACTGCTGCAATCTGGATCCTATTGTTCTAGGACCAATCAGACTGCTGCATTTTGGATCCTGTTCAACTCAGTACATAACAAGTTTCTTTCCTGCCCCTTTCCCCCAAAGGAGCCCAGGCCAAAAAAACAGTAAAGCAATGGTGACTATTAGCCATGATGGTTTTGGTTTGCCAAAACAGTTGGAGGCAGCAATGCTTCTGAATGGCAGTTGCTGGAAACCAGAGGATGGGAGAGGGCTTCTGGGCTCAAACCCTGCTTGCAGGTTTTCCATAGGCATCTGGGTGGCTTCTGTAGGAACAAGATGCAGGGATAGATGGACCATTAGCCTGATTCAACAGAGCTGCTTCTTCTGTTCTTATGGCTAGAGAGTTTGCCAAGAGAGGGAGGGAGGGCTGGCCGATAACAATGAGAAACTGAGATACCTAAACAAAGCCAATATTTTATTAATTTCCCCCTCCCCCCCCCCCACTTGCCAATTATTTCCACAGCTTCAAAAGCTTTCGGTCTGAAACAAAAGAAGCCCTCATCATTTTTGCTCCCTTCCTGGAGACGGAGACAGAGTAATGGGCGAAAGGCAATTAAAAACCTGTCCATTCAAACAGATTTCCTTCATCAAACAAAACTTTATTTGCTATATATACACACATACATAGATCCACACACACGGGGAGAGGGGTAGATAAACGCCACTGCCGGGTCTCATTTGGCGGCTTTGTTGATTATGCATTGTAATGAGCTCCATTACATAATTAAAAGAGGCTTCTCCTTATTGCATTTTATGCTAATTAACATTTTATGCAGCCTGCAATGGACACTTTGGGCTCCGAAGACGCGCCGTAATTATGCCGCGTTCTCCTCCGAGCTGTTTATGCATTATTAATTAATATTAAATCTGTTGATTAAAAGCTAATTTATAAGTCACCCTGCCATCTTTCTCGCATAAGGATTCCCTCCATGCATCCCCAGCCCTTCCCAGAAGAGTCAGGGTGAAATCAAAGGGATGGCGTCCCAAAAGCTCTGGGAATGGCTCTTTTATGAGGATGGCAGGTGTTATTCCAGAAATTCCAGTTGTTGGCGCTTTTAATGAGACGGATCCATCTCGGAGGCTCTGGCAAGCCCCAGCAGGAATTAACAAATTTCTCTGAGTGCTGAGTCTTCTCTCTCTCTCTCTCTGCATGACTTAGAACAATAAATGAAATGCACTCGTTCGGCACGGTGCAGGAATTCTGGGCAAGCCAGCAACACCTTGGCTGATTGGCTAACACAGCTGAGTCTTTGGATGCTACTACCTGAGGCTCTGCTGCAGGTATGCAGGGTTCCATCCAACATCGTGGGGCCCTGGCGCACATGTGTGACATCACACGTTGCCGCCACAGCAGGAGGGCCCGATGGAGCACCCCGGCACAGCATGCGATGCATTGGGTCACTTGGCTGGGTACCCACAGTAAAAATTTGGCGCCTATGCTCTGCTGCAGGGGAAGAGAACCCTAGGCCCAGGGCCAGGTGTGCCTGTCCAGGTCTCTCCATCTGGTCCTTTGGGCTCCTCCCAGGCCACACCCATTCCTAGGCTATGCCCCCGCCCCCCAGCCGCCTACTTCCCTCAATGGCCTGACTCAAGTGCTTTAGTTCCTGGGATGGGTCTTGGAGCTGCGATCAAGACTCTTGCTTGCCTGCAAGGAGAGTCGTGAGAGACAGGTGTGGTGTAGCTGCATGCAGAAAGCAGTGGCTTTAAAATTCCAGCGGTGGTCTGTGCAATGCCCAAAATCGGCTCGGCGCAAAGTGTGAGCGAAGCAGTTGTGCTCCCCTAAACCCGCCTCTGCAGGAAGCAAAACTGTAGCTTTCACTGCAAGAGGACTGTTAAGTCATGGGTGCAGTGTCTATATGATTTCAGCTCTTCGTGTAATCAGCTCTGGGTAGTGATTCAGCATGCTAGCAAGGATATGCTAGGAGTCAAGTCTAACAAGAACAATCTCCTTTATTGCAGTAGGAACTTGACTGACTGGAAGGAAAGGGCGAGCTCCTTTTATACTCTCAGGAACAGGAGTTGGGGAAAGGATACGTTTAGATTTTGGCGGGACCCAGTCAGAGTAAGGATCCAAATTGTGCCAGCAAGTTAACCCATAGCAACTGTCACTGCACCGGTTTGAATCACCCTGAAGTGGGAAAGGTAGTTACAGAACTAGCAGTGAAACTCATGTACGCATATTAAACCAATACATAACAAGGAGACCTGTTGCAGCACCCACCTTTGTCGCTGGCCTCACCCAGAGTTGCCCCATTGGAAGAATTAGAGCAGCAACACTGTCAGATTTCTGCATCCCTATTGCTGCATATTTGGTTATTTGCTATTTATATCCTTTTGATTGGTTGGCTGGCTGGCTGGCAGGCTGGCATCCGTCTGTCTCAGGAGACAATGGAGGATGGTTCCTTTGGGGGTGACGTCAAACTGTTAAAGAGTTACAGCTGTGGCTGTAGAGACTGATACAGGAGAGACATGTTTTGTTGCAGCTTGGGCAGATGAAGACGTCCGGTTGAGTTGCTGCAGATGCACCAGGGCATATCTTCTCTCTGCTCTCCTCCCAGCGGTCATTCCTCCTCTGGTCACTGCTATGGATGCATGTGAGTGCTCACTAGAAGGACAGATCCTGAAGTTGAGGCTCCAGTACTTTGGCCACCTCATGAGAAGAGAAGACTCCCTGCAAAAGACCCTGATGTTGGGAAAGATGCGAGGGCACAAGGAGAAGGGGACCACAGAGGATGAGATGATTGGACAGTGTTCTCGAAGCTACTAACATGAGTTTGGCCAAACTGCGAGAGGCAGTGAAGGATAGGTGTGCCTGGCATGCTCTGGTCCATGGGGTCACGAAGAGTCGGACACGACTGAACGACTGAACAACAACAACAACATGGATGCATGACCTGTCTCCAGGCACTGCAGTCATCTGCAAGGAATCCCCACAGAGCGGGGCTGAATTTGCCAGCCTCATTTGTTTATTTTTGTATTAATACTTTGTTCACTGTTTTGGGCCAAAAAAGCAGTGTGTGTCAAATTTGCTGTATATTATTTCTTTATTTCGTTTATATTCCACAATTTTTCAAAGGAGCTGAAGGTCATGTACATGGCTCCCTACCTCCTCAATTAATCCCTATAACAACCCTGTGAGGTAGGCTAGGCTGAGAGGGAGTGACTGGTCCTGGATTACCCATTGAGCTCTATGGCCAAGTGGAGATTCGAACCCTGGTCTCCCTGGTCCTGGTCCAACACTCTAACCACTAACACCGGGATAGCTGAGTCAGTAGAGCATGAGACTCTTGATTTCAGGGCCGTGGGTTCGAGTGCCACATTGGGCAAAAGATTCCTGCATTGCAGGGGTTGGACTAGATGACCCTCAGGGTCCCTTCCAACTCTACTGTTCTGTGATTCTATAGATATTGAAATCCCTGAATATGTGTGCGTTTGTGCTGATTCTACACCTCTAATCTGAAGTAGTACAGTCCCCTCAAACCACAAACACGCCCAAGACTCTCCCACCTCACATCAGCAGGATGTGCTGAGCTAGGATTTGAGAGTGGGGAGGAGGAATTTTTGACATTCCATGCTCTTTCCAGTCCTGCGGCTCCTCCAGCAGCAGCGTGATCCAGCTGAAGTTTTAATAACGTGACACAACTTTCCCCTCTCCCTCTCAGTCTCCGCTGCCTCTGTGCATCTGGGGTGAGGCAACTGCTTCAATGCACTGTGAAGGATGTTTCAATATAACCTTCCCCTGAGATGGAAAACAATCATCCCTTCTGATCCCCTGCCAAACAGACCCAGCCCGCACACTGTGACAAAGTGACTTCATTCCCAGCTTAGCCAGGCAGTAATTTTATTTGGCAGGAAGCACTTCGGCTCCTTTGTGGCCTTTTCTTAACGCTCGTGCTGGGAGCTTGCTCACAGATCTTTGGGTTTGTGTTATCGTGCGATGGCACACACATTATCTGCCTCTCTGAGACACAGGAGGACTCTCTGGAGAGAGCCTTTGAGGGGTCTCTTTGTATCTTAAAGGTAACCCTGACCGTTAGGTCCAGTCGCAGACGACTCTGGGGTTGTGGCGCTCATCTCGCTCTATAGGCCGAGGGAGCTGGCGTTTGTCCGCAGACAGCTTCTGGGTCATGTGGCCAGCATGACAAAGCCGCTTCTGGTGAACCAGCGCAGCGCACGGAAACGCCATTTACCTTCCCACCGGAGTGGTACCTATTTATCTACTTGCACTTTGACGTGCTTTTGAACACGTCAAAAGCAGGATCTGGGACCGAACAACAGGAGCTCACCCTGTTGCGGGGATTTGAACTGCTGACCTTCTGATCAGCAAGCCCTAGGCACTGTGGTTTACATCACAGCGCCACCTGCATCCCTGATTGTATCTTAGGTCTGTCCAAATATCTGTTAGGGTAAGCAGTGGCAGACTTTGGGCTTTCAAATTTAAGCAGTGCTCTGGGCAACCCTAAAATTTGATGGCCTCCGCCTCTCGTCTTCCATTCTAAGTCACTGTGGGGGTGCACCTTCTCAGCTCGGAGCCCAGTGCAGGTGAACTGGTCCCGCTTCATTAAATCCGTCTCTGTGGCAAGGCCAAAGGGACTCTATTCTACCTTGGTCAGACCATACCTGGAATACTGTGTTTAGTTCTAGGCACCACAATTTAAGAAGGATATTGATAAGCTGGAACATGTGCAGAGGAGGGCGACCAAGATGATCAAGGGTGTGGAAACCAAGCCATATGAGGAACAGTTGAGGGAGCTAGGTATGTTTAGCCTGGAGAAGAGAAGATTGTGAGAGGAGATATGATAGCCATATTGAATCCTGTTTTCTGCTGCTCCATAGGGTAGGACTCAAACCCATGGCTTCAAGTTACAAGGAAGGAAATACCAACCAAACATCAGGAAGAACATTCTGACAGTAAGAGCTGTTTGGCAGTGGAACGGTCTCCCTTGGGAGGTGCTTCTTTTACTGCTTCGTAACTAAGCTAAGCATTACAACCTGTGCAACTTTTCTGACTGATTTATTGGAAAGCACATGAACTCAACTTTTGAAGAGTTCGTAAGTAAAACAGTTTTTAACTTACCAGACACGTGGTCTTTTCCTGTGCTGGGGAAAGAGGGGGATTTTGGATCTCACTTGGAGGGCCATATTTTAAAAGTCTAACAGCCTATATTTCCACACTTTACTTTGCTGCATGCTGTTTTGTGCTAGGGTTCACTCACCAAAGGGTACTTGCCCCAAACTTGGAACTTGACACCCAGGAATTCCTCTTCCCCACCCCCAACTCTCTCTAGTTGCAGCAACACTGCAAGCACCACAGCAAGCACCATTTCCCTCTGACCTCAGTATTTACAATCCCCTCCCCCAAATTTTTGTGTGTGAGTACCTAGTGCCGAAGCTGCATGCTCCGGCACCGGGGGCGGAGAGCAGACGGGGGCATGGCTAGCGCATGCCTGGGTGGCGTGGTGTGCGTCCCAGGGCATGGCATGCATCCTGGGGGCATGGCACGCCACCTGTGGGAGCAGGGCACCCGGCACGGTGGGGGGGGTGCGCAGCACGTGTCGGGGCGTCGCCGCGATGGTACCCCCCCTCCCCGATGGTGCGGGGTGCAGTGCCTCCCCCCGTTCCTCCGCCAGTATGAGTACCCACACTCCTACCCCTGTAAATCAGGATAACACTTCATTCATCTGATGTAGTAGTCCACAAAAGCTTGTCCTGTAATAAATTTGGTGGCCTTCAAAGTGCCCCAATGCTCTTTCATGTTTTTCCATAAGGACGGAACTTGTGGTCTTGCTTCAACCTGGTTCTCTCTCTCTCTCTCTCACACACACACACACACACACACACACACACACACCCTTCCTCATGTCAGTTTCTGCCCTTCAGTGTCCGCAGTGATGGCTTCATCTTCTCCTGATGCAAAACAGCTGGATTCTAATCTCTGATGCGGGGCGTTACCTGCTCTCCCCTTTGACACCTGTCAGCGACCTGTAAATTCCACACCTGCCTTTTGACCCTCACCACTTCCAGACGTTTCCTTACCTGCCAAAAGCAGTTTGGCCATGGGAGAGGGAGATCCTGTTTTGCGGCTCTGTTGTGCCCTCTCTGCTCTTCAGAGTAATTAGATTTTTATGTATGTGTACATTTGCATAAGCTCTATAAGCACAAAGGGAGGGCATTTCCACACTCCAGACATAATCAGGTTTGAGCTAGCCATTCTTTCCTCCTCTGGGAACTATTATTCTGAACAGGCTGAGCATGCTGGCTTATTCTGAGTCAGACCATTGGTCCATCCAGCCCAGTGTCGCCGACACTGACTGGCAGCAGCTCTCCAAGGTTTCAGGCAGGGAGTCTCTCCCAGTTCTGCCTGGGAGATTGAACCTGGGATCTTCTGCTTGTAAGGCAGGTGCTCTGCAACTGAGATACAATCCTTTCTTGGTGCTGATAACGCCAAGGTTGCAGGTTCGATCCCCATATGGGACAGCTGCATATTCCTGCATTCCAGGGGGTTGGACTGGATGATCTTCAAGAATCCAACTCTACAATTCTATGAACAGGAAACCTAGGAAGCTGCCTCATGCCAGCTAAGACCATTGGTCTATCTAGTTCAGTGCTGCCTGCACTGACTGGCAGCGGCTCTTCGGGGGTTTCAAGCATGCAATCTCTCCTATCTCTACCTGAAGATGCTGAAAAGGCCCCCCCCCCACCTATGGAGCGAGTTTTTCTCTAGATGGGCTCAAACTATATAACAGAAGAAGAAGAGAAGAAGAAAAGTTTGGATTTGATATCCCGCTTTATCACTACCCTAAGGAGTCTCAAAGTGGCTAACATTCTCCTTTCCCTTCCTCCCCCACAACAAACACTCTGTGAGGTGAGTGGGGCTGAGAGACTTCAAAGAAGTGTGAACCAGGTTCCCCAGATTACGAGTATACCACTCTTAACCACTACACCACACTGGCTCTGATTCTATTGGAAGGGACCCCGAGTGCAGGAATATGCAGATGCCCCATGCAGGGATTGAACTTGCAACCTTGCCGTTATCAACACCACGCTCCACCCAACTGAGCTATCCACTTGAAGATATGATTCTGTGGTTCTCTTGAATGACCAGAGCCCAGTATTTCCCCGATATGCTCATTTAACACCCCCTACAAAAGAAATATGCAACCGCCATCCACTCTCCCCCAGCTCAGCAGGGCAGTATTTGTCTGTGTGCACAAGTTTCCAAGTTCAATTCTGGGCATCTCCAGTGAAAGACCTTTGATGAAACCCTAGAGAACTGCTGCCTGCCAGTCAATGTAGACCAGGGGTCAGCAAATTTTTTCAGGAGGGGGCTGGTCCACTGTCCCTCAGACCTTGTGGGGGGCCAGACCTACCCTCTCCCAAAAGCACACACCCCTCCCGAAAGGACCCCCCCGCCAACGCCACTGCTGCCGACGCCGCCTCGTCGTCTGCAGCAGCAGCAGCATCCTCTGCCTCGGCCAGAGGTCCGTGTGGCACAGAACCCATGCCATTGGCCTGGGCAGCGGAGGCAGCCTCCCCGCTGCCACTGCTTCCTCCCCCTCGGCTCTTGGCCATATGCGGCCGCCTCAGCGGGAAGGAAGGGGCACCCCCCAGAGGCATGTGCGGCTTCGGATTGGCTGCAGGAGCTTTCTGTGGCCAATCCGAAGCCGCACCAATGTTGCGTAAGTCAGTCCATGCGCGGCAAGGCCTCCGCGCCGCATCAGTTTACTGCGGGGACTGACCAAGCAGGCAGCAGGGCCCACAAGGTTCACGGGCCGGATTAACGAGCCCATTGGGCCGCATCTGGCCCCTGGGCCTTAGTTTGCCGACCCCTGGTGTAGACAGTACTGACGGAGTACAGACAGTGCGGACAGCTAGACGGAGCAAGGAACCAACTCATCATAGGCACCTTTTCATGTTCCCGCATCTGAGCACACTTATTCTACAATTTTGCTGTAAAGATAATTTTGCCTAGCCCTCCCTTCCACATAACATTTGGACACCATCCTGGGGGAGGGGGGTCCCCGAGAGAGTCAGCATACTAATTATTTGAGAGCTGCTACCTTACAAAGACAACAACTCCACCATTTGGCTTAAACCCAAATACTCCCCAGCATGTGCCTAGCAGCAATGCTTTTACTATAATCCAGCGAAGCCAGTGATTAAAACAGAAAAATGCAGGAACACCTGGAACAGTGCAAGACTAAGCCTTTTGCTGTGGTACTAGCAAAGTGCACGTTTGGTGTTACAATTTTTTTTTATAAAAAAAGTTATTTTTACTGGAGAGGCAGGGGGTGGAGTGGTGGACCTGAACAGAGAATATTGCCTGTTTCCCGGCTCCATTTAGAGATTTTTTTTTGGGGGGGAGTGGAATCCAATTCAGTTTGCATTTAAAGGTGAACCTACCTAATTCGTGATTTCCAAAATGATACACAAACTGAAATAGCCGTCCTTCAACATCTGCACTTCTCTGAATTTTTGCAGCAAAGTTCTCCAGCTATGTAACATGTGCAAAAGTCCATATATACTAGGGTAAAGTGTGCATACAAATGCATATATTTGTCAAAATCAGTATACAAAAATGCATTATATTAGGCAAAACTATATTATGCATATATGGGGGGAAATGCATATGTTAGTGAAAATAACATACAAAATTGCATTATTATTATTATTATTATTATTATTATTATTATTATTATTATTATTAAATTTGTCTACCACCCTTCATCTGTAGATCTCAGGGCAGTTCACAACATAAAATTACAAATAAAAACACAAAATGCATAATAATAAAAATAAAATAAGAGCTAAATTCATACCAAATCACTGACGAATGTTCATGAGGACTTTTTTTTTTTAATGCAGGCTTGGAAATGCGGAGATCTGAAATTAAAACTTCAAAAATTAGGAAAGGGCAGCAAATTGACAGATTTGCTCATCGCTACCTGTCAGTCAATCAGATCTGTAAGCCAGGGTGACGAGAAGGAAGAGATGTGCAACCCTGATTGGAGAATGTATTATTAATGCCCACCCCTACAGCACCGTCTTCACCAACCTGGTGCCAGTCAGTTGTTTTGGATGGGTGACACCTGGGTGACACCTGGCTTGAGAGCAGTACATGTGAAAAGGATCTAGGAGTCTTGGTAGACCATAAACTTGACATGAGTCAACAGTGTGATGCAGCAGCTTAAAAAGCCAATGCAATTCTGGGCTGCATCAATAGGAGTATAGCATCTAGATCAAGGGAAGTAATAGTACCACTGTATTCTGCTCTGGTCAAACCTCACCTGGAATACTGTGTCCAGTTCTGGGCACCACAGTTCAAGAAGGATACTGACAAGCTGGAACGTGTCCAGAGGAGGGCAACCCAAATGGTCAAAGGCCTGGAAATGATGCCTTATGAGGAACGGCTTAGGGAGCTGGGTATGTTTAGCCTGGAGAAGAGAAGGTTAAGGGGTGATCTGATAGCCATGTTCAAATATATAAAAGGATATCATATAGAGGAGGGTGAAAGGTTGTTTTCTGCTGCTCCAGAGAAGCGGACACGGGGCAATGGATTCAAACTACAAGAAAGAAGATTCCACCTAAACATTAGGAAGAACTTCCTGACAGTAAGAGCCTTTGGACAGTGGAATTTGCTGCCAAGGAGTGTGGTGGAGTCTCCTTCTTTGGAGGTCTTTAAGCGGAGGCTTGACAGCCATCTGTCAGGAATGCTTTGATGGTGTTTCCTGCTTGGCAGGGGGTTGGACTGGATGGCCCTTGTGGTCTCTTCCAACTCTATGATTCTATGATTCTATGATTCTATGGACTTGCTAGCTGGGGCTGCTGGGCGTTGTAGTCCCAACCCCTTGGAAGGCACAAGCTTATTAAAGAGTGCCAGCCATCCTGTCATTTCTCTTAAGTCTCCAGCCTCTGAGTTCCTGGCATCTCACATTTCCATGCACGGCACACAAACACCCCACAGCCGTTCTCGATATGCCCAGCCCGTGGACCACATCAATTTAATCTTTATGAAGACGCAGGTGGTCGATATGTTCTTGAAGCACCGTTTAACTCACATCGACGGTCGTTTAAGAAAGTTTTCGATTTGCAGAAAAGCAAGTGAAGAGGAGAAAGGATGGCTGACAGAGCAGATAATACTATGTTGTTGTTTTTTTAAAAGGTCCAATCTCCCAGTGCATGGGAAAGTTCTGGGTATCTGGACTGGATCCTAAACACACTGTAAAACTCCAAACATCGACTAAAAACGGGTTTCGGTTTTCTTGGTTAAATAAAGCCTCTGGGGTTGGGGTTTCTTTTTAATCCCATTTCTGCTTATCTTTGGCAATTGAGTTTTCTGGGGAGGCAACAGCCCAGGCAGCAATATGTTGACCATCTTTGACAAAGGCTTTGGGTTTGTTTAAGGATGGAGATAAAAAGTCCTGAGAGACTGCAGTCCAGGGCCCACTTTCTTCCTCTTCTTTATAACAACCCGTCTAACCTACAGTGATGTGCAGCAATGGCACTGTTGCAAGTTGCACATCTTCAGGCGCCAGGCAAAAAACATTCCTCTTCTCCCTGGATTTTGGCTAATTAAACAATTGATGACCTTTTAAACGGGGGGGGGGGGTGTGCAGTACTGTTGTTACCAGGGTATGTGTTTTTGCTATTTTCTATTGTAAACCGCCCTGTGCTCCTCGGTTAAGCGCAGTATAGCAGTATAGAAATTTAGTAAATAATGGCAGAAATAATAGCACTCGTTCCATATTTCTAGCGCAGCAGCAGCATCCGCACTGTGGAACTCCCTGCCTATTGACAACAGACAGATGCCTTCACTGTACTCTTTTCGGCCAAAAGCATTTTTTTGTTTAGGGAAGCCTATCTGGGCAGTGAGAGATTTCACTTTCTTGGGTTCCATGATCACTGCAGATGGTGACAGCAGTCACGAAATTAGAAGACGCCTGCTTCTTGGGAGAAAAGCAATGACAAACCTAGACAGCATTTTAAAAAGCAAAGACATCACCTTGCCGACAAAGGTCCGTATAGTTAAAGCTATGGTTTTCCCAGTAGTAATGTACGGAAGTGAGAGCTGGACCATCAAGAAGGCTGATCGCCGAAGAATTGATGCTTTTGAATTATGGTGCTGGAGGAGACTCTTGAGAGTCCCATGGGCTGCAAGAAGATCAAACCTATCCATTCTCAAAGAAATCAGCCCTGAGTGCTCACTAGAAGGACAGATCCTGAAGTTGAGGCTCCAGTACTTTGGCCACCTCATGAGAAGAGAAGACTCCCTAGAAAAGACCCTGATGTTGGGAAAGATGGAGGGCACAAGGAGAAGGGGACGACAGAGGATGAGATGGTTGGACAGTGTTCTCGAAGCTACTAAAATGAGTTTGGCCAAACTACGAGAGGCAGTGAAGGATAGGCGTGCCTGGCGTGCTCTGGTCCATGGGGTCACGAAGAGTCGGACACGACTGAATGACTGAACAACAACAACAAATCTGGGCATGCAAAATGTTGACATGCGTTTTTCTCCAGCTTTGTGCATATTGACACAGTAATGTGAGGTTGACACATTACTGTCAAAGAGGCTTGTCTCCCCACCCCACCCCACCTCCACTATGAAGCATTTATCCTGAGCTGTGATCTCCATCCCGCTTCTCCAGAGGGAGATTTGGGTCCCCCTCAAGGCAGATCTGGCACCTGCTAATGGTCTACGGGCGCAATTAGCCGCTAATCGGCACATTCACCCTAATTGTTTCCTTGGAGCTTAATTACATGATTCCTGAAAGAGCCCATTTGCTGCCTCTCTGGTTACAGTTAAGATGAAACTGTCCCTCCTGAGGAAGCTTCATAATGGGGCACAAAGGCAGCGCATTATTCCCAGGTGGGAGCGCACTGGACCGCCCACCGGCACACCAGGACTGCAAACATTTGGGGGGGGGGGACATGCCTTCATGCTGTTCAGTAACTGCCAGCCCAGTTCTAATAATTGGTGCGGCAGTTGTACATGCAAACATCCCCAGGAGTGTTGTTAAATCAGCGACTGAGTATTCAAGGCCCATATCTGAACACGGTAACCTTAGTTCTGCTGGTGGGATTAGGGATTGCTAGAAAAGCCTCCCCCCCCTTTGCGGGACAATGCAGGAGAATAAAAAAAATACACAGCGCCCAATGCGCTCATTCCATTAGTGCGAGGACTCAGACTTGCCCTGCCTCTCCTTCCCACGTGCTCTCCCCAAATCTGCTCAGGAGAAGTGGGGGAAAGCCCAGAACAGTTTGCGCAAGCATAAATCCTTTGCGCTGATGGAAGAATTTAACTAGTCCTACACTGATTTCAACCAAACAATCATAATTCATCATTTATATAGAATAGTGCCATTGGTGTATTTAATATTCTAGGCTTTATGCTATCCACACCTTTCTGAAACATCAATTTAAGCCACATGCTCCAAATCCTAGCTTGGAAACAAAATCAAGTTGTCAGATTCTTTACCATTTAATCCAGGGGTCAGCAAACTTTTACAGGAGGGGGCCGGTCCACTGTCCCTCAGAACTTGTGGGGGGCCGGACCCACCCTCTCCGAAAGCACACACCCCTCCCGAAAGGTTTGTGGGCCGGATTAACGAGCCCGGTGGGCCGCATCTGGCCCCCGGGCCTTAGTTTGCCGGCCCCTGGTTTAATCCTTTGAGAGCATCCGGTCCCTGCTCTTCCTGCCTCAGTTGTCCACTGTCCTCTTCACCCTTTCCCCTCTCTGATTCAGTGTAGCAAGCAGGGTTTGAGAAAAATGTCGGGTTGCTGGATTAGATCAAATGTGCTAGACATTTAGAGAGCAGTATTATACCATTTTAAACAGCTTCCCCTGAAGAATTCTGGGAAGTGCAGTTTGTTAAAGGGGCTGGGAGTTGTTAGGAGACAATCCCCCCCCCCATTCCTCTCACAGAGAGAACAATTTCTAAAGTGGTCTAACAATAAATCCCTCTTTACAGGGCACTCTGAGAACTGTCACTTTATGGAGGGAATAGGGGTATGAATGTGTAAGAGATAAAACTCTGGTTCCTAAGACTTAAAGTCCCAGGATCCTTTTAAATAAGTTCTGGGCAAAATTGGTGAAGTAGCAGAAGTTTATTGAAAGGAAAACATCATCAGAAGATGGGTGACCAATGCAGGTGCTCCTGGTTCAGGAAATCACAAGCAATTTATCCTTTCTCTGAGTGCACGTCCGCCTTATTAACATGTATAAGAAGTTTACAATACCAGCATAGATCTGCATCTTAAGGCAAAATAGTCACCTTTAGGATTCTGCCACACTGACTCAATTCTCTCCGATCTCTGATATATTCCTCCTCTGCCTTTAGAGGCAGATATTGGAAGTACCATTCACTGCGGAGACGGCAGGTGCAATCCTGATGTCCTTGCTCTGTAGAGCAGAGAACCATATGGATAACCTTTTCCCCCATGCGATCCTGCTTGGTATAATGTCATTATCCATCTCTTTTCTGAGCCTTCTGTGGTCCAACCACCACTGCTCTTGTTCAAACTCAGAGCCATACAAATGTTCTCTAAATGCATTGTTATGAGTTTGGGGGCATTAGGCTTTATGCCATACCCTTCCACTCCCTGGATCCAGCAAGTGTTATGGAAGGGGCTCTGTGAGAGACGGCAAATGGGTTGGGGCCCCTCAACTCCAGCTAGTTGGAAGGATGCAGCAAGAGTCAAGAGCGGAGAGTTTGCAGTGATGTGAGCTAGAGGGGAAAAAGCAGCAAGCTGGACAGAGAGTCAGAGCAATGTTTGAACAAAATAAAAAAATAAAAAAAATCCTTCCAGTAGCACCTTAGAGACCAACTAAGTTTGTTCTTCCCCTTCATGGATCACTGCCTTGTCGTGGCGAAGGGGCTTGAATTACTCAGGGAAGCTATGGACAGGTCAAGATGGTCAGGTCATAGTGGAGAGTTTGGACCAAACGTGATCCACCTGGAGTAGGAACTGGCAAGCCACTCCAGTATCCCTGCCAAGAAAACTGTTCTTGTTATGAGCTTTCGTGTGCATGCAGACTTCTGCAGATACACCTCTGGTCACATCCGTTTGGATTCTGTGGCGGAAGCAATCGATGTACAGATCTAGTGTGTATCTGAAGAAGTGTGCATGCACACGAAAGCTCATACCAAGAACAAACTTGTTGTTCAGTCGTTCAGTCGTGTCCGACTCTTCGTGACCCTATGGACCAGAGCACGCCAGGCACCCCTGTCTTCATCTGCCTCCCGCAGTTCGGTCAGACTCATGTTGGAAGCTTCGAGAACACTGTCCAACCATCTCATCCTCTGTCGTCCCCTTCTCCTTGTGCCCTCCATCTTTCCCAACATCAGGGTCTTTTCTAGGGAGTCTTCTCTTCTCATGAGGTGGCCAAAGTATTGGAGCCTCAACTTCAGGATCTGCCCTTCCAGTGAGCACTCAGGGCTGATTTCTTTAAGGATGGATATGTTTGATCTTTTTGCAGTCCATGGGAACAAACCTAGTTGGTCTCTAAGGTGCTACTGGAAGGAATTTTTTCTATTTTTTATTTTGTTTTGACTATGGCAGACCAACAAGGCTACCTACCTGTAACTAGAGCAATGTTTGGTTTCTCTTTGAATCCAAGGCTGCGGCTATGGGAGGGAGACACAAGACCCCTTTGGGGTGTTAATGCTGTGAACCCCTCCAATCTTAGGCTCAGGTTGCATATGCGTAGGTGTGAGTAACCATTTGCTATGCCTCATTCAGAAAAGCGAAGGGTAAGCCTCAGGAACCCCTGGAATTTTGCGAATGCTTTCTAGGCATGGGACGAGCTCTTACACTTCGGGGATCATAGATCTGTGCTAGGAGCCTTGGCTGAGCAAAAGGAAGCAACCTCAACGTGGCTTTCAGATCAGAGCTCTTTAGAGATTTCTGCAGCCTCCTCCAATTCCTTTCTTTCTTAGGTTAAAGCGTTGCTCGAAGGCAGACCTAGACCTGGCTCGCTGGTAATTAAAAACACCTCCAGCCTCTCAAGCAGGCCCGGGATTGGACAGAATCAATATAGAAAAGGCCGGCCTGTCAACCCCAGATCAGGTTGTTTCCATTTAATTTCCTCTCCGCCCGCCGATCACGTGCGCCTGTCACGGAAGGCTGATGTATGTTTGGCAACAGGCCACATTAAGAAATCCTGACACCTGAGGCCCTGGGGACATAAAAGTATAATTAAACAATTATTTGCTCACATCAGAGCAGGTGGCTAGACGGCTCTCTGAGCAATGGGGTGTGCGGCTGTGACAGACACTTAAAAGTAAGATTTTTTTTTAAAAAAAGACATTAAGTAAAGGTGCCCAGATATAATGAGTCATCGCTTCATTTTAGAAATCTTTAGCGAATCCAGATTTCAGTCCAGATATTTGGCTTGCACCTTTAAATCAGGACTCAATATCTCCCATGTCTTAGAATCGTAGAGCTGGAAGGGACCCCGAGGTTCATCTAGTCCAACCCCCTGCAATGCAGGAAACTCAACACGCGGTCTCCCATCCAATTTGAAACCGTACCAGACCCTGCTTAGATTTGCAAATGTGTTAGCAGTTTTCTGCACCCCGCAAAAAAACTTTTATCCTGCTCCCTCCACTGTCAGCAGCAAACAGGATTTTTGGGGGGCGGGGGGGGGGTGTCCATACAAGTAAGTAGTAGATTTAAAGATAAAAGGGAAATTCCTGGTTGCAATATGGGAAGTGTATTCCCCCGGCAATCTATAGGGCTGAGGAACCTTTAAAATGCCAGAAGTTCCTGAACTACAACTCCCATCATCCTTGAACATTTGCCCTGTTACTTGGGGCTGATGGGAGTTTGAGTCCAGCAGTAGTCGGAGAGCCCTGCTCCAAAGTTGGCCGGATTGGAGGCCTGTTCCAACCTCTCTTTATTTTTTGCTTTCATTCTTGGCTGCTGCCTGTTTTAGGCAAAACCGATTCTTTCTCTAGACGTTTTCTTAGCAGCAAACCAAAGTGATAAATAAGGGAACAGATGAAGGCAGGGCCTGAATAGGCCCCTGCATGCGGTTCAAATGGCTCCTGAGGGAATATTCATTCTGACAACTTACTACTCTGACTGAAGCACCGGGCCTTGGGGAAAAATGAAATTTTCATTTAATGTGACTCTGTGCAAGTTTTTGTTTTTTAATTTAAATGATGCTCTTGGTCAGTTATCGGCCTCCCCACCCCACCCCAGATGCTGGGTGCATTCGGCCCATGAGCAATCATGGGGTTGGAGGGTCTTGAGAAACCTCTGAGGGAAAATAGAGGTTAGTCTGACTCCTTAAACGAGACCGTTTTACCTCAGACCGAGTGCAATTGTCTTGAGTGGCAGGGCTGGCCGTAGCATTAGACAGAGCGAGGCTGTCGCCTCAGGAAAATGTTTTGACGTGTCACGACAGGGCAGCAAATTGTTAGCTATTCCATTTATTTTTTTATTATATTTTTACTGCCGGGGAGACAGAAAGGCCCGTGAGGGATTCTCTGCCACAGGTGACAAAATAAACTCAACCGGCCTTGGGTGTTATATGCACCCCGACTGTGGAGAGGCCGCGAGGAACGGGAACATCTGCAAATCTGACTTTAGGGAGCAAAATGTCTTGGGCCAACCCTGGCCAATGGTATATGAGGGATCTAGTTGGATCACTTTGGAAAGCCTCTTTACAGTCCACTTTTTCACATTATGTTCACTATTTTTCCCCCACAAAATAGTGGATTTTTTTTTATTCAAAGGCTTTATGATGAAATGGTATTTTAATACGTGTTAAAATGTTTATAAGAAAATATATAATTTAATTTAATTTAATTTAATTTAACCCACCCACCCCCCGCTTGTCCACTATTTTTTGGGAGCAGACCTGGCAACCCTACTTTCTTGCAATCCTTATTTTATTTTATTTTTTGCAGCCGTAGAAAGATGGGGTGCTGGTTCTTGAGAAAGGCAGAGGTCCCCTCCCAGATCACAGTTAGCTTCTCGTATCTCCACGGAAGATCTTCTGTTCTGTTCTTATAGCTTACAGAGTCTTTTTCCCTGGGAAGAAAAATTCAGGGTAAACTCAGTTTTGATCTCTACATTGCCTCTGATCAGACTCTTCCCGCTTTCAGATGCAAACAGTCTCTCGCTGTGTGTGTGTGCAGAGAGAGGTGTTTCTCCCGGGCTGCCTTTGCCGAACGCGTCCAATTAAACCAGCCGAACTCTTGCTAGACAGGGTTAAGTTCTCCCAGATGGCAGAGCCATCATTAATTCAGGGCATGCTGAGATAAGACCACTCAGCTGCTAGCGATCTCACCTGTGAATCGTGCTAAGCTTTCTGTGCAAATACAGATTTTCCCTTTTTTGAAAGAAAGAAATTTGCTCCTCGTCATCACTACAGTTTGTTCTGTGGGTGTTGATGCGGGCAGGAATTTTGCAATGACGCAACTGATTTCTTGCTCTCCTTTCCTTTCTCCCTTGACCCCTGGTAGAAGGAGGCATTGCAAACCCCTCTTAGAGCTAGAGTAGCAGGTAAAGATTTTGAACTCCTGCATCATAGTCCGATTACTAGCACTTAGGGGCATTGTTGTTGTTGTTGTTCAGTCGTTCAGTCGTGTCCGACTCTTCGTGACCCCATGGACCAGAGCACGCCAGGCACCCCTATCCTCCACTGCCTCCCGCAGTTTGGCCAAACTCATGCCAGTCGCTTCGAGAACACTGTCCAACCATCTCATCCTCTGTCGTCCCCTTCTCCTTGTGCCCTCCATCTTTCCCAACATCAGGGTCTTTTCCAGGGAGTCTTCTCTTCTCATGAGGTGGCCAAAGTACTGGAGCCTCAACTTCAGGATCTGCCCTTCCAGTGAGCATTCAGGGCTGATTTCTTTAAGAATGGATAAATTTGATCTTTTTGCAGTCCATGGGACTCTCAAGAGTCTCCTCCAGCACCATAATTCAAAAGCATCAATTCTTTGGCGATCAGCCTTCTTTATGGTCCAGCTCTCACTTCCGTACATTACTACTGGGAAAACCATAGCTTTAACTATACGGACCTTTGTCGGCAAGGTGATGTCTCTGCTTTTTAAGATGCTGTCTAGGTTTGTCATTGCTTTCCTCCCAAGAAGCAGGCGTCTTTTAATTTCATGACTGCTGTCACCATCTGCAGTGATCATGGAGCCCAAGAAAGTCAAATCTCTCACTGCCTCCATTTCTTCCCCTTCTATTTGCCAGGAGGTGATGGGACCAGTGGCCATGATCTTAGTTTTTTTTGATGTTGAGCTTCAGACCATATTTTGCGCTCTCCTCTTTCACCCTCATTAAAAGGTTCTTTAATTCCTCCTCACTTTCTGAGGACTTAGGGGCATATTTTATTTAAAATATTTCTTGCCTTCTCTTCTCTTCTCTTCACAGCAATTTCAGAGCGGGTTATAATTAAAAGAGCTGTAAACCCACAATAAAGTTACTGGAAACAAGGCAACCAAATCACCAACAGCAAAACCGACAACATCCATACTGGCATCAGATTCCACTCTAAGGCTGGGCAAGAGACACTGTCTTCAGCCGGTGACAGAAAGGAGGGAGTTCCACAACCGGAGTGCCACCACCAAGAAGGCTTTTCCCAGCCCCCCCAAAAAGGATAGGCAAATATATCATAGAATCTTAGAGATGGAAGGGACCCAAGGGTCATCTAGTCCAACCCCCTGCAATGCAGGAATCTCAGCTAAAGCATCCATGACAGATGGCCATCCAACCTCTGCTTAAAAACCTCCAAGGAAGGAGAGTCGGACACCTCTTGTGGGAGTCTGTTCCACTGTCAAACAGCTCTTATCGTCAGAAAGTTCTTCCTGATGTTTAGTCGGAACCTCCTTTCTTGCAACTTGAAGCCATTGGTTCGAGTCCTACCCTCCAGAGCAGGAGAAAACAAGCTTGCTCCCTCCTCCATGTGACACCCTTAATTTTTTTTCTTAAAGTCCTGATGTAAATTCATTATCATTTTACCGTGAATTTCTCCTAATTAAACATCCTTGCGAGCCGAAACAAAATAGGAAATTCTTTCCAGTAGCACCTTAGAGACCAGTAGCACCTTAGAGACCAACTGAGTTTGTTCTTGGTATGAGCTTTTGTGTGCATGCACACTTCTTCAGATACACTGAAACAGAAGTCACCAGTTCCTTAAATATAGTGGGGGAGTGGGGAGGGGTATTACTCAGAAGGGTGGTGGGAATGGGTGAGCCATAGAACCATAGAATCGTAAAGTTGGAAGGGACCCTGAGGGTTATTTAGCCCAAAGCCCTGCCAACAGCCATCCCTGGGTGGGCTCGAACCAATAAACTTCTGGTTAACAGCCAGACGCACTGGCCCATTGTGCCACTGGGGAAAATAGCTATTAAATTAAAGAGTAATTCTATAGCCGTCTTCAAATATCTCAAGGGCTGTCACATGAAGGAGGGAGCATGCTTCCCTTGCTCTGGAGACTAGGACTCGAACCAATGGCTTCAAGTTACAAGAAAGGAGATTCCGACGAAACATTCAGAAAAACTTTTTGACAGCAAGAGCTGTTTGACAGTGGACTGCTCTCCCACGAGAGGTGGACTCTCCTTCCTTGGAGGCTTTTAAGCAGAGGTTGGGTGGTCATAGCAACTCTACAATTCTTGCAACTCTACAATTCTATGATTCATCATTAAGTTCCCAACATGGGGCGGGGGGCTTTCATTGGCACTGCAGGCTGGGAGGAGGGGAGATTTAAGCTTTTCCTCCCCAGGCATGACCAAGGGAGCTTAGTTTCTTTTTTCCTGGTGCTAATTTGCTAATTTACTGCTTCTTGCAGTCCATGGGACTCTTGAGAGTCCCATGAACTGAAAGAATATCAAACCTATCCATTCTGAAGGAAATCAGCCCTGAGTGCTCACTGGAAGGGCAGATCCTGAAGTTGAGGCTCCAGTACTTTGGCCACCTCATGAGAAGAAAAGACTCCCTGGAAAAGACCCTGATGTTGGGAAAGATGGAGGGCACAAGGAGAAGGGGACGGCAGAGGACGAGATGGTTGGACAGTGTTCTCGAAGCTACCAACATGAGTCTGACCAAACTGCGGGAGGCAGTGGAAGACAGGAGTGCCTGGCATGCTCTGGTCCATGGGATCACGAAGAGTCGGACACGACTAAACGACTAACAACAATTTGCTGCACGGGATTCGCAGGGCGGGCTCAGGATGACGATGCTCGTGAAATCTCGGCCAGGGAGATATAGCTTTAACCTCCCCTCCCTGAACGCCAATTACAATCCCCCCCGTCGGTTTTTAATTTTTAAAAACCCAGAACGCCATTGCTATCCATGCGTCATTAGGCCCTGACATGGCAGCGGGGGGAGAGATCTGGGAGGACGAGAGAGTTGCATGGCAGCCACCCGTCCTCTGCACAGCCATGGCCCAAGCAGGAAGATGCTCACAGCCGCGACTATGGCGGTCCCCCCGCCCCACTGCCCCCAATTTTCCATAACTGCTGAGCACCTGCAGTTCCTCAGCAACTTAATCAGGCCCTTGGCTCCAGCACATCACAAACCACAGCTGGATCCAGCCACCGCCTGGAACTATTATGGGATTTCCAGAAGAGATAACTGTGTAGTGTTATTGCCACTGGGAGGGGTGGAAATCACGTTTGCTGTGAAAACAATGCCTTGCCGGGGCTTCAGGAAAGATGAACCACGTTGTGTTCCTCCGTCCCCCCCATCTGCTATTTTCCCCACCGAACAAAACGGCAAAAACACCCACTTCCTTCCACCACCCCTTTAAAAATAAATAAATCTGTATAAATGGATGGAAAACAAAACACATTCCTGACTGCTTGGGCTATTCTCATTAACCCTTTGCTTTGGCAGTAAATATTTGGGATGTGGAGGGGGAGGGACACATCATGAATGTGTAAGATTATGTCGTGTGGTATAGAGCAAGTGGATGGAAGGGAGTTCTTCACCCTTGTTGTGTTCTAGAACTAGAGGACTAGATGACTCTAGTTGGACTAGGTGAGACCCTTGGGGTCCCTGCTAACTCTACAATTATATGTTTCTATGATTCTTGGTGGACCGCAAGCTTAACGTGAGTCCACAGTGTGATGCAAAAAGGCTGATGCTATTCTAGGCTTTGTCAACAGAAGTATAATTCTGCCTTGGTCAGGCCACACCTGGAATTGTTCAGTCGTTCAGTCATGTCCGACTCTTCGTGACCCCATGGACCAGAGCACGCCAGGCACGCCTATCCTTCACTGCCTCTCGCAGTTTGGCCAAACTCATGTTGGTAGCTTCGAGAACACTGTCCAACCATCTCATCCTCCGTTGTCCCCTTCTCCTTGTGCCCTCCATCTTTCCCAACATCAGGCTCTTTTCTAGGGAGTCTTCTCTTCTCATGAGGTGGCCAAAGTACTGGAGCCTCAACTTCAGGATCTGTCCTTCTAGTGAGCACTCGGGGCTGATTTCTTTAAGAATGGATAGGTTTGATCTTCTTGCAGTCCATGGGACTCAAGGAATACTGTGTCCAATTCTGGGCACCACGATTTAAGACAGATGTTGACAAGCTGGAAAGTGTGTGCAGAGGAGGGAGACCAAGTCGATACAAGGATCTGGAAACCAAGCCTTATGAGGAACAGTTGAAGGAGCTAGATATGTTTAGCCTGGAAAAGAGGAGGCCGAGAGTAGACATGGTAGCCATCTTCAAATGTCTTAAGGGGTGTCACATAGAAGAGGGAACATGCTTGTTTTCTCCTGCTCTGGAGGGGAGGACTCAAACCAATCGCTTCAGGTTGCAAGAAAGGAGATTCCAACTAAATATTTGGAAAACCGGAAATAGCTTGTGCGCACGCACAAGCGTCATTACCGGCGCACTTCCAGGTCTGCCGAGCCCCGTGCACACGCACACAAGCTATGTCCGGTGCTCCGCCGACCCAGAAGTGCGCCGGAAATAGCATGTGGGCACGCGCTCCCCCGCCCTCCAGCCCTCCGCTCAATCGGCGCTGGAGGAACGGGCCCGAGGCCAGGTAAGTTTGGTGAACCCTGACCTAATAGGTATCTAAAGCCATTTGCACGTAACAAAATATGTATTTTATCAAACTAATTGTTACAACCAGTCCATGCAGAATGTAGGCACCCTATATATAGAAATGAGCAAACCAATGTTATTTGAGGGAGCAGGCTAGCAGGCAGGGCCCATGATTTACATCACAGGAGCCTACACAACACAGCACAAACCACTGTTGTTGTATGTAGGTTTTATTTTATTTGTTTTTTATCTTATATTTTGGAAATGTATATCCAGTGAGTTTTTTTTTTCCTTTTGGGGAGCCCCCAAGAGGGTGGGGCCCTAAGCTATAGCTTGTTTAGCTTATACGTAAATCTGCCACTGCAAGTAATCAAAAGAATATAAAATAGCAAATAGCCAAATATGCAGCAATGGGGGTGGAGAAATCCGCCCATTTTGCTACTCTTAATTCTTCCAATTGGGCAATGCCGGGTGAAGGCAATGGCAAAGGTTTAAAATAAATAAACAGAGCCAGCTGGTAACACCAAAAGTCCCGGCTCTCCCCCACGCAAGCCCCTCTTTTCATTTCCATGGCGACTGCGCATGGCGGAGAGAAGGGAAATCTTCCTCGGCGCCTCCGGCCAGCTGTAAGTAATGCGCACAAGGCAAGTGTGGCGCTCTCTCAAACACCGGGAGAAGCATCCCCGGAGGAAGCCTTCACAGCTGGGTGTAAAGTCGGGCTCATCTGGCAAAAAGAACAGTTCGGCCACAGAGAGCACATTAGCTCAGGAAAGTCGCGTCTCATTAATCCTCTTGCCTGGGAAAGAGCATTCCTGTTACAGTTTCGGCGGCCGGAGGCCCAGCGCCACCAGCAGTCAGAGGCTATTATTCTGCCACTCGTTTAGCAGCACGGCCGCATGCTGCCAAGGGGGAACGGGAGGCCATCACTGGTCCTACGAAACCTGGCAAGCTTTCACCTCGTAGGGACAACCAAACGAAAAGATCACCACGATCACATGGGGAACTTTGGAGACTGTGAAATACGTTTGCTATGCTGCATGCATTAAGGGTCTTTTTGGAATTCACCGGAACTGTTTCCAATATTGGTGGAACAACCAATAATACGCATTGAACAAAATACAAATTATTCATTACTTTAAAAAAAAATATGTATATATATTTTTAAATAGCAGCACTGCCACTGAGCTGGGAGCTGCACTGACACACACACACACACACACAGCCAAATCCACATACTATAGACTTTATACGTGTCGTACATCTGAAGCACATCCACAGACACCCAAAAATAATCTTTGGAACTGTAGTTTAGCTCTCCAAGAGCTACAATTCCCAGCACCCTTAATAAACTACAGTTCCCCGGATTCTGGGAATAAAATGTGCTTTACATGTATGTGGTGCAGACAGCTTTATGCTAAAACAGGTGGGATAATATGCAAAGGTAAGAATCGTGGAAAGGTAGAGTTGGAAGGGACCCCAAGGGTCATCTAGTCCAGCTCCCTGCAATGCAGGAATCTCAGCTAAAAGCATCCGTGACAGATGGCCATCCAACATCTGCTTGAAAACCTCCAAGGAAGGAGAGTCCACCACCTCCCGAGGGAGTCCGTTCCACTGTCGAACAGCTCTCACTGTCAGGAAGTTCTTCCTAATGTTTAGGTGGAATCTTCTTTCTTGTAGTTTGAATCCATTGCTCCGTGTCCGCTTCTCTGGAGCAGCAGAAAACAACCTTTCTCCCTCCTCTATATGACATCCTTTGATATATTTGAACATGGCTATCATATCACCCCTTAACCTTCTCTTCTCCAGGCTAAACATACCCAGCTCCCTAAGCCGTTCCTCATAAGGCAGCATCGTTTCCAGGCCTTTGACCATTTTGGTTGCCCTCTTCTGGACACCTTCCAGCTTGTCAGTATCCTTCTTGAACTGTGGTGCCCAGAACTGGACACAGTATTCCAGGTGAGGTCTGACCAGAGAGGAATTGTTGTTGTTCAGTCGTTCAGTCGTGTCCGACTCTTCGTGACCCCATGGACCAGAGCACGCCAGGCACGCCTATCCTTCACTGTCTCCCGCAGTTTGGCCAAACTCATGTTAGTAGCTTCGAGAATACTGTCCAACCATCTCATCCTCTGTCGTCCCCTTCTCCTTGTGCCCTCCATCTTTCCCAACATCAGGGTCTTTTCCAGGGAGTCTTCTCTTCTCATGAGGTGGCCAAAGTACTGGAGCCTCAACTTCAGGATCTGTCCTTCTAGTGAGCACTCAGGGCCGATTTCCTTGAGAATGGATAGGTTTGATCTTCTTGCAGTCCATGGGACTCTCAAGAGTCTCCTCCAGCACCATAATTCAAAATCATCAATTCTTCGGCGATCAGCCTTCTGGATGGTCCAGCTCTCACTTCCGTACATTACTACTGGGAAAACCATAGCTTTAACTATACGGACCTTTGTCGGCAAGGTGATGTCTTTGCTTTTTAAGATGCTGTCTAGGTTTGTCATTGCTTTTCTCCCAAGAAGCAGGCGTCTTCTAATTTCGTGACTGCTGTCACCATCTGCAGTGATCATGGAACCCAAGAAAGTGAAATCTCTCACTGCCTCCATTTCTTCCCCTTCTATTTGCCAGGAGGTGATGGGACCAGTGGCCATGATCTTAGTTTTTTTGATGTTGAGCTTCAGACCATATTTTGCGCTTTCCTCTTTCACCCTCATTAAAAGGTTCTTCAATTCCTCCTCACTTTCTGCCATCAAGGTTGTATCATCAGCATATCTGAGGTTGTTGATATTTTTTCCGGCAATCTTAATTCCAGTTTGGGATTCATCCAGCCCAGCCTTTCGCATGATGAATTCTGCATATAAGTTAAATAAGCAGGGAGACAATATACAGCCTTGTCGTACTCCTTTCCCAATTTTGAACCAATCAGTTATTCCATATCCAGTTCTAACTGTAGCTTCTTGTCCCACATACAGATTTCTCAGGAGACGGGTGAGGTGATCAGGCACTCCCATTTCTTTAAGAGGGATATAGTGGTACTATTACCTCCCTTGATCTAGACGCTACTCCTATTGATGCAGCCCAGAATTGCATTGGCTTTTTTAGCTGCTGCATCACACTGTTGACTCATGTCAAGTTTATGGTCTACCAAGACTCCTAGATCCTTTTCACATGTACTGCTCTCAAGCCAGGTGTCACCCATCCTGTATTTGTGCCTTTCATTTTTTTTGCCCAAGTGTAGTAATTTACATTTCTCCCTGTTAAAATTCATCTTGTTTGCTTTGGCCCAGTTCTCTAATCTGTTAAGGTCATTTTGAAGTGTGATCCTATCTCCCTTCTCTTTACTCGAATCCACTGGTTTGGGTTGATTGTTGTGTAAGCCATCTAGGGTGAAAAACAATCTATAAATAGACCATTTATCTGGTCTCAAGTTTAGTTTTGCATCCGTTTGTGGGGTGTGTGTGTGTGTGTGTGTGTGTGTGTGAGAGAGAGAGAGAGAGAGAGAGAGAGAGAGAGAGAGAGAGAGAGAGGAAGAGTCCTCATGAAAATTCATCACCGTTTGAATGGTGGATTTCTCTTAAAAATACATTTTTTGTACGCAGTTTTCCTGGCCTATATACTTTTGCAAGCAATTTTCCTCAGTGCAATGCATTTTAAATGTTACTTTCATTGATATATGCATCTGTTGCACGCTTACCCCTAACAGAAACATTCTTGGAAACATGGTTGGGGTGGAGAACCGTGCCACAAAATTCAGAGGCACGCAAAAGGATAGCTGTGTTTGCTTCTTGTTGTGGAAAGTATTGAAACCGGGGCTGAATTCTCTCCTCCGCCCCTCATCTCTGTCATCAAATGAAGGCATGCTCAGCCTTCAGATGCATGAAATGCGGAAACCGGTATAAATAGCATAAAGAGCCCGAAAATTTTGTCTCCCTCCATAAATCCAGCTGCAGCACAAAAACCAAATTACTGCTGTCTTTGGAGAAAAGGTGAGCTGTGAAATGAGAAGTAGGGTGTCCATGTGTCCTACTTTGCAGAGAAGACCTGAAAGCATCCTGTGCTTGAAGGCCTGCCTGGTCCAAATGTGCTTTAAAGATAAGGAACCTGCGCAGTCTAAGCTGCTCACAATTAGCTTAGAATCCTACCATGGCGCTGAATGGTTTCTCCAGCCCTAACAGCCAGAATTGTTCAGAGAGGTCACGAAAAGCATAGCATAAATGCCACACCTATTTGAAAGGCTGTCAGATACCTGCTCTCTGTTTGAAGGCGCCCTCTGTCTGCTGGCCAGTGGCCAGCCTGATCCAAGTCCAGGTTAAAGGAAGAACTTTCTGGTGGTAAAACAGTGGAACCATCTCCCTTAGAAAGTGGTGGACTCTCCTTCCTTGGAAGCTTTTAAGCCAGGCTTCCTCAACCTCGGCCCTCCAGATGTTTTGAGACTACAGTTCCCATCATCCCTGACCACTGGTCCTGCTAGCTAGGGATCGTGGGAGTTGTAGGCCAAAAACATCTGGATGGCCGAGGTTGAGGAAGCCTGTTTTAAGCAGAGGTTGGATGGCCACCTGTCATGGGTGCTTTAGTTGAGATTCCTGCATTGCAGGGGGTTGGACTAGATGACTCTTGGGGTCCCTTCTAACGTGACAATTCTATAATTCTATGCAACTCAATGTCATAGACTGGGTAGATGCAGAGGACTTGTGGGAGACATCAGTTGGGGAACCCCCCCAAGGGAAGAAGGCTCAGAGCCAGGGGATTGGTGGTGGGACAACAATGTGTGGTCAGAGAGAAAAGAGGGAGAAGACTGGGAGGAGGAGGAGGCGTAGGAAGATGAAGAGGCAACAGGGCTTAGTGAGCTGGGAGAGTCTGTGGCAGAGAGCAGCCCGGAATCAGAGGCAGAATCAGAGGCTGGTGAGGAGTGGAGCCAAGTGGCAATGGCTGAAGAATCCAGGGAGTCTCCCCCTCCTGCTGCAACCAGCTCCCCTCCACCCTGATCTCCAGGAACAGGCAGAGAAATGAAGAAGTCGGAGCAAAGAGAGATGAGACGAAGGAGCCTTACGCTGCTGGGGAAGGAGAGAGGGATGGAGAGGCAAGGACCTTCCATCCTCCAAACTGCCTCAAGGGGCAAAGCCTACTGGGAAGAGTTGCTGGGATCACAAGGACCGAGCTGTTTTGGTTCCTTTGAATAAAGACACCGGGACGTTTTACTGCTGACCTGACACAACTCTGGCTCCTTGACACCCAAGAACAGAGACCTTCAGAGGCCCATCAATGGTGAGCACTTCGACAGCGGATGGAGCAGGTGCACACGTGATACCTGGTCACAGACTTCCTCACAACAGGGAGATGCATTTTCCCATTTAAATTACAGTTCCTGTCTCTAACTTTGCACCAGCGCGGTATATCAGTATATGCTAATTTGCGCCCTCTTTTTTGGCAATGCGTAAGTGGAAAACTCTCTCCCGCAACCTGCCGTCTACACCTGGATCCTGACAGCTTCCCATTTCCCCTCGGAAATGTTCCTTTATTACCCACATTACTCTCCATCCGGAAACACAAACAGTAATGCTATATTCTGGGTACAATTTTTTGTGTAGGGGGGGGGGGGAGAGGCTCTCTCTTGCCTAAATACTTTATTACTCACATTAGATAGCTTTTAGGGTGCTTTCCATCTCTTTGTCTTGGAGGAGGCGAAATCTATAGCTGTTCATCTGCCCCGACGGGCCTGATTTCCATTCATGCTTGTATGAACAGGAAAAGGAAGGGATAAGTTACAGCTCTCAGCAGTTTGCTTCACGCAGAGCCAAAGAGGTGGCAATGACACCACCACCTTCCGAGAGGAAAATTGCTGATTTACTGGATTGCATTAAAGGGGCTGTATGCTAGTTCACAGTTCCAAAAGGGAGAAGGTAAGAATTTATGGCAGTCCCATCCTGCTCTTCCTCCAGGGAGCTCAGAGAAGAGCCAGTGTTCTGCCAACCACCCGCCTTCTTATCTTTGCAAATGCCTCGTGAGGTGAGCCAGGCATGAATCACCAGCCCATGGCCCCTAGGGACTCCCCCACCAGACCCCAGTGTCTCTGCTAAGATATGGTACATGGGAAAATAAGACGAGTCCTGCGTTGCAGGGGGTTGGACTAGATGACCCCTGGGTCCCTTTCAACTCTACAATTCCATGATTCTATGGATCTGGCGGGTGGCCCATCTAGGCCACCATCCCATGCTCACAAGGGCCAACCAGATGCCCCTGCAATGGTAAGCCTGCAAGCTGGACCGTGGAGGCAGAGATAGCCATTGATAGCCCTCTCCTCCAGCTCCGGAGTGAGAGCTGGACCATAAAGAAGGCTGATCGCCGAAGAATTGATGCTTTTGAATTATGGTGCTGGAGGAGACTCTTGAGAGTCCCATGGACTGCAAGAAGATCAAACCTATCCATTCTCAAAGAAATCAGCCCTGAGTGCTCACTAGAAGGACAGATCCTGAAGTTGAGGCTCCAGTACTTTGGCCACCTCATGAGAAGAGAAGACTCCCTAGAAAAGACCCTGATGTTGGGAAAGATGGAGGGCACAAGGAGAAGGGGACGACAGAGGATGAGATGGTTGGACAGTGTTCTCGAAGCTACTAACATGAGTTTGGCCAAACTGCGAGAGGCAGTGAAGGATAGGCATGCCTGGCGTGCTCTGGTCCATAGGGTCACGAAGAGTCGGACATGACTGAACGACAACAGCCCTCTCCTCCATATAGTTGTCTAATCCATTTGACTTGGCCATCGCTGCCTCCTGCAGGAGGGAGTTCCACAGTGTAACTATGTGCTGTGTGAAGAAATTCTCTGGATGCAGAGTGTAGCCATCGCGGCTGGCAGCTATCGATAGCCCTCTCCTCCCTGAATTTGCCTAACCCTCTTTTAAACCCCTCTAGGTCGGTGGCCGTTGCTGCCTATAAAAAGTGGCGGCCCTAGACAGATCTGTGGTCCAGTACCAAAACAATTATTTTGTACAAAATAAAATAAAAAAAATTCCTTCCACTAGCACCTTAGAGACCAACTAAGTTTGTTCTTGGTATGAGCTTTCGTGTGCACGCACACTTCTTCAGTGTTTTATTTTATTTTGTTTTGACTATGGCAGACCAACACGGCTACCTACCTGTAATTATTTCATACATCACCGTTCCAAATTTCACGCATGGATTTTGCTTCGCATGTGAGGAATTACCCTCCCCGTGGAAAATGCTGATTTACGTTCAGTTAAGGAGTAAGAGCTCGGGAGCGAGCCGCCATTTGCCCTATAAATGGCTTCTCTTTGCTGGTGAGACCCCGGCATTTTTGAAAGAGGAATAAATCATGTACCCTCATTCTCTTAACAGTGCTAATGGACATCCATTGAATGTGGACACGCCATAGCAGGAGTGACTGCACGGCACCCAATTGTCTCTGTTACATCTGAGGACTGATCCAAATTGAACCGATCCACGTGAGAGATGTAGGTGCTCTGGGGTTTACGTTGCAATATTCACCTACAGGCCCTGTGCATACCACGGATGTGTGTATTATCGTCTCGTCTACGGACAGTCGTGTTTTCGAACAGCTCCGAGCTTCTATAAACAAGCTGCTTTCCAATTGGACAAAAGGGTTATTTATTTTGGCACTGAATACCCCCTTCTCCCCCCGTGCACACGCATTTACCCGATTGGCTGGCCCGCTTAGCATAATAATGAGTGTGCGGCTGCAATTCAGCCCTTCTGAAAGGAGGGCATGTGGTGGCCACAGGAATTGTAACCGAGTTTATCGATACCGGCACGCACACAATGGAAATCAAATTAACGCAGAACAATGGGGCAGCTCAAATGGAGCCAGCTGCCGCCATCCCGTCGAACTGCATCGTAATTTGTCCGAGGGAAAATTGGACACAGAGACCCTTACGAGGCAGACGGCCTATTTTTAGGAGAAGGCTGGAAAGGACTTGGACGGGGGGGGGGGGCGGGACAGGTCAGTGTGTTCCTTTGTGCAATGCTTATGGCGTGTTTCAGAGGCAGCCAAATCTCGTGCTCCGGGTTTTGGAAATGAGAGGTGCTGGAAATTTAGCGATCTCACAGTCTGAGGCCCCACCCCCTGCGCAGTATAGGGATAATATTAACCCATCCTACAGGGTTGTTTTAATATTTGTGATGAGTCAATGGACATCAAGGAGCTTGAACATGAAGTGCCCAGAGATAGAAAGGGGTTGTGTGTCACAGACTGGCTGGATGCAGCTGGGGAACCCCCAAGGGAAGAAGGCTCAGAGCCAGGGCATTGGTGACGAGTGGTCAAAGGGAGAAGAGGGAGCAGACCAGAAGGAGGTGGTGTTGGAAGCCGAGGGAGTGACAGGGCTTGGTGAGCAGGAAGAGCCTGTGGCAGAGAGAAGTCCAGACTCAGAAGCAGAAGCAGAAGAAGAAGAGAGGGGCCAGGAGACAGGGATGAGGCATGCGGTATACCTGAAGGAGTGTCTCCTCCCCCATTGAAACATTGAAACAAAATTTTAAAAATCCTTCCAGTGGCACCTTAGAGACCAACTAAGTTTGTTATTATGGGACGCGGGTGGTGCTATGGGAAGCTTTTAATGTGTGATATTTTAATGTATTTTGATTTTTGTTGGAAGCTGCCCGGAGTGGCTGGGGAAATCCAGCCACATGGGCGGGGTATACATAATAAATATTATTATTATTATTATTAACCACAGAGTCTAGGGCTTGCAGATGTGACAATTAAGCAAACACTAGCAATTTCCACTCACTTCCACTTCCAGTGAAATTCTCTGGCATTCCTAGTTGTAGTCCAGATGAACCTTGACAAACTTGGACTAAACAGAATCATTTTCTGCAGGCTCATATTTAGTTCCCTGCCAGGGAGCTGTAAATAATCATAGAGCTGTGGAGCTGTAAGGGGTCCAAGGGTCATTTAGCCCAACCATCCGCAACGCAAGAATCTCAGCTACTAAATAACTTTATTAGCAACAACACTAAGAAAATGAGTGGTCAGGGGTTCAGAGAAACGCACAGTGTGGAATCCATGGGGCAAAATGGACCACACAGACCCATTTATGCCCCACTGGTACTCCAGTTAGCACATTAGATGTGGCACACGGACTCTGACTATAAATAGTTTCTTCCTTCTCAAAAGCCAGGACTCACCAGATGCCTCTGCGCATGAGGTTGCAAACCTGCCCATTAGGACCGTCCCAAAAGTAAGCGGTTGGTTCACGATTTGCCCAGAACCCTACACTTAGCAAAACGATTCTTCCAGCCCTACCAAACCACTATTATTGAGACAGGTTGAGGAAAGTGCAAAATAAACCCCACATTTACAGGCCCTCGCAGAGAAGGGGGACAACCTCCTTCTGAGCAAAACCATCTGTGCACTTCTAATGAGACGGCGAGGAACCAAATACATCTCTCTCTCTGCAGCGCCGCCACCCTGCGGATACAGACGGTTTTGTGCAGCGACCTGTGCGCCTGAAATGCAAACTTTGGTTTCCTCCGAAAAGGGCAGGACGGGCACGATATGCTTTATGTCTCCCGGAGGAGGCAAAAGGCAGCGTCTCCCGCACAGTGCAGCTCTGCGTCCCGTGAATTTCACAGTTCAGGAGGAGGACAGAGAAATGCAAGCTGCCACAACCGCGCAGTTAATGATTACGTCGGTGCCGGGCGCATTAACAAGCAGGCCTATTGAGGCAGGTTACGAGGGCTTTCGAACCAGGCCTTTTGCCTGGAAACGGTGCCAAGTCAACTGTTCTGAATTCAAATGCGCGTTGCTGTGGCAACGGGGATAACACCCCTCTGTATGCTCCGGGCCCCACACAAAAGCCGCCTCTTTGGCTCAGCTGAGCATTTTAATCCAAAGCATACACATACTTTATTAAAAAAAAATACTAGAAACTCTTGGTGGGCCTGGAGGAGTAGAAGGAGGAGGAGGAGGGTCACTACTGACTTCTCGCCATGAAGAACAAGAAGTAAACGGGTGCAAAGGATGCACGGGGCTTTGAAGCTTATCCCCCAAAAGTAGAAAGATCGGGGGGCAAGTTTAAACTATAGGGCAGGGAAGGCAAAAGAGATGGACCCCAACTCAGCGCCAGAACCCAGTGGCGTAGGGAGCTGCTTTGCCGACTGGAGCGGCGAACGCAGGGGCACCCCTCGGTGGGCGGGGCGCCGCTCCCTAGCACGCACACACACCCTGACGTCACGATGCATGCGCAGCATCCAGGGTGGAGTGCGCATGTGCGGACATGCGCACTCCACCCAAGGTGCCGGGCGCAAGCAGCCGGCACCCTTTCTGTGCGGCGGCAACAACTTTTAAGGCTGCAGCGCACGAGCAGCAGCACAGACAGGTGTCTGTGTTGATGCTCGTGCACTGTAGCCTTAAAAGTTGCCGCCGCCACTGCATGGAAGGGGTGCCGGGCGGCGGAGTGGGGGGTGGGGTGGCGCAGAGTGTCACCCTCCCCCCAGGCTGGCACCCGGGGCGCTCCGCCCCCATCGCCCCCCCCTCGGTACGCCACTGCCAGAACCTACTTGTTAAGGACACCCTTTTGCTGGCCTGGCTGCATGACTGCAAGTACAGTAACTAATGGTATGGCTCAAAGATAGCTCCGAGAGTGAGAAAATCTCAAATTCCCAAAAGAACTATAGGGGACAGAATTATAGGGATAGAACTACCTAAACTGTACAGAAGCATATTCATGTATGCTACTACAAGGGCAAGAATGTTACTCGCCCAAAAATGGAAAGAAGCAGAAGTCCCAGAAAAGGAAGAATGGACACAAAAACTCACGGAATATGCAGAAATGGCAAAACTTATCGGAAGAGTAAGAAATCAAGACAGCAAACTGCTTATAAAAGAATGGAAATGGTTTGTTGAACATTTACAGATAAATTGTAAACAGATAAGAACACTGGCAGGATTATTGTACGTACCAACCTGCAGTTTTAGAAGAGTATATATTTAAAGTAGATGAATAAATGAGCAAATTAAGTTAATTGGGATATGGAGAAGATATGAAAAATAAATTCAAGGAACCGCAGAAAGAGGGAGGGGGAAGGAAGTCAAGTTTTGAAATTTTAAAATGATTGTGAAGTTGGTGAAATGTATAAAACTGAAAAGTATAAGTAATTTTTGTTTTGTTTTGTTTTAGAGAGAGAGAGAGAGAGCGCGCTCAGTGGGGGGGGGGGGAGTAGGTGAGACAAGTTTTCTTCCTGGCCGCACTGGGAGTTAGATCCGCCTTCCTTTCTAGGGAATCAGTACTTTCCTATTCCTATTAAAATCTGTAGGCTTTTTCGCACCTTACACTGAGCACATGTACAAGGTGCCTTAACAGTTCCCAAAACACGAGGAGTAAGTCAAGATTCCTACACATGTGCAAGCATGTGGTGTGAGAGTAAATGGGCTTGATTTGTGCAGCCCAGCTGTTTACACCCACTGAATATTACACATGAGTAGCTGCACAGGAGCAGTGCTATCCTACACTCGTTGAATGTATTGTGTGAGCACCCTCACACTAGTCCTGCTCCCAAAAATGCCCCATGTCTCCAGGTATTGAATACTACATGGTATAGCATGTGCACAGAACTGGGGCCAAGCTGGGGGGGGGGGCAAGATGCCCGAGGTGGGGCAAGCTGGCAAAGCCCTACACATGCATTCATGTAAATTATTGCTTTTGTGAGGGATTTATGCTTTTGCGGCAAAATATGCAATGCTCAGTGTATCCAACAATAAAATTAAATTGTTGTTGCTGTTGTTCAGTCGTGTCCGACTCTTCGTGACCCCATGGACCAGAGCACGCCAGGCACGCCTACACTGCCTCTCGCAGTTTGGCCAAACTCATGCTAGTCGCTTCGAGAACACTGTCCAACCATCTCACCCTCTGTCATCCCCTTCTCCTTGTGCCCTCCATCTTCCCCAACATCAGGGTCTTTTCTAGGGAGTCTTCTCTTCTCATGAGGTGGCCAAAGTACTGGAGCCTCAACTTCAGGATCTGTCCTTCTAGTGAGCACTCAGGGCTGATTTCTTTTAAGATGGATAAGTTTGATCTTTTGCAGTCCATGGGACTCTCAAGAGTCTCCTCCATTACTATATTTTTAAAATTAAATTAAATTACTATATTATTAAAATAAAGTAATTAAATTACTATATTTTTATCCCAGGAATCTCGAGGCAGCGAAAGAGCCTTTTCTCCAACAAGCAGAGGATTTTTTTTTCCCGAATGAGAGGAAGATGTTGTATCCTCCCTCCCTTCAAGTTCAAACCTACCTCGCAGGGCTGTTGCAGGGATTAAATTAGAACAGCATACACCTCCTTGGGGGGGGGGGAGAGAGAGAAAGGTGGGGAGATTTAGCATGCTTCCTTTTTCAATCACACTGTTAGTCCCCTTCCCAATTGCTGATGTCACAACTTTGCTGCAGCAATATGGGCAAAGGAAGTGGAGTGTCATTTGCTATGACAGCCATCCTGGACTTTTGGACATTGGAACTCTCAACTGTATGGAGAGCCCATAATTGGGATGAGAGGAGAGGGTGCTGCAACGTTCTATTGTCAAATTGCGCCCCAGAAATTATTAGGAAACGGGTTAAAAAAATGAAGCTGCCAATATCATGTCTCTGTGGCATGCCTGTGCATTTGTGGTTGAAGATAGAAGACAACACACCCATCACATTTAACATCCATGGCGGTTTTGAATTGTATTTTAATTGCTTCTTTTATTTCTTATGTTGTTATGCTACCCTATAAGAATTTGGAATGCATTATATAAGGTCTATCGGAAATAAGCGAAGCAATAAAAATGCAATTAAAAATCATACACTATCTAGCGCAGCCTATTTGTTGCAGCTGCTACAACAGGCAGAAAATTCATTAAGTCGCTAAGACCCTCAGCCATTTTCAAGTGGTCTAGGCAGGTGTGTGTGTGTGTGTGTGTGTGTGTGTGTGTGTGTGTGTGCTAAGTTTGGGAAGGACTGCTCTGCACAAATGTGACCACAACTTGTAATATTGTGTTCTGTTCTGGCTGCCTCACCTCAAAAGGGCTACTGTAGAGCTGGAAAAGGTCCAGCAGGATGGAGAAACTGCCTTATGAGGAAAGGTTACAATATGTTTAAGTGGGGTTAGTTTGTGGGGGGAATGTGGTCTGCGTTGTGTAGAGAAAAGAAAAAGTGGTGATAAGTTTTTCTTCTCCCTCCCTCAAAAAAACTCAGAAACACAGGAGAGGCAGAGGCAAGTCTTTTCCACGCAGCTGAACTATGGGATTTGCAATCTCAAATCATGGTGCTGGCTGTTGGGTTAGATCAGGGCATTCCAAACTTGGGTCTCTGGCTGTTTTTAGACTGTTATTAGTATTAGTATTATTATTGTCAATTAAATTTGTATACCGCCCCATACCAGCAGGTCTCAGGGCAGTTCACAGGATAAAATCACAATATAAAAACACAAAATACATGATCAAAATAAAAACAAGAACAACCTAATAACACACATTCTAAAAGGGCACTGAATGTCAGTCAGCCCAAAACCTGGTTAAAGAGGAACGTTTCTGCCTGGCACCTAATCAGGGGCGTAGCAAGGTAAATTGGTACCCGGGGGCAAAAAAATTTTTTTGTCAACCCCCCCCCCCCCAGGCATGGGAAGGTCAGGTGGTACCTGGTGCGAAAAATTTCTTGTCAACCCCCCCCCCATTGATCCCCCCCCCCGCAAAAATGGTTTTACGTTATTTCACATTTTCTTACAAAGGAATAATAACAAGTAATTAAAAAAAAACACTTTTATTTATATCCCACCCTCCCTAGCCAAAGTCGGGCTCAGGGTGGCTAACATCAGATACATAACATTGGTATAAAAATCAAACAATAATTAAATTACCTCCTAAAAACATCACAAAATCAAATTAAAGTCTAATTAGATGGCTTTCCAAAGGGTTAAGGTTGGGAACAGTGTGTTCTCTGAACTGAAATTTCAGTCTTCATGACAAAACAGCCAAGTGAACAGCTATTTTGGTGGAAGGGGGGTCAAGATATTAACCGATATGCATGAAATTTCATATATAGCTATATAATCCCTAGTATAGTAAGATAAGACCTTCGGAGCAGGCATTTTCAAAAAAAAATTTACAACAAAAAATTCAAAAAAAAATTGTTCCTTGATAATTTGTCGCCCCCTCCATTATGGAACCCTGGGCGGCCGGGCCCCCCACCCCACTTGCTACGCCCCTACGCCTAATGGTTATAATGAAGGTGCCAGGTGAACCTCCCTGGGGAGAGCATTCCATGAATGGGGAGCCACGTCGGAGAAGGCCTGTTCTTGTGTTGCCACCCTCTGGACCTCTCGTGAAGAATACAGTTCCCATCAGCCTTGACCTGTGAGCTAGAGGTGATGGGAGTAGTAGTCCAGAAACAGCTGGAGACCCAGGTTTGGGCAACCCTGGGTTAGATGGCTTTAGAAGAGGATTGAACAAACACATGGAGGATAAAGCTACATACATCTGGCTTCTAGTCATGAAGGCTGTGAATAGCCAGCACGACTCGGAACAGCAGCAGCTGAAGAAACACAAGAGGGCTGTTGCATTCATGTCCTGTTTGGCCATTCCAGATTTCGACATCTGGCTGGCCATTGGGGAAAAGATGCTGCGGAACTAAATAGGCCCTTTGGCTGATCCAGCAGAGCTGCTCCTGACGTTGTCATGGCATCAGCTTAACCAAGGTTCACTGCAAGTTTATTTGTGTGTCGAATAAACAATCACTTGTGTCGAGGGCTGACTTTCCATAGATCGCCGCAAGGTAGCTGCTCTGCTACATCCGAAACCTTGACCCAGAATCAGGTCGTATACAATTGGGTTTCCCACGAACCTGTGGTGCTCTCTGCACTCATCCATGGTTGGAGGCAGCAATGCTTCTGAATCCCAGCTGCTGGGAGCCACAGAAGAAGGGAGTTGTCTTGTGCACAGGGTCCTGCTTGATGGATTCCCAGAGGCATGTGGTTTGCCACTGTGAGAACTGGATGCTCTTCTAGATGGGTCACTGACCTGATCCAGAAGGGCTGTCTTCTGATGTTCTTATGCGCACTGCGACCTGGCAGATGCCAACTTCCTCCAGGAAATCCCAGACTGGTTGGACGCAGAGGAAAGGTGGGAGGAACCAGCTGGGGAATCGCCAAGGGAAGAAGGCTCAGAGCCAGGGGATTGGTGGTGGGACGGTGATGAGTGGTCAGAGGGAGAAGACTGGGACGGGGAGGTATCAGAAGCTGAAGAGGTAACAGGGCTGAGTGAGCATGGGAAGTCTGTGGTTCAAAGGAGAAGTCCAGATTCAGGGGCAGAAGCTGAAGCCGGAGAGAAGGCCAAGCGGCAGAGATGAGTCCAACTGGGGAAGAGGCACAGGTGTCTCCCCCTCTTGCTGCGACAAGCTCCGCTCCCCCTGGTTTCCCAGAACCAGCAGAGGAGTGAACAGGGCAGAGGTGAAGTTAGCTTCACAGAGGCACAGTCTCAGATTGCTTGGGGGAAACCCTGGAGAGGAGGAGACTTAGGCAGCTGTGGGGAGACAGAGACCTTCAGTCTCAGCAACTGCTTCATGGGGGCAAGACCTGCCGGAGATGAGTTGCTGTGCTCATTAGGCCTGACACCCCTGTACAGATTATGGTTTTGCTAATACAGGGTTAACTCCCTGTGAGATTTATTGCTGGCTCACTCCAGTCACAAATCAAACACACAACACTACAGTCTGAGTAATAAGCATCCCTTTATTCGCCGACACCATTACAAAAACTGATTACATTAGCAACCAAAAAAAGGGGGCAGGGGAGAGAAGGAGAGGGGAGGAGTGTTTAATTGAAGGTGGAAGTCAGAGGCTTCTACTCCCCGAAATCTAAGTAAAACAGTGTAGACTGTCAGTATTAAAACGTTACTGTTTGCTGCTGCTGCTGTTACCACGTCAGGTGGGTGTGTCTGAACAAGTTTTACTGAGCATAGTAAAGACAAGAGGTTACACGTTCACTGTAGGCTCCAGGAATGTAAAGCTCTAATTTATCCAAACTGTTTTGTTTATTTATTTATTATAAAACTAAACTCTGGAGGTGTCTGCAGAGTCTTCTTCTTCATCATCTTGTTTAAATCAGTAGTCTAACAAGGAGTAGAAAAGACAAAACTCTGTTCAGTGTTTGACGAAGTAGAAAGGGTTGTGAACACATAAATAAGGCTTTAATTTGGCAAAATATAAAATACAGTGCCTTCTGCTACCCCCAAATTAACGGTCTCCCCATGATTTCATTCTGCAAAAGAAGAAGAAACAAAAGAAAAGAATGGTAAGGTAAGGTAAGCCTGGGGGTTGCATGAGAAAGTAGCTATTTCAAAATACTTTTTTAAAAAATTGTTTTTATACACTGAAAAAGGGGTCCTACAACTTTAGGGCACAGTAGGGTTACATGTAATAGAAGAAAAATAAAGCGGGAAATGGCAGCCCAGGCTTTCACTGCGCCAGTTCATTAACAGTGGAACTCCTTCCCCAAACGTCTTCACTGTACAGCTTTCGCCATCTTATTTCGTTTATTTATTAAATTTATATTCCCACCCTTTCGCACAAAGGAACCCAGGGCAGCAAACACACAAACCGTAAAGCACCTAACCCCCCCCCCCCAAAAAATGCAATGCAGATGGGGACCTTGGAAAGGTCTCTACTTAAAAAGGCTTCTTGGAAGAGGAAGGTCTTTAGTAGGCACTGAAAAGCCAACAGAGGCAACACCATATTCTGAAGGAACACCTCCTTTTTGCAGCAGAGCTATTTCAGTTTGTGGGCCCTACCTCTTTGGTTGAATTTATACTGCTCTATTCCATATGAAACGGTTTTACTTGTTTTATAAATTGTTAATTATTGTATCTGCCTATTATCACGGTATATGGTACCGTTGTAACCCAGCCTGGAATCTTATGGTGAAGGGCAAAAAACCATCTTATTTATAAATGAAGAAATATCCAGAAGGCTTTGAAGTTTTTTAAAATAGGAATCAGGACTTTTTAAATAAGGGAGGGAAAAGGCACAATAAGCTCAAATTCAAAACCCGCTGAATATTCAGAGCTATCACACATTGGAAGTCAAAAGTGGTGTTTCAAAATTAAAACTTTTCTAAACACACTTTACTGTGTTTTTAATATTTTGCTGGGAGCTGCCCAGAGTGGCCGGGGCAACCCAGTCAGATGGGCTGCATGTTGTTGTTGTTGTTGTTGTTGTTGTTGTTGTTGTTGTTATCTTAAACAGCATATTCAGAAAACTAAAAATTCACAACCCCAGACTGTTGTGAACTGAACTATCAAAGCCACGTGTTTGCAAATGGAACTTAAAAGGAGAAGTTGTGTGATCCCAAGATCACAACAGGTGTGATCCTTCCTCGGAACTGATTTTGAGTCTATGGGAGCAGCCCACAAAAGTCTGAGCTGGGAAAGCCCTGTGGGATGTTCTGCCCAGAAGGGCGAGAGACACAAGCCACCGTTTTAACTGAGCAAGTAGCTCCTGCAAGCAAGTCAAGCTGCACAATGGGAAGCAGCCCGTCTCCCAGGACCCCTTGGCAGTTTAACTAGAGGAAGGAATTCTTTTCAATTCTATATAACTTGATCAGACTCAGGATATGGAGGCGCTTAGGCCTAGTCTACACGTGCAAAAAGAACAACATAGTTGAATTGTGAGGGGGTCAAGAGGACTGTACCACCATAAATATTCCTATATGTTAAAAAAGCACACACACAGAGCATTCTTCCTGAAAAGCTTTTCGCTTTAACAGATGGGAATGGTCTCAAACCTCTTTTTCTGGTGTGCTATTTTATATTAGGGAGCCTTTAACAATGGTTTCCCTCAACTGCAGCCCTGAGATGGTACATTCCACTCCATACCACTTCATTCTGCTGCCTGGTCTCCCAAAGCTCTTGTTTCAACCAGGGGACAGCCTGTCCCGTTTTGCCGCCTGAGGCGAAATGGAAAGTTGCCGCCCCCTGCTGCAGCCTTGCTTACCAGGGTTGTGCGGTGGCGACGGCTTCTGGCAAGGTCTCGTTGTATCTCGCAAGAGTTCCATGAAATCTCACAAAACCTCGCTGGAAGCTACCCCCGCCACAAAACCTCAGCAGCAACATCGGCAGGCGGGGGAACCACCCTGTGGTATTCCACCGCCCAAGGCAGCTGCTTCACTCCGCCTCATGGGTGGGCCGGCCCTGCTTTTTGCCTACCCCCAGGAAACGCAGGTGGTGACCCCCACCCTGGAACTCTCTTACCTAGTAGCTGGTAGTGTTCTTTTCCTTTCACAAGCAGTTGGCTGACTGACGCAAGCAGTTTCTTGAGATGGGCAACGTCCTGGCTCAGACTCATGGCTATGTTGAGGCTTTTATCGGGCCCTGCCTAGAGGGGAAAGGGGGGGAGAGAAAGCAGTTAGCAAAGAGGATTCGCGGTGGAAGGAACAGCTTGAGAGTGGGCAGGTGGGGAGATTTAACACTGAATTTTAAGAGTGCAGGGTAGGCAATCAGCCAGAGGCCGAAGGGGCTTGCCATGCCCAAGGCTGCGCCACTTAGACATCTCGTAACACGTAACGAAAGGGTGATGCCCCTCCTCTGGAACAGAACGAAGAGCAAGGCAGGCTGCCGGTCTCCCTTCTGTTCCCCAAGTGATCCCCAAGACACAGCAGGGCAAGGACGCTCTCAGGTCCACTGTACAAAAAATAAAATTAAAAATTAAAAAATCCCTCTGCACCGAGAACTAGCACGCCAGGGGAGAAGGATGGGATAGAACTGCTCTCCCCTAACATGCTACTATTCTATGTGTGTGGATTGCTTTATTTTTAATGGAGGGCCATTCGCTCCTGTAACCACCACCACCCCTGCAATCCAAAGTGGAACAGCCCAGATGCAGCAAGAAGTAGGCCTTGATGCAGAAGCCCCAGGGCAAAAGGCCCCTATGTTCCTTCATATTAGGTTCCGGCTTGGTATAATCTGCAACCAGGAGGGGAAAACTACCTTTGGTTGGAAATGAGTTGCGCCTGCCAATACGCAGCCGGCCTGCCACCTTCTGGTGGGACAGAGCAGCACTTGGCCTTCGTTCCATTCATCCAGAGTTGCAAACCACACACACACAAATACAAGGGGGGGGGGTGGGGGACACAACAGTGCTGCGTGCCGCATTCAGATCTCTGAAAGTGGCCCTCCAACAACCATGGGCCTCAACAGCCTGAGACAAACACACTGTGCTGGGCCACCCAGTCGTAAAGTGACGTGGAACGGGCTGGGACTAGGATTCCCCGTTAGCAGCCGTTCAAAAACAGAAAGTCGTCTGGGTCTCGATTGAGGAAGATGTGCGCCATTGTCTAGGCAGAGAGGAGTGCGAAGAGGCGCTCCGAGCCCATGGCTAATTGGCTCTGCACTTTTGCTTATCTGCTTAGCGAATATTACGTCTTCCAGGATCTCTGCAAAAGTGCAGTGCAGGCAGGACCATATGGAGCCGGATTAAGCAACAATTCATTACGGCTGGTAGCCAAATACAGCCGTTTGGCCACACACACACATATACACACACCAACGAAGCTGCTGCTGAAGGATTCTGGTAATGCCTGCGCATCATATGGCGTTTTATGTGCCCAAGGTAACACTCACCGTCTGTGAGGAGACGTCACTGTTCTCAATCACATTGGTGTCCCCTGCAGCTTTTCCTATTTCCCTTTCTAGAGTAATGAGCGATTCCTGGGCCTTAAGGGAGAAGCAGCAGAGGAAATACTTTTGAGTATTATTGTGCGTTTCGTTTAGGAATTGCTTCCTGTTGTTAGGTGCCCCAAAACGATTAACAATATAATGAAAGCATCTAAAATACAGATACACATATAAAAGCACTGTGTGTGTGTGTGTGTGTGTGTGTGTATAGACAAGAACAGCACGTACATAAGATCAGCTCAATTCAACACGGACACCAACTGCGATAAAGACCTCCGTGCGGAAGGCTTGTTGAAATAGTAAAACACCAGATATCCCTGTGAGCTACTAAGGTTGGGAAACAGAGAATTTTTCAGGTAAGGGTGAAAAAACCAGAATGCTGATGACTGTTTTTGTGGGGTGGGGTATTTGAAAATATGAAGCATGGATGCAACAGATGTGCTTCCAAACACAGGCGTCATGTGGGCTCGCTTAAATCAGGAATCCAGGAGTGGCTATGGCTCCCTCTTGAGCATCCCTGGACAAGCACTTTCTGTGAGACACAATCTCACGAGCTGCACAAATACAGGGTGATGCACGTGTCCATCTGGGCATCTGATAGGGATGTGCTCTAGGCGATGCTTTTGCCCTTCTTCACAAATGCTCTCGAGGCAGCCAAAGAAGTAAGCAAAATGGCATCACAAGCAGCCTAAGATCACAGCAGCCAGATAAACCCATAAACAGCCAGAGATTAAAAAGTCTTTGCCTGGTGCTGGAAAGACAGAGGCGGTGGCTCCACAACACAGTCTTACAGTCACATCCTGCCTAATTTCTGAAAGTAAGGTACACACCAGATAAGCATTTCATGACACAGAAAGTTTGACATGGCAGAAGGGATAAAACAGGGCTTTAAAAATAAGCACAATGACTTTTAATTAGAATGGAATGGAATGGAATTATCCAGTAGCCAGACCCTTCTTAGGTTCAAGTGCTTTAGAACCATATCATTGCAGAGTTGGAAGGGACCCCAAGGATCATCTAGTCCAACCCCCTGCAATGCAGGAATATGCAGCTGTCCATACGAGGATCGAACCTGCAACCTTGGCGTTATCAGCACCATGCTCTAACCAACTGAGCTAATTGTTCTCGGGGAAACAGATCTGGGGCTAGGGAAGCTGTCGGAGAACAGGTGAGCTATGTTCCCAACAGCCCGTCTCTTGTTCATAGCCTCGAAGCAGCATTTTGGAAAGGCTTTTCCGAATAGCCTTAAAAAGGAAGCCCCACAGGAAACACACTGCGACAGCGTAGCCTAGAGGTTGGCAAAGGATAGATAACTGTGACCGGGACTTCTCTGTCTGCGAGGGTGAGCCATAACTGGCACAGTAACTTAAGCTAGAGCAGTGGTTCTCAACCCTGGGTCGCCAGATGTTTTTGGCCTATAACTCCCATCAACCCTAGCTAGCAAGACTAGTGGTCAGGGATGATGGGAGTTGTAGCCCAACAACATCTGGGGACCCAAGGTTGAGAACCACGGAGCTAGAGGAAATCACTGTGTGACACAGGCTGCAGCTGGGCCTCAAGCAACAAAGCACTGTATCTTTGATCACCCCTAGACCACTTAGACCAATTCCTTACCTTAGGCAAGTCAACTGCTAGTTTCTGCCTCTCGCTCTGATCAGTTTTGAGTTTGGATAAAGTCTCGTTCAACTGGGTTTTCAGCTGCAACAGATAAGACAAAGCCAGTTGAGCGCATCCCTCTTGGGTTAGAGCAAGGGAATAAGAGGTGGCTACAAGTATAAACACACACACACACATGAGAAGGAAGAGTGAAGATTAGTCATCAAACATGTACTACAAGGAGAGTTGGGCAGCAAAGGGAGTCCATCTGCAAGACAGATGAAAAAGAACTACTACAGAAAGCTACAGGTGACTATAGAGGTTAGAATCAGTGAGAAAATTCTAAATGGATATAGTTACAGGTGGGTAGCCGTGTTGGTCTGCCATAGTCGAAACAAAATAGAAAATTCTTTCCAGTAGCACCTTAGAGACCAACTGAGTTTGTTCTTGGTATGAGCTTTCGTGTGCATGCACACGAAAGCTCATACCAAGAACAAACTCAGTTGGTCTCTAAGGTGCTACTGGAAAGAATTTTCTACTTTGTTCCTAAATGGATATTTTATCCAAGCCTCACCAGCCTTATCAGGGCATTTGCACAAAGCTTTTCACAAGCGAGTATCTGCTCTACAGATCAGTTCCAATCATCATCAGTGTTAAACCAAAACATCTGGAAGCCACCAGGTTGGGAACAGCTAGTTAAAAGACCTGAGGAACAGCAAGTGGACTAAAGCCACTGACACACAGCCTCTCTCCCACACAGGCCAACCCTCTGAGCTAGCCAGAACTTCTGATATCTTCATAATTTTACTCACGTGCATCCAAAATAGCTTGTTCTCATCAAAAAAAGCAGTACCACAAAAAGATTGTAATAATTAGGTAAAGGGACCCCTGAACATTAGGTCCAGTCGTGTCCGACTCTGGGGTTGCGGCACTCATCTCGCATTACTGGCCGAGGGAGCCAGCGTACAGCTTTCGGGTCATGTGGCCAGCATGACTAAGCCGCTTCTGGCGAACCAGAGCAGCGCACGGAAACGCCGTTTACCTTCCCGCCAGAGCGGTACCTATTTATCTACTTGCACTTTTGACATGCTTTCGAACTGCTAGGTGGGCAGGAGCTGGGACCGAGCAACGGGAGCTACCCCATCACGGGGATTCGAACCGTCGACCTTCTGATCAGCAAGGCCTAGGCTCTGTGGTTTAACCCACAGCGCCACCCGCGTCCCAATTAAGGTAATAATTAAGTACTTGGTAATTTTCAGAGTTTTTCAAATATGAGACCTAATACAGGTTTTTGCATGTGGAGAGACATAAAGGTGAAACCACCTTCACCCAAGAATGACAGGATGGGCGGAAGTCACCGTTTGTAATGACGTTTTCCTATTCAACGTGATCCTCGGTGATGCTCAAACTTTCGTTCTGGGTTCTGGAAAACTCACAGCGACCCAGCTGGAGGCAGTTCAGCTTGAGAGTTAGTTATATGAATAAATTCCATAATGCCAGAAGCTTCAGCAAAGCAAGGCTGGTCTGGTTTCTTTTCTATGCCCAACAGGCAGTGGCTCATACGAACAGTATGAGACTGACCCGTCTCTGTCTGGGGCACCTAGCGCTTCCCTCTCCTTCCTTTAAGAATGTATATTGCACTCAAAGGGCAGAAAGAGTACTCTTTCCTCAGGCCAGTAGGCTACATTATGCCACATTCTGTGCCCCTTGCCTCCTTTAACCTCTCTGTATGCAAATACAAACACCGTCCAGTTTCACCTTCCAGAAACTGGGACCTCCTTCAAGGGAAAAAGGTGCAGTCTAAAAGCAGACACTCCGGTTCCCGTCTCGCAGCTCCACCTAGCACCGAATTGAGGTGAAGCAGCGCTTTCCACACCTGTATAGCCAAGACCCTCTGCGTTCCGAGAAAGCAGGCTTCTGAATTCACAAACCATCGAAAACGCTAAGGCTTTAAGCAAAAAGGGCCAGAGGGAGCAGCAAACACACTTAATGTTGTTATTAAGAGGCAGGGAAAGGGCTGTAAAAGTGGTTGAAGCAGACAAAGTCTGAGCTCGGAGTGGTTAGCAGACAAGACAGGATTCAGAAAGGTTCCCTCCGCTTTGGAGTAAGCTGTATTCAGCGGAGGAGGAGGACAGGCCTCTTACCAAATTTAACTCTTCATTCTGCCTTACTGCTTCAGAATATGAGTCATCAAGTTTTTTCTGCAATTCAGTCAACAGATCTTTGAGCTGAAATGAAGTTTTCAGAGGCTTTAAGATGCATCTCCTTCTGCCACCACCCCCTTTCCCCCCTGTTCTGGCTCCGTGGTTAGAAGTCACAGACACAGCAAACGCCCCTGAGGGGAACGAGCATTTCGTCCTTGGGACAACCAGAGCCATGCGTTGAGTGCAACAGAGAGCAAAAACAACTGCTGCATTTGGACAGGCAGCTTACCTCCCGGACTTCTGAAACATACGTGGATCGCTCTATTTCTGCCTTCTCCAGTTCATGTTCCAGATGTTCTCGTTCCTTTTTAAGCTGCAAAAAAAGGGCAAAGAAGTCATGAAGCTACTAAGGTGTCTGCTCTGCTTCCAGACATTTTCATTTGTTACCACCAAGCTGAAAGCCATTCTTCCAGTGCTAACCATAAACTACATTAATCACCAGCTTCACCAATTCCTGAAATGCTAGTCAGATTTCATACCCTGATCTGACCTATCTTTCAGTAATGTCCTTGGTGGCTCAGTGGGTATGAATTGAAAAACCCAGCCATGGCAACTTAAAACTGGGGTATTTAGCAACTAGCATTTATATCGGGGTGGCCAACTCCTAAGAGACTGTGATCTACTTACAGAGTTAAAAACCGGCAGTGATCTACCCCTTTTGGGGGGGGGGGTTCAGGTCAAAGTTGTTCAGCTTTTTTTGGGGAGGAGGAAGCCCCGTTTTTAAAGCATTCAGGTCAAATTTGTTGTTGAGCTTTTTTTAGGAAGAAGGAAATCCCTGTTTTTGGGTGGTGCAGGGCAAAAAAATCGAGCTTTTCTTAGGGGAGCCAAAGTTGTTGAGCTTCTTTGGGGGAGCCAGTGATCTACCAGTGATCTACCACAGATGTCCAGTGATCTACTGGTAGATCACGATCTACCTGTTGGACGTGCCTGGTTTATATCATAATGGCTACATTTAAAAGTTCTGGACAAAACGGCTGCAATTTAATCTGCAGCTGGGGGGTGACTAGCCCATGGCCAGTATGGAAAGATTTGGCTTCCCGCTCCCAAAACTTGTCATTTTAAAAATTAGCTTTTAAATAAAAATATATTGACCACTCCTATGGGTCCCCTGTTGTGACAACGCCCCTGCCCCAACTCCAGATGCCGTGTGAAACGGTGGTTTAGGCAATCTTTGGCAAAGACAGGTGCATGAGGCGAGGGAGAGGTCAGGGCAAGGAGAGCCATGTGGGCACATTGCTCATTCCAAGTCCACTGTTTCTCCAACTGGGATCATTATGTCTGAACTGGGCCAGTTTTACACAAACACCCCAAGAAGGTTTGGGATAAAGTAACGCTTCATGTACAGATTAAACGAAACATACAGAATCAACTTCTTTGACTTCTTCCTTTAATCTTTCTACCGCCTGCTCCAAAGGAGCGACCGATGAGCGCATCTGCAATCAGACAAAATATAAACACTATTATTATTATTAAAATGACACAAATGTCTTACTCTTCGAGACTGTGAAATGGATGATCAGGGGCTGCTGATTTCGCTAGACTCCAACTGGCTTCAGGTTGTTGTGGTTGTTCACAATTACTGTTATGAGAAAAGCTTCCTTTTGTCTGTTCTGAAACTCCTTCCAATCAATTCTGCCAAGCAACACAGAGTTCCTACGCTACAGGAGAGGGAGAAGTTTCTCCATTTACACTCAGCAAATTGCGAATAATTAGATGGCCTCCCATGCTATTGTTAAAAGCTTTGTTGCAAAGATTTGTCTGTGCAAAGGTTTTCACTTGTGCAGTAGCACTCTCTCTCTCCCCCTCTCTCCCCCCAACCCTTTGCAGCATATGGGGGAAGGAGGAGGGAAGCCCCAAGTGGAAATCCTTGCACTGACAGGAAGCGACCATTGGCTACTACCCGTAGTTTTTCATTTCTTTGGCCTTTGTGACCCATAAAGGTCTCTACCAATGTTATGTGTAGCACTCTGAACACCAGAGAGGGCCAACAAACCTCCTTCATCTAGGTGGCAAAGACAGCTCCCATCCGTGAACCAGAGATTACTAAACCCAGATCATTTAACTCCACGGAAGGTGGAGATGCAGCAGCAGATGGTCTTTCCTAGTTAACAATGAAGTGCTGTTGGTCTCCTGCTGCCAGAGGGTGGGGCTTCCCAGGCATTGCCCCCATTTGCATCAAGTCTGCTTCAGTAAGCACTTGCTGGATGCATAATCTGAATCATTTTAAAAGAGATTAATTTATTTTGATGAAAGCAAAGGAAAGCCACAGAAGTACAACACTGGTGGCGCGTTTTTTTTCCTTTTTAAAAACAGGATTAAGCCCCTTGATATTACTTCGAGAATGTGCTGCTATTTTTATACACGATCACAGATTTGCCAGCTAGTGTACAAAAGGCTGATTAATTCAGTATGCTGTTTTCAGGAGGCATGACTGATCCATGCTTGTAACTAACTCGGGCCATAGACTGAATATGTGAGGCTCCTCAAATCAGAACATTCAGCCCCTCCAGCCTGGAACTGTCTCCTCTAGCTGGGAACAGAAGCCTCACACACAGTCCTGATAAGACTTGGGCTCTAGCATAGGATCTTGAGGTGACAGGGACTAAACCTTGAACCGTTCACATGCAAAGCATGTTCTCTGCATCTAAGGCAGGCCTGGGGAACCTTTGGCCCTCCAGATGTTGCTGAACTACAATTCCACCACCCCTGTCAAGCATGGCCCGTGGCCAGGGAAAATGGGAGTTGCAGTTCAGCAACATCTGGAGGGCCAAGGTTTCCCCACACCTGATCTAAGGAACGCCTTCCCTGCCTCCACTGGTGGAAAGAACCACAAGCCATTGTTTTGATTCCAATATAATGACATGCTGTGAGCATCCTCAGTGAACTTGCCTCAAGCTGCTGATCCCTTAGGGTATCTACATATAATAGAAACACACATAAAAAGGAAAACTAGAGACCATCAGCTATCCATAATCATTATGGAAACGGGTATTCCTAATTGTCGGCATATGCCTTTTGGCATAGAAACATTTTGGGGAGGCTTTTAAAAGTTGAAACAGAAGGTGCCTGCTCAATCTCTATTAGCAGAGCATTCCACAGGACTGGGCTGATGACACTACAGTCCCTTATTTCGTGACGATGACAAATGAGCCATTGCTACCTATCTCATCCTCTTCATATTGGGGGTTTTAAACTGCATTTCCACTTTTGTCCCTCACCTTAAGGTTATACTGAAAAGCAAGCGTCACATTTTATACACGGATAAAATTACATGAAGTGGAGCAGCCAGTGGAGCCATCTTCTAATCCTAAGTCGGGTTTTAGATAAGTGTTTTCCCCAAAATCTGCCCCTTGATGCTAGAAATGGAGCACCCCCAGAAGTTAGAGGGGCAGAGAGGAGAAACTCAAGAGTGAAGCTCTGGGAGCAGGATCTCCCCATGATACCTGTTGAAGTTCCTTCTGCGATTCTTCGATTTTTATTTTCCATTTGCTCTCCTCCTCTTCCACACTCCTCTGTAGTCTTTGCAAGATTCCCTCCTAGCAACACACAGAATTTCAGTTACCAAACACCCAAAGGAAAATTGTGGAGTGTGTTTGTGTTTGTGTGTAAATTTCACAGGACACACTCCTACCGTCTCTGCAAGGACTACTTTATACTTCTCGCACTCCTGCTGCAACATGACATGCATCTCCTCTGCCTCCTTCAACTTCTGCTCCATGGCCTGTGAAGGCAAAAAAATAAATCTCATATAGGTATCTTGCAGGTTGGCAAGAAAGAGCAACCAGTTTGCTCTTATTGGCCTGGGGTGGGGAGAGATTGATGGCTTGGATCCTAAGCCAAGTCAACCTAACAAAATTCATGGGTGGAACATTTCCCCTCCCCACCTCCCCTCTTCAGCCACCTACAATCTCCCTCCAATTTCCAGGCTTATTCCAGCAAAGGCAATAACAGGTCTGGGCACTTGTTCCTGTATTAGCCATATGCTTTCTGCTATGTAGAAGAGCTTCTCTTGCTCCCTTCAGGTCAGCAGCCAGGATTGAAGGTGCAGGAGTCTGAGGAGGTCTCCAGATTCAGCAGCTGGTGGTTGTGCAAAAACCTCATCATACAATCAGAGTTTGGAAGGGACCCAGAGGATCATCTAGTCCAACCTGAATATGCAGCTGTCCCATATGGGGAATCGAACCTGCAACCTTGGAGTTAATCAGCACCGCGCTCTAACCAACTGAGCTACTATTAAACAGCAACAGTATCACACTCCAAATTAGGTTTTAATTTTGAGGAGACCTTCAAGAGGGAAGCAGTTTCTCTATTTGTAACTAAATGGTCACTTTTGTAGAGATGCATCTTCCAGAATTCCTGAAGCATAGCCAGAGCTGAAGCTTTTGTTAAATCAGCCAGGGAGTTTCCCATTACAGTAGAACCTCGGAAGTCGAACAGAACCCCTTCCGGAAGTCCGTTCGACTTCCCAAACATTCAGAAACCAAGGCACGGTTTCCGACTGGCTGCAGGAATCTCCTGCAGCCAATCAAAACCTGTGGGAGCCGTGTCGGATGTTCAGGTTCCAAAGAACGTTCACAAACCGCAACACTCACTTCTGGGTTTGTAGCGTTCGGGATCCAAGGTATGACTGTATATGGCAAATTTAAGATTAATTTTGGCTCACCTGAGCAGAGCTTCCTTTAAGGCTTTTTAAAACACACACACCACATATGCCGCTTGTACCAACCTTAATTTCCTCTGGTCGAGATGTATCTTTTGTATGTTCTCTTACTGCCTTTTCAAACCCACGCATCCAGTCACTGTGGCTCTGTGCAAGAGAGGATAATCTTTTTGGTATCCCGAGAATGACAAAAACTAGCTAGCTAGAGCTGCCCTTCCACCTGGGTGTAAAATTTACCTCTGTAAGCTAGGCTGGTTTCTACTCACACTCCTCTCCCTATCCTCCATCCACACACAGTATCCGGAAGAGGCAGATAACACTGATAACTGGGAAACACTGGCCTGCGAGAGCTCCAATTATGGGCTTTGAAGAACCTCGAACTCATGACAAAAGGGATAAACGTGCTAAGAGGAAGGCACGCTTGGAAAGCCCACACCGTGATCAACTTTTGCCCGGAAACCTATGTCCCCACTGTGGAAGGACGTGTGGATCTAGAATTGGCCTCCACAGCCACTTACAGACTCACTGTTAAGACTGTGTCCATGGAAGACAATCTTACTTGGCTACTTGGCTACGAGGGATCGCCAAAGAAGACTGTTCGGATGCATCTCATGTTCAGTCCCTGCCTGACTTTCTGGGAGAGCAGTACACAGAAAGCTTCCTTATACCGAGTCAGACCACTAGGTCCACCTAGCTCAGTATTGCCCACACTGATTAGCAGTGGCTCTCCAAGACCAGCTCCACCTGGAGATGCCAAGGATTGAACCCAGACCTTCTGAAGGCCAAGCAGATGCTCTACCACTGAACTACAGCCCAAGTTACACCATCGACCAACGGTCCGATTCAGCTCTTACGCTTGCATGGTAGAGATATTAGGAAACGTCACCAATTTGCTTGGAATCTTATGCATAAAACAGGGATACAAAACTAAGCAGCCTTTAAATGCGCAATGCCGCTAGACCATAAAAGCGAGTAGTGCAGAACAGATCGATTAGCAGGAGGCCCTGGAGTTGCACACCAGCAGCTCTGAGCCAGGAAGCCCAGACACTCCACTCTTCAGCAGCATCTACAAAGCAAACAGCTTTGCTTCCACTGTAGCCAGCAGGCAGCTGGAGAGGCACAGAACTGTGGCACATCTTACCAAGGTGGAAGGAAGAGACACTATGGGGAACAGCTTCTGCAGTGTGCTTCTCGTCTCCGCTTCAACAGCCTCCACATACTGCTGCCTCTCCTGGATTGACAGAGTGAAAGGAGGAAGGGCCAAGTCAATGCAAAATTTCCACCAGATGGCAAGATAAAATTTCCTTCCTTGGCCTAAACGTTCCTTCCCTAATTGAGCGCTACTGTTTCCGAGGGGCCAGAAACAGTTTCACCCATCGACCCTTGCATTAACACCACAGAAACGCTTCAGGGCTTGGCCTTCGTGTCGTTTTGTACTTTCAACAAGTTCTCAAAAGAAGCCTCCGCAGAGTCTGTTCATTTCTTTCCCTCGCTTAAGGGGTTTAGGGAGGCAGAATGCGTGCACAGCGGGGTGAGGGGCACGTGGGGTTGGCAGCTATGTCAAACCACACTCTGGGAGGCCCAGATCACAGGCTCCTGCTCTTCACTTTTGAAGAAGCATTCCTCAAAGAGGCGCCAGGAAGAAGTATTATTACAAAGCCCAACACATTTTGATGAAATCTTTTAAAAAGGGGCGATGACTGTCAAGTTATTCTGTGGTATACCCCGCCCCCACACACAATAACTGGGTTTTCCCCTAGAAATTTTCTGAGGGTCACCACCTTCCCCTTCCCCCTGATATTGCTCATCCTTTCTTGCCCTTGACTTTTAAATACACGGTACTCTTCCCCCATCTCCAGTGAATACACACTCAAAATAATAACAGTCTGAAGTTCTGGCATTGATCCTTGATCTCCATTTGAATGAGACCATGAAAGTAATATGGACTGCAAAATTCTGAAAGGCCCAAGTAATTATGGGATCAGATGCAAAGCAATCTTATTTACCTGACCATTAAGCCATCACAAGAAAACAATGTTCTGTACTGAAGTGAGTATCAAAGTGAGATTTCTTGTGGGCGTGCGTTTCCCATATTCCCCATTTTATCCCCTTTCTGTCAACAGGGGATGGAAACTCGGTTCAACACTGTACAGCAACTAAAACTGCCGTCTGGAAAGCTCACTTTTGTAAGTGGAGAGTTTCAACTCCCATCTACGTGTCAAATGGAAGGAGTTAGGGCTAGTTCACACATGCATGCACTCCCCTTGATTTACTATCACTTGAATCTCAGCTGAGCGTGTGAATCATCTCCACTAAAAGAGTGCTTCCTTTGAGGTGACCGCAGGTAAGAACTATGAAAAGGTACTGATCTCTGGTTGGGAGATGGTACCTTCAGGTGTTCCAAGTCATCAAATGATGGATATGCATGTATGTACTGCCCATTATGCCCTTTGGCTCTTGCATCCTGGGAGGGGATGCAAGGCAGCCATTCTACACCTCTACAACTAAGCATTTTCACAGTGCACTAAGCACACACCTAGGGGCTTCGGGGCAGGTAGCAAGTTCACTCAAGCATCTCTTGTTACAACGGACCCTTCACCATTTGCCATATATGAAGCCCATCTCAGGACATGCTCTTGAGACTTATTTAGTCCAGGGTTCTCAAAGCCTACAGCAGATCCCAGGGCACCCATCTGGCTGGGTTTACTTTCTGCATGTCTGGGAGCACAATATAGCGCAATACCCAATCACAAGTGTAGTGCACCATCGCCTGGAGGTGATCTCAGTTCCCCTTTGCTGATCTAGCTGCTCACAATGAAACTCACCCCCCCCCCAAGAATCAGACCAGGAATTTTTTTGGGGCAAATCAGAGATGTCTCTCCCAATGATGGGACTTTAGGAAAGGCACAGCCTCTTAAATATGGGAGTTTTGAGCCAGGTGTTGGGAACCTGTTGCGCTCCAGATGTTGCTGGACTCTAGCTCCTCTTAACGCTTGACCTTTCGCCATGCCAGCTGGGCAGGGGAGCTCAGAGCCTGGCAATGTCTGGGAGGACCACAGGTTTCCGAGTCCTGATTTAAGGACTTTCGAAAGGTTTGCCCCATTCAAAAATGGTACGGAACATTCCTTAAGAGGCTGTCTCCACCTGCAACATGGCTTTTCTTTCCCCAGAATGCAGAGCAAAACAGAAACCAATTGATAGAGCTGGGCAGCGTTTTCCCCTCACCGTAATCGGTCCAGCAAACGTGAATGCTCACGGCCTCCAATGATCAAGGCAACAAGGCAATCCTGTATGCATCCCTTCCCCATGACTGCAGACTCCGATATGCCCCAAGAGACAGGGCAGAAACCCCCTTTGCTTTACTGCCCTCCTAGTGTCAGCAGTAAGAATTTAACCCGTTGTGGAGGTACAAGTCTGTGGATAAACTTAAGGGGGGGGGGAACCCCCGGCAAAAAATCCCCAGTCTTTGAGGCCTGGGTAGAGGAGTCTAAATATATAGGTTCTATAAAGCAATGAACTTCATTTCCTCCATGATTTGCCAGAGGTTGGAACCATCTCCACTGCAATTTTCTTTTATTTAAATTTGTTTGTTTGGGGGAGGGGGAGTTGGGGCTCTTCGCAAAAGTTGCTGAGTCAAAGCCTGAAGGAACTCCAATGGAGCGGGCAGCTCGTTCAAGTCCCTTGTCCTCGTTCAAACTCCTGGCCCTGTAGAGCATTGCAGCAAACACCAATGAAAAACCCTTTCTTGAAACACTTCCAGGAAGGAGATTCTACAGCCCCATGCCCCAAAGCAGCTTATTCTTCAGCTAAATGGCTTTCATCTCCTATCCAAATTCTGTGTAATTTCAGTAAGTGGATGATACGATTATATTAAGTTTTTTTCAGTTAGTTTTTTTTATAAAAAATTATAAGATATGATTTTTAAAATAAGCTTAAATAGTAGCGCTTCTGTCAGGGAAGTGAATTGTCAGTTTGGCTGGGGGGAAAGATTCCATGTGCATAAAGAGCTGCACATGTAAGGGGCAGGAAGACAGGGGCAGGAGACAGTGGCTATTCTTAATTTATGTAGTTTAAACTACATTGTTTCTCTTAAGCATTTTAAAATATTTCACATTTCTCAGATTTATTATTTAAAAAATCAGGTATTTGTAAGTTACTGAAGCCCGTGGAGATTTGACAGGGTAGATTTTAGGTTTTAAACTGCCCCCCTCCAGTCAATATGCACCTTAAATTGGGACTGAGTGAAGTTTTAACCATAGTGCGAATTAAGATGCAGAAACCTGAATCTGACAAGATTTTTAAATTGGGAGTCCTAAATCACAAAACAGCACTTAAATGAAGAAAATATGCAAGTTGAAACAGAACAATAATACCAGCAGACATTATAATCTGTTCATATATCACCATATAATGGGTTGTATCCATCACTCTAGTTCTGCTGGCGCAAAGGAACTTCCTCTCCCTTTCTAGTCCAGCCCAGACCACTGTGCACCCTTCAAAATTACCTCTGGAGGGTTGAGGACCCTCTAGAGTGGATTTTGGGGACATACAGGGAAAAGAGAGGAAACAGAAGTCCCGCAGTGGCAGTAGAACCCCACTGGATACAACCCAAAACTGGCACATCATTAGCTGTCTGTGTGTCAATATTTACTCCTTCTTTGTTATACATAACAAAGCCATCTTTAGCCATCTCACCCCTTGCCTTTCCCTGCAAGACTAATTGCAGCCGTTTAGAGTCGTCAACAGGTTTTCCACACTTATCAGCCTATCACCCATTCCCACCACCCTTCTGAGTAATACCCCTCCCCACCCCCCCACTATATTTAAGGATCTGGTGACTTCTGTTTCAGTGTATCTGAAGAAGTGTGCATGCACACGAAAGCTCATACCAGGAACAAACTCAGTTGGTCTCTAAGGTGCTACTAGAAAGAATTTTCGATTTTGTTTTGACTATGGCAGACCAACACGGCTACCCACCTGTAACTACTCCTTCTAGGCCACTGATAAGCCTTTTCCCCAGTTTGTGTATTTTGTTCATTTATATTAAACACTTAACTTTTTAAATTTAGAATTTTCCCTTAACTTGCCAGATCCGGGTTGCCACATCTAAATTCACACCACAGTCAAAAGTTCACACCATAGTCCACATTTGAGGCTATTTTGCGATTTAGAATTTCGTTCCACCTATCTATACGTTTCATTTATGCTGTTTCCTTTCGTCTGCAAAAATTAAAGTGGGCCAATGACACTTCACTAAGCGATGCTGTGGCAGCAGCAGGTATCCCAATTTCGTTGCAATCCCAGCCTGGATTGAACACTTCCAAATCTTAGCCATTTGAAGGACTGTGTGCATGAAAAGCAAAAGCAGCCCTTGCTGGCCCATAAGGAAACATTCCAAAATGCACAACTGGGCAATACCCTTTGCTGAGACCAATGAAGTGAGAGGGTGCAGCTTGTGCTTAACTCTTCTGTCAAAATAAATGGGGAAAGTTGTTGTCGTTTCCCCCCCCCCAGCTTGAATCATGGCCTGCGTGTTTAATTTCAACATTCTTTTAAGGGCACTGAGTGTGACAGTCCTTACATGATGGACAGGTTTCGTTGGGTACAAAAGTGAGAGGATGTCTGGGTGGCCAACAAGACGCTGGCAGGTGTGCAGAGAGAGGGAGAACACAGCCCTATAGCTCTAGCAACTGTTCCAAGCAAAACCAGAGTAGACAGCATGCTCACAAATCAAAAGGGAAGGGGGACATAAAATAAAGAGAAGGTTTAAGATGACATGCACAAACAGAGGTGGAAAGTGCAGTATGAGAGAGAAAGAAAGAAAGAAAGAAAGAGAGAGCATTCAGAACAGAGTGTATTTAAAATTGCAGTAAAAGCTAAATGCTTCCATTTGATTCTAAAAGGCAGCTGCCGAATCACTTCTAGTTTCAATGCAGTTGTTTCTAGCAGTTAGTATTACAACCTTAGCAGTCTTGTTCACTTTGTCTTGCAGCAATTTTTCAGTTGAGGCCAATGCTTCCATTGCTTTCCAGTTTTTCTCTCGAAGGTCCTAATCGTTTTTAGAAAGATATGGTTTCAGTTCAGCCAATAATCAAACGGTGTCTTGCTTTCACTTCAGAGAGCGAGAGAGCGCTTGCATTTAAGCGCAGGTTACTGCAAAATGATTTGGGTGGTCAATTAAGATGAGGCACACTAGCAAAAAAACAAAAACAAAAACAAAAAAAAAAACCCAACCAAGTGTGATGTTAAAAAGGGAAAGAGAATTTGTCTTGGGGTGGATTTTTTCAAAAGCAAAAAAACAAAAAGTTACTTCTTCCGCAATATCCTGCCATTCTATTTCCTGGCTCTGTCTGCAGCATCACTACTAGGGACCCCCCTCCCCCTTTTGACTGCATTTGTGAGGAAGGAGGAGGAAGAGGAGTATTCAAAAGTGAGGAATACACACGCACGCACCCTGGGACCAACCAAGCTTTAATTCACCTGCGTAACCCAGAAATCAACAGCAATTCAAGTGTCACCTGCAGCAGTCAGGGCTGTCAGCCTAGGGAGGGTGCATAGCTCAGAAACAGAAGGGATCTTTTGCATACAGAAGGGACTCAGCTACACAGGTCAATTATTATGTTATAAACGCGTTATACAAATGTGACACCAGAGGGCGGTGTAGAGCTGAAATCCGAAGTCATTGGTAAATTGCATTGGGAGCTAATTTTTCCAATAAGGTTTTTATAGTGGGTTTTTTTTAATCTGTGTAGATCCAGCCATGGTCTCAGGTTGAATCCCTAGTAGCTTCAATTACAAAAGGACCCACTTGACTGAGAATCTGGAGAGCTCAGCCACTTAAGGTAAACAGCGCTGGGCTGGGAAGACCAATGATCTGACTCAATATGAAGGTAGCGTCAGACGTTCACCCTCCTACCAAATTGCAGATGGGCTTTCAAGAGAAGGTGAAAGTCCTGCTCCAATTCGTGCTGCATTGGCTGGACCACGAGGCAGACTAGAGGACTAACTTTTTTGTCAGCGTCAAAAATGTTGCATTTTAAAGAGAGCAAACAAAGCAGCATCTTAATGAAGTAAGTCAAATCGTATCATCTCTATGCTTTTCTCAGTCATTCTACTAGAAGGGCTTTACTCCCCCCCCCATGTTGACTCCCGAAATTAGCAACTGTTGGGGGGGGGATCCCATTTTCTCTGGCATCTGTTGCATTTCACCCACCTGCCCCTGAACCCAGGGCAATGGCATTTCCTGCTACTCTACAGCAGCTTCTTATAAGAACATGAGAGCAATTCTGCTCGACCAGGCCACAGCCAAATTGGGTCCAGAATCCTGCTCCCAGAGTGTCCAGCCAGGACCTGGGTCCAACAGGATTCTCCCTATGTGAACCCCAGCATATTGCCTCTGAGAGTGGAGGCAGATCTCCACTAGCAACTGTGGTGGAATGAAGGATCTAGTACACCAGGCCTATGCAACTTCGGCTCCACCAAGCTGACTTCAGCATATGATGGCCCACCAAGGGCTTTATAAACCTCTTTGTTTTTTGCTGCCTGCCTAGGACGGCATGATTTTTTTTTGGGGGGGGGGTCCTATTGGCACAATGCAGGCTTCAATGAGGGCCTGCTTTAGCCATGCCTCAACCCAACTGCACTACCCACAACTAGGAATGTGTGCATGTGGTTTATGTGTGTTTAAATTAGCTTGAAGATGGACACATTTAATATTTTTTAAAGTTATTTTTATATTATTTATATTGTGGGGTTTGTTGTGCTTAAAGGAAGCTTAGGGACATGAAAAGTATTTCAGGGGTGTGATACTTCAGCTTATTTATTCTCTCTCTTTTTTGGCAACTGTGCTATTTCACTAGTTTACAATTCTATAAATGCCCATTGCAGAGTTGGAAGGGTCACCTAGTCCAACCCCCCGCAATGTAGAAATGTAGCACTGTAACATGTTCAAAGGGCTTCAACACACAGGCTGGGAGGGCCTGAAGACACCCAGGCTCACAAGCTCAGCTCTTCAGGGAAATCTCAACTCTCAATGATATGAAATAACACAGAAAAATTGAGAACATGGTTGTAGGAGGAAAAGTGCCGTCTGCAAACGTAACTGTTCAATTCATTTCAGGGTTTCCAAATGCTCCTGGGATAGAGGAAGCAACAGATGGAGCAAACTTCTGGAGACACATGCAGAATAAGCAGCACAAGCCAACCCTGCTCTAAACAAATAATGAGTGGACTATAGGGCTGAAGTGGCCTTTAGTTGCCCAGAGAATATTCATCTGTTTGTTTTGAGGGCTGTGTTCTGCTTCTCGTTTTCTAGCTAAGCTGGTGTCTGCTAGAAAACTTCCTAAGAAGTTCTTGCTACTGGGTATAACGTCCATCCCGAATTTAGAGTGGGGGATATTTTTTTTGCACAGGCATTGAAGGCTTGATAGGGTAACACAGCTCCCTGAGAACAGTTTTGGTCCCATGCATCAGTTCTGCTCGCACCCATTCCCAACAAGGGTGCAAAGTGTCTGCAAATGCTAATCAAGGACACCCTTCTGTTCCAGTGTGTTGCTGGACCCCATGAATTTCAGGGAGGAGACCCAGAAAGTCTGTTTCTATTTCAATTAGTTATTTGTACTCCCACCTGCCAAGGAAAAAAAAGGTGGCTGAAAGGGAAGTTCAAAAGGACACAGACAGGCACCACACAAAACCCACCTTAGAAAAGAGTATTTGATTGCCCGGAACATGAATGAAAACGCAAGGATGGAGAGCCTGTTCTGCCCCCCCCCCCAAATGATGATAGACTCTAGCTCCCATCAGCTCCAGTCATTGCTGGGATGATGGAAGCAGCAGACCAACACCATGTGGAGAGGCACAGGTTCCCCTGCCAAAATTTAAGAAGGAAGCCAAGCCAAGCCACAGGATCTCTGGAACAGGTGAAATGAAGGCACACAACAAGGTGACAAGAGCTGGCTTTCTTGGACTGAGCAAGCACTCCCCAAGCTTCTGTAGCTCAGATCTGCCCACGTTTGGATATGGCCTCCCAAAGTCTTTCCCCCTCCTCGTATTCATCAGACTCACACACCTAGGCATGCAAAGCTCACTTCCGGCCTTCTGAGGTTTTGCCCGCAAAGCAGAGCTCAACTTGCCCCCAACGGTGGGATCCAGTAGGCTGCGTGCAGCAGTCTCTTACCACGCAGAGCAGGATCCGTCTCTGGCTACTGGGAAAGCCAGGCTGCTCTGGCTGTTACAGGAAGGAGAGAGGAGAGCGCTTCCTGCTCCGTAGCCACATGACGGGCAAGAAAGCAGTCAAGAAAGCAGTCAAGCTCCCCCAGTGAATTCCAGGCTACTTACGTTGTTCTTTTGCCTCTGCTGCTCCACCGCATGTTTCAAGGAGCCCAGCTCCTTCTGGAGGCTGGCGATCTCCCCCTCTTTCCCCGTGATGCTGAATCCATACGAAACAGAAAGCGTCAGAAACACGCATTTCACTGAACCTTCAGAATCCCCCCTCCACGCAGAACATGGCTCCGTGACTCTGGAGGACTCCCCACCCCACTTGTCCCCTTCCATGGAAAATATGCCCAGAGAAATGTCAAGGTTTTCCCTTGGGCAGTGAAGGCTAGAAGCTTGCACAGTTTATAAATGTGACAGCCTAGGACTCAACTGCACATTACACTTGACAGTGTTTAATGGCAGCCTGGCAGCATATTTAGGAAGAGAAAAGGGCACTTCTGATGGGAGAGAACACAGGAGCGGGGAGGCAATTTAAGTGGGGAAGACCAGCTAGGGAAGAGAACTAGGAACACAGTATTATCCATTCCATCCAAAAGAAACATATTTGCCTTCACCCATGAAAAGGGAATATTACAGTTTAATTGGGGGTAAAAGTATTATTACAGATTGATTTACATTGCTGCTTACTTGCTAAAACTGGCTTCTAATTGACTACCAATACTTACAGCTGTAGAAGCTGTTCATTCCTGATGGCCAGAGATTCCTGAAAGAGATTAGGACACCTTATTTAAACAGAAGCAGGTAGGTGCCTGGCTTTTATCAGTATTAATTATGCAGCAGTATGTTGCTTTCGGCAGCAGCATCCAAAGGCTGGTTTGCCACACTGCAACCTGGTTTGCACAATCAACTCGTGGTCAACAGGCAAGGGATATGCACAAGCTGCAGAGCGGGCGCTTGAGCCCCTTTGTCAATACGTCTCTCTTCCAACCAGCTTCTCAAGGCTCAAAACACAGAGGCTGCAGTGACAGGTCAAAGGTGGGGCCTGCAGAAGGACCAATGCAAAGGGAGAGACAGCCGAAGCCTCTCCCTCCCTGAGAATCCACCAAGAAATCACGCAGTAAAATGTGTCCTCCCTCCCTCAACAGAACACAGGAAGCAGTTACTGCGGGTGATTTAGATCTTACTTCCCCGTAAATTTTGCCTCCTGAATGTTTTCAACCAAAATTATTTAAAATGCTGGCATGTATAAATACAACACAGCAGCCCCTCTATGTGCACCCCAAATCAGAAATTGGGAGAAATACCTGTTCGCCATTTTCCTGCTTTATTTCATGAATCTGTGCTCTTAGTAACCGATTCTCCTCCTGTGCGACCTGCAAGTGAGGACGATGTGTTAGACATGGCTGCCCATTCATCTCTCTTGTCCCTCTCCTCCTCCTCCTCCTAAGGCCCCTATGCTGTCACCTGCAACTCTTTCCTTTGGTGAGAAACTTCTTTCCCCCTCTCATCTAGTAAGATCTCCATCTTTTGCATTTCTTCTTGCTTCGTTTTCAGTCTGCGGACACAATTTAAAAGTTATTCACATACCTTTCTCGCATACGATCAGGTCTGCAGTTTATTTACTCATTTATTGAGGTTGCTTTTGTTATGTGCATCCTAATTCTCTTTACCCAAATAAGCCAAAAGTGGTTCACAGAGCAGGTAACATGCTGGTTTTATGTAAGTTAAGGAAGGATCACAGTATTTACAGAACCTCCCAGATTTCTCTGCATAAGTGCTCAGATGATAATTCTTGCCAGTCTGTGTTGTGGCAGACATGTGAACTGGCAAGCAGATACTGAATTATTTGACACACTGCCCAAGATAGAAGAGTTTTATTCTACATGACCAGGGAGCAAAGTTTGGGCTGAGTTGTATGGAAACAGTTTTGCATGGACATTGTTTTTCCCAAGTAACTAATGACGGCTGCTCTTGCTCATCTGCCTGGCAACAAATGATGTGCCAAACTTTCACTGCACATTTGAAGGAGATTAGAGAGAAGCAGCTCTTCAGGAAGGTGCAGAATGCTACTCTAGACAATGCCAAATACTAATTGAAATGTGGTCATGAGTGTGCTCTCTCTCTCTCACACACCCCCCCCCAAGAGTATAGCCATCACACAAAGCTGGATGAAAGAGCAAAGTAACTGTGGTAGATGCTCCACTCGGTTTACTTACAGAGCCTCGAGGTCCTTGATCGACGAAGAAGCAGAAACCTGACAGGGAAGAAAGGATTTGCTTTCATTGTGGCAGTGCAGCTAACAATGTCATGACCCCTGCCTGGTTTTGACTGCTTAGACAGGGCAAGGATAGGAATGCAAGAAGCTGCCTTATACTGAGTCAGACCCTTGATTCATGCAGCTCAGTATCCGTGAACACTGACTGGAAGAGGCTCTCCGGGGTTCCAGGTAGTGTCTCATGTTCCCACCTAAAGATATTGGGGAGTAAAGATATTGGGACCTTTTGAACGCAGCACAGGTACTTTGTCACTAAGGTGTTGCCTTTCCTGGCAAAAGCTTTAAAGGTAAAGGTAAAGGTACCCCTGACCATTAGGTCCAGTCACGGACAACTCTGGGGGTTGGGGTGCTCATCTCGCTCTATAGAATCCTAGAGTTGGAAGAGACCCCAAGGGCCATCCAGTCCAACCCCCTGCCAAGCAGGAAACACCATCAAAGCATTCCTGACAGATGGCTGTCAAGCCTCTGCTTAAAGACCTCCAAAGGAGACTTCACCACACTCCTTGGTAGCAAATAGGCCGAGGGAGCTAGCGTTTGCTCGCAGACAGCATCGGGGTCATGTGGCCAGCATGACTAAGCCGCTTCTGGCGAACCAGAGCAGCGCATGGAAATGCCATTTACCTTCCCGCCGGAGTGGTACCTATTTATCTACTTGCACTTTGATGTGCTTTCGAACTTCTAGGTAGGCAAGAGCTGGGACCAAGCAATGGGAGCTCACCCCATCGTGGGGATTCAAACCACCAACCTTCTGATTGGCAAGCCCTAGGCTCAGCGGTTTAGACCACAGCGCCACCCGCGCCCCCTACAGCAAAAGCTTTAGGATGCATTAAACAAACTCTGAAAGGAGAGACAGGAAGCACAGCAAGTAGCCCCCACCTGCTGAGAGTTCAGCTGCTCGAGTTCCTTGACTTTGTTGTTCAAGTGCTGCAGTGTATCCTGTTGTCCCTAAGGGCATTTTTAAAAAGGGAGAAAGAACACCAGATCAAACATGCAATCTCTGCACTCTTGTAGGCTCCAAGAGAGCTTTCAGCACTTCACAAGGCTTTACCTGAAGCCACTCTCCTTTCTTGGCAATCTCACTCTCCTTTTCTCTCAATGACACCTCCATACTTGTCACCTGCTCCTCTTTCCTCTTCAATCTGCAAGAGGAAGCACAAGAGAAGAAAAAAGTCTCTTTTTAAAAAATACAGATTTAACACTGACAAACAACCGTCAAAAGATGTGATTAGAAGCTTTTGGTGTGCTGCCACTGTGTCACTGCGCTGTTGCCTTGGAACAGGCCAGCATTTATAACCTGGGTCAACGTCTTTTGTTGTGTGCGCCCATAAGAACACAAGAAGAGCCTTCTGGATCAGGCCAGTCGCCCATCTAGACCACCACCTTGTTCTTGGACTGGTCACCGAGATGCCTGCGGGAAACCTGCAAGAACATTTCCCCCTTCTGCAGTTTGTAGCAACTGATACCCACATGCAATACTGTCTCCGACTGTGGAGGCACAGCACAGACATAAATCAGGCCCATAGCATGCAGGAGTTCAATGGGTAGAAGCAGAAGTACGACAACAACAAAATTATGTGCCAAAACAGAACTCTTGTGGTATTAAAGGCCTTGTTCTCTGGCTGGCACTCTCCGCTTTCTTCTTCAGGAAAGGGCCAAAATATTCCTGTCCTGGAAAGCATTTTGAGAGGTGAGCATTTCCTAGTTCTAACACTAGAACTTGCAGACATCCGGCAAAATTGAACGTTGGACGATTACGGACAGATAAAACAAAGTACTTCTTCACACAACCCTGCAGATGGTGACAGGAGTCACGAAATTAAAAGACGCCTGCTTCTTGGGAGGAAAGCAATGACAAACCTAGACAGCATCTTAAAAAGCAGAGACATCACCTTGCCAACAAAGGTCTGTATAGCTAAAGCTATGGTTTTCCCAGTAGTAATGTATGGAAGTGAGAGCTGGACCATAAAGAAGACTGATCGCCGAAGAATTGATGCTTTTGAATTATGGTGCTGGAGGAGACTCTTGAGAGTCCCATGGACTGCAAGAAGATCAAACCGATCCATTCTGAAGGAAATCAGCCCTGAGTGCTCACTAGAAGGACAGATCCTGAAGTTGAGGCTCCAGTACTTTGGCCACATAATGAGAAGAGAAGACTCCCTGGAAAAGACCCTGATGTTGGGAAAGATGGAGGGCACAAGGAGAAGGGGGCGACAAAGGACAAGATGGTTGGACAGTGTTCTCGAAGCGACTGGCATGAGTTTGGCCAAACTGCGGGAGGCAGTGGAGGATAGGCGTGCCTGGCGTGCTCTGGTCCATGGGGTCACGAAGTCGGAACTATGGAACTCACTCCCACAGGAGGCAGTGAGGATCACCACCATAAATTAATTTAAAAGAATATGAGAGAAATTTATGGAGGAGGGGGCTATCGACAGCTACCAGACATGGCGGCTATGCTCTGCCTTGAAAGCTGAAGGCAGAAATGCCCATGAATGCCAGTTACCGGAAATTGCAGCAGGAGGAGAGTCGCTGGTGCTGGAATCCTGCTTTGGGGCTTTCCATAGGCATCTGCTCAGCCACTGTGAGAACAGGATGCCGGATTAAATGAGCCACTGCCCTGATCCAGCAAGCTCTTCTTATGACCTTAGGCAGTGATACGGCTTATTTTATTTGTGCTGCTGGGCATTTTGATTTTATTGGTTTATGCTGAATTGAATTTAGGAGGTTATGCTTTGGAATTTTTATGACTCTGTGGATTGTTAGATAGAATTTAGTTAGGTTTTTTTTAAAAAAAAAAAAGTGGAAGGGTGTTGTGTTCTTCCTCCCCCCCCCCCCCTGTTTTTGCCATTGCTATTTTTTTGCAGCAGCTTTTATATTATATTTATATTTTTAATTTATATTTATTTTAAACAGACCTTTTTGAATGGCTTGGGGAGGGGGAGAGAGAATGGTACATCACGACAGTTTTCAAATTAACTTATTACAAGAAAATGCTGGCAGACCAACTCTATGGGGCATATGGGTGCTTTTTGTTGCTGTTCATGCTTTGGAACAATAATTGCGAAGAAAATGTATAGCCATATGTTGTTTTCGGTTTATTGTGATGCTACTACCCCTCGAAGCTCATACTAATGCACAAAGCTGCAGGATCTTTTCCCAGCTCAGCAACCCAAGGTCCTTTTAACTGGAATCGCCAAGGATTAAACACGATGACTCTCTGCTTATGCAGCACCGACCACAATCCACATTATCAGAAACCAACTGAAATAGTTAAAGGTATTCTGAACCTCTGGATGCAACATCTCCATGTACTGGTGCTCTTTGTTACAGAAAATGGCAATTTATCTAATGTCAAAATTATCTAAGTGCTTTCCCCCTGCTTTTAAAGTCTTAGCCTTAGATTAACCTCAGAGTGCACAATCAGAGATTGAGGGCAGGTTAAGGAGTTCTCAGATTCTAGAGCTGTTTGCTCATAAATCAAGATCAGTCACAAAAAGGTACCTGTAGGGGGGGGAAAACCCATTATCATGTTAACAAGGACACCTGCAGTGTTACAAACCAGCAAACAACACTTACAGATTCTGAAGATCTCTGACTTCTTGGGCAGCTGATATCTACAGAAAGAGTACACAACACAAGAGTTATTCTGAAAAGAAGCACTAAGTAAACGTAAACAGTAATGTCCCTACACCCCTCAAAAGCATCAAATCTGAGGATAACAAACCAAAAAAGATGCAAAAAGAGAAGTAGCCCCTGAAGAAGAAAAAAATGCGAATTTCTAGAAGTAACTGAAAGGGGTTAAACTCTATGGTCCAATAATCTGCCTATATCATTTCTTTCACATTTCAAATCACTATTAGGAAAAGCTCTTGTTTCTGTAAGCCATTTTGAACGCAGACATGAGCACAAATATTTTAAACGCATTAAATCAACATATCCTTAACCTGCTATTCCTATTCCCAAATGCCAGGAGATTAGCCACTGTCCTTCCAGTCTCACAGTCCGGAGGATCTGCAGCCCAGAGAGATAACAGATTGTTTTAAGTCCATCCAGAGGCTAAGACCAGCTTGAAAGAATTAAGGTTTGAAAGTTAAAACATCACACTCTAAGCCATCACTTCCCAGTCTTGGGTACTGCAGAAACTGTAGGACTACAACCCCCATCGCCCACAGCTAGTATGACCAGTGGTCAGAGATGAAAGGAGTTGTAGCTCAGTAACACCTGGGGACCCAAGGTTGAGAAAGGCTGCTTTAACCACTGGCATGCATTGCCATCTCTGAAATCAAGGTTAAGTTTTATCTCGCTAACACAATTAAAAAATTATTTCCAGTAGCACCTTAGAGACCAACTGAGTTTGTTCTTGGTATGAGCTTTCGTGTGCATGTACACTATCTGAAGAAGTGTGCATGCACACGAAAGCTCATACCAAGAACAAACTCAGTTGGTCTCTAAGGTGCTACTGGAAATAATTTTCTATTTTGTTACAATTAAAAACTTTTAGTGAGATGACTATGCCAGAGCCAGGTTTGGCTCAAAAGGCTTTTATTGTAGCAGAACAAAGTCCAGCTTGGGGTTGATGGAAGAAAGGGACTAGGGCAAAGTCCCAAACCTGGGTCTCCGGCTGTTGTTGGACTACAACTCCCATTAACCCTAGCTAGCAGGACCAGTGGTCAGGGATGATGGGAACTGTAGTCCAAAAACAGCTGGGGACCCAAATTTTGGAAACCCTGGACTAGGGTATCAATTTCTCCCCCTTCTCTGGATTTTAATCCCAAGATGAAGAGCTAGAATGGCCAAGGGAGAAGGTGCAGAATGTCAGGATTTCCTACAAAGCAATCTCAAGACCGCAAGTGCAACACTTGTATTGGCCGCCCAATAAATGCCGCCGTGTGGCTTCTAGGCCCTTATAGCTGCATCTGTTCAAATGCTGCAGAGAGAGCAACAGTTCACACTGCCTCCTAAGACGGAAGAGTAAGCGAAGACACCTCCTGGGATGACAAGGAATCCACGCAGTTCAGAAGGAAGAGCAAGGGCATTTTAATGCCACAGGCTCAGCTAGATGCCAGAGGCCCCTTGCTCATGCACTTGCCCCATTCAACTCTCCCATGCTTTACGCCCTCATGCGCCACCACCCACACCAATGTGCCGTCTGTCATTTATTTTATTTTATTTAAATTATTACATTTATTTCCCGCTTAATATATGAAATGCCTCATGTGGCCCTAAACCTGCGTACCTATAAACACTTTCCAGATCAAGCTTCATGGGTGCGTCCCCCAAGGAAAACGGGGCATTATCTGGAAGCTAAGTTTCCCCCCCCCCCCCAGCCCCGCTTTCAGAGAAGCCAAGCTCACCTCACGGGTGCCCTCTTCCATAACAAATTAAGACAAGACCAAATATGCTCCATGTAGCCCAATACGTCCCCCCTCCAAAAAGATACTAATGTTGAGCTCCAGACAAAATGTATAGTAGCACACAGCTGTCTGATAACCTCCTGTGCCACGCACTCAGATTATTTAGGTAGAAAAGTGATTCCTGCACTGCAGGGGGTTGGACTAGATGACCCCTGGGGGTTCCTTCCAATGCTATGATTCTAAGAGGGTGCTATACTCTTGGACACGTAACCCCAGTGGTTTCAAACCACCCTGAGATCTACGGACATAGGGCGGTGTACAAATTTAATACAGTCGTACCTTGGTTGTCAAACGGAATCCGTTCCGGAAGTCCGTTTGACTTCCAAAAACGTTCTGACAACCAAGGTGCGGCTTCCGATCGGCTGCAGGAACTTCCTGCACTCAGTTGGAAGCCGTGGAAGCCGCGTCGGATGTTCGGGATCCGAAGAATATTTGCAAACCGGAACACCACTCACTTCCGGGTTTGCAGCGTTCGGGAGCCAAAACGTTCGAGTCGCAAGGCGTTCGGGATCCAAGGTACGACTGTACATAATAATAAAAACAAATTTTGAAAGCTTCTTCCTGCTGAAACTCTTTCCACATAGATGTGTACCCCTGCCATGGGGCTCTCTGCACATGGCAGGGAATTCTAGGCAATGTCCCAGAGTGCTTTGCTCAGCTCCTGACAGGTGCCAAGACGACTTTGCAAGTGCTCAGTGTAAGGGTAAGGATACAGCCACTGCTTGGCTATGGATTGCAGGGCTGTGCATGAAGGGAAGGGGGTGCTGTGGCAATTCAGCCGTAGCCCATATGCTTCGCCGGTTGTGGGCGGGGACAGGTTTTAACTCTGGTCTCTCCAGATAAATAATTAGGTAACAGGTGAAGGAAAGGGCCACTGCTGAGATCCCAGAAAGTGAGTGGAGGTGGGTGACTTGTATGCTCTGAAGTCGCTCCCAGGAACTTAAAACAGGGCTGACTCCCCAAGGGTGTGCGTAAGACTGCAGTCCTTACTCTAAGCAGCGGAAACTCCTGGGACTGTTTCAGACGCAATGTGAAATCAGTTCCCCACTGCATGAAGACCCTCAGGCTTGTGCGTACCCCCCTTCCTCCTCTGGCATGCAACCAGGCGGAAGAGACTGCTTAAACGTGGGTGCAGGGGCTTTCAAGACACACTGTGAAACAAATCACTCACAGTTTTATTATGTGCTCGTGAATTTTGATTTCCTTTTAACAAGTCACCTGACGGAATAGTTGAGAATGCCTCTTTCGCCGAGCGACAAGCTTTTAATTGTTAATCTGAATGTTTAATCGATTAGACATATATCTCATGGTTCATTCAGCGGCAGCTGGCGCCCACCAGGGACTAACAGGGAACAAGGCAAGGGGGCACAAAAAGTAAGGGCAGCTAACAGCCAATGGCAGTCAGAGTAAGCTAATTCTGGTCTTGTTCCCATCCTTCCTGATGCTCAGTTCTACAAGGACAACACTGAGGCTAAGAGGACAGCCAATGCCACCTCCTGGACTGGATGTAAGTAGGAAGGGAGGCAGGCAGGGGCTGGCTGATGTTGGTGGGGCAGCACCCCATTCACCCAGTGGTCAAGCCTCCCCTGGGTTCAATGGCAGTGCATGAAAAAGCCAGGCCTCTCCCAGCAAGAGCCCCCACCCCACCCCCCAGACAGATAGGAAAGGAGGAGCCATACTGCAGGAAGAGGAAGACTGCAAAGCAAAGGACTCCCTTCCAGCTGCCGGATCAATACCACTTTACCTGTGTGTCCTTTCCAAGCTGGGCCTTTCCTATTTCTTCTTTCAGAGCCTCTATTTCCTGTGCCAAACCCTTTTCAATGACAAAACAGACAAGGTTGTACAATGGAGACAACACATCCCACAAAAATGAGAAAAAGGAGGGTGCAAAAAATTCGGCCACAAAAAGGGCAATGCAATGACAAGCACACATAACACACAAGAAAGGCAGATAACACACAGATCCAGCACCTACCTGGACAGTTTTTTCCTTGGTGGCAACTTTAAGGACCTCAGCCTGAAGCAGTTCCTCCACAGACTTGATTTTCCCATCCTTCTCACTAATTCTTTAGCAAAGAGAGAGAAAAAGGAGTAGAGAGGTTAAGAAACTCAGTGGTACAGATACGCTCAGTGGTACAGCATTGGAAGGGGGGAAGGCATTTGCGCAGGGTGGGAAAGAAATGCTTCAGGAAGTTGCTGAGGAATATAATGCAATAATGCCCAAATGAATCAGAGCAAGCATCAAGTTGGTATTTTTAGGTATAAAGTAAACTGATTCACAACTGAAAGAGTAGAGCGGCATCTGCTGGTAGAGAAGCTTCTGTTTAAAGAAAAGCAATTTCTGCAAGTAATCTCCTTCAAATAATACAGCACTGCTGCTATTACTGCAGGACATTCTTTCTTGTTTTAAAACAAGGTTGGGTTTTCACCCAATGCCAGTGCAGCTGCTGGCACCCGACTTGAAAGCTACCTGGGACTTTAAAAAGGAAATCCCAAAAGTTATAAATCTCCTGCAAACAATCCAACTTTATTCTGTGTGCACTGGCGTGACCTGAGCAAGCATACAGGGGGGAAATTTTGTTTCAACACACAAGTAGATGATATTATTGTTTTATTTAGGTCGGGGAGGGGGGCTGAGCTGGCCCAAAAATCAGCTGGATCCCAAGTTGGCTCCATTATGGTCACATGACAGCACTGGGTCAGCTTCGGTTCTGACTACTGTATTAGCTCCAGAATGGTGAAGGGATCTGCCTGTCCTCCTCCCTTCCACCCCCGTTGTCAAGCTTGGCAGGACTATGGATGCAGTGATGGCCCCGCTGCTCTGCTAAGCCCTGCTGGGCAGCAGCCTCAATTTAGGCTGCACCCTGAAGCCTTTCATTTCACAATCATGGTTTCTTCTGAAGAGCCAAATGCAGCAACTTCGAACATCCCACTGCACAGATTATATTCTAAAGTCTGGGTGTTTCTGTAGTAAAAGCCTGCCCACACAGGCTTCGTGGACAACAGAGACGTAAGGGTAAAGAGGGCTTTCAAACTGAAGAAAAGGTAATGTGCTTCTACTTACACTTTTTGTAATTCTTCCACCAACGTTGCAAAGGAAACCTTGGGGTACAAAAGCAAGAAGGGCGGGTGTTTAGAGAGAAAGTCAGAATACTGAAGCTAGCAGATGGTAACCAGCTCTCACCAACTTTGCTGATGGAGTTCGTTTTGGAAAGCTAATCAGTCCAATATTTTTAATCGGACTAAACTGTAGCATTTTGCAGTACCTGTAATTAGTTCTTTGCAAAATTTAAGAGTAAGCTTGAGGAATACAGGTGTCCTCACCAAACAGAGGTAGGGCAGCTTTATGAAGGATACTTTGCAAGCTCCTGTTGTAATGGAATCTCACTGAGACCCACAATTTCCCTTCTTCTGCAATGCTACTGTACCTTGGGAGGGCACTTAGAAAGTGTGGGACTTTGCTGCACGGCCAAAGGTTTTACCTTTGCATGACTTGACCGACAGGTTCTGCTTACACTCTGAAGACAGTCAACAAGGTTGAATGCAACCTTTTCCACAAGCCCAACTGGGTAATGACTTGGATGGCTGCCTATTTTCCCGCATGTGGCTTGGCTCACTTGTTTGACTTCTCCAAAGATGTTGACAAGTTTGCAACATTAAACCCCTACTCCCTTTGTCAATGTGGGATGTAAACACAGAGCAGCCAAACACAAGATTCCTAGAGTGGACATGAAGGTGTCTCAGTCCTCCAGCCTTAACTTCCTTTTTACCTGGACTGAGACAACTTCCTCTATCTAACTGGAGATGGGTGTGGCTTCACCTAAGCAGGTTTACACAAAACCACAGGAAGCAGACTCCATCTTCCTCATTTTGCCTCGTCTTTTGAACAAGCAGGATGCTCTCTCTCAGCTTGCAGCTGAGAGGAGCAGAGGTGAAGCCTGTTCCCCTATGGAATCAGCTTCACTACATGTAAATACATTTATCTAAGCCTGTCTGCCTTTCTGAGACTGTATGCTGTAACTCAGGATGCCTGTAAGTAAACTCTTTTATGTCTTATAAACAGTACTGTGTTGTGTCTTTACTTTTAAGAGGGAAGAAGGGGAATATACCAGGAATATATATTTCTTATAGAGGCTTTAGCAAGCCTATGCAAGCGCGTCTGCTGTGTTTTAAAAGGGAATGTAACTCTGCTAAGTTTGGAGCTTGTTAACTCAAGCTGGGATGAAATATAAAAAATAATATATCATCATCCACACTCCTAAACATTCCCACAGTCAACACGGGCAATAGCTGCAAGTAGAAGTGCAGTGAAACCATCAAGAGTCGATGACTGCTCCAGGGCCAGCAGTGCTGGGGAAGGACTTGCAGAAAGTCACAGCAACTACTTTCTAGTTTAGAAAAACCTTCACCATGCTTTGAATGGGCTTCAGAGGATCGAGGGCAGAACTTAGAACAGATGGCATCACCTCTTGCTAGCTTTGCTGATGGAAAGGGTACCCACAATCTGAATGTTGGTCAATTATATTTTTAGATCGGATTAAGCAGCAGTAATATTTGCATCACGTGTCACACAAGGGCTAATGTAGACATAACTGCAACTGCCGTTTATGCATATACAACAGCTCACATGCAATCTTTCTCATCATGGAAGTAGGCCACGGAGATCTTCTGAGAGCGTCTCTTTACACTATTCCTCTGCTCATGTGGAGTAAGACATTTGTGCAGGCATTTATTTACAGGGGTTAGCAGACTGCAGTAATGTCAGCAGTTAACTCTTCAAGGCCCCAATTCTTTGGAATCCAACTGAACGAAAAGCGCGAGGCAAAAGCAATGAGACACATTGCAAAAAGGAAGCAGCAATTTCAGGCGAAATCCTCCGACAGGGATTGACTTAACAGCAACCAATATTAAAACCTTTCTTAACAAAACAAAACCAAGGCAACGTACCTGCTCTGTTTGTACTCTCTGCAGATTTTCAACTTCACTTTTCAAGGATGCGTTCTCTGTTCTCAGTGCCTTTTAAGAGGAAAACATTTTCAACACAGTACTGACACTTTGGAAGAGTTAATTGCAACCACAAAAGGGAAGACGATACATTTGCCAAGAACAACATTCTATTATGGCTGCTGACTTATCTGACAACATTTTTAACGTATGGAAGTCGCGGTTTACATGGCTGGTTCCCTTTCCTGACATCATCTTTGTTTTGTACCCTAGCATCTCTCCCCAAGAATAAAACCTTTAAAGTGGTGGTTCTCACCCTGTGAAACATCTCAGAAAAAGACTGTCCTAGTCTTATCCACTGATACGTGCCCTTGGGTTTCAGCCTGCAAGGAGCGCAGCAACATTTACCCAGCCCAAACAGAATAAGCAGGTCAAAGGAAGAGATTCACACCCAAGATCTAAGCATCACACGCTCCTTCAAGCTTACAAAGCTCGGCCGGTAGATAAGTACCAATGGGGCACACAGGAGAGTCTGAATGGAAGGCTTTCACTTTTCTCAAGTGTAGAAAGAAGAAAGCGAAAGGAAAAAAGCTTGCCCTGTAAGATTAAAGTCCATAACTACATTCTTAAAGGGATTGCAACTGGAAAAAGATTGTGCTGCTTTTCAGACAGGGATTACAGTCATACCTTGGATCCCGAACGCCTTGGTACTCGGACGTTTTGGCTCCCAAACGCTGCAAACCCAGAAGGGAGTGTTCCAGTTTGCGAACGTTCTTTGGAACCTGAATGTCCAACGGGGCTTCCGCTTGGCTGCAGGAGCTTCCGATAGGCTGCAGGAGCTTCCTGCAGCCAATCAGAAGCTGCGCTTTGATTTCCGAACGTTTTGGAAGTCGAACGGACTTCTGGAACGGATTCCGTTCAACTTCCAAGGTACGACTGCATCTGGAGTCTGGTGCAGCTGGGTTACCCCCCCCCCACTCCATCTTGCTCCCCTCCCTTTATAGACTACAAAACATGGGTTTGCCACTGCCGCACTCTTTAAGATCTTCAGTTACAGGTAGGTAGCCGTGTTGGTCTGCCATAGTCAAAACAAAATAATAATAAAAAATTCATTCCAGTAGCACCTTAGAGACCAACTAAGTTTGTTCTTGGTATGAGCTTTCATGTGTATCTGAAGAAGTGTGCATGCACATGAAAGCTCATACCAAGAACAAACTTAGTTGGTCTCTAAGGTGCTACTGGAAGGAATTTTATTTATTTATATATATACTTTAGTAAGATCTTCAGTTGCTGATTTCACCTCCTGCCACTAACTGCTGTGTAAGATATTTAACTAGTTCTGTGACTGGACTCAAGATGGGGCAGAGGTAGTCCTCTTCCTTTGCCAGTCTTTCACTGAACCTCAACCTAAGCTGAGTTGCTGGATTTAACAGCCCATTATGTTTCCAGAGAGAGCGGGGAAGAGAACAGAGCAACTGAGGCAGGACAGCTATGGAGAGACAGAACAGTAGAAAAGGGGAGCTTGGGACAAAAGTGAAGCAGCAGCTGCTGTTGCTATACTCTGGGCATGTAACTACCCTGTGGTGGAGCGAGACACACTGTATTAGCACCCAATGCCACACTGTTCATGCACTGGGCACGCCTGACTCTTAAGAAGAGAGCTTACCTTTAGCTCATCTTCTTTATTTGCCATCTCTATGAGTCCAGCTTCAAGGAGTTCCTCAACCGTCTTTATTTTGTCATCCTTGTCTGTCATGCTGAGGAGGAGTTGAAAAGGATGTTCAGAACTTCAACTCAAAATCAACTGGTGCTACCAGGACGACAATCCTATGTTCATTTGTTTGGGTGTATTGCCTGCTGAAGCCGGTGGGCACTGGCAGCGAGCAAGCAGGAACATACGAAGCAGCCATAAAATGAGAGTCGTTTAGGCCCGCACTGTCTCATTTAGCAGATGATGGTTCTTGGGGTGTCTTAGGCATAGCAGTTGTTCCCAGTCCAGGTACTGAAAACCTGTTAACTGGAAATGCTAGGGATGGAACCTGGGACACTCTCCATGTCAAGCATGCACCTTAGCACAGAGGTATGGGGTCCTCCCCCTGCTAGGCTGCAGGTACTTAGCACAAAACACCTACAGATTTATTATTCTTAATAAGATTAGCTGCTATGTTTGCTTGGGGGGGGGGAGTTTCCTTGTGAAATAAATGAGCGGCTACCTACTGCCCCAGCTCTTACCTTCTTTCCATTTGCTCCAACAAATCCTTATTAGTCTGAAAGCAAGAGAGAGAGAGAGAGAAGTCATGCTTAATGCTGGTTTGCAGCTCTAGTGAGCAAGGGAACTGCTCAGAATCCGGCTGTTTGCATTTGTGCTGATTATCTGAAGCGCCGATGCAGAAAAGCCGTGAGGGCCAGCCTCAAACATTAGAAAGTCTGAAGCTGAAAATCCCCCTCCCCAGCCATGATAATAATCATGTTAAAAGGTGATTAGATTTCTTTCAAAGATGCTCCAAAACTGCCATGCGTTGCCTAGCAGTACAAATGGCCCAGATATCCTGATTCCTATTAAGTAGGAATTCTGGAACTGCTGCTTTTATCCAAGCCAAATAGAACATGTTCCCAGCTCTCACTGTTACAGTTAATATTTCAAAGCAAAGTGGCAGATTATGCTAAAGATAACTTGAGAACGAGAGAACAGATAAGGGCTTCCTGGAGCCAAGGAGATGCTTTCTTACTCCCTAACATACCTCACCCCAGTCTCTGTACCCTTAGATCAGGCATAGGAAAACTCGGCCCTCCAGATGTTTTGGGACTACAACTCCCATCATCCCTAGCTAAAAGGACCAGTGGTCAGGGATGGTGGGAGTTGTGGTCCCAAAACATCTGGAGGGCCAAGTTTGCCTATGCCTGCCTTGGATTGTTGTTGTTTAGTCATTTAGTCATGTCCGACTCTTCGTGACCCCATGGACCAGAGCACGCCAGGCACTCCTGTCTTCCACTGCCTCCTGCAGTTTGGTCAGATACTAGATACTAGCCACCAAAATCCTCTGAACAACATTTCTCCACACCTTGTAATTATTACACTATTTTGTCATTTTGACAGAATAAGCTTTGATTCATTCAATGAGCTAGTCTCCAGTTTAAAAAAAGATTACTTGCAAGCAACATCACCTACTTTCCTTTGTTAAGACATAAAAGCCCCCCCCCCTTCTGTAATAAATGTAAGATTATTGCCTCCACATAGGAGCCACTTGCCAAAGAAAAATGAATTTTTAAAACATCCTTTACTACTTAAATAAATTTATTTTGTGTTTAAGCGATTCTGATTTGGTCCCTTGCACTCCTGCTAAACTAATATAGCCTGAATGCAAGATGTCGCAACCTTTCTGCTCTTTCCCCCATTCCCAGAATCCTGCCCTTCCTTCGAGCAGAACTCTGTATGCCCTGCACTAAGAGAAACTAGAAAAATTAATTGAAATCTAACCAATTAACAGATCTTTGCATGATTTATTCTACTTCTGCTGTACATATGAAGGGCTAAGGAGTTACACAATGCAGTGAAGCTCCCTCCCGGGCTATTTTTTAAGTGCTGGAGATCCTGTTCAGCAACCCCCCTTTTCAGTTCTCAAGATTTCACATTCTCCTGCAGCCAATGGGAAGCTGCACACGCCTCCTCCGCGCCAGAAATAGTGTTTGCGCATGCGTGCGCACGCACACACTCCAGCCAACTGCGGCGTCTCCTGGACCGTGAACCGGCCCAAGCCGCAAAAACTTTGCTGACCCCTGAGTTAAACTATTGTAGCAAATAAAACGATGAGCTCTGTGGCAGATCAAGGAAGACCCATTGGAATTGATGGACACGGGTAACTTAGGTCCAGTAATTTGAATGGGTCTGCTCTGAGTAAGACTATGTTGGAGAAATCTCCCAGTTACAGGTGAAACTCGAAAAATTAAAATATTGTGGAAAAGTCCATTTATGTAAGCAATTGTTTTCATTAGCTACTGGAGTTTAATATATGAGATAGACTCATGACATGCAAGGCGAGATATGTCAAGCCTTTGTTTGTTATAATTGTGATGATTATGGCGCACAGCTGATGAAAACCCCCAAGTTGAAATTGTTAATTTGGGGTTCTCGTCAGCTGTACGCCATAATCATCACAATTATAACAAATAAAGGCTTGACATATCTCGCTTTGCATGTCATGAGTCTATCTCACATATTAGTTTCACCTTTTAAGTTGAATTACTGAAAGAAATGAACCTTTCCACGAAACTCTAATTTTTCGAGTTTTACCTGTACTTACAATGGGATATTGTTCCATAGATGTTGGCAAGAGCCAACTTGGCCGGCTGCACCTGCAGGACCTGTGCACCCAAATGTGGCTGCTCCTTCGTGGCAAGAAGTGAAGGGCAAAGAAATCAAAGAAGCCGAAAGAGCTAAGCAAACTGTTGCTCCCAAAATGCTCCCTTTCAAGCTAGCTGATGGGGGCGGCAGCACTTCTAGTTCTTTGCGGATTCCCTTTTCCCAGGAGCTGCACCAAAACAACCATTTCTAGGTCAGGTAGCCTGAGATCAGAGGGGCTTATGCTCTGCCATCTGGAGCAGGCATGGCATACAGTGGCCCCAACATCTCCATTCCCAGCCCCTGAGCCTCAAACGCAAACCAAACCCTCTTGTTATCCAAGCAAAGAGTAAAGCTAAGGTTCACCCAGACCCTGGAGGTCTGGCCTACTCAGCAAGATCTAGTAGATAACACAAGCAGCTGGTGCTCTCCACCCTGGCCAAGGGACCAGCAACCCTGATCATCACAGTATTGTTCACCCGTCTGAATATTGTAATACTGTACTGCCAGAGGCATAAGCAACTAAAGGCATCCGTTACTGAAAACGTCACCTAGAGCACTGCTGGCATTTGCGAAGCAGGAAAAGCCTATTAATGTGCTCCAAAGAGTTGTTGGGCCTGCATGTTCTCAACGTGCATGCGTCGTTTTTGTATATTTCAGATTGTTTACTCCAACTCCCCCCCCCAAAGACACAGAATCACAGAATCTCAGAGTTGGAAGAGACCACAAGGTCCATCCAGTCCAACCCCCTGCCAAGCAGGAAACACCATCAAAGCATTCCTGACAGATGGCTGTCAAGCCTCTGCTTAAAGACCTCCAAAGAAGGAGACTCCACCACACTCCTTGGCAGCAAATTCCACTGTCAAACAGCTCTCACTGTCAGGAAGTTCTTCCTAATGTTTAGGTGGAATCTTCTTTCTTGTAGTTTGAATCCATCGCTATGTGTCCGCTTCTCTTCACAATACATAATGGTATTGTGAGAGGATAAGAATCAATCATAGAATCGTAGAGTTGGAAGACACCCCAAGAGTTATCGAGTTCAACCCCTTCCAATGCAGGAATTAGTGGCCAAATGAAGAAATAGTGGCCAAATGAAGTGGGGGATCCATTTGGCTGTTTCCTACCCTGAAGTTGTATGATTAAGAGAAAAAGACTCGATATTATAAGGGGATGCTTTTTGCTACATGCATTCTAACCATGCCCATGGAGGACCAGAGTCTTATTTTTCAATTAATATCTCATATAATTAACATTAATATACAGTATTACATAAACGGCATCCTACCCAGAATTAGTTCCAAACTCAGTTCTATAAGCAACTAGAAGACACAGGATAAACATCCTTTAACCCTCTGCTGGCTCCCACACCCTCAAATCAGCTGCATCTACATCAGCAGCCATTTCTGAACAAAGATAGTATTATTAGCAGCAATTTGTCTGCCATACCTGCTCAGACAAGAGAGCCTGCAGCTTCTGAACTTCCAACTGCAGCGCTTTGTTTTGATCCTTTAGAACCTGAAATGAAAATCGCCAGACGGCACTGTCAGTTTGGAATTCTGTACCCAGACATTGCTCCTGCAATTTTCTTTGTGTTATTGGAAGAGAAACGGTGGTTCTGATGAACAGCAATTGACAGAAATGTTAAGAGAGTCCCAATTCCTGTTCGGGTTGGCTATCTATCCACTGAATTGAAAAGGGTGGATCGGCACCATGATTATGATGACAGCACTTCTGGGAAGGGTCTTCGCTTTAACCCGCTTATGGCGATACCAGCTTGCTCCAGGCGATCCCAAGGGGCACTTTGTACTGGAACAGCCTATGTGGAGTGCTTTGAACACAGGGGAAAGTGCTTTGATGGAGCAGAAGGAATAAGGGGAGGAAGTACAGATTTGATCTTGGGGGGTGGGGGGTGGGAAGAGACACTGAACCTATGAAGCTGCCTTATGGCAAATCAGACCACTGGGTCTGTCTAGCTCAGTATTGCTTCCACTGATTGGAAGCAGCTCTCCAGGAGTTCAGAAGGGGAAAGGAAGGTTCTGAACCTGGAGATGCCAGGGGTTGAAGCAAGGACCTTCTGCATGCAAAGCAGGTGATCCACCACTGAGCTCTGGCCCTTCTTCCTGAATGCAGGGGATCACGTTTCAACAGCATCGAGCTGGAAGGGAGGGCTGCTCAAAGAAAGAACTAGAATAAACTAGGGAACCAGGGAAGTGGGTAGACTAGGACCCCCCCCCCAAAAAAAAACACCCTAAAGGTCTAGCAAGTGGAAGCAAATCTAGCATTTGGGAGAAAACCTGGCCTCTATTAGCAGCACTGCTGTGAACAGCACCTATGGGTATTGTTGTTGTTGTTGTTGTTGTTGTTGTTGTTATCATTCTCCAGCAGGGAACCCTGCAAGCCTGATCTGGATCAGAGCATATTCTAGATCATATGTCCTGCAGCTACTTTTCCCTCAAAATAAAAGAGTTCAGTTTAAGCACACTTTAAAAAACACTGAATATAGTAACATGTAGTTTAGACCTTAAGTCCCCTGATTAAAAATAAAAATAAGGAGGGGACGCTAATCAAACTCAGTGCATACTTTTGCTCATACAGCCGTACCTTGGATCCCGAACGCCTTGCGAGTCGAATGTTTTGGGTCCCGAACACCGCAAACCCGGAAGTGAGGGTTTCTGTTTGCGAGCATTCTTTGGAACTCGAACGTCTGCCACGACTTCCGTGGCTTCCAATTGCGTGCAGGAGCTTCCTGCAGCCAATCGGAAGCTGCGCCTTAGTTTCCGAACATTTTGGAAGTCAAGCGGACTTCCAGAACGGATTCTGTTTGACTTCCGAGGTAGCACTGTATTGAAATCCCCACTTGTTTCAGAAGCTTCTTAGCACTGGGATCTTCATAGACACTGCAGTGCCCCTGTGCTCACTTCATGCTGAGCCACAATTTTGTGATGAGACACCTCACTTTTCTTTCCTGCATCACTGACAGCAATTTTTTTCAATCCACATCTCCATTTGTTTTTGGGACGCTGTGCTGCTACACTACCATCCAGCACCTTTTCCTGTGCCCTTCCTAGTCCTGCTGCCAAGTTGTCAGCTGTCCAGCTGTGAGTAAGGCTGCTCTAGGCAACACACACACACACACACACACACACACACACACACACACACACAGAGTACCTGAAGTTCCTCTTTTGCACTTGAAGCTTTGGCATGGTGTCCCTGAAGCTGCTCCTCCAGCGCTCTGATTTTTTCATCTCTGGCCTGAGTACTGAAAAACAGGGCAAAGGGTTAAAGAGAAAATAAAAGGGGCCCCCCACTTGCTTACAAGGCCCAGCCCACTCCAAAACAAGCACATAACAATCAAAGAACAATGGCTTATCAGATGGCACTCTTTGTTTATTTACCTTTTCTGCATCCTTTCCAGCTCATGCGCAGCAGCAGCCTAGATGGAAAGAGGATTAGCACTGTTTAGTGTGTTGCATCCGAGCAAGAGTCAGCAAACACGGCTATATAGAACATTAAAAAGCCAAGACTGAGCCTATGGAATTTAGCTTCTTGCTGTGCCTCTCCTTTTCTGCCACAAGGAATAAAAAAGGGGGGTGGGGAGACACATGTTTTGCCCATCTCCGAAAAAGGCACCGCCACATGCTCAGTAACCTGCTCATCAGACTGTGCTCTGCAGCGATGCTTTCAAATCTAGGAAAGAAAGCACTTTATTTTAGGTAACAGGCTAGGAAGTGAAAATGCTCAGGGCACCGTTGCCCTGGATAATGATGTATATGACTGTATTAAAGGAAATGCCACAGAGCTGGTGGCAGGGGAGAGGATATCTGCACATGAATGGGCAGAGAGTTATTCCAGTGTGGGGGCACCAACTCCATTACTCTAATATTACGAAAATGACTTCAAGCTGCAATCTAGAAAAAAGGAGGATTTCCCCCTTAAGCTGGAGGAGCTTCAAAGCAGGCTGAAGCCGCGAACACAGTGAAACCTCCGCCTGCAATGAAACGATCCACAAACAGGTGCTTAATTCCCCATGGCGGCTCAACGCTTTGTACGGCACTTGCATTTGCTGCAGTTAACACAGATTCTGTCTGCAAAGATGTGAAAGCATGAATGATAAGACACATGCCCTTTAGCATCGGTAAGACATGTGCTTGGAACCCGACTGGGCTGCAGCTCTCCGGCACGTGCCCATAGGTGAATGAAGAGCACATTTGTCTTTCCTACTCTGTGTGCCAGCTGCAGGAAGCACAACTGTGACGGAAAGTATGTGTAACCTTGCGAGTTATTTTAGGCTGAGAAACAGTGAGGGGTGCGCCATCGCTAAGTGTGCCTCTCCAGGGCAGAGAGATGATCTGGACCTGGGTCTCCTTAGCCTGCTACACATGGCCTTAACATGAACCATCCTCCACTCAGTTCAAGCCCACAAGGACAGAGAACAAGAATCTCCCACTGTGCAACACTTTGTTTCAGGGGTGGGGAAGGAGATGCTCTCCAAATGTTGCCGAACTACAACTCCCATCATTCCTGACTATTGGCCATTCTGGCTGAGACTGATGGAAACTGAAGTCTAACAACATACGGAGGGCTAGATTTTCTCCACTCCTGCTTTTTTATTTACTTGAATAAATAGTCAACTGTTTCCTTCACGTTTCCCTCAAAAGTCCTAGATCTCAAATTGTCTCACCTGTTTAGGCGGGGCAAGTACAATTTCTTACCACAACGTGTTAGCAGTAGCAGTGGATTGATTACAAAACAAAAGAATTGTGCAGAGGTTTGGAATTGAGGAAGAGAGGAGGGTCCAGGGCAAAGGTGGAGCATCCTAAGCAACAAAAATCACTAGATTTTTCCAGGCGGTCAAAAACTAGTAGGTCTTGTTTGAGAAGTATAGGTAAGCAGAATGTAGGCCTAGGATGGATAAAGAATTGTTGCATTTCTATACTATGCTTAAGTACACATTTGGGCTGAATGTGCAGCACAAAATCTGAGCTATGGCTCTAGAACATGTGCAAAATGCCCCCATCACCAACAGTCGACTCTAACCAGCTTCTAAATTTCTGACTGCAGGGGGAAAGGGGCTTCCATGTAAGAGGTCAAGTGTGAGCCAAAGCTTTTCTTTTCAAGATTTTGTGCAAAGAACAGCAGATAAGAGATGAAACACACCCCCTTGAGGTGTGCTTCTAACTGAGCACACCTTAAGTACTTTTGAGTTTAGATCATTCCCAAGTGGCACTGAATGATCCGACCTTTCACATTTCGAGCCAGTCTTCCTTAACTCTTGCTAAGCACAAATATTACCCAGCACAAATAATACTCAAGTGTTGTCAAATGGAATGGCAGAACACACTACTTGTCAAGATATGAATATGGGTTTGCTAACCTGCTCGTTGGTGAGCGCCTGCAACTTCTGCACTTCCGCTTTGAGGGACATGTTCATGTTCTGTACAACCTGGAGAGGGGAGAAAAGGGTTTCACGTTACAGGGTGTGGCTAGAAAGTCCCTGCCATGAAGACCAATTCTACATCTTAAAAGTTGCCACCGCCGTGCCCGCACAGAAGGGGTGCCAGCCGCTCGCACCCAGCATCTTGGGTGGACTGTGCATGTCCACACATGCGCACTCCACCCTGGATGCTGCGCGTGCATCGTGACGTCAGGGCGCACGCAAGGGAGCGGTGCCCTGCACCCCGGGGGGGGGGTGTGCCTCCGCGTTTGCCGCTCCGGGCAGCAAAGCGGCTCCCTATGCCACTGCCTCTGGCCACTTCTCGCCTTGCTGAAAACCACAAGAGACTGAGATGTGCAAGCACAGGAGGGAAAGTAGAAAAGCCATACCCCACCATGACTCAGTCACAACGTCTGTGGTGTTTGGCAAAGGGAGAGGAAGGAGCAAGGTAGTCTCCTTTTTGCATGGAATGCAAACAGCTTATTCAGATAAATATATAACATCTGTACAGCCACTATTTTAATCTACCGTGCCAGGATTAAAACACACATGCTACATCAGGTTCAATAACAACTTTTTTTTTTTTGCTTGTGTGTTATTGTGGTATGTGGTTTTTGTGCTTTTATACGGCAAACCATCCTGTGATCTTTGGATGAAGGGCAGTATAGAAATGAAATCATCATCATCATCAAAGCCTCCACTTTTCACACGCAACACTTGAGCGTTTGCTTTACCATGAGATCCTCCTCCTTGCTGGTTAGCTTGATGCGCTCGTTGGCTAACGAGTCCTCAGCCTGGTTTATCTGTTTATCCTTTTCTGCAATCCTGCAATAAAACAAACGGACAAAATTAAAGGGCACCCCTCCATTAGCAATGTATCATCACAACAAGCAGAGCCGACAAAGAGGTAATGAGAATCTGCCCAACTGCAGTTGACGATCGGTAAGTTATTGGTTTTAGAAATGCAAGCAGCAGGACCTCCTTAAACGAAAAGAAAATGCGCGCAGCTTGCAGCTGCACCCCCAGCATGACTTGTCCAAAATTCTGCACTCCAGCTTTTGATGACCAGGGTGATAATACCGCAAGATCCAGTCCTTTAAGGACTGCTACAAAACCTAATGCTGGATGGATGCTGGGGAGGGAGGAGATCTGTTCTGGATTTGCATTAGCAACCTGCAATGCAGAATACTATAGTGAGAGGTGAAGACAGTTCCCAGGAGATCTGTTCTGGATCTGAACAAACAGCTCACCAAAACCAGCACCTTGATGGGGCCAGAGAGCAGAGAGTCAATCCATGGCTACAGTTCCCTATCAGCACATGCCCTATTTCCTAGTGTCCACTGTCAAGAGCAGAAGCTCAAGGCCGCTGCAGAAGCAGGGCAGCTTACAGGACAGTGTCCGTCCACCGCCACTCCCATGGTGACTTTAGTGAACCCTGTGAGGTCACTGTGACCCCATTTATCTCAGTCTCTGCTTCTGACCTTCCTTCTCACAGGGCAGAGGGCAAAAAGCAAGGCAGGTCTGACTAATCTGCCCCAGAAAAGCTTGAGCTCCCCCTCTGAACCACTGGCCCCTGCCCAGGGCCGAACCTCACCTACCATGTTGCATAACTGAAGTGGTGTCAGGTTTACATAAACATATTGCAACAGGTAAGTTAATCATACAGATGTCAGGAAAGAAAGAAGATCAATGCAAACGGGGGTGGGGAGAACCAGAGCTAGAGTATTTTTGTAAAAAAGAAATCAGCACATCAATAACTAGGTATCAGCATCCAGGACTCTCTATTTAGTCCTCACGATTCTCCCCAGGATTCTCTTCTTACTGGACTCATCAGCCCTGCTCCAGATACCCAATTAAAAATCTAAATTCCTATAAAAGACCTCCCCCTGCCAGAATACTAGGAGAGCTGCTGCTAATCAGAGAACCGCAACCAGCCGAGATGGAGCCAAAGTCTGAATCTCATATAATACAGGCACATCCAACAGGTAGATCACTGGACACCTGTGGTAGATCACTGGCTCCCCCCAAAAGAAGCTCAACAGCTTTGGCTCCCCTAAAAAAAGCTAAACATTCTTGCCCTGCACCCCCCCAAAATGGGGCTTTCCTCCTCCCTAAGAAAAACTCAGCAACTTTAACCTGAACCCCCCAAAAGAGGGTAGATCACTGCCAGTTTTTAAACTCTGCGAGTAGATCGCAGTCTCTTGGGAGTTGGCCACCCTAGTTCCATGCATGGTTAGGGTTTTGGTTTGTGCAACAGGCTACAAAAAAGCTTTCATACACAAAAACGATTCTAACCTCGCCCACAGCCTGCCCCATCCACCGCCACACTCAGAAATCTCATGGTCACTCAACTGAATCTTACAACAAGAGGGTATTTTGTTGTATTTTTTTAAAAAAATGAGGGGGCGGAGTTAATTTCTCCTGCTAAAACAACACACAATACAATGTACTGCAAATGTTAAGCACGGAGGGGAAATCCTTAGGAAGATGGTTATGGTTTCTTAGGGGAATCTGTAACAATGGCGGGTATGATTTTTGGAAATGACAACATTTCCTCCAAGAAAAATCTCTCCCACATAACTAAAGTGCCTACACACCAAAGCAAATAACAAACCCAGGAATGAAATAATACTTACACCTTGTGCAATTCTTCTGCAAGGGCTGATGCCGAACTCTGAAAGACAGAAGATGCAGGTGAAACTGGTATTCTGAATTGAACACTTGATCATAGCTGTCAACCTTTCCCCTTTTTTGCGGGAAATTCCCTTATTATAGCATTGGGAAACAGCAGGGAGGGTTGACAGCTATGTACTTGATCAGGCATCACCATGTTTAAGGGCATTTAGGGTCTTTGCAAGCTTCGTATTTCAAAGCTAGAAATCAGATTGAAAATGAGGCTTCGATCCATTGTAAATGGATCTCTTTTAGGTAAAAATGGAGCCACCCTGCTCAACACCAGTCTTATTCCAAGCAAGCCCAACCAGGACTTGAACATGCAATTGTGATACAGTTGTTCCAGGTCTCCAAGAACAGAGGGGCTCTTCATATCTCCCTGCCTTCAAACCCCGCCTTTTCTCAGTGGCTTTGTCTTATCACCTTACCCAAAAGTCCCAACTGTAGCCTTGGGGCACCATCGGTTTTTACCTATGAAACTCTGCCAGTCACCACGTACAGCCTTTACCTAGCAAGTTGTCCAAGGACACCCAGCTGTGGGAGAGGGGAGGAGGAGGGGGAGTTTGGATTTGATATCCCGCTTTATCACTACCCAAAGGAGTCTCAAAGCAGCTAACATTCTCCTTTCCCTTCCTCCCCCACAACAAACACTCTGTGAAGTGAGTGGGGCTGAGAGACTTCAGAGAAATGTGACTAGCCCAAGGTCACCCAGCAGCTGCATGTGGAGGAGCGGGGACACGAACCCGGTTCACCAGATTATGAGTCCACCGCTCTTAACCACTACACCAGTGTTTTTCAACCTTTTTTGGGCAAAGGCACACTTGTTTCATGAAAAAAATCACGAGGCACACCACCATTAGAAAATGTTAAAAATTTTAACTCTGTGCCTATATTGACTATATATAAAATAATTCTCTTGAATAGGAATCAAATAAACAAATTTTTCCCACGGCACACCAGGCAACATCTTGCGGCACACTAGTGTGCCGCGGAACAGTGGTTGAAAAACACTGCACTACACCACACTGGTGTCAGGAGGTTGCAAGAGGTGGAGAGTGGGGACTGTTCTGTCTGTCAAGTGGAAAAGCTTGTGCAGATGGAGCATTTATAATAGCACGATGCTGAATTCCACCCCACATGAATGCACGGACGTGCCGTGTGTCATCGTAATGTAGATTATGGCACTGAGCTACTCTTGGCATTCTGTGCCACACCAGTTCAGTTCCAAAGTACTTGGCATTAGCTCTGAACGCAAAGGAGAAGGAAGAGGGGACAATGACAGCTACAAGACATTCCGATGCTTCCATACCTGGACTGCCATCTGGGAATGGAACTTCTGAAGCTGGGCTTTTAAAGCCTCGTTCTGTTCCATCAGCTCCTTTTGGAAAAAGAGATGCGAAAGGTCAAGCAGGTAGCACCTTTAGAAACATCCCGTTCTGAAATGGCTTTGTATAGGAAAAAGGATAACACAGCTCCACTAGGATTATTCTGCTTAAATGGTTAAACCTGGATGTATTGTGAAGTTGCCCCGGTCTGCATCGTGGTTACAGAGAAAGAAAGGGAGAGATTGGATACAAAATCCAAGCTGCTGAAGCTATCATAAGCCGTGTGAAGGATGCTTACTGGATTCTGAATAATTGGCATTGTACCCGATACTGCATTGTTTAATGTTGCCTTAGTAGTTTCCACCCAAGCCCTTTTCAAAACGTGTCACCTTCACACCTCCAGGTCATACAGAGTAAAGAGGGCACAGGCAGCAACCAGGTGGCACCTGGTGTTTTTGAGAACACCTTGCCCAGGAAGGCCAGCCTGCTCCTGCCCCTCAACTGGCCTCACTCAGGCAGAGAACATGTCTTTATTTAGAAAATATATTTAGGAAATATATATTTCGAGCCAGCAGCTGGGTGGCTGGAACATTACGCTGTGCTGCCGCTGCCACTTAAGTCCACCTATGTTGAATTCATTTCTCTCGTTGTCTGTAAGCCATTGCAATGGTGTCTTCACACTAGATTAGCAAGATACAGGAATGTTAGAAGGAGATGGTGTCGTGTCATCTTGCACTTCGTGGAAAAACAGGGGTGGGCGTGAATGAGCACCTAGCTAAGGTTTGCTGCAAGCCGCTTTTGTTGGAGGGAGTGGCACATAGCTTGACCAGTGAAGCAGTCACTGGAATGGTCTCTAGAAGGAATCTGTCACAAGCTCAGAACCTCTGGCATTCCAATCCTGCAGGAGGCATCTTGCTGAGCTTGGAAGAAAGCGGCCAATGGATAGCCCCAAAGCCAGGAGGCGCACTTGGATTTCTGCCTGTAAAGCGGAAAGGAGTTCCACCGCTCTGATGTAGCAAAGAAAAACCTGAGAAACTAAAAGGCGCATCAAGCGGGTGAGATAAAGCCATACCTGAAGCTGCCTCTGTATTGAATCCTCGGCCGTCGCCCTCTTTTGTTCTGCATCCATTAACTGCATCATCCTTTGCTCCAGCTGTTGTTTTGATACCATCGTATCGGTGAGCTTGCTGTGCAGACTCTGGATCTCATTGTCCTTAGCCACAATCTTGCTCTGCACATCTGCCACGAGAAGAACAATAAGGGGACTGATAGGCAACTGAAGACTTAGCAAAAGCTACGTTTACTTTTTTCTCCCTATGGACAGAAGGGCACCTGATGGCGACAAACCCAGGCTGGCTACCGAGTGCACACTCCCCAAAAGTAAGATAAAATTCCTTCCAGTAGCACCTTAGAAACCAACTAAGTTTGTTCTTGGTATGAGCTTCCGTGTGCATGCACACTTCTTCCTGCACACGAAAGCTCATACCAAGAACAAACTTAGTTTGTCTCTAAGGTCCTACTGGAAGGAATTTTTTTAGTTTTTATTTTGTTTTGACTATGGCAGACCAACACGGCTACCTAACTGTAAGATAAAATGTTGGCCTTGCAAGATTGGACTAAGGGTCCGACTCTTCCAGTATTCTGCTTCCCGCAATGGTTAGCCAGATCCCTCTGGGAAGCCCCTAAGTAGGGGATCAATGGGGCTTTCCTCTTGCTCTGCCCTTCACCGCTTTTGCCATTTTAAAGCAAGTTCACCCACCACTGGGCTGCAACCACATCCCTTTACTCCAAAGAAGTGTGGCCCTCTTCAGAAATGAGGTTGCCCACCCTTGTTTTAAACAGTACAGACAGATAAGAGTGAGTTTGGTGGACCAAGTATAAGGTATATACACTTATAGTTAACAAATGTAAGACACTTCAACAATTTCTAATACATGAAGTCTTAATAATAAAAACATGCGCAACTCAATATCTCAAAGCCAAACAGACCCAAGTATTTGTGAAACACATCCATGAGAACAACAACAAAGGCCTTTTCAAAAAAGAGCAGAGTGCCATTCTAATGTTGGAGCAGACTTACCGTATTTTTTGCTCCATAAGACACACTTTTTTCCTCCTAAAAAGTAAGAGGAAATGTCTGTGCGTCTTATGGAGCGAATGCATGGTCCCTGGAGCCGGATTGCCTAGGGGCCAAAAGCAGATCGTGCTTTTTTTTTTTTTTTTTGCAAAGAGAGAAGGGGGTGTTGAAAGGAAGCCGCTGAACAGCTGTTCAGCAAGTGATCGGAGATCCAGCCCCGCCCCCTTGCCCAGGCCTCCACTGTTGAATGCGGAGGGAGGCTGTTTGTTTCCCCAGTGACATGTGACTGGCTGATTAGATTATATGTCTGGAAACTGTAGAAATGGCTGTAGGACTAGAAGCTGCAGAACTGTGAGTTGAACCCCATAAAAACGGGGCTTTTCCTCTTTGAAAAAGAAGCTGCACCACTTTCAGCTGATCCTCAAAAAAACAGTGCTTTCCCCCTTTCCTCCTCTAAAAACTAGGTGCGTCTTATGTTCAGGTGCATCTTACAGAGTGAAAAATACGGTATATATTAAGTAAGACTTCGTGTTTTGGGAATTCTTGAAATGTAAGTTAGCCAAAATATATGAATCAAAATCAAATAGGTGCTGGAAATGAAAAGGCATGCCTCCCAGTCCTACATCTTTCAGGTTCTCCTAGGTGTGCATTCAATAAGGTAGTTGCCGCAATATAGAGGCCCTGACCCCGACCCCAACTTATGTATGTGGTTGGAGGATGGATGGCGGCTAACAGATTGGGGTTGAATCCTAACAAGACAGAAGTACTGTTTTGGGAGGACAGGGGGCAGGCGGGTGTGGGGGACTCCCTGGACCTGAATGGGGTAACTGTGTGCCTGAAGGACCAGGTGCGCAGCCTGGGAGTCATTTTGGACTCACAGCTGTCCATGGAGGCGCAGGTTAATTCTTTGTCCAGGGTGGCTGTCTACCAGCTCCATCTGGTACGCAGGCTGAGACCCTGCCTGCCTGCAGACTGTCTCGCCAGAGTACTGCATGCTCTTGTTATCTCCCGCTTGGACTACTGCAATGCGCTCTGTGTGGGGCTACCTTTGAAGGTGATCCGGAAACTGCAATTAATCAAGAATGCGGCAGCTAGACTGGTGACTGGGAGTGGCCACCGGGACCATATAACACCAGTCCTGAGAGATCTGCATTGGCTCCCAGTACGTTTCCAAGCACAATTCAGTGTTGGTGCTGACCTTTAAAGCCCTATATGGCCTCGGTCCTGTATGCCTGAAGGAGCGTCTCCACCCCCATCGTTCAGCCCGGACACTGAGATCCAGTGCCGAGGGCCTTCTGGCGGTTCCCTCACTGCGAGAAGTGAGGTCACAGGGAACCAGACAGAGGGCCTTCTCGGTAGTGGCGCCCGCTCTGTGGAACGCCCTCCCATCAGATGTCAAGGAAATAAGCAGCTATCCTATTTTTAAAAGACATCTGAAGGCAGCCCTTTTTAGGGAAGTTTTTAATATTTAATGCTGTATTGTTTTAGACACTTGATTGGGAGCTGCCCAGAACGGCTGGGGAAATGCAGCCAGATGGGCGGGGTATAAATAAATTATTATTATTATTATTATTATTATTATTATTATTATTATTATTATTAATCTTCTCCACCCAATCAGGCAGACTATGCCCGCGTATAACCTGCTTCTGTTCCTCCCTCTTCAATCCTCTCCTGGTCCTGGGAAACCAGGAGAGATGGGGCAGGAGGAGGAGGTGTGGAGGCCTCTGACTCCACACTAGTCTGACCTCTCCCTCTCTCCTTCTGTTCGTCACTCTCCAATCCTGCAGCTTCTCCTGCCTCTGCCTCTTGTCTTCTGGACGTTACAGGCTCTCCCAGATCAATGACGACTTCTTCCAAGTCAGTCTCCCAACTCCGCTTCTCCTGGTGCCCACTCCTCAGTATCCAGCCACCGCTCCTCTGAGTCCAGCCAGTCCCTGACACTAGCACAAAGCCACCACCGGATGCAACCAAACATCTTTACAGAGGCTTCTACGGGATCCTGTGGAGGGATTTCTTCCCACTGATGGGAAAAAAGGGGAAACTGAATAATGCACCTTGCTGGGCTGCCTCATGTTCTGCCGTTCGTTTCCTGAGATAGCTCTGCATTTCCTCCCATCTTCGCTCAGCTTCCTGTAGTTGCGCCTGGATGTTAAGAAAACAGAGAACAATATACATCTCTGATCATGTTATTGCATCACCTCTCAAAGAAACACACACAAACACACACACACACACACACACACACATGATAAAGAGTGCCTCACATGTCTCTTGTTGCCGTTGTCATTTCTGAGCAGCGCTCAAGTTCATCCTTTGCTAAGGGAAGAGCGCTCAACCCCAACATTTTTATTTCATCCTCCTAATACGTGATTCAGGGTAATGAAAGTGGAACAGATAGCCCAAGATGGATGTTCAAGAAGGGGGAGAGAGACCAAGAATGAAACACCCCACCTGATGCCTTTTTGCATGAACTGGCTTCATCTGCCCTAGGTACCCAGATCACATCATTTGGAGTGCCAAAGTATTCAGAAACCATAGCAGTGGCATTCACCTTCCACAGCAGTAAACTACTGGCTTGGATCCACCAGCAACCCCCTAGTGGTCCTGACATTGAGCATAACATTTACATAATTTTATAATGAGTTAGGCAGTTTATTATTGTTGTTAACTGCAAAATTGTTAATTGTAGAGGGATTGGCTAATCCCAGCAACATTACAATAGTATTTTTTGGGAGCTTTCCCTAAAACATTGGGATGTTCTACCTAGGAAAGCTTACCTGGCACCTGATTTTGATTCCTACACGAAGTCAAGACCTTTTTATTCCATTTTTTTATTTTAAAAAAACTTTTAAGTTTCTGTGTAAAAGTATTTTCTATTGTCTTATAATCCACTGCATCTGCTGTTTCATCCTGTGGTCCTTCAGATTTATGAGGATTCTTCCACCCATCCCATTGTTCATATTTTTATATTTATGCAACCTCAAGAGAAACCAGAGTATATTATTCTTTTATTGTGAACTGGTTGGGCAACACTTACGTACTGAAAGCACAGGTGAAAAATTATACATACCAATCAGTCTGTCTTACTTGCATACAACCAATCGGAAAAATAGATTTGGGACACTTACATAATTTATAGTTTGATCTTATTATTAGATTTAGAAGTGTCCTTGGTGTGCTGGCTCCACATCCAGTTAAGACACTGTAGTGGGGCACTCTTGAAGGGTGGCTGGGTCTACTACTTGGCTACAAAATGCTTTTTTAAACTATACTGCTGGAACTAATCAATTGTACAGGTCACAAAGCTTCTGTAGCTGGTAACTTATTAAGAGAAAAGTATATAGCACTTGTATATTCTGTCTGTTTGGACAAATAGCACATTATTTGCCCATGAGTCACTTTGGGGTCAAACTGCCCTTTGTTGACCTCTTAACATGGAGATTCCATAGGAAAGGATGGGAAACCTTTCTAGCCCAGTGAGCCAGATCTTTTTAATCTGTCCCCAGCCCCATGGGACAATGCAAAGGGCAAGACTTCTCACTTCTCAAGTGGCAAGCGTAGGGCGGGAAAAGCTGCTTTCCGCAGGGATCAGCTGCTTGATGGGAGTTCCCCACAGGTTGATGATCCAGCGGCACCTCACAGTCAACATCACAAATGATGTCTGGGGTAGGGTAGGTCGGCAGAGTCGGGGGGGGGGGAATAGCTTCACAGGAGTACCGGTAAGTGGGAGCTGTATCAGGCCTAATCTGGCCCATGGGCTGGACATTTGCCAGCCCCAAAATAGAGAAGTAAGGTAGAAGATACAGTTAAGGTAGACATATCCTCCACGGAACAGCTGCCGCCTCTCACAGACTCTGAAAAGCCCTTCCAGGGGATCCCCCAAACTTTAGGAAGGACCTTTCAGGGACACCTTGCACAAGCAAAGGCAACAGCCTCATGCATATGTCCACATTTTGCCTCTGCCAATAAATGAGGGCTGTACGATAAGAATGTAGCACCCTGTTGCTAACTATCCAACTAGAGGGTTTGCAAAACCACAATTCTGTTTGCAGCTTTGATCAGGTCTGATAGGCATGTTTGGGGACAGGTGGCGTTACCTCAACCACAGAAGGCAAGATGGAGCTCACCTTTAGTTGATTAACAGCTTGTTCTGTATTCTTCTTAAGGAGTTCCTCCTGCTGCAATTTGTTGTTCTTTTCCGTCAACTCATTCACAAGCCTAGCACAATCTTGGCGCAATTTGTTGAGCTCTGACGACTGTCTAGATACAAAGAAGGAAGGTTGTTTTTCACATTACAAGGCAGTATTTGGCAGTGGGAATGTGCGTCTGCAGAAAGCCTGACGGTTGCCATTGGCAGTTGAGCATAAGGAAATATTTTGATTAAAAAAACCTACTCTGAAATATGCTATCACAAAATTATTGGAACTGGTCAATTCCTCTGCTGTGAAAATTCCACATTCACTGATAAGATTGAGGTCCCAGTTATAAACTACAGAATCTAGTGAAGCAATCTTTTGTTGAAGTGAGTTTTGCTGTTCTGTGTGTTCATGCTTTCAAGTATTGAAAGCAGCTGAGAAAAATCTGTACCATTAACTCACCAGAAGGAAACATGCAAACTCCTGAAGATATAACTCTAGTCCTGGGCAGACATTATGTTAGATACATACAGTGGTACCTCGGTTTTCAAATGTAATCCGTTCCGGAAGTCCGTTCGAGTTCTGAAACGTTCGAAAACCGAAACTCAAAACGGAAAACTCAAAACGGAAGCCACATTTCCTGTTCGGCTACAGAGGCGCGTTCGAAACCCGAGGCATTTAACTTCCGGCTTTTCGGCGTTCGAGTTCCAAAAGGCTCGACTACAGAGGCGTTCTAAAACCGAGGTACCACTGTATGAGCAACAGATGACCAAGAGAAAAAAGACTGGCACTCTTTTTCAGGTTTTCATCTGCTCTCCTGATAACATTAACAGTGCCACTGCTTGAATTAGGGGGGATGCATACCCCCAACATTTGTGAAGACCCTGTCCTCCAAGCTACTGTTTCTTGAAAGCTATCAGGGGTGGGTGGATAGAGTTGGCTAAAGTTGGTCAGACTCCACACACACACTCTCCCCGGCCCCCATCTCGCATCCCAGCTTTCTACTGCCATAGTCATCAGCATTACGTGAGCATAGCCCATCCACTTAGGAGAACGAGTCCTCATGCCAAACCTTTCCTGTTTGACACTAAATTACAAAACAAACTAACCCTGACCCTGTGCCAATATAACAGCTGAAGAAGACTTAAAACAATAGAAAATTAACACTGAGTCTTTAATGAATGATGCGTACCAGCAGACTTCACACCAGACTGATCCTCTGTACATTTTGGAAAAGCAAAGAAGAAGAAGAAGAGGCCAGATCTACGGGGACAGTGAAGTAAAAACTACATCATCATCCTATGAGTCATCACAGCCCCCGATACACAAAATGATGTGGCCAGTACCTTTTCCTCAATAAATCCATAGTTCCTCAATACATTGCAATAGGTCTAATGGAGGTATCCTTAGCTAGCACTAGACCAGGCACAACTAAAGTCTACAGCCTTCAAGAACGCATTGCACCAGGCACATCATAATCATAATTTTAGGGTAAAAGCTATAAAACTTAAGTCTTAGTGGAATCACCAATAGCGTACTTGCTTTCCATTTGGTTGGTGGAAGTACTGACAGCGTCTCTCAAGATACCATTCTCTTGCTTCAAGCGATTAATCTCTGCCTCCATCTGCTCACGAACTTGCTGAAACTACACATGGAGAAGAAAAAGCAACAGGCAACTTCCTTAAACAGGACTATTGGCTCAGAAAAATGCAGGACTGCATTTCATGCAGGACAGATTTTTAAAAGGACTATATTGTTTAGCATCCCAAGAACTGCAGATTCTAGTTGTTAAAGCTGTGTAGATCACTTGTGGGTAGACTTCAGGCTGGTAAGATCTTCTTTTAAAAAACCACAAAAAAACCTAGAGCCCCAAGATCTATGAACCAGAGCCATGTGCAACAGACTAACAGACAGAATGAAAAGAACAAGGTGCCTCAGAGCAGGTTCTGAGCCTAGTGATTGGTTTGCAGTCCCAGAACTGTACTGAGCTGAACTCCTAATCCTTTGACAAAGTCCACCCCTGGTTAGCTTTCTTTCAGCAGCTGTCAGGGAACTGCCACCTGGCCAGCTGAGGGGAACGGAGGGTCTATTAGCATACAGAGCGCCCTGACGTGTTCTGCACGAAGAGCAGCCACACCTCCAGTGCGGAGGAAGGGGAAGGGGCCAGCCGGGAAAGGAGAGGGCTTGGGGGTGCTGCAAAGAGCCCCATCACCTCACCTCGTCCAGTTGGTCAGGAGGGAAGCACGCCATTTCCGGCACCCCAATTGCGCAGAGGGGTGAAACGCAAGGAGGGTAGGAGATCTGGGGTGCTGAGGCTCTTATGCTGGGGAAGGAGCCGGAAGGGGCTACTCCCAGATTCTGCCAGCGACTGAGACAGACATGCTTTTGTAGCTTTGCACTGTAAATAGTTTTGCACAATAAAACTGCCAAAAGACTGTTTGGGTTCCTGCTTTGTTACTCGTAAGCACCATCACGCGAACCTTACAGCAGCCTAAATGGTGTGAAAAGGTGTACTGCTGCACCTGCTATTAAACAACTGAAAATCAGAAAAGTGCTTTGATGATCTACTGCAAATCAGCCAGAGATCTACCAGAAACTCTAATCTACTTTCGCCCCACCCCTGGCATAGGCAGACTTTTAAGGGTGAGGGCAAAGTCTGATGTAATCTCAGAAGCTGAGAGGCAGGGAGAATTAAAGAGCCTGGGAACTTCCAGTGATGTGGAATTCCAGCAGCCCGCATGCCTCACTGCCCTTCTTCCATGACTTTTAGAGGCACGGTTATACAAAACCACCCCATCTATTAAAATCTGCTTTAAAATATATACCTAATAAAATCTATGCACTATCTTGGCCCAGAAGACAAACCACAAGATTCTGCGGTGCAGGGGGGGGCTGGGCCGAATGACCTGCAGAGCCTCCCAGCCCACCTCCAGAAGCACTTTTACATATGAGACAGGAAGTCAGCTCAAAACCACCTTGTGCGCTCTCTGCTCTGTACTAATGTCAAGGAAAGGCTTTTGGATTGTGAAGGCGCACCTGCGACATTTCTGCATCCGTGTTGCAAAGCAGCAGGAACCATTTTAAACCTCAAGAGTGAAAATGCCCCTGAGAGGCTCCACAGAAGAGATTAAAAACCCTACACTGAATTTCACTCGCTGGCACTTCGACAAGCAAAACGCAATGTCCTCTGCGAAAGGAATTGTCACCACCCAAAGCATCTGCTCAGCCAAGCAGAAGTGAGAAGTTTTTACCTTCATCTTCATCTGCTGGTTTTCTTGGTAGCCTACATGGATCTTGTTTTGAAAGACTCCATGGTCCTTTTCCAGGGTGCCAATTTTTTCTCTCAGCTTTGCTGCCACTAAGCTGCTTCTTTCCTTCTCTGAAACTAGCTCCTAGGAAGGGGGAAAAATTATGCCTCACTTCTACAAGCAAACTTCAACAAATGCAACAGATGGACAAACACAGAATGACAACAAAAGCGGGTATCTGTACATAATTTTCTCTTAATATTAGGAACAGGAGTAAGGTTTTTAAGCCAAAGCCTTCATGTTTTGAGAATGAGATTTGGAGGAAGAGGGGGGGGGTGCATGGGAAGCAATGGGGGCATTTTAAAGAGCACTAAATGTTTGGGCAACTCAGAGTAGGAGAGCTGGAGGAGGAAAAAATCATGATAGAGCTAAATATGGAAGCTGAGAGCAGAAAGATTACAATATTGAAACTTAGTTTGTTGATTATAAGCAGAAAGGGGTGGGGGTTAGGAGAATGTCGAGACGGTTATGCACCCTTTCCCTGTTCCCTTCTCCTTACACCACTGTAGCATTTTACTTACATTCCCTTCTCCCCTATTGAAAAGATGGCAAAGGAAGCCAAACATCACAGACCCAAACTGGCGCACTTACGTGCCCTGTGAGCCACCATACCTGTGAGAGCTGTTTGCACTGCTCCTTTGCAGTGGCAGCTTCTTCTTTCACAGCAGCAAGCAGTTTGTCCTTTTCTTGAAGCTGATGCTGGGCTGCTGCCGAGTCACCCTTACTAGCCTGCAACAACCAAGAGCAAAACAATGAAGGTAAGAAGAGCCAGGTTGACATCCTGATGAACTACAGCTTGTCATGAAAGGAATGAGCCTCAACGAGCTAGGTGTTTTGTTTTTTTAATCAACTACAGTTTAGCATTACATCCAAACCCTAAAAAGTGACTAATCGTAACTATGCTCTGATGAAACAAACCAGCTTCATAACCCATGGTTTGAAACTTGGCTGTTTCAACAAACCATGGTTAATCTTTATTATGTTTTGTCAGTTTTTTGACAAGCTGCAAATTAGTCAAAGATGGAAGAGAAAGCTTCCATCTCCTCGCAGCCGTGCCACGGAACGGCAGGGAGGAGGGCATGAGTCCAAGCCTTGCCACAGCTTGTTCGCACCACAATAAAACATGGTTTTTCATGATGCCCGATCCAGTTCAAAGAAGTCTCATATTGGGCATGAATTAAATACTTGGGGATGAATTAAACACCTGCACACAGAGACAAGCAAAAAATGTCTTAGGACTGGGGTGGGGGAAGAACCCAACCCAAGGCAGAAATGACTTGGGGGGGAAAGCAACAAAGGCAAATCTAGAACTTAGAAAAGTTCCTATAAAAACTATTTATTAGAAAGCAACATATTCTGCAGCCCAACATATTCTGAATACTGTCATTCTTCTTCAGAGAGAACTGCATGAGGAGCAATGCCTGAGCTATTCCTTCTAATAAAAATTGTTGGCACAGCACTTTCAAGAGTTCTGCATCCTTGCAATGCATGTTTCTGCCCTGTGAGAGGGAACCTACAGAAAATAACTTCTGAGGATCAATGCTTATGACACCAGTGTCTGAAAAAGCACGAAGCACGTAGTGTGAGAATGACTGTCTCTGTTGCAGTAATTATTTTGCATGCAAGGCTTCTAGGCCACCTTTCAGTAAATCCACCAGGATGGCATAAGAGAAGACAGTAAAAGCATCAGTATAAAATCATGATTAAAACTAAAAATGCTGATAGGTCGCAGAAGCAGTCCTTGACCAGAAGTGTTAGCCTCAAGTGCTCTAGCAAACCCAACACCCTCCTTTCCAGTCAAGTGCTGTGACCCAAAGTAGCACTTACTTTCTGCAGAATATCCTGAATCACATTCGATCTCTCCTTCAGCAGCTCCACCACACTCAAGGCCTCCTCTTCTGTGAAGATCATGTTCTTCATAGCCAAGAGAAAGTCCTTAAATTTTACCTCGGCGTTTTCTGCAATAAAACCCACCAGCAACATTTAACATACAGGGGTGTGTTTGTTACAGGAGGAATTCAGCGTTGTGCTGGCCAGGATGATGGGAGTTGTAGTCCACAGCTTCTGGAGGACACCAGGTTGAGGGAGTCTGATTTGTGGTACACTGTCAAGAGAACATGCTCTCCATACCCAACAACAATAGGACCAGGGAACTGCATTCTTTTATGGTACAGAATGTGACCCAACAACTCCCCTCCTCACACATACAAACAAATCACACTGCAACCAGCCAAACGCAACCAACCAAAAAACCGTGCACAAACAACATGCAATAGAAAGAAATATCATTTAACTCCCCCAATCTCCCTCCCCTCTCTTTTCCCTCTATTGCACAATGTCTATTACAATAGTGTCTCATAACGAATGGTAAACAAACTGTGAAAAGACTATGAATTGCCAGTGGAGATGCTATTCGTACTTTTCCTTGTTTAACTGTTTGTTTTGTCACACAAGAAAATATTTCATAAAAACTAATTTTTAAAAATCCATGCAGGATTGTGTCAGTCCCAGATTACTGCTGGAGCAATGCAATAATGCCCTCTCTGGAACAAGCACAGGCAGCTGTCCTAAAGCAAGGCAGAATCAGACCTTAAGCAAAGAGGCTAGCCCAATGTAAACATCACAGCAAGGCAGCACCAGGCCCTGACAAGGGGAAAGCTTGGCTCAAAGGAAGTGTCCTCAGAGCTCCCAGTAAAGACAGGAAAAACCTTTTCTGATGCCCCCAAAAAGCAGCTTACTGATATGCAGAGGGGAGTGTTTCTAATTTGGGTTGGCAAATCCCAGGCCTCACAAGAAAAGAATTACAGGAGCTACATTTGGATAAAGTTACAGATTATGGGGAATGTCTAAAACTACAACCATCAGCCACAAATTATCTTTCTTTTCGGTGCCGCCACTAAGCTCCGTTTTCCTTGCGTACTTGAAATTAAACGTCAATAATAATAGTTAAAGCTATGGTTTTCCCAGTAGTGATGTATGGAAGTGAGAGCCTGACAATAAAGAATTGATGCTTTTGAATTATGGTGCTGGAGGAGACTCTGGAGAGTCCCATGGACTGCAAGAAGATCAAACCTATCCATTCTGAAGGAAATCAGCCCTGAGCGCTCACTGGAAGGACAGATCCTGAAGCTGAAGCTCCAATACTTTGGCCACCTCATGAGAAGAGAAGACTCCCTGGAAAAGACCCTGGTGTTGGGAAAGATGGAGGGCACAAGGAGAAGGGGACGACAGAGGATGAGATGGTTGGACAGTGTTCTTGAAGCTACCAACATGAGTCTGACCAAACTGCGGGAGGCAGTGGAAGACAGGAGTGCCTGGCGTGCTCTGGTCCATGGGGTCACGAAGAGTCGGACACGACTAAACGACTAAATAACAAAAATAATAGTAAGGTTGCAAATTATGGTATCAATAGCATGGGAAGGGTAGGAAAGAAAACAATGAAACTGCAACAGCATAAGGAAGCCGAACTAGAGGAACCGGGGGGGGGGGGGCAGGCAGGGGAAGGGAGAGTAGAGGCAATGCTGAAAAAACTGTGGTGCGATTACCAATGTGCACGTTTGCCAGGTCTAGGCTTCAGAGCTAGCCACGTTATGACTGCTGCAGGACACATCGATTTGTTACCGTTCACACCAGGGTCTTTTGCAAGAGATGTGTGTGTGTACACAAGCATTGCTTCATTCGCATTGCCTGCTAAAGGGATCCTGTGCCAAAAAAGATTGGCCAGTATGTCCTGCTGCATTTGTAACATGCAGGACTGCACTCAGTCCATATTATCTGCCACCCGCACCAATGCTCACGCAGTCACATTGTGCTTCTAGTACCATTTAACCCAGTGTTTCCCAAACTGGGGTCTCCAGGACCATCATCCTTGATCACTGGTCTTGTTAGCTAGGGATGACGGGAGTTGTAGTCCAAAAACAGCTGGAGACCCAAGTTTGGAGAAAAAACTGATTTAACCAGTAGTAAAAACCTTCAGCAAAACCTGCTTTGTCTCTCATAGCTACAGCATTCAGCTAACTCAGAAGCGGGGAGAACCATTTTCATGCTGAGGGTCACATTCTCTTCTGGGCGACCTTCCCGGGTGGGGGCATGCAAAGGTGGGTGTGGCCAGAGGCAAAAGTGGGTGGGGCAATGGATGCAAATTTCACCTTTCTGAAGTAGGCTAGTTCCTAGGTACACCCACCCCCCTCTACCCTCCCATCCAGGCAAGCAAGTTCAAGGGCATATTCCAGCAAGGCAAACACACACAAGGAGAGGGCAAAGCAGGGCCAGCAGTGAGTGCAGCCTGGTGAGAACTCCTGGGGCCAGACAGATAGGCTTGGAGGGCCATACTGCCATCCAAGCCTCAGGTTTGCAACTGTACAGCTAACGAGATTCAAACGTCATTTAGAGAGCCACATCTGGTGGGGAAAGGGAAGAAGGCGAGTGAGCGGAGCTAATTATATTGCAAGACTAAAACTCCGAAAGATTCCCTCTACTTCCTGCCCATTTACAGGAAATTGCACATCTGCCCACATCTCCCCTCAACTGTGAAGGAGAGAAACATGATGGAAAGGAAACCTCAGCTCTCGCCACACTGACCGCATTTCCACGCTCTGCAACACACCCCACAGGCCTCCCTTGGCCCTGCCATGTCCTCTACCGCAGTACCTTTGTCGGTTTCATTCTTCAGCTTCTTGGAGTTGCTTTTCTGCAGCGCTTCAATCCCATCTTGTTTCACCAAGTCAGCCGCTTCTCTCTTTTCCCCTGCCAAGTTCTGGTCAGCATTATCCATCAAAGGGATATAAGTCGTTGCATGAATCAAAGGCTCGTCTACCAATGCCATGACTGGAGTTTTAGGGAACAAAGGGAACACAGGCAAAAGGTGCTTTAATTATTCAGAAATTTACCCGTTTCATAATTTTTGACCTGGCATGAAGCCAGCCAATGCCTCTACAAAGCTCCATCCTTATTTCAGACTTCGTCATATATTGAGAGGTTGAAAACCGGATACCGACCAGCCCCCAACACACATTGTATCAGGGTAAGAAAACCCTAAATTATTCCAGTTTATTTTAACTTTAATTAAGAACGGGGTAAGAACTTTGGCTGTCACTTTGTCATCAGAAGTCATTATGCAACACTACTAAAGATCACAGCTCACAATTTATTATGCAACACCGCTGGGAGTTCATAGGTGGCAAAGATCTGAGTGTAACCAAAAATGCACATACAAACTAATATGCATGGGAGAGAACAATTGAAAAGCTTTAATTGTAGAGTATGGCTGGGCAACAACATGGTTGTCTGATGTGGCACCATCAATGGAGACTGTGGAGCTGCAAGCTTGACTCCTTGCATTGCAAGTCCAACAGCTCTCCACACCCTGGTTCAGTGTACCAAGGCATGAGAAGCTGTGCATGTACCAGTGAATGCATTGTTGCATACCTGACGTGCACACAAACACAAAAAGCTTAGGCCATCAGAGTTGCTGAATCCTTGCCTAAAACCACAGTTCCAGCAGATGGTGCTGCAACCACCTTAAATATTCACCTTGCATCTTTCACCCACATAAAGGTAAAGGGAGGTAAAGGGACCCCCGACCATTAGGTCCAGTACCGGACGACTCTGGGGTTGTGGCGCTCATCTCGCTTTACTGGCTGAGGGAGCCGGCGTACAGCTTCCGGGTCATGTGGCCAGCATGACTAAGCCGCTTCTGGCGAACCAGAGCAGCGCACGGAAACGCCGTTTACCTTCCCGCCAGAGCGGTACCTATTTATCTACTTGCAATTTGATGTGCTTTCAAACTGCTAGGTTGGCAGGAGCTGGGACCCAGCAACGGGAGCTCACCCCGTCGTGGGGATTTGAACCGCCGACCTTATGATCGGCAAGCCCTAGGCTCAGCGGTTTAGACCACAGTGCCACCCGCATCCCTATTTCACCCACATAAGCAAGTCTAATAATCCAAGCAACAATTATTGCTTATGTGGCCAACATTAGCTGTACTTCCTCTTTGACCCCTTCGGGCTGCAGGGTTGGGAACAGAGCATGCCTGAACGCTCCTTCCACCAACCCCATTCCTTGGACTTGGGCAACCTACAGCGACACAGCACAGTTCTTCTGACTGCACCAACAGGCCTTGACACAGGAACTGCCACCCACATCCACACCTAGGCACCAAGAGAACTAGTCATCAGATTTCCCTTCCCCATTGCAACACTCTTCCATGCCTAGGCTTGCCGTTCAGCACAGATGTCTCCTTCTCACCCACCCCTCAACCATTTGATGAAACTTTCTGAGTTTTTTCTAATCACGTGATGTAGTATAGTTTCAAGTGTATAGAGTACAACTTTAGGGAAGTGGAAGATACCCCCAATGACACTATTTTTAATTTTTTTTTAATGATTTGAAAGCTAGGTTGAACCATACCAGATCCTTATCATGAGAGCTAGAGTTTTTCGGGGGGTGGGGTGTCCCTAATGCAGGGTTCAAACTCCTGCTCAGTGCTGGTCACAGCTGCTGCCTGCGTTTTCCCTGGCCTGTTTTTGGATGTAGCCAAGCCATGAGGTTGACAGCCATTAGCAATTTGCAGGCTCATGGACTGCTGACTACTCTCAATGCAAAGCGCTGGCCATTACCGCTAAAGCCAAATTGATTTGGAACCAGCACATTCACAAAAAACCATCTCTCCCCATATGAATCTGTCACTCCACCAAGATTAACTGGGGAAACCCTTGTTCATATCCTGCCATCTTCCAGGATGCTGTTGGGTGGAACATGTGCAGCACCCAGGCTGTGAATCTCTCTGCCCAGGAGACTTAGCTGCCCAGCACAATGGGGTTAATTCTGATGCCACTGGAAAACGTTTTTTTCATTCTCACAGGCTTTCAACCTGATCAGAGTTTGATTGCACTTAGTTGTTCTTGCTTGTTTTGCTTCGAAACTTCTTACTGTTTCAAATTATAAATGTTGGACACATTGGGCATTTTTTAAAACAACAACCACCCGGAAAGCAGATCAGAAATGCTTTCACAGAAACAATCTGAAACCATGAAGTCGTCTTATAGCCCATGGTTTGAAGTTCCTTGTTAGTGGCAAGCAGCTATGGTTTGCCCAATTTGGATGTCACAGTAAACCATGGTCAGGGCAGGGGAGGAAAGGGAGAAGGAACTGTATGTGAAAGAAGGGGGGAACCACAAGGCAGTCACAAACCATGGTCTGGCCAATAACATCTGAACTAGGCTCCTCTGCACCCATGAGAACAAGTAACCTTACAGAGTAGCTGTTGCACATAGACTTGTTTCAGCCCCTTCAAGAGAAACATTTGAAAACCTCCATGACGCTCACCTTGACCAAGAGGACAACAAGAAGCAAAGATTGTGCAGTGCTTGCTATTAAACCAGACACAGAGTTACTGCCTGGATTCTTGACATACCATTGCTTGACCCATGAGTCAAACCCTACTGCCTTGAGCAGTTTACAGGAAGACAGAATAGAGATTTCAGAGACAGATAAATACTGATGGACCAGAGTCTGATGTTCGTTTTTGTTACAAAAGTGACCTAGGCACATTCCTGAAAGGGAAAACAGTAACAGCAAAAGAAGAAAACACGGCCTGTCCTGAGCTTTAAAGCACTAAGAGCAGGTATAGAGCAGATGGAAAGTTTGCTTACTAAGAGGTTTATTGTGAATAAAGCTTCATAGGGAAGCAGCACCTGCTTCATCAGGTTGCATGAAATGATCGACTGGGTCAGTGTGGCATTGTGGTTGAGTAGAGAGTCCGGGGTTCTAAACCCCACTCAGTTGTGAGCAGTGGTCGAAATTCGCCAGGCACATTCTGTACCTGGGTACTGGCCACTTGCGACCCAGTGAAGATGCCCAGTGCCACCTGATGTCTCCAACCTCTGGAGGTGCATGCCTGGGGATCCTCAGATCTTGCCTGTTTTCACACACTCACAACACACCCTGTAGAATTCTATCTGTGATATTTTATCTGCACATCCAGAATGAATTTCAGGAACCAAAAGGTTTTCTCGAAGAATATAACTTTTGAGCCTTCTGGCTCCCAAATGCTAACTAGACATTCCATTTTGGCAACTATAACCTTGGTTTAAGGAGCCATTTGGCATCTAGCTTATATATCTGAGTTTCTAACACTAGTTGTTAAGCTCACTGGGACCTGTCACCTTCTATCAGTCTAACTTACGCTCCAGGGGTAATATGAGTATATAATCGGAAGCAGCGGATGGAGAAGAGAGAGGATTATATACACTGCCTTGAGGTCCTTGGAGGAAAGGAAGAATAGAAACTTAAATAAATAAAACAATCACACCACATGCATACAATTTAAAAAGTGTCATTCTGTAAATGTGCTTACATGCATGTATATGCGCACACAATCAGTGCAGGGAGGAACTGTTTGTAATGCAACATCAAAAATGAGCACACATAGGGAAAGGCGAGAGAAAAATGAAATGAAAACAGCAATAGTATATGTAAGTCTATTAATCAGTTGACAAGATCCTGTATGTATATGTCAAAACGTCATTAGATTTAGGTAGATCCAATAGAAACTTGGAATATTACATTCTGAATCAGCCCTGACAAAATCACATCAAACATGTCGATGAATTCCTGTTCTGCAGCCTCAAGCTCTATCTGCCCCTAAAGACGTTTTGCTTGAATAGAGCAACCTTGAGGTCAAAAGCAAAATGCCCTGGGCAACTGTACTGTTCACATACGCAGTGAGGGGTTACAACAGGCTCTCTACTCCTTCCCCCTTCTGAACTGGCCTGGTGAGTACCCTATTTTCCTAAACATTTTTGAATAGTGTCTTGGAATGCAGAGGACAAATCCTGAAAATTAAACTCATGGCAGTTACTCCATCCCCACTGACGATGAAAGAATCTTAAAAGAAGAGTGAGAAAGAGAAATATGTATATTACCATTATCTGTCTTTTGTTTCTTTGCAGAAACTTTCTTCTTGCCTGATACACTTTCTTGTTTTATCTCATGATGCAACAGGAGAGGGTCCTGCTTTTTAGTCGGGGGTAGAAATGAATCAGTCTTGGCATCCTGGTCATCTATAAAAGACAAGACATATGAGGCTTTAGAGTGATCTAACATGGTATATGTGCATGTATATACAGTGGTACCTCGGGTTAAGAACTTAATTCGTTCCGGAGGTCCGTTATTAACCTGAAACTGTTCTTAACCTGAAGCACCACTTTAGCTAATGGGACCTCCCGCTGCCGCTGTGCTGCCAGAGTACAATTTCTGTTCTTATCCTGAAGCAAAGTTCTTAACCCGAAGCGTTATTTCTGGGTTAGCGGAGTATGTAACCTGAAGCGTATGTAACCTGAGGTACCACTGTATGTATGTATTTAGACACTGTCAAGATAGACCTCAACATTTTGCCACACTCTAACATGACCAAGAAATGGAACACAGGCTGAGGCTATGCAAGGAAGAACAGCCTCAATGGTTGGGATCTCAAGATGCAGGGGAACGGTATAAACGCTGAGCTCCATCAGTTTCCAAGTCTTCACCTTTACTTAATTATGAAATTGAATTCACCCCTGTAGGGAAGCCAGAAGGTACACACTGCACTTGGGAACAATGCAGAGGCAAATTTGCCCAGCACTCAAAAATGGGTGACTCCACTCAATTTTGTATGTTTTAAAATTCAATTGTAAATAATCTAGACTGTCCTGTGTTAGGTGCCATCCATATAGATTATATATACATATATACAGCCCCATCCCCACACCAAGGATGCTGTGTCACTTTGCCAAAGTGAGACACACTTACACACAAACATCAATAATACCATGATCCTTACAATATACAAGCTCTGTCTCCATACACACCCTCTCCTATCATAATGACAAACATTTTGCTAATATTTAAAGTAACAGAAGTAGTTACAACTGTTATTTTTCAGAAGCACCTGTGTGGAAGGCTTTAAATATAGGCCAAAAGAAGAGTTAACACAGAACTGCAACCAAGAATGAATGGTGGATTAGTAATACCACAACTGTTTTTTGTTTGTTTTTTACTCTGAACATCTGGGGCTGGGGACAAGTTCTGAACAGCCCAAAAGCTTGCTTGGACCAACAGAACATGCCTGTTTTTGAAGCTGCACTCCACAGATACGAGGCAAAACACCAGGAGGTGCAAAACTACAGTATCAGGGGTTCAGGCAAACTTTTACATGCCAATATGAAGCTTTACATAGCAAAGCATTTACTGAAATAACAAAGAGCCATTTCCTCATGGAAGTCATGGGGTTGTTAAGCAGCAAGGTCCGCATCCTTATTCTGATTTTGAAACTTAAGTTTTGCAAAACATTGCCTCACTTATATTGTGCTCAGACCACAGAGTTGCTAAGACTCAGGTCTAGGGAGATTAGCCGTGAGAGCAGTTAACTACACCTCGGAATACTGAATCACTGCAGTATTTTTTTTTAAGTAAAGAAAACCTAAAAACCGCAGCATATAGAGCATCTTGCAGCAGCACCTCAGTAGCAATCATCAAATGTGTATATAAAGAAGCAGCACATTGAAAAAATAAAGAGAAGAGAACAGGGTGGAAGGGGACTGGTAGAGAGATAACAATCTGGGATAATGCAAGAACATTAAGCAATTGCAACACAGGATGCTGGTGCAGAAGTAATCTGAAAATGAGGAAAGACTGCATGCTTTGGCGAGAATTTTTATGCTGAACCTGTGACACCAGCTAGCCTTCAAGCATACTGGAAAGTCTTTTACTATATCTTAACAGTAGCGATCAAATGCAGGGTGAAGAAAGTGCCTCATGCTGAAACTATTCTCCACTCCTTTTATATTTCCATCTTTGCCATCCTTAGATAAAACGGTGGCTTACTACTATACAGCACCAAAAAGTGTGGGATTTATTGGGTGGGGAGCAGAAATAAATGAGTCCCAATTCTATGGAGGCAGCAGGAGTTAGCTAGCAGTTCCACAGGGACTCAAAATAACCCCAAACCTCTTTTGGAAGCATTCTGCAACAGGACACTTAAGCAGCTTTCAGACAACCTGTTTATGGAGCCCAAAGTCTGCAGGGAGACTATTATGACACCACATCAAGCAATTGGTGTTATCACACACTTTCCAGAGCATTTCCAGATAAGTTTTTCCTTACAGCAAAAGTGTCTAATTTTTTTTGGGGGGGGGGGGCTTGCTGTGCAAGAGCGCCAAACCCACTCTGCTTGCACAGCCTGAATTTATCATCAATCAAGGCCTATCTGTAAAACACTGACAGCCTGGAAGCACCCTTTGTATTTTAAACCGGGAGCTAAGCTTTACTTAGGGCAATGTTTGTGGAGGTGAGAGAAAGCAGTAAAGATATATTGTGCCATTTTGTATTTTAATCCATCTCATCAGCTTAGGAACCAGAGTGGGCTAAACCACCCCCCCCCGGCCCCAAATTCTAGCATGAAGATACCTATTCCATTCTTCTGCTTCTTTTGCCCCGCCTTCTTCTTTGACCCAGCTCCATCGGACGGTGGGGTGGGCTGTTTCGTAACAGGTACTGGCTCCACTTTCTTCCCTCCAGACTTGGTGCTGTCCGGTTCTTTGGGCGCCTGCTCCTCTGGGCTACCTTTGCGCTTCTTCTCCTTCTTCTTCCTCTCTCGGAGGCCGCTGGGGGCCTCTGTCACACCCAAAGGGGCAGGAGGGATATGCTCCTCTTCCGCCCCCAAAGCATCAGATAGCTTGAAGTCTCGAGGGGCGCTCTCCGAGTCAGACTCGTGGAGGTTCCCATTCTGAGCCTCCTTCTTCTTGTTCTTCTTCTTCTCTGCCTTCTTTTTATCAGCCTTAGCAGGCGGAAACTTTTGGTCCCTCTTTTGTTTCGCGAGGGCTTCATCGTACAGAGTTTCCTTCATAAAAAGCCAGAAGAAGAGGAAGATAACGGCAATCACGACAGAGGGGACGAGGACAATGAAATAGGTCGACTCGTAGAATTCCATTGTGCTTTGCTTCACTACTGCCTATAGGAAAAAATCTGCAAAGAAATAGAGAAAGATGTTAATAAGCAAACTACTTAAGAAAACCTTTTCAAAAGTCCATTTTTAAAGAAGCAATACGGGAGGAAGAAGAGGGATTCCTTAAAACATTAAAGGGAGTCATGACATGAGAACTATCAGTAGTGGACAAGGTTTTCTGACTAGAAGCTGCTCTTTGCTAGTGGTGCTTGGTTGGAAAATACTGGGCATCCTTCTGAATTTTTGCAGGTTATTTCCTAGGAGCACTTCTATGATGTTGTACACCATTTTCATTTTTTAAAATCCCCTCTAAAAATCGATGCCCACAAAATGCAAGGGAGGGAAGCAAATCCCTTTTGGTTCTACCCCTACATCCAAGAACTTTGAGCACAAAGACCCCTGGACCAATTTGTTTGTAATTACGTTTCTTTAACCTGGGGGAATCTCTCTCGCACACACCTGAATGCTATTTTCAAACAAACTGGCAATGAGAGCCTTATCGTGAAATTTACAGTCCATTGTTTGCAAAGTTGGTTTGGAATGGGCGCTGCCCTCCTTTTTTCCTCCTGTGGGCCAAAAGCAGAGGCCCTGCAGGCTGTGACGCTGCTCACATCTGACACACACCCAAGTTCAGAATGCAGAGGCTTCCTTGTCCCCCATTCAAGTTCACACAGTTCAGGGCCATCTGGTGCCAAGACCAGCTACCTCCCAGGGCACAGCTCCAGAGAGATTAAAGAGCAACGCTAATCAACAAGTCGGAAATGCAAAGTGAAGGAAAGTATCGGAGTCCACAGCAAAGTTATGGGGGGCTGCTTTAAATCCATAAGCTTCCACGGCAGCTCAACCACAATCTCCAATGTTTAGAGATCAGGTGTGTCCCTGAACACACACAGCAAACACGTCTCTGGGAATCTATAACCGGACAAGGCTTCCGGAAGCGCAGTCATCTCGCGCTTTCAAGAAATGTGGGTGGTCTGCAGAATTTGCATGTCAATAATCATCAGAGAGTTTGATTCTGCTTCAAAGTGTTCAGCAAAACTAAACCTTTTACAGTCATTCCCTTCTTTTTCTTTGTCTACAAACCGTAACACCTCCGCTCATAGGGATCTGCCCAACCCTAAAGATAGTCCAGGGTCCTTCTATGTATTTACAACCAACACATTCACGCCCCTACATATCACACAGCCCAGAATATTCGAAGGGCTGCTTTCTTCCACGTGAACGCATCCCATTTACTGTGTTCATCTGAGGCCTGGTTCTGCACTGGCAGATGTGCCTTTCGCTGGAATGAGGGGCAGGGCCCTCTTGGTTGCAACACCCCAGAGGCTGGCTCTGTCATTTATGCGGGTTTCTTTAGGCGAGTTGTTAAAACTTTTAATGTCCTGGCATGCTTTGGGGGGCAGCTTTAAATTCCTCCCTGCTATTTGTTCTCAGTTTTAATGCTGTGTGTTAAGACTTCAAACTGGAGGATTTGAATGTTGTGCACTCTCTTTGTGGATCCTTTCTCCAATAAAATAATGTATAAATAAGCCGTGACAACTATTTATTTGCTTGCTGCTTGGAATCCAAAGGTACAATTTTAAAAAGAGGATGTTTCCTTGTTGTCTGTACTTCCTGCAATCAACGTTTGGCCTTAGGGTCAAGGCAGTGAATTGTAATTAGAGCAGCCACTCTACTTTTTTTTTTTTTAGGGGGGTATACAATTGAGAAAGTACACAATAGAAGTTTATATAATTATATAATACTGGGGAAGTGTAAACACTCCTCTCTCCCATAATGCTAAAACTCAGTAATGAGTTGATATTCAGGGCAGAACTGACGGTAATGAAGCACTTCTAATGAAGTGTAATGGAATTCACTTCAAGGTGTGGCTGCTGTGGCAACTAGCGTCTTCGTCAACTTTTCAAAAAAGGATCAGACAAATTCACTGGAAACAACACTGATTGATGAATCTATCAGCCAGAATCGCTAAATAGAACCTCGGTGTTGAAAGGAAGTACACCTCCCCCCCAAAAAAAAAATATTTAGTGTTGGGGACAAAAACTATTGCCTTCATGCTCAGCTTGTGAGGTCTGCTGGATGAGCCAGCTGGTCGCTGCTGGGAAAGAAAGGATGCCGGACTGGCTGAATATCTGCTCTGAAGATCCAACAAACCTTTTCTTAGGATTTAAAGCTGCCCAAACAGACATGCTTATTAGCAGCCCAACCACCAATCCGTTGGGCCCAGCAGCAGTTTTATGTCCAGTATGGTGGCAAGTCATGCAAGAGCTACTCTCTGCCAGCCACTCCTAGCTACTTGCAATTTAGGGTGTGTCCCCCCCCAAAAAAATTGCATGCCAACACATATCGCCCCAGATCTCTTGGGTAACCCATCTGTTGAAATTCTGGTTTTTCACCAGGAAGCAGAGGGGAGAGGGAGGCCTAGGCACAATTTCAGTTATTTGGTTAGCCACTCACAAGGGAAGCGTTCTTCTTAAAATACCGGTACATTTTTTGTAATAAAAGTTATCAGGAATCTCATTTTATACAGCTTTTAAGGGTTCTTCCTTCGGTTTGCTTTTAAACATAGAAAGAAGACGACGGCAGACAGACAAGAGACTCACTCAAATCTTCTTGTTCTTCTCTCAATTAAACTGATCCAATGAAGCCATTTGCTGAACACAATAATCTCAGCCCTCTAAATATCCTCTAGGTAAATGCCTCCCATTCCAACCATACCAGGGAATCTGTACCATCTGGTGAGCTACCCTCAAATGTCATCAAGCTGTTATACTGACCTCGGTGCTCTGGTTCTGACTTGCAGTCTAGGCCAGGGGTCAGCAACCTTCGGCTCTCCAGATGTTTCGGACTACAATTCCCATCATCCCTGACCACTGGTCCTATTAGCTAGGGATCATGGGAGTTGTAGGCCAAAACATCTGGAGAGCCGAAGGTTGCCTATGCCTGGTCTAGGCTGTGCAGCATAACCTGCAGATCTTGGTGGTTTAAGGAAGGGCGAGAACACAAATAGCAGCTTTCCAGTGAAACTGAGAAGCTCTAGTAGAAGTCCACATCCTGTGTTCGAAACTCCCATTGCTCTGGGTGCATTTTGCAACAGGGGATTTCTTTAGCGTGAGCATTTTCTGAGCTCTGGGCACTAGTACTGCGCCCAGGATTTCAGATTAAAACTTCAGAGTGGAAGGAAAGGAGGACCTTTTCCTGCCTCCCCACTTCCAGCTACTAACTGAAGACTGGAGAAGAGATCCTCTTAAGAATATTAGGGGGGTGGGCAACGGAAGGACTAGACCATGTAAAAAACGAACATAATATTTTAGCTGCAGCTCATTCATTTTCAGCTTTTGTATTCTTGTTATTTGAAAAGCATGCCTAGACATTCTGTTGTTGGGCCCCACAACCAAGGTAAGGTCTGAGGTGCCATTTAGCTCCTAGCTTTCATATCTGTTTCTAACGCTGGTCCACATGCAGCAGCTGTGCCAATTTATGCTCATCTCTGCATGCCTGAATTCCTTTCCCAACATTTTCACTTCCAATCCTATGCTAAGGGCTGTTTCCAGATGCATGGCTCCTAGCACTAATTAATAATCATGCTTCTTCTTCCAATGTCACCTGCATTAAGAACTGCAAGTGGCTTTCAACATGGTGGAGGATAAGACACTTATTCTGTGTCTTCACCCTCCTATATTCCATCCACACCTGTGGAAGGGACACAGCTGCTATATAAGTGGAGAAGTCAAATTCAATTGAACAGTCATTTAAGGGAGAAAAATTCCAAGAGATCCTTAAAAAATAAAAACAATTTTTTCATTTATGCATGGCCGCTCATTATTATCCATGAAAGGCAAAAAATAATACCCGCACGCACCACCCCCCCCCAAAAAAAGTGCTTTAACGTTTCTTTCGGGCTGGAAGCGTCGATTGGAAGAGTTTAAAAGCACTACTTAAGAGCACAATTAAACAAAAATAAACAGGGTGCCCTGCAGAAAGGTTATAGTGAACATGTAGTGAGTTGTGAGCCTACCCTGTCCAACAGATCACTGCGCACACCAAAACAACAGCTCTTTAAAAAGATAGATGAGTAATGCTAAGGGCACCTACATTTGTGGAGATATTGTGCAGCCCAACCATTCTTCACAAACATAATAAAGTAAATCATACCATGGGCAGCAAGAAAAAAAATATGGAAGTTGCACTGTGAAAGACACAAATGGACAACATTGTGTGGAGCCGCCATACAAGGGGAGTGAGACATGGATATCCCAGTCTAAAAAGACTGAAGCAATGACTGTCAATGGCATAAAATGCACTGGCAGTTAACTTGGAGGAGGAGGCGGCAGCAGCAGTCAGTATTCTCATATTATTTGGGGAGAGGGCTCTACCCAGAGCGAACGATTAAGCTACTCTGAGAAGTGGAACATAGCCTGGTCATCATCTCCACCAATGGTAGCCAGAGTGGTGCGCTCTCTCCAGAAGTTGTTGGACTCTCATTTGCATTATCCCTAACCACACAGGCTGGGGCTGACGGGAGCTGGACGCCAACAACATCTTGAGAACATCACATTGTCTACCTCTGACCTACTACGACTTGCTGTGGCTCTCCAGGGTTTTAAACAGGAGCAATCCCCAGCCCAAGTTCCACAAAGTCAGGGCGCTACCTCATTTCCTCCGTTTTTGTCACTTCCAAAGGCTTTCCAATTGCACTTCTTCCCCCTACCTCACACTGTTAAAGTGGTTTAAAGAAGGCAAACACAGACTTACAGGCTGGTGGGCTGATATTATGGAAGAGTTGTGGGCGTCAGAATCAGGGGCTTGGGAACTCCCCCCCCCCGCCTTCCCCTCTTTTTTCCAGTTCCATGCAGGGTGAGTAGAAAGGAGACATTCTTGGGCATCAGCACCAGCTTTTCGATGTCTAGGATTTTTCCAAGCCTGGGAAGGAGTATAATTACACAGCTTCTTACAAAGATGGAATTCTGCACTAAGGTCTATGTTCAATTATGCTGCTTTACCGTCATCATACCGTAGGTGTAATTTATTCTGGCTGCAATGTTTTGGCAAAGGGAGGAAAGAATTGCCAACTAGGTCCAGGCACCATGCGAGCTTTGCAAGGCAGCTAACAGAAAGCTCATTCTATGGTACTTCTAGGTTTCCAAGCCTACAAACATTATCAATGCATGCCTGAATTAAAGAGCTCCAAAGAGCTCGAGGAAAAAGAAAAAAGACTTCTGCATGGACAAGGGTCCTGGTCTCATTTATGTTCTTAAGCATTTATTGACTGATATTCTTCCCTTTCGTGTTTCCTCCCACCCTAAACTTGACTATTATTCAGCAAGGGCTAACCTCAGCCACTGTAAGCTTAGCAATACTACACAGAATCATAAAGTTGTTATCAAGTTGTTACCATCCAACCTCTGCTTTAAAACCTCCAAGGAAGGAGAGTCCACAACCTCCAGAGGGAGACCGTTCCACTTCAAGCCAGCTTGGCAATAACACAGTGGAGATGATTCAATGGATGGAGGAACATAGAAAGGGCTCGGGGAACAGGAGCAATCAAGGAAGCAGCATCACTCCTAATGTGAACTTCAAAGGCTTTTGCAAATACTGACCCAGTACATGTGGAGTAGTAAACCATGATGGAATGAGCATGAACTAAGCATCAGGCTCAGGCCTCCCCATTCCCCTTGAATTCAGTTTCAAAGAATCTCAGCTTCATGTTAGGTAATAAACCAGGGATCTTGGTAAACAATGAACCATGGTTAACTGCTAAACAAACCAACTTTAAATTGGCTTGTTTAGCAACTAACCATTCCTGAAAGGAAGGGCCATGGCTCAGTAGTACAGCATCCGCTTTGCATGAAGGATGTCCCAGTTTCAATCCCTGGCATCCCCAGGTAGAGCTGGGAAAGATTCCAGCCTGAAATCCTGGAGAACCACAGCCAATCAACACTGACAAGCCTGGGTCAGGTCGACCAATGGTCTGATTCACTATAAGGCAAGTTCAGCCGGTATAATCGCACCACCCTGGCTTATTTTATACGTAGCCCGTATGAGGTTCTAGACCTAGGCAGCACAAAAGTAACTTACAGAATAGCATAGCGTTCTGTTTTGTGCGATGATTAATTTAGACATGTTTATATTTAATTCAAGATCCATTTTGAAGTTGGATTTATTTCAAAAGCCAGTTGCTTTAAATAAGATTATATTCTATCCACCCAGGAGAAAGGACTCGTAGTTTTACAGAATCCATTTTAATGGCAAAACTACACTTCTAAAGTTAGCTTTGTAGCAGTTTAAAAGCAAATGGGTGAGGACTTCCGGCGGCGACGCAATCGCCGGGTGGTCGAGGGCTGCTTCGGGTCCGAAGCGCCCTGTCCATCCCGGGGGTCAGGAGCCCCGCTACCGCAAAGCGGGGCTCCGGTTGGGGTGCGGGAAGAGCGTCCCGCACCCTGGGCTCCCCGGCAGCGCCCGCGGAGGCTCCGAACCCTTCCCTCGCTCCCCCTGTAAAGGGGGAGTGGGGGTGAAGGGACAACCGGAGCCGGGCTTCGGGGACATGCCCCAACCGGGATGCAAATGCGGCGACAGAGCCCGCGGTGAGCGTCTAAGTTCTACCTGTGAAGAATGGAGCTAAAGGAACCCGGTGGTCGTGAGTAAAGAATTTGAGTAGAAATCGTGCTTTTGGGACGATCCGGGGGGAAGGAGAAGGGCAGCCTGCCTCCCTCCCTTCGAGCTCAAGAATCTAACCAATTTGAGTGATTACTGCTACAGAACTGGTTACAATGTATTTAAAATCGACACATGAGACTGGCAAACTTTTCTTTCGGGAAGTTAACTAGAGGAAAATATCTCCATTTAAAGTTGCGGTATTTGCGCTCCAGCCCAGGAAAATGGCGACGAACAAAGAGGGGAGTAGAAATATGACACCCACTTCCTCCTCCTCTGCCAGTATGTTGGGTTTCGTCCTTGAACTGGTATTGAACTCTGGACTAACGGATGAACAGAGACTCACTGCCTTGAAGGTGGAACTGCTTTGTAGAAAAGTCAAAGTCTTGTGTGGGGGTCTGAAATGGAACCAATTGCCCACAGAGGAGGCTTTTAAAACTTTTGACATTTTGGAAGAATGCCTTGCCAAGGAGCTGAGAGGGTTGATGCAAAGTTGGAGAGAAATGAGTGAGCTACTTCGGAGAAGAAATTCGCTTTCTGGGGGTGGCAGCCCCAAGGCGACGTCAAGATTTCTTATATCCAGTCCCCGAGGTGTGAGCTCGGGGGCCAGGGACAGAGAATTAAGGTATTTACAAGAAGAAAAGAAATGTTACAAAGAACCGAAGAAGCTGAGAGATGATGAGATGGATACCTCTGATCTCGTGGCAAGGAGAGATTTGGACTGTGCCTGGATCTGTGGACGTTTGGAGAGGGAAGCTACATGGAAGTTTAGTGCTGAAGCCACCAGGAGAAGAATAATGGACAGAGGGGGTGTGGGGTGAAGCATTAAGTAAAATTTAAGGTAGCCTGATATGGTAAACTGAAATCGGAGGGTGAATACTGTCAACAATTTTCTGTTATATTTTTTATTTGAACATGAAAGGAGATATTTCAAGTTATCATGTTATTAGCAGCAATCTTAAGGATAGAAGAGATAGATTTGATCGAATGAGTTGTGAAGATCTGTGAGGGGGAGTATAAGTAAAGTGAATTTAAGTGGATTAAGTTTATGGATTAAGAGGATTGAGATCAAGATGTAGATTAAGATAAGAAATCGATAAGAATAAATGAAGAAGAATTATGACGAGGTATTATTATGATGATGTATTTTTAGTAAAATGTTGAAGATATAATTGATTGTAATTATACAACTGAATTTAATTTCTTTTTTCTTTTTTAGGAGAAATGGTTATAAAATAGATTAAGGATATAAACTCGAAGGTGAAAAGGCAGGGGAAGTCAATAGTCAAGATATGGAAATAGAAATTTTTTTTTTTTCTAGAAAGATGCAATAAGAAAACTTGACATTGTTTGTATTTGTTTTATTTGTTTTGCATTTGTTTAATTGTAGGTGTGGGTGTGGGTATATGTTGTTATAGAAAAATGCCAATAAATTCTTATAAAAATAAAATAAAATAAAAGCAAATGGGTGAGAACTTTGTTCTTAGCAGTAGTAATCTCCTCTCCAGTATACTAATCCACAGCTTTGGAAACTTGCTCACAATTTGTGTGTGCCCCCCCCCCCGCCGCCCAGCTTGCTATAACTTGTTGCGGTGATAAGATAGGTTCCAGTCATAACTTTAAATTATGTTGCCAGCTCTGTCTAAAAACAGCCACATCATTTCCACGGTCATAACAAACAAACAAGGTGTTTTACATCTACAGAGGCTTTTCTCCATAAATACTCAAATCCACCACCAACATTACATATGTATCTACTTAAATCAGGCATCTGCTTCTGCCATTTCCTATCTTATTCAGGAAGGAGGTTCCAACGCTTGTGGGGTCACAACTGTGGAGCTCTGGCTTCTAGCCATTACTGTAATGATCCACCGTAATGAGAAGACGGTAAATTGTGCCTTCTGACTTGCCTTCAACTGGTAGGTTGGCTAAACAGGGAAAGTTGAACTTGAAGGTATGCGCCCAAGGCTGAAAAGCTTAGAACCAGCACTTTGTATTTGCCCAGAAGCAAATTAGCAACCTGTGTAACTGGCCAGAGCGGGGGGTGTGTGTGTGTGTGTGTGAATGTACCCCAGCAATTGATAATATGTTTCAGACTCTCCAGTGGTAGCCCCAAGAAGACCGTACTGCAGTCATCAACCCTTGAATGTCTTGTCCAACTACTTTTCAGGTCCTGGCCTGCAATTTTCACACACCGGTAGGTTACGTTCCAGGGATCGTGTCTAAAATCAAAATCGTGTATAGTCAAAATACACTGGGTTCAATGGGAACCCTCATGTGTGTAAAGCTGGAAAGTGTACAAGTTAAATGCACGTAAGTTGTTTGTCTTACAGTACCTACCCTTGCTCACGAAAGCCTTGGGTTACCTTAGCAAATGATATATAGACAGAAGGTGTTTGATTTGACCAGATGTGCAGCACCAGGATAACTCTGAGGGTTCCAAGGGTTATGCTGGAAGATTGTGCAAAGACTGAACTGCCCATAACATACGTCTGAGAACAGAGCAGAGTCAATGTCCTTCATGTGAAACAATGACCAAATTTTAACCAGTGAGCAAGTAGGATGCACTGCATTCCTATCTTCCACATACATGCACAGAAAAATGCTGTTTGGCAAAGCTCCAAGGCCTTGGGATCAGGGGAGGGAGGGAAGAGAGGGAATAGCTGCAATTCTTACACTTACAAGCCAACACCACGGTGCAACAATACCCTGGACAATTGCTAGTTCAGCTATTCTTCAGAGATAAGCCAGAGGGCTGGCTCAATTCTATGCACCACTAAAAAGAACATTCACCTTCTATTAACATCATTTCTTTCAGGGTGGATTTGATTTATATCAATCTGATTTAAATCAAGATTTAAATCACTAGTCAGTAAGGCTCAGGGTGGATTTTTTAAATTTTAAATCAGATTTTTTTTATTTAAATCCACCCTGAGCCTTACTAACTAGTGATTTAAATCAAATCCACCCAGAGAACAAGAGAAAAGATGGAGGAATCGGTGTCGTCACTACTCCCGGATAAAAAGCACATGAATTCTAAAATCCACCTTGAATCAGAACAGGATTCCAGCTCTGTAGGACCAATCTCACCTCTATACTGGGGGAAGGGGGAAAGCTTGAAAAGAGCAGAGGCAGTGTATGTGTGAGATCTCTGTGCTTTTTTGGGCAGAACATAAGCTGCTAAGAGTTGTTAGCAGGAATACGACAGAGGAAGTTATGGTTAGCGAACAGATTTCTCCAAGTGCCAGACAAGAACAGAAATTTCAGTGATAACAGATGCCCATGTAGGTGGAGGGTTTCCCCCAACCTGCAGATTATAAACATCCTATCCACTCTATGGGCTGCCTGAATAAGAGTTTCCTGTGCTTTTTGTCTAGCATTTTAACACTAAACTGGCAGGTCCCTGTATTCGTCCCAAAGCTCCCCTAAGCAGCCTGACCAGGAAAATGCTGCATGCCTATTCAGCACACCTCCAGATCGCTCGCTGCTATTCCCAAGTGCCTCCCCCCCCCACAAAAACCCTGTTATTCAGAGGCATATTGCTCTTGGACCTGAAGGTTCTATATAGATACTATAATTATACATCAATCTGATCTAGAAGGGCTGCTCTTATGTTTTTGAGTCTTCACCTAAATATTAGGAAGAACTTCCTGACAGCAAGAGCTGTTCCGACAGTGGATTTTGCTGCCAATGAGTGTGGTGGAGTCTCCTTCTTTGGAGGTCTTTAAGCGGAGGCTTGACAGCCATCTGTCAGGAATGCTTTGATGGTGTTTCCTGCTTGGCAGGGGGTTGGACTGGATGGCCCTTGTGGTCTCTTCCAACTTTAAATCAAAGACATGTTTGCATACAGTTGTATGGGTGGGTTCATTGGTGTATATTTTTTAATAGTAGCAGCAGCAGGGGCTTCCTGATCCATGCTTCATTCCCAACAAAAATCAAGCACAGCGTGATCCTGATCCAAATGTTTATTCCCCCTCCCCAGCTGCAGCTCCTATTTAAAAACCACATGCACAACATACACAAAGATGCATGTAGTCTGGTCCCAAGCATGCAGTCTCAGGACAGTTCACGACCGTTTCTGCTACCCAGAGATGGGAGAGACATCACACCTCCCTAGACTTGTAACTGACGCAGAATGATCTTGAGCTGCATCCTGAAGGACCGCCATAATCTGAGGCTGGGGAAAAGAGGAGGAAGTGATTATAGTCTGCCTGGTGAAGCACACTCCTATGTTTTGTCACAACAAAACAAAATGGAAAAAAGATGTTATGAAGTACTTCAGGGTCCTGCAACAAAACCTCAAGGGAGCCAGCAATCTGGAAACCCAAACAGGCCTTCAACTTTAAGCCGCGCATCACTGCGACCCGGTAACATTTTGTCTGTTATTTCTATTCAGTCTGCTGTTCGCACATACAAAGAGACTGGGCAGCTGACAAAGAAAAACGCTTCGTTAACCTTCCGCAGATTCAATAGCCCTATTGTTAAGCAGGAGGAATGAAAGGAGCTACTGATAGTGTGGAACTGAAGGAGGAATGACCCATTCCAACCTAGCAAATTAGTCTGAAGAGGGTATTTCTACACACATGTCAAAGCATGTTCATCAAAATCTGTAGGCATCAGTAATCAGACACATATCAAGCAGAGACAGAGCACACTAACATTTGTATATTGCTTACCCTGCTTTTCCAAACCTGTGTAATTATTATTATTAATCACATTTGATAGTTGCTATATACCAGGGGTGGCCAACTTCCAAGAGACTGCGATCTACTCACAGAGTTAAAAATTGGCAGTGATCTACCCTCTTTTGGGGGGTTCAGGTCAAAGTTGTTGAGCTTTTTTTTAGAAAGGAAAGCCCTGTTTTTTAGGGGTTCACGTTGATAGGGAAATTTACCTGCCACCACCTTCCCCCACCGCTATGCCTCCCCGGTAGCGAGTGCGGGACTCGTGAACTCGCTAAAGCCCGACGATGAGCGGGCATTCCTTTCCCCCTTTTCCGGCCATCTCCCTACACCTTGCAAGTCACACAAGCACCACATAAAACCCTCGTGATGAAGGGTTCCCCTAAATCCCAATCTGCGTTCCGAAAAGCCCCTGGAAAAGCGCTTTTGTCAAACAGCGCTCCGCTGGTCTCCATTTTCTCAATGAACGGGAAACCCACCAATCAGGAGCATGCATTCAGCTCAGCCTGCAAAATGGAACGTTCAGCTTGGCTACTATGATTCAATCATCACCTTCACGCTTGACTGAACGCTAAGTGGGTATTGACAGGCTCCCTGCTGTGAGAACAATGGAACCGAAACCAAAATGTATCCAGTTTGGGAAGCTATTAATTATAACTTGCAACAATGTAACAAATAGACAGTTCAGAGTCTGGGTGGCCCATTCTGACAGCTAAAAAGGTCTTATTATTATAAAATCCATAACTCCTGAACGCAGTGTCCAATCTGCTCAGTTCGAGTGTCTATCTTCTCCTCAGGAGATGGACTCTTCATCCCCTCGGTTCCCGCCATCCTCCGACCATCCGAAGTACACTTTCTTGAACATGTATAATTTTTGGACTTTGTGTCGATGAACCTCCATAATCCTTTCAGCGGGCAGTCACGTCCCCATCCAGGTGTAGGAGGACATGCACCCCTCCCAATAATCCACTCAAGTTCCATCCATCAGTTACCATAGCAGCAGACATCCTCCCAAGGATCCCCTATTGTCTCTCCCCAGTAGAAACTCTCCATGTGTATTGTACCCACCCTTAAACCATTTACCTGTTCCTGTCACCTTGATCGTTATGCTAAACTTGTTTTCCCCATATGCAGATCCTGTAAGCCCCCCTTCCTTCTGTCAATCATCTGACGTTTTTCCCATGTGATGGTGACGTTCCTGAAATGTATGATGGGATGCTTGATGAAGTTTTAAAAGTTCATGTAACCCTTTTAGGGGCGTTCAGATTTATCTGGAACCTATTGCGCAATAAACTTTGTGCTTTGCTTTGCTCTGTGGCGGCTGGACTCCTTTTGTTCCGCAACGTCTTCAGGTCTTTGCCTGACGATCCAGGTGGACGGGTAACTTTGTCCTCGGGTCTCCGTTTTCCGTGACAACGTAAAAGTTGTTGAGCTTCTTTAGGGAGGAGGAAAGCAACATTGAGGTTTTTTTTAGGAAGGAAAGCCCTGTTTTGGTGGTTCAGGTCATTTTTGGGGTGCAGGGCAAAGACGTTGAGGTTTTTTTTAGGGGAGCCAAAGTTTTTTTGCTTCTTTGGGGGGAGCCACTGATCTACCGGTGATCTACCACAGACGTCCAGTGATCTACCGGTAGATCACGATCTACCTGTTGGACATGCCTGCTATATACAAAGAAGAAATGGGCAGAGGTTAGAGAAAGAACTGGGAGGTGTGTCTTTTTAGTCTTTCCTTGGGACCCCCATGGAAAACTCTTCAACTTTGCTATACCTGGGGCTGGGTGCAGGGAATGAATGAGACACAGCTGGGGGCACCCTGAGGATCCTCCATCTACCTTGGGCCTGCCCATGAAAAGCAAGCCTAGAGTGAGACACTACTAAAGTGATGTCAAGCAGGTTCCAGGAATTCTACTATTGCAATGCGCTCTACGTGGGGCTACCTTTGAAGGTGACCCGGAAACTACAACTAATCCAGAATGCGGCAGCTAGACTGGTGACTGGGAGCGGCCGCCGAGACCATATAACACCGGTCCTGAAAGACCTACATTGGCTCCCAGTACGTTTCCGAGCACAATTCAAAGTGTTGGTGCTGACCTTTAAAGCCCGAAACAGCCTCGGCCCAGTATACCTGAAGGAGCATCTCCACCCCCATCGTTCTGCCCGGACACTGAGGTCCAGCGCTGAGGGCCTTCTGGCGGTTCCCTCACTGTAGGAAGTGAGGTTACAGGGAACCAGGCAGAGGGCCTTCTCAGTAGTGGCGCCCACCCTGTGGAATGCCCTCCCATCAGATGTCAAAGAGAAACAACTACCTGATATTTAGAAAACAACTGAAGGCAGCCCTGTTTAGTGAAGTTTTTAATGCGTCACATTTTAATGTATTTTAATCTTTGTTGGAAGCCACCCAAAATGGCTGGGGAAACCCAGCGGGATGGGCGGGGTACAAATAAATTATTATTATTATTAGTAGTAGTAGTAGTAGTAGTAGTAGTATTCTCCTCCTCCTCTTTGGGAGATTTTATGGGTGAGGCTGTGAGTTTGTCTTGGCCCTAACGAAGAGCCAGGATGGATGGGTGGAGTCCTGGATGAAAGCCAGAAGCATGAAAGAAGAGGTGTCTTGGAACTGATAACTGCTTTGTGATTGCTAGTAATTTTGTATTAATGCAACATTTTATATGTAGCTGTGTTTTTGTAATATTTATTGTTCAAGTGGTCTGTTTGTCACTGCTGCTTTGTCTGTACACCATTTATAATATATATACATATACATATACATACAAACATACATACATACATACATACATACATACATATATATTCAGTGGTATAGAAATGGCATAAATAAATTAAAATGCAAATGGATAAAGTCAATTAAAGGTAAAGGGGCCCCTGACCATTAGGTCCAGTCGTGTCCGACTCTGGGGTTGCGGCGCTCATCTCATGTTACTGGCCAAGGGAGCCGGCGTACAGCTTCTGGGTCATGTGGCGGGCATGACTAAGCCACTTCTGGCGAACCAGAGCAGCGCATGGAAATGCCGTTTACTTTCCCGCCAGAGAGGTACCTATTTATCTACTTGCACTTTTGTTTTTTTTTTTTTTATAAGAATTTATTGACATTTTTACTTATAACAACATACAACCTTAACCACACCTACATTTATACACATACAAAACAAATACAATTACACATCTTATACAAAAATTGCCATGATTTTTCTTCTTAATTAGACATCTACAAAAAAAAATTTCTTTTTCCAATCTTGACAGTTGACTTCCCCTGCCTTTTCACCTTCGAGTTTATATCCATAATCTACTTTTTAACCTCTTCATTTAAAAAAAAATTAAACTTAATTATATATATAAAGTAAAACATTCATCTTAATCTTCATCTTAGTCTTAATCGTCTTAATCTATACACTTAAACCACTTAAAATGACTTCATTTATACTACATCCTCATAAATCCTCACAAATCATCCTCATCAAATCTATCTCTTCTATCCTTTGAACTGCTGCTAATAACATAAAAACTTGAAATATCTCTTTTCATGTTCAAACAAATAATAAAACAAACTATTGTTGACAGTGTTCACCCTCCGATTTCAAAATACCATAACAGATTGCTTTAGATTTTACTTAATACTTCACCCCACACCCCCTCTGTCCATTCTTCTTCTCCTGATGGCATCAGCACTGAACTTCCATGCAACTTCCCTCTCCCAACGTCCACAGATCCAGGCACAGTCCAAAGCTCTCCTTGCCACGAGCTCCGAGGTATCCAACTCTCCCTCTCTCAGCTTCTCCGGTTCTTTGTAGCATTCCTTTTCTTCTTGTAAATACCTTAATTCTCTGTCCCTGGCCCCCGAGCTCACACCTCGGGGACTGGATATAGCAAATCTTGACATCGCCTTGGGGCTGCCACCCCCAACAAGCGAATTTCTTCTCCGAAGTAGCTCATTCATTTCTTCCCATCTTTCCATCCATCCTCTCAGCTCTTTGACAAGATTTCCTTCCAAAGTGTCAAAAGTTTTGTTAGCCTCCTCTGTGGGCAGTTGGTTCCATTTCAGACCCCCACACAAGACTTTGACTTTTCTGTAAATTAGTTCCACCTTCAAGGCAGTGAGCCTTTGTTCATCTGTTAGTCCAGAGTTCAATACCAGTTCAAGGACGAAACCCAGCATACTGGCAGAGGAGGAGGAAGTGGGTATCATATTTCTTCTCCTGTCTCTTTGTTCGTCGCCATTTTCCTAAGCTGGAGCGCAAACACCGCAACTTTAAATAGAGATATTTTCCGCTAGTTAGCTTCCCAAGAAAAAAGTTTGCCAGTCTCATGTATCGATTTTAGATACTTTATAACCAGTTCTGTGGCAGCAATCCCTCAAATTGGTTAATTTCTTAGGCTCGAAGGGAGGGAGGCAGGCTGCCTTTCTCCTTCCCCCCGGATCGTTCCAAAAACACGATTTCTGCCAAGATTATTTACTCACGACCACCGGGTTCCTTTAGCTCCATTCTTCACAGGTAGAACTTGGACGCTCACCGCGGGCTTTGCCGCCGCATTTGCATCCCGGTTGGGGCATATCCCCGTAAGCCCGGCTCCGTTGTCCCTTCACCCCCACTCCCCCTTTACAGGGGGGTAGGGGAAGGGTTCGGAGCCTCCGCGGGCACAGCCGGGGAGCCCAGGGTGCGGGACGCTCTTCCCGCACCCCAACCGGAGCCGCGCGCTGCGGTAGCGCGGCTCCTAACCCCCGGGATGGATCGGGCGCCTCGCAGCCGAAGCAGCCCCGACCACCCGCTATGGCGTCGCCAGCCGGAAGTCCATCTACTTGCACTTTTGATGTGCTTTTGAACTGCTAGGTGGGCAGGAGCTGGGACCGAGCAACGGGAGCTCACCCCATCACAGGGATTCGAACCGCCAACCTTCTGATCAGCAAGCCCTAGGCTCTGTGGTTTAAAACCCACAGCGCCACCCGCGTCCCCACATTTAGACCACATTTAAAACAATGTACAATACATGCACATGCAGTTCTGCCAAGTGACAAACCTACACGTGGACTGCATGGAAGATTTTTCCAAAAGAGAAAAAGGATTACACATGAGCCAGCACACAAGATTCTAAACTGAGTTAGGGTAGCTTTCAGACAGTGACAATCTACCAGGGGCATTTCAACTAGCCCAGCTCAATATTTAACATGCCGCTCTCTGGCCCAGCCTTTCCCCAAAGGAGTTTTAAGCAGCTTCCATGTGATTTCTCAGGCATTCTTCCACCAATGCAGTGCTCGTGGATAGACCTGCGTGACTTTAGACAGAACAACTATAAACATAGCAGGAGCTGAGCTCCGCTCTAGCAAATCTTCTGCCTTCTTCAATGAGACTTGGAAGATTACTCTAGAAAGAATTTTGCCCTCAGCTATTTGAAGTACTGCATGGTTAAATTTGACTTTCTGAGTGGCTCAGTTCAAGCATCACACAAGATCAGGGCATGGAAAATGAGCAAAAGGCTTCCCATCAAGACACACAAGGATGAAGAAAGTCCTATCAAGGGAACAGTGTTTTAATGCACTGAACAAGTCTCTCTCACCCACCTGCACACATTTGTTCCATAGGCAGTATGACTTTTTAAAAATGCTGCTCAGTTAGTACACTTGCTCTACGCTCTATCTGAAGAAGTGTGCATGCACACAAAAGCTCATACCAAGAACAAACTTAGTTGGTCTCTAAGGTGCTACTGGAAGCATTTTTTTTTTAAACTATGGCAGACCAACACGACAACCTACCTGTAACTTGCTCTACAGTTAACATATTTGCTCTAACCAAATCACATAAAATTTAACCAACACCCCCCCTCAAATATCATTCTTTATCCCATGAATTCCCCATATGAGTTTTAAGAGTTTCTGTTTAAATGTTTGTTTGTTTTTTAATACAGCAATATTCAAGGTAACAGAATAGCACCCATACAAGCTTCAGTTTAGGAAACAAATGAGTCCATTTTGTGAAGACTAGCTCATTGAAAAGATAAGGACTGCTACTCCTCTTGTATACTTGCCATGCCAAAAGCAGGGTACTGTACTAAGTTTAGCACGTAACCTTACACCAGTAATGTATCATAGGGGTTTTATCTATGAAAATTACCTAGTCCCATGAGAATTCAGAACTACACACACACATTACTTTAATTTCCCCAACAAATTTAATAGAATTAGAACATTTAGAGGAAACTTACAAATATTTTGCTTTTACATACCCTCCAAAGGAAGCCCGCTTGTGGCACCAGATATAGAGGAGGTGCAATGATGGGCTAAACAGAAACAAAACTTGCATCTTTCATGTTCAGTGCTCTATTACCAGTAAGAACTACAGGAATGTCTTTGGTTTCTAGACACAAGCAAAAGTCGGTATACAAAATGGCTTCAGAAGACCAATTCAGCATCTTGCATGCTGTCCTTATCTGTACAATGGTGCAACCAGAATTGTTGGTAAATAACTCTGCCAATACTCCAGTACGATTTGGCTCTAGAAACCAATCTTTGAGTTTTCCATTTAGAACTAAAGATTCAGAAAGCTGAGAATCCTCATGAACATGTACTGCTAGGTACCGCTTGGCTCCAACCAAGGGACATTTCTTACATAGACCATAGCAATTCCAAAACAAACAGGAGTGCTAGCAGTTTTACAGTACTGTACAGTACAATCCTAACCATGTCTACTCGGAAATACATCCCAGTCAATTACTTACTCAGAGGTTAGGATTGCAACTTTAGTCACAATTTTGTACCAGAGCTTCAAAATAAATCTTAAGAGACATTTTATTGGATCATCAAGTATTGCACCAATAATTGCTCAAATTTGGTTTTGATATACCGTAATAGGAAGTAGGGCAAACCTGCCCTTTCAGTTTAAGTCATACTGCATGCGCAATGAAAAATTGAGATTTTAAGCCTAGTTCTATTTTCATGACCAAGTCAGAGCTAATTCAGCTGCTTGGGGGTGGGATGGAGGATGTGTTCAACCCTCCCAAGTCTGCCCAATTTAGAAATGCACACAGAGGATTGTATTTTCTCAAGACTTCTGCATGCAGAAGGCGATTATGCAGAAAGCTATTGGGTCACAGGAGACTCTAGCCCAGCTTTCTGCTTAATGTGCTAGCTTTCTACTTTGAAAGGGCTTCTCATGCAAAGTCAGTGACAACACCATAGAGGTAGGATATCTTACACATAGTGTCAATGGGATCAGGCTGAGCCACAGCACTTCCCACACAAAGGTAATATTTGAATGGGGGGGGGCATAGCTCCTTGGCCGAGCACATGCTTTGTAAAACCAAACATCCCTGGTTCAATCCTTACAATCTCTAGACAGAAAAGAGCATGCAGCAATAGGAAATAACCCTGCCTGGAGTGTCACTGTCAGCAAGAGTCAACAATACTGGGATAGACAGACCTATGGTCTAGCCCAGTAGAAAACAGCTTCTTACGATCACTGAGCTGTTGCATTCAAGGTGAGGAACCCAAAACTATACATTGCATTCTACTCATGGCCATGCAAGCACCATTGTTACTTGCTGTTATTAGCGTCAACCCTTTCCTTATTTGTTTCTGCCTTTTTTTTTTTACTGCTACATCACTGCGCTTGAGATTCCAGAGACCTTTCTAATATAACAACCAAGATCACTTTCAAAAGTAATAATAATAATAATAATATTTATTATTTGTACCCCGCCCATCTGGCTGGATTTCCCCAGCCACTCTGGGTGGCTTCCAACAAAAATCAGATACAAAAATATCACACATTAAAAACTTCCCTGAAAAGGGCTGCCTTCATGTATTTTCTGAATGTCAGGTAGTTGTTTATCTCCTTGACCTGTGATGGGAGGGCGTTCCACAGGGCAGGCGCCACTACCGAGAAGGCCCTCTGCCTGGTTCCCTGTAGCTTAGCTTCTCGCAGTGAGGGAACCGCCAGAAGGCCCTCGGCACTGGATCTCAGTGTCCACAAAAGCACACACAGAATTGAGATGAGTCATCACACAATGTGCACTGTTCTGCCCATTTACGGTTAGATCTCCTTTGCCATTCAGCTGGCTGGCCAACCAGTTAAGACAGTGCCCATCCTGAATAACTCAATTCCACTTGCAAATTTGATTCCTTCACTGTTCATCCTTCAACTCCAAATCCCTCATCAATTTTAAATACCACCAGTACCTGCAATTTTTACAGATTGCACAGAATTCTGAAGTTTGTCACTTGCCGTTTCCATTTTAAAACTTTTCTTTAAAGTCATTTGGGGTGGTGGTGAAGAAGGTCTTCAGTTGGGATCAAAGATGAATCCAAGATTTTAAGGTCATTTTGCCATCCCCATCAGTCACCAGCAAGTCCAGGACCTGCCTACAGCTATGTCAGAATGATTTACAGTGGCACACAGCTGCTTAGTCATCTTCCTAGGGTCAAAACTATCAGAAATAAGCTGTGACTAGGCTCAAATCATCCTGCAAGCAACCCAATGCTGCTGACAAAACTCCCAGGCATCTGGTAGAACGATTGTGAAAGGAAGTGGGGGGCATGGAAATCAAGGACCACAAATCTAAGGAGAGACATATTTCTCTACTAGTGACGCATGACAAGTTATAAAAGCTTCCTTCCTATATCATGAGGTTAGGCTACAGCTAGGGGGAGAAAAAGAAATCGGCAATAGGTCTGAAGGGTCATCCCAATCCAGTGCACTGGAGACTCTTTATCAATATAAATGAGGCAGCTATGAAAAACCCACTCAGTTGTTTGCTTGAAGAGACAGAGAGGAAACTTCTGTAGGAGAGTTTGTTCTCCCCTGCTTTCAGCACACATGCACCAATGAGCCTAATGATTTGCTTTCTGTCAAATGCTAGTAAAAATGTTTCAGCTTCTAATTTCCGTGGATTTGTTTGCAAAAATGGACAGACTTGTGAATCACTTCCTCCCCACTGCAAAATGCCGAATCCTTCTTAAAATCCAGCTCCGCCCTGCTGTTTCCCTGCTTTTTGAGCCTCCCCTTTCCATTGCTTCCCTGCTTCCGCTCCATCTCAGTTCTAGCCAGCACACACCAAATTCCTTAAGAGTTAATCTAATGGCTGCAGCTGGTTTCCAACAGCTGCATGCAATTTTGTTATACTGGGGCAATTTTCAGCGGGCCTGTTGCTGCAAACAAACAAACAAAAAATCACACACACCCAAAAAAACAACCACAGAGTCTTGCAATACTTCAAAGCTAACAAATTTATTATGACATAACTTTTGAGGACCATAGTCCACTTCATTGGATGCATGACTGGATTGCATCCTAAATTACACTTATCTGTCTGTTCATGAAACTACAATTATTTCACTTTAGAGCCTATGTATTACTGAAACAGCCTCTCATGTCACATTCTGCCTTCTCTACCCCGGTGATGTACACTGCTACAGAACACCATCACACTGTATGCTTGGAGTGAGTAAGTGAATGAAGGGATGAAGATGGAAGTGACCCGGTGTAAATTTAGCCAATCTCACTGCTCAGAGGAAGACCCCTCCTCATCCAAGTTCAGCCTGTGCAATCTAGACCATGGTAAGTGAGAGAAACTGGTCCACAAACGAAAACAGCTCTAGCTGAGTCAGGAAAGAAAACCAAATTACACTGATGAGAAAGGATGACGCATATGATTGCCAGCCAAGCTGAAACAAGCAACACCTTCCAGGAAAGGTTTATGTACCAAGTACACTTCCTTAAAACCAGGTGTGGCGTTTGCCCATTCTTTGGGGATACAATTGTATTGGGGGAGAGAAAGGGTTAATAGGTTGACCAATAAGAAAGCCTGGAGGCGGAGCCTACCTGATTTTGAGGCTCAGCCCAGAGGTTTTGACAGTGTTAGTTCGGGTGGTTCTTTTGGGGGGCAAGATAGAGGAGTCAGAGTGAGTTAGAGACAGGGACAAGACTGAGAGGGAATAGAGTGACAGCGCTTCGAATATATTTTAAAACTTGTTTGTGCTTGAAATAAACTTTAATCTTCATTGTTAACTCTACCTGATTGAGACTCAGTTACAGGTAGGTAGCCGTGTTGGTCTGCCATAGTCAAAACAAAACAAACAAACAAACAAACAAACAAATAAATTCCTCCCAGTAGCACCTTAGAGACCAACTAAGTTTGTTCTTGGTATGAGCTTTTGTGTGCATGCACGCTTCTTCAGATACACTGAAACAGAAGTCACCAGACCCTTATATATAGTGAGAGGGCGGGGGGGGGGGGGTACAAAGCTCTCTATGCTGTCCTCCTGAAGAATATTCTGAATATAGCACATTATTTTGCATGCATATGTATAGAGGTAGCTAAGTTTGCTGATGATACCAAATTATTCAGGGTGGGAAAGACAAAAGAATGCAAGTAATTCCAAAAGTATCTCTCCAAACTGGGTGAATGGGCAGCAGAATGGCAAGTGCCATTCAGTAAGGAAGTGTTAACTGATTCCATTTGGGAGGAGAGGAAGAAATCCCTAACTTCACATATACAATACTGAGGTCTGAACCTGTGGTGACTAACTAGGGGAAAAAAGTTATTGGGGCTGCGGTGGATAACTTGCTAATACCCAATGCAAGGCAGCAATGAAAAAGGTGAATTCCCTGTTAGTGATCAGTAGAAAAGGGACTGAAAATAGCACTTGGAATACTGTGTACAAAACAGTGCTTGCTACACCTTGAAAAGTATATTGTAGAGCTAGGAGAAAGTGCAGAAAAGTACAACCAAAATGATCAATGGCTACAGCAACTCCCCTGTAAGGAAAGGTTAAAGGTTTGGGGCTCCTTAGCATAGCAAAAAAATGTGTGTAAAGCGGGGAGATGACAGAGGTGTATAAAATTAAACATGGTGTAGAGAAAGTGGATAGGGAGAAGCTTATCTCTCCCTCTCTCTCAATACTAGGACATCCAGTAAAGTTAAATGGTAGGCGATTCAGGAATCAGGACAGCCAAAAGAAAGGACTTCTTCACACTGTGCATAGGCAAACTACTGAGAATGCTACCACAAGATGTAGTGATGGTCATAAACTTGGACAGCTTTTAAAAGGGAATTAGACAAATTCATGAAGGGTAAGTCTATCAATGGCCATTAATCAAGTAGTTTGCTTCCAGTATCAGAGATGGTGTGCCTCTGAACATCAATTACTGGGGATTTGCATGGGCAGGAGAGTGATGCTGCTCTCATTTCCCGCTTATGGGCACCTGTCTACAGCTCCACCAGAGAGGTCCATGAAAGGGCACCAGAGCCTCCTTAAACCTGGAGGTGGTCCTGTATGGCTGTTGGGTTGCATAAAGCCCGATACCACAAGATATGAAGGCCTAGGATAGTCGCTGCCCCACAACGGTTTTCATTGAAGGCTTCCACCGAGGCAAATTTGAAATCTCTCCATCTTTATTTGATGTACTAATATCTCTTCAAGCTCATTTTGAAGAATTTATGTATTCATTCAAATATAATCTAATTAAGCTACAGTACTCATTAAGTCCAGCTAGTTACAGCAGAGCAATTATGAATTGTGTGCTGAAGTGTTTACTTTCAGCTCTTGCAAAACAAACTCATAATGGGACCGAGATGGGCACAGAGTGTTTCACAAACTTTTTTCACGTGGACTGTGGCGCACAGTTCCACATTTCAAATGTTGAGCATTCACCCAGCACAACGGAGAAAGAAATACCTTAAAAAGAAGGAATGCAAATGTTTCCTAGCCAGCTTTTTATATTCCTCCATTAAAATAAAAAGAGTTAGGAAAAAAGGAGTGCAGAGACTACTACTTCCAACTTCATGAAAACTGGGGCAGGGAAATCTGGTTTAATCTGGTTTAAAGACTTCCACAGACCGCCTGCAGTTTCAACAGGAAAACATACTGTTCGTAACATCACTTGATATGGGAGCAAAGCACAGATCAAAACAACTCCTAAGGTTTATTAAAACCTGAACAGGAAAAAGCAGATCCTAAACACCGAGTACTTTGGCTCATCCCGTTAGTCATAATCCCCAACAGTAACAAACTCTGAAGATGCATAATTGCATTTGCTTACAATCGTCACTTTTTATCCTTACATCTCTTTCCCCACCTCTCAGCGCACCACAGTATATATTTAGATTGTAAGCTCTTCAGGGCAGGGGCCTGGCTTTTGCTCATGTTACCCTGTAAACACCATGTGCTTTCAAGGAGCTGTGTGACCTTTCGGTGGGTTCTGAAGTACCATCAACGGACAGCTACGAAACTTCAGTGTTATTCCATCAAATTATTTAACAACACCGGGTGGTATTCAACTAAGTTTTCCTCAGAGCAGGCTCACTGAAATTAATAGACCTAACTTAGTCACTTTCATTAATTTCAGTGGGTTAAACTCAGCTGAATACCACCCGCCCGGAACATTATTTAAGAGCAAATTATGTTGCTTGCAAGAAAGTGATTAATTCAACTTTCGAAGGGCTGTCAAATATGCATGTCAGAGTAACACGGTATCAAAAACCCTGGGTGCCTGGTTCTCTAGGCTTCTAAAAATGTTGGGCTGGCATTCTAGTATTTAATTGGGTCTCTCTTTCAACGTTCTACAAGCCAAGCCCTAAATATTTGGTTTTGACTCTTAGGAATCTGAGGTATTTTGTCTAAATCTGAGCATACGTGAAAGAGGGCAAAGGGGGGGAAATGAGTTAGTTCCACTTCGTGAAACAGCAGTGAGCAGTAGGACTTCAATCTATTCTCTGCAAGTGGACTTTTTAAAATCTTTCCAGAACCAAAACCACAATTTCATTACCTTCACTGTGATGTGTTTATGACTTCCATGGGGAAGACCTTCAGCAACCCCTTATCTACTACCCCAGGCACAGAAATGCTTCCCCAGCCTCCCCCCCCCCAAGTCATTTTGCCTGAAGGGAGGAATGAAAACTTCACTGCTTTTACTAAACTTCCAACACAAACTGCTCAGTTTTCCCAGCGCCCATACTGTAATCTGGTTCAAACAGCAACTAGAAGTACTTTGACCTATGATAATCTAATCTCCGAAGTAGAAAAAGGTGGAGCACAGGAAGAGTGGAAAGGGGGCAGGGGTGAGAGCTGCTACACATAATCACGCCGCCCTCTGCAAGCTGGAGCAAGTCTAGCTCTTCCTTTTACATGGTATGAAACGTGGCACAGCTCCCAATATTGCTCTCTGAAGAGGAAGAGAGAATACCAGATGCACCCTTAAAGAAGCCTGAGCGCTGTAATCTTTGAAGCAAGAGCTCTCCAAGGCTTCGGCCTTCAGACCCATGAAGTAGAATTGTTAACAGACAAGCATTAAGGAAGTTCCGCAAATGCTATTAAAACATCTTAAGAGACTAATTGAGAATCCGGAGTGTTTACTGGGAGAACAGCGATACCATTTACACACATTTACATAAATGTAGATTTGCTATCTCCTCCAAAACCAGTTTCCCCACCTTTTTAAGCAGAAAAGGGGAAATATTTTAATTAAGGTAAGAGCATAGTCTTAAGAAAAGTCTACTGGATCCATTCAACGGCCCTTCTAGTCCAGCACCCTGCTCACATAGAATCATGGAATCTTAAGAGTTGGAAGGGATCCCGAGGGTCATCTAGTCCAACCCCCAGCAATGCATGAATCCTGCCCACAGCCATCCCTGGGTGGCCTCAAACCACCAACCTCCCGTTTTAACAGCCAGATGCACTGACTCATTGTGCCACCTGAGGGAACAGTGGCCAACCAGGTGCCGTGGGAAACCTGCGAGCAGGACCTGGGCACAACCGGACTGTGCCCTCCTGGAATTTCCAGTATTTGGTGTTTGGACGCATACGTACTGCCTTTAACCATGGAGACAGAGCACAGTATCCAACAGTAGGGACTGCCAAAGGATAAATGGACATAAATCTGATATCAGGAATCACAAGACAGAGAAACCAGTAGGAGAACACTTCAATCTCCCAGGACATTCTATACAAGATCTCAAAGTAGCTGTCTTGCTACAAAGGAATTTCAGAAATAGACTGGAAAGAGAAGTTGCTGAATTGCAACTCATTACCCAACTTAAAACCATGGAGAGACCTGGTCTGAACAAAGACATTGGATTCTTATCTCATTATAGATGACAAAGCTATCTTTAGCCATCTCACCCCTTGCTTTTCCCATAAGACTAATTGCAGTTGTTAACAGTGGTCAACAGGTTTTCCACACCTATCAGCTGATCACCCATTCCCACCACCCTTCTGAGTAATACCCCTCCCCACTCTCTCACTATATATAAGGGTCTGGCGACTTCTGTTTCAGTGTATCTGAAGAAGTGTGCAGGCACACGAAAGCTCATACCAATAACAAACTTAGTTGGTCTCTAAGGTGCTACCGGAAGGATTTTTTAAAATATTTTTTATTTTGTTTTGTCTGACTGCTATTCTTGTAAGTTGCTGGGAGAGCCTTCTTGACCAAAGAGCAAGGTACAAACGCTATAAACAAATGAACTGCACTCCGAGGTGCAGTTCTTTCCTGATCATTCCATCTGGCTGCCCAAGGACTCAGAATGCTGGAATATCTTCAACTCACAAGGACAGCCTACTGGATCAGGCCAATCACCCGTCTAGTCCAGCATCCTGTTCTCCCAGTGGCCAGTAAGATGCCTGTGGAAAGCCTGCAAGCTTAACAGCCACACAGAGAATTGACATATTCTAGTTGAGAACCCCAAAACAGAGCCAACCTTGATCCAAACAAACTTCTTGTGCTTTTAGAATTCCTTCCAAAGGAAGCAGCAAAGGTTTTTCAAGAGGAAAGTTGCGCTTTCTTTTCCTCTACTGAAACTATTTGGAACAATTATGGCTGCAACACAGATTCAGTGGGGCTTACTCTTAGGTAAGTGGGTTCACGATTGCAGCCTGCATGCTAAATAAACTCTTTTGTTTGCAGTCTTCAATAGAAATAATTCATGACCAAAGGCATGCTATTTGCTGCACCACTTACCGGTAACAGGGGGAAGGGCCACGGTGGCTCATGTTTTTACAGAGCAGGGTTACTACTGTCTTTCTTCACAGTTATTAAGGTTATTTAAATTGGCATTCTACCTTCTCCTTAAGGCTCAGAACTAGCAGCAACATTTTCCACTTACTTATCTTGATGACAACCCTATAAAGTTATCATTATCACTCCCATATATTGGTCAGGTATACACTACTTCTGATCTGTCAAGTCAGATGCAGCCTACTGGCACCCATTCTGCACCCTTCACAGCTGTTTGACAATCCCCCAAAAATGTGTTATGCTTAGGGGGTCACCAAGCTGCCAAATCTAATAGAGGAGGAGGAGCCATTTTCTGATTGCGCTGGCTTTCCTGTAACTTGGTTTAGAAAGCTAGCTAGTGTAGTCTAGAAGAACCATTTTAGCCACAGATTGACTGATTGACCTCTGGTAAGCTGCTCTTGCAGTTCAATTGGAGCACACAGCAAATGGAAAAACAAAACAAAAAGCCACTTGCGTTGTGCACAGCTTGAATGGCAGCATTTACAACAAGCAAGTACTGGATTAAGGCATGTTATCATATTTAAACAGTGCCCTTTCCAATGTGTTGTAGGTGCAACAGCTTTCTTTTCATTCAAGTTTTGAAGCTGAAGGACCAAGAAATTTAAATTATTATATTTAGCAGTGTGCATGTGGAAATCCCCATCTAGTAATTGATTTCACTGTTAAACAGTTCACACAATCCTCCAGGGCCAGCTTCCTGCTTCCTGTTCTTACCAACTCTTACTAACCAATAATCCCATTAAAATACACATTCTTTAGATGGCAAGACATTGCAATCAAACCAAATATTATCCCATTACCAGGAGTTAGTACCATACTTCAACATAATTGTCCTGTAGGCACTATTTATGTATATGCTATTCTGAGTGCTCCAGTTTATTCCTTTAATAAATAACCAATATTCAGCTTGATTTTCAGTTAAGTACTGCCTTCACAATGTCAGGCATTTCCAAGCCTGTTGATCCCAACAGGTTTAGACACAACTAAATCTGCATAGGACAAGAAGCATTACCAATATTTTCACTGCTTTAAGCATCTACTCCTGGCCCTTGTAAGATTCTTCTTCCGAGCCACCCGCTGCTAAACACCTTATGTTGAGAAAATCCTGCGTATAGAAAAAGGATCAGCTAGTTAAGATTAAAAGGTTAGCATGGCATAGTTGTTTCCAGTGTCACCAGTTCTGTAGCCTGTTTACAGTATCTGGCATATTCATCAGATTCCTCAAGAACAACTTCACACTTTAGGTCTTGTCCTTGAATACATTTTAAAAGAGACAGGAATCTCAACTTTTTTGTAGGTAGGGATTCTATCAGGCTTTTACAATACTTCAGGATGTATTCAACACAGAGCTAAGGGGAATGTTCCGTCAGCACAAAGATTTCTCCTTGTGCAACAGAATGTTCTCCCCTTCTCCTGCCCCCAACATACCCTCTAAATCTGTTCTGCAGATTCCCCGAATCCTCCAGAGCAGATTTTGGGGGGGGGGGCGTGCAAGGGCAGAAGGGGGAGAGACTGCTGCACAGGCAGAACACATTCTACTCATACAATTATTTAGCTCCAGAATACAAACTAAAAATTGCACTCCTGTACACACTTAAGAGGGACGCGGGTGGTGCTGTGGGTTAAACCACAGAGCCTAGGGCCTGCTGATCAGAAGGTTTGCGGTTCAAATCCCCGCAACAGGGTGAGCTCCCGTTGCTCGGTCCCTGCTCCTGCCCACCTAACAGTTCAAAAGCACGTCAAAGTGCAAGTAGATAAATAGGTACCGCTCCGGCAGGAAGGAAAACGGTGTTTCCGTGCACTGCTCTGGTTCACCAGAAGCGGCTTACGTCATGCTGGCCACATGACCCGGAAGCTGTAAGCCAGCTCCCTCAGCCAGTAACGCGAGATGAGCGCTGCAACCCCAGAGTCGGACACGACTGGACCTAATGGTCAAGGGTCCCTTTACCTTTACACACTTAAGAGTGAGGTTTACTCCCATAAACACTCGAACCTGTAGACATCTGATGGACATGAATGTTGGATGATTCAAAAGAATCTTCTACTTCACATAGCAAATAGCTGAACTATGTAATTCACTCCCATAAAAGGCACTGATGGCCACTCACCTGGATGGCTTTAAAAGCAGGTTAGACTAATCAATGGACGATAGCCACCATAGTTAGTAGCCATTGACAGACTATGTTCTACCTCCACCTTTGGAGGTAGAACATAGGCATCTGGTTGGCCACTGTGAAAACCAGGATGCTGGACTACATGGGCCCTTGGTCTGATTCAGCAGAACTCTTATGTTCTTATGTAGTGAGTAAACATGCATAAGCTTGGACTCCACATCTAACAGGTTAGGGGGAGAATTTCATTATTACTAGGACATCACCTTAGAAATCATAACAGCTCATTTTTAAAGTCCATAAATTTAAGCAGGGTGGATTTGATATAAATCATGATTTAAATCACTAGTCAGTAAGGCTCAGGGTGGATTTAAATAAAAAAAATTCCAATTTAAATAAAAAAATTCCGATTTAAATCGGATTTTTTTTATTTAAATCCACCCTGAGCCTTACTGACTAGTGATTTAAATCGTGATTTAAATCAAATCCACCCTGAATTTAAGGACAATTTAATCATTATTATTATAGCACACATAGTCAAGAAGTAAACTACTAGAGCAGGCTCCCTCAACCTCGGCCCTCCAGATGATTTGAGACTACAATTCCCATCATCCCTGACCACTGGTCCTGCTAGCTAGGGATCATGGGAGTTTTAACACCTGGAGCGCCGAGGTTGAGGAAACCTGTACTAGAGTTTGAAGTCCAAGGTTATTATTATTATTATTATTATTTATTAAATTTGTATACAGCCCTATACCCATAGGTATCAGGGCAGTTCACATGATAAAATCACACTATAGAAACACAAAATACATATTCAAAATAAAAACAATCCAAGGTTGGTGAACAGAAAAGCAAAGCAATGAAATCTCATTGCTCATTTCTTCACACATTTGCCTACATATATACCGGGGTGGGGTGGGGAAGCAGCTTCAGAATCATATCCCTGAGACTTTATTTTATCATAGCCTGAAAGGGAGGCTGTAGGCCGAGTAGTAATTAATTAGAGCTACTCGCAGTTTCCACACAAATGCCTTAACTTCATATTCACCTTTTCCGTTACTTTAAGATGAAGATGACTATTGTAATTTTAACATACAAGCGAAACAGAACTACACAATCCGCTGGTTTTAGGCTGTAGTCTAAGCACATACATATTTGGAAGTTCACTGAAATCAATGGGACAGGGTCCAAGAGAAGTATATTTAGGACTGGAGGGTTAAGACTTCATTTGCTGCTCTATTAACAGCTACTGCTTCCCTAAAGTCAGTGACATCTGAAGCAAAGTACGCCGCATCTTTTGAAGAAATGCAAGATGCCAAGTCCCTACAACATTCCCAGCAAGCAGTACAGGGAACCCAGAGAATCTATTACTGAAACTGTTTTATCAAACTAAACCTGATGATTAAGCCATGATACATACTGTATATAGCAGACTCATGCAGCTGTCATGCAAGAGTGAAGAGGGTACCCTTACAGAAATAACAAAAGAAAAAAGAAAAAAATTCCTTCCAGTAGCACCTTAGAGACCAACTAAGTTTGTTCTTGGTATGAGCTTTCGTGTGCAGGCACACTTCTTCAGATACCTGAAGAAAGCTCATACCAAGAAAAAACTTAGTTGGTCTCTAAGGTGCTACTGGAAGGAATTTTCTTCTTTTTTATTTTGTTTTGACTATGGCAGACCAACACAGCTACCTACCTGTAACTTATAGAAATAGTTATGCCTAGAACCTATTAGCGTAGTACACTTAGACTTTCTCCAACGTAAGCTTTTCCAAGTACTGTTCCAGAATTTATATAGAGCAAAACGATGTTCACTTTTCATTGCAATTGAAGGGCTGGCCTCACTTACACATTGCAGTGCAGTACTAAATGCTTTCAATAAAGTAAAATGGGGTGGGGGAGAGAAATGCCTTAGAATAAGTGACGAAATTAATCTGTTTCAGCAGTTACATTTCATTTATTATACGAACTATTTAGTTCACTTGCTTGAATGCCTCTCCTCCCTCAAATGTTTTAATTGGTGACAATGTGCTTTCACAATTCACTTGGTCAACTATGGTATTAAGTGGAAGTAAATTTCAGCCAAGTCATCACTAGAAAAACTCTAAAGCATTACGAATTTAGAGGAAGACTCACAGCCAGGTTTAGACAAAGCTATGTACACGTCCCCTCCCTTCCTTTCCCTATCACACATGAGCCAACAGAAAGTTTCTGTTTTGGATCTGAACACAGTTCCTTGTGCTCCGACATTATGAGAAACTGTGATTAGCTCTGAAGTGGACGTTTTTTAACATGGAGAAAGGGGAGAAAGGGGAATGCAAACGCAAGGCTTGTGCCAGCTCGTTCCTGTACTGCTAGGCATTAGCCTGCCTGAACCAACTCTTTGTTTCCCTCGCCCATGTTCAGCCAAGCACAGATGAACAGCCTTTCAAGAAGAATTCACACCAAGGCTTAAGCCAACATACCTAAGAAACCACCTAAAGCCTACCTTAGGTATAGCACAAGAACATTTCCTTAATCTTCCAGGAACCATATTTGAACAGCACAGGCACAATGAGAACTATTTTCCAAAGTGGGCCCACCAACGTAGAATTTCTTATTTCCTGCGAAGGGCAAAATCCACAGGCGATTTTTCTTTTGAACGCTGACATTTCATTTCTGAAACTTAAACCAGCACTCTGATACCTGATCCAAATGTAAATAAGTTAAAGCAAGGCAGAGAAAAGTCTGCTTCGAGTCTTGGGCGCAAAGTCTACATCTCACTCCATCATCATGATCCCTCAAGTCCACAATGAGTGTGTCACGAGGGAGCACTGATAATTAGACGAACCTGCAATGAACTCCTGGAGAAATTCCAACACTCCAGGAGTGAACCAGAAATGCATTCAGGACCAACAAAGAAACCATAGAACTGGGAGCACAGAACCCCCAAGCATTGGATCATCTTCCCACCAAGCAAACTTGCGAGGCATGAATTCCATTCCCTTGAGCCCTTCAAAAATTAGAGGAGTCCACACCTCAGCCTATCCCTCCTCATAAATACTACACATCTCCCCAAGATATTGCACTCTAATCAGATCCTCATTAATTAAACCATGTCACTCAGAATTCACCTTCCATATTCCCACGGGACTTTTTTCCAAAGACTGCCATCTCCTTCACCCGATCATTCCCAGGAAGTCTATCCCTAGAGAATCTTTTAGCTAAAATGAACTTCAGTATGCAGTGATGGTTAAGAGTACTGGACGATGACCGGAGATCAGGGTTCAAATCAGGAGGCTTGCTGGGTGACCCTGGGCCACTCGAAAGCGCTCAGGCTAACCAGAGTGTTGTTGTGAGGATAAAATGGGGTGTGTGGACAGCTATGTAATCTACCTTGAGCTCCTTGGGAGAAAAGCAGGACATCAATGAAATAAAATATAAATTTTAAAACGCACAGTTCCATAGCTAAGAGCATATCCCTTAGTCTTGAATTTGCCTCAGCCTCTCACTGTTGGCCTTCTTACAACTTTAGCACCCTTTCTTCTATGAAACAGAAGACCCCACCCAAACTATTTTATCAGCAGGGATTTGAAGGCACAATTAGGACCCCTAGCTTTTATGAGCGGAGGGGCAGGGGGGGGGGGGGTAACAGTGAGAAGATCCAGCACATTAAAGCATATCCTTGGGGACCACAGATTTGGCACCCCAGATTCTTATCACGGGGCTGGAGGAGAGACTTTTCTTGGAAGGGACACACACCTTTCAGGTACACCCACAGGCGGGCTGGCATTTTCCTGCCAGCATGCAAGAGGTTTCTTGCCCCGCTCCCAGCGCAAAGCAATGTCTACTCAGAAGCAAGTCCCACTGAGCTCACTCCCAGGTGTGAGAGCTCAAGCCCAGGTGTGCCCCAACTTGGATTGTCAGTTTTGGTTATGCGGACTAAAAAGGCCTAACAATTAAAAAAAAAGGGGGGGGGGGAGGTTAGAAAAAGGGAAGCAACCCTTCCTTACATCTCCGCAGTATTTCCTAACCAGAAGCGTGGGGTCTTCTGGGGGGTGCATTTGTGGGTGGGTGAGTGGAATATTTCTCCTATTAAAAAGGTGGGGAAGGGGGAGACAGTCTGAGAACAGGATTCCCCGACTCTGGAGGAAACTACTTCCCACTTAATTATTTTGGGGGTTCCCCCCTCTCCCCCCCCCACAAAGCCCCCATTCCTTGCTCCTGAGAGGCAGAAGCAAAAAACGCCCGAGAGTGCCGCCCGTCTCCCCCTCTCCGCCCTAACGGGGCCCCCAAAATAACCCCGCGAAGCCTGCACAGGAGTGGGTGGGGGGCTTCTTCCGAGCCCCCCCCCCCATTTCCTCTTCCACGAGGCGACCCCTGATCCGCGGGGCCGGGAGACCCCGCTAACCGGCCACTCCTTCCCCTCACGGAGCCCCGCAGGGCCCGCCGGCCTAGCGGGCCGAGGCACCGGGGCGGGCCCGGCTGCTGACTAACGAGCCGGCCTGGCGGGCCGAGGAAGAGGAGAGGCGGCGCAGGACGACGACGAGGAGAACGGAGAGGAGGAAGAAGCCGAAGCGCGACGTACCTGAAGGGGAAGCAGGAGCCCGGCCGGCGGCTTGTCAGGAAAGGGGAAGCGAGGGAAGGAAGGAAGGGCAGCGGCGGCGGCGGCGGCGGCAGGAGGAGGAGGAGGAGGCGGAGCGGCGGCGGCGGCGGCAGCCGTGAGCAGGCGGCGACGGCTCCTCCTCACACGGCGACGGGCCTTCGGGGCGGAGAGGAGGGAGAGGCGGCACCGGCACGTCCGCGGCGTCGGCCCGGCCTTTCATCCAGGCAGGCAGACGCCCACCGCCTCCCCGCCCGTTAAAGGAGCGGCGGCGGCACTTTGACCCCCGTAGTCCCTCATGGTTTGGGGCTGCCACCCCCACCCCCCCACGCGGCTCACGGCGCTCTGCACATCCTCAGGGGGCGCCTGTTTCGCAGCGCAGCGCGTGAGGGAAAGAGTGCCTTTGAGGACGTGCAGAGCGCGCCGCCTTCCCCCAGCTGCCCGCCTCGCCACCGCCTCTTTTCCCTGAATCCATCCTCGCCCGAGTTTCTCGGGGAGGCGGATGGGGTCGGGCCGCCCGGGGCTGGTTCCCACGTGCATCTCCCGTCGCTGGGTGGCTGGAGCCCTGGAGAGATGCTGCTGCCCGTCCGTGTAGGCAATACTGAAGTACACGGGCCAAATGATTTGGCCAACCGCCCCGCACCCACCCGGCGAGCCACCGAATGGTGCCCCGCCTTCCCACCGGGGAAGAAGGGGTGAGTGAGGGGGGTAGAGATCCGCATTGGGGATCTGCTGCCTGAGGGGTCGCCTCAAATGGCCTCCTGTGCCCTGAGTCTGGCTCAGGATAAGACAGAGTCCTCTGACTGCAGCATCAAAGCAGAGGTTGCATTGGTCACCTGCCATAGAACTGTAGAGTTGGAAGGGGTCCTGAGGACCATCTAGTCCAGCCCCCTACAATGCAGGAATATGTCATTGTCCATACGGGGAATCGAACCTACAACCTTGGTGTTACCAGCGCCACATTAGATGACACTTGGGTTATCCCTTCCAACTCTACAATTCGATTATTCTAAGAGGTGACTTGCACATGTGCTGCTGCTGCTGTGCCCTTATTGTTGACAATGGAGTGTGCCTCTGGGGATGAAGTCAAACTGCAGAGTGGCCTCCCCAGGGTGCAACTCTGGGCAGTGCATATGGAGGTCCAGGGCTCCTCAGATAACAAGATCCTCCCCCTCCGCTCGGCCTCGTTGATGGGGTCCAAAGGATAGATAGAACACTTTCGTGTCGCCTCCTCAAATGCCATCTTTCCCAGTAAAATCAGTTCCAGTGATGTGGGGCCAAGAGGTGGCTCAGGCATGAGAGCATGAGAGTTTTAATCTCAGAGTTGTTGGGCCAAAGATTCTTACGTTGCAGAGGGTTGGACTAGATGACTCTTGGGGTCCATTCCAACTCTACAGTTCTATGATTCTGTGCACAACACCTACCCCCCTCCTACCCCGCAAAAAAATTTTTTAAAAATTTCTATCCTAACCTATTCTCCAAAGAGGTTTGAGGCAGCTGGCAAACAGTAATGAAAATTGAATGAACAAACATAATTCTTAAAACCAGTTACAGGTGGGTAGCCGTGTTGGTCTGCCATAGTCAAAACAAAATCGAAAATTCTTTCTAGTAGCACCTTAGAGACCAACTGAGTTTGTTCCTGGTATGAGCTTTCGTGTGCATGCACACGAAGCTCATACCAGGAACAAACTCAGTTGGTCTCTAAGGTGCTACTAGAAAGAATTTTCGATAATTCTTAAAAGCACACACACACCAATATGCATTAAGATTGATAAATGAATTATGTACAATGGTAAGAACATGAGAGCACTGATGGATCAGACCAAATGCCTACCTGGTCCAGCATCCTGTTCCCACAGCAGGCAACTGCTGCAGTTGCCTCTGGGAAGTTTCCAAGCTACTGGTATTCAGTCATGCTGATTCTGATAACCTTATCCTCTGTGCTGCAAGTGCCATAGTTTTAACTGTACCCTTGTCAGATAATTCACAGTCATACCTCGGTTTGTGCTCGCTGCGGGATACGAACACGCCAAACCCGGAAGTACCGGAACGGGTTACTTCCGGGTTTCGGCGCATGCGCAGAAGCACTAAATCACGCTTTGTGCATGTGCAGACACAGTGGCGCAGGTTGCAAACGCTGCAGGTTGCGAATGCGCCTCCCGCACGGATCGTCCCACTGTAGTTCCTTTTTGTCTGTTCTGTCCTGAACCTCCCACCCTTTCAGCTCCATCGGATATTTATTTATTATTATTTATTTTTCTATATATGCTGTTATCCAAGTTTGCAAGGTGGTTTACAATATAAACACAAAAATACATAATGTAGTAACCAACCAAAAAAAATACCCCCCTCCACTCCCAGGATGGATGACCCTGAGCTCCAACATATGAAGTAGGAAGAAAAACTTTTTATCCACTTTCCTACCATACCACACATGGTTTTATAAAGTTCTGTATCTATCTTAATGAGGTAGGACATGAACAATGGCTTCAAGTTACAAGATTCCAACTAAACATATGGGAAAACCTTCTGACAGTAAGAGCTGTTTGACAGTGGAATGGACTCCCTCGGAGGTTGTATACTCCTTTCTTTGAGGTTTTTTAAGCAGAGATTGGATGGTCACCTGTCATGTATGATTCCTGCATTGCAGTGGGTTGGAGTAGATGACCCTTGTGTTCCTTTCCAACTCTACAAATCTATGAACATAATGTAGGTGAAATGAGGTGAAAATGTATAGTTACACATTTTTATCCTGCCTTTCCTGCAAGGGTCTCAGGACTAGTGGTTCATGGTGATTGTTTCTCCCAATTTTATCTTCACAATAATCCTGTGAGGTAGGTCAGGCCGAGAGGAAAATGAATGGCCCAAGGTTACCCAAAACAAAATAAAAAAACTAAGTTTGGACATAAATCTGATATCAGGAATCACAACACAGAGAAAACCAGTTGGAGAACATTTCAATCTCCCAGGACACTTCTATACAAGATCTCAAAGTAGCTGTCTTATTACAAAGGGAAAGAGAACTTGTTGATTGCAACTCATTACCACACTTAAAAAGGGACGCAGGTAGCGCTATGGGTTAAAACCACAGAGCACAGGGCTTGCTGATCAGAAGGTCGTCGGCTCGTTCCCAGCTCCTGCCTACCTAGCAGTTCAAAAGCACGTCAAAGTGCAAGTAGATAAATAGGTACCGCTCCGGCAGGAAGGTAAACGGCGTTTCCGTGCGCTGCTCTGGTTCACCACAAACGGCTTTGTCATGCTGGCCACATGACCCGGAAGCTGTATGCCGGCTCCCTCAGCCAGTACCGCAAGATGAGCGCCGCAACCCCAGAGTCGGACACGACTGGACCTAATGGTCAGGGGTCCCTTTATCACAATTAAAACCATGGAGAGACCTGGTCTGAACAAAGACATTGGATTCTTATCTCATTATACATGACAGCCATCTTACCCTTGCTTTTCCCTGTAAGACCAATTGCAGTCGTTAACAGTCGTCAACAGGTTTTCCACACCTATCAGCCAATCCCCCATTCCCACCACCCTTCTGAGTCATACCCCTCCCCACCCTCTCAATATATATAAGGGTCTAGTGACTTCCGTTTCAGTGTATCTGAAGAAGTGTACATGCACACGAAAGCTCATACCAAGAACAAACTTAGTTGATCTCTAAGGTGCTACTGGGAGGATTTTTAAAAAAATTTTATATTGTTTGACTATGGCAGACTAACACGGCTACCTACCTGTAACTGGAACCAAGGTTACCCAGTGAGCTTTTTGGTTGAGAGGGAAATTTGAACCTGGTTCTCCCCAGTCTTCCAGGCTATGGAGCTCACTGCAGCATGTTTTGGGTGTAATAGATGACTATTGCATTGTCCACTGCAGTGGTCACACTTTCCGTTGGATGATTAATAAGAAAGCACACGTTCAAAGGCTGCTCCTTTGGTTTACTCACCAATCCCTGTGAGAAGAATGTGCTGCTTCTGCCTATCTTCCCCTCCTGTTTCATCTCTTTCAATGGTCCTTAACCCTGAAAACACATTTCTGCTTTGTTTTGACCACTTTCAGAGGAAAAGAGCTCCCTCTTCTGTCAATGCACTGTACAGAGAAACTTGGCATCTGCGGGAAGAATGAGATTTTGTCTCTGTGTTTGTGTGTTGGGAAATCACAATTGATGATGTAATGTAACACTACCTTTCTTCCCCTGGAATGTGCAAAGTTCCCACAGGGAGGAACAGAAAGGAAGCATCCATGGTGTGGGATTGATGGGAAGCCTCAAGCTCATCCTTCCCATGTGCTGGGGTCACACTTTAAATATCCCAGCTCTGCTTCTCTTCATCCAGCCAAGTGAATTTGCAACAGGCAGGAATTCATACAGTTCCATTTGCTCACTTGCCTTCCTAAAGGGCTGCCAGGCATATTTTGGTTTATGGCTTTGACTGGCTCTTAGGGTGGCAGGCTGGGCACTAGATCACTCCATGGACAGTTAGTTCTGTGGTTTTGTAGCTTTGGTTTTTGTTTTATTTTTGTCTGTGTTTCGAGGGGTATTACATTAATTTCATTTCATAATAGAATCATAGAATCATAGAGTTGGAAGAGACCACAAGGGTCATCCAGTCCAAAACCCCTGCCAAGCAGGAAACACCATCAAAGCATTCCTGACAGATGGCTGTCAAGCCTCCGCTTAAAGACCTCCAAAGAAGGAGACTCCACCACACTCCTTGGCAGCACAATTCCACTGTCGAACAGCTCTTACTGTCAGGAAGTTCTTCCTAATGTTTAGGTGGAATCTTCTTTCTTGTAGTTTGCCCCGTGTCCACTTCTCTGGAGCAGCAGAAAACAACCTTTCTCCCTCCTCTATATGACATCCTTTTATATATTTAAACATAGCTATCAAATATTGCTCTTGAAGAGGGAGAATTTAATTTTCTAGTTTTATTCTAGTCTTTTAATTTAGTTTTATAACTTCTCTGCATAACTTGCAAAGAACACTGATATTTAGCTATAAGACCTATATGAGTTTTTTTAACGGAGTTTTTCTGTGCCAACACTCTACCTCTGGTTCATACATTCTTTACTGACATACTTTGAATTACAGTGAGCAGTTAAGTGGGTCCCCTAATCCCATTACTCTTACTTACTCTCACCTTATCTATCTCTCCTGGTTCTGCAAGGCACGGGGAGGCCCCAGCGCTCCTAGCTTTTTCTGAAGGGAAAGTCTTTATCTCTTTCTCTCCTGGGTCTGCGTGACACGGAGGCCCCAGCGCTCCTAGTTTTTTTGAAGGGAAAGTCTTTATCTCTTTCTCTCCTGGGTCTGCGTGACACGGAGGCCCCCTTCTGGATCAGTGCTCCTAGCTTCTCTGAAGGGAAAGATTTTTTTTATATTATAACTGGCATTGCTAGAGACTCAAAGCTGAGCTCTCACTGAAAGTCAGCCTTTTCTCAAACCTCTCTGAAGGGAGAGAGTGAGAGAAAGTCTTTTCAGCTTCTCTGGATTTACTGGACTGAAAATCTACCTCCTCCTCTCTGTACAAGTGAGTCCTTTATTCCTATTAGAAGCCTATAGGACAGCTTGATCTTCTTTTTAAGTCCTTTTCATATCCCCTCTTAAAGCCCCCCCCCTTCTTACCCTCTCTCTTCTCCCTTTTTAAAGCCTTTAAGAAATTGACTTTCCTTTTCTTAGGCAAGCCCCTTCTAAAGTTATTTTGCCTTTCCAGTAAGCTCTCTTTGTGATAAGTTCTTTTGTCTGATAATTGGCTTTTGCCTGTTTTCTTCACATCTATATATTTTATATTTTGCTTTTCTGTAAGCTCTCTTTGTGATATGTCCTTTTATCTGATATGTAGCTTTTGCCTGTTGCTTCATATTATTTATATTTTGCTTTTTCCTGTAAGCTCTCTTTGAGATAAGTCATTTTATCTGATATTTACCTTTTACCTGTTTGTTTCATATTATTTTTTGGTCATTTATATTATGTTATTGGCATAATATTTAGTTGTTGTTTTTTTTTCTAAAGCTCTCTTTGTGCAACTTGCTCTTGGTACATTCCTTACTGGCATATTAAGCCAGGAAAGGAAGAGATCAAGAGGGGCCCACTCAGGGAGATAGGAATGGCTGTGACTAGTACCTAAAGATAACAGTGGAATGTGAACATTACACAGGGAGTAAGGGCTGTCTAAGCCACAGACAAGATAAGTCCTTGATAGATGGTTTGTCTGAAGCCCATATGGAGACAGGCAGACACCCAGGAGCGAACTCAAAACCAAGTGACCTTTTGGCTTAAAGATAAGATTGCAAGAACAGGAATTTTCAAGGATGGTACTAATGGTGTGACGTACAAGATTCCTGGGGAGGGGGAATGAGGGGTCTAAAGGATATATAAACTGTGTGTAACTGATGCTCGGTGGACTTGCAGTGTGCAAGCACGCAAGTGCCTTCTGCTGTCCTAGGCAGTCAGAATAAACTCTTTCTCTTACAACCATGGTGTCGTCTTGACTCCTTCGTCTCTTCATGAGGGTGCAACGTGTATCCAGGGCAAAAAGGCTACATAACTGGGGCTCGTGCCGGGATCCAGCGTTCCCCGAGGACTGGAAGGACGGAGGGCCGTGGAGTCACCGCAAGACGAACAGCTCAGTCTGAAGTTGCAGCTCCTGCGCGCACCTACCACTTTGTAGGAGGAGCCGGCCACTCGTTCGTGAGTGGAGACGCTTGCGGTGGCAAGAGAAAGAGCGGCGGCCGCAGGGGAAGCAGGAAGGGGATCCCAGAAGAAAAGGTAAGCTCCAAAGTGGTCTCTTTTTGGGGGGAGCTAAAGGGGGGCCTGATCAGCCCCAACCGGTAGGGCAATAACGTGCCACCGGTAGTTCGGTAGGGAGCAGTAGAGTGCCGCCGACTTTTGGTAAAGGGATAGGAGAGGGAGGTGCACGTCTGTATGGGGACACTCCAGTGAATGTTTTTGAGTGAATGAGACGCTGGGACTCAGTGTCACTGGCGAAGCGGAAGTGTGGTCTTTGAGGTGCGGTTCCTGGTGACGGAGAGTCCATCCAGGCCACTGATAAGACGCGGAGAGTGTGTGTGTGAAAGAAGTCCAGTTAGGTGTCGGAGTGTCCCAAATCCCAAGTCATGGGGGGAAGAAACAGCAAGCCAACCCCCTTGCAGTGCTTTTTGGACAATTGGAAGGATGCCACAAAAAGGGGATGATTGGGGTTCGAATTAAAGAAAGAAAGACTCCGCTCCCTGTGTGAAGTTGACTGGCCAACCCAAGGGACAGGATGGCCCAGTGAGGGAACCTTTGATGAGAATTTAGTCAACCCCCTATGGCGCAACATCATTAATGTCCACACGGATCAAATTCCTTATATTTCCACCTGGAAAACAAATGTGGATCAAAATCCCCCATGGCTGAGGAAATGCAGGAGTGTACCCCCCCAAGCCAAATTGTGTGCAGTACGGAAGCAAGTAATGCAACCAGAAATAAAACCACCACCACCCAGTCCCTGTCAGCCCCAGAGGAAGAGGATGGTGGAATAATTTGGCCCCCTCCGCCTTACGCACCAACTGCAGCAGCAGTGCCAGATCCGGAGCGGTTGGGGGTGCAGGAACTGATCCCCCTCCCCTTGCCCCAACTCCTCGCCCAGGCTAAGGCTCTCCAATCCCCAGACAAAAAGGATGAGGACAGCGAGGGAGAAGAAGATATTTCAGATGAAGAATTTAGAAGGAAGCTGGATGAGGAAAGAGAATGGAAAAAGGGAGGGAACACAGGAGAGTAATGAAATTTATAGAACCGTATAAAAGCCATGCCGATGTGTCTGACCACGTCTTAGAGGCAGCAAGCAACAAGAATTGGAAAAAGTGTCAGAGGGCTTTAAGGAAGGCATGGGATAAGGCAGTTAAGCATCGGGAAGCAAAACCAGAAGGACTATACCCTGTACTGCCCAGTGCCGCAGTGATGGCCCCGCTCCGCCGAGTGTATGACCCCCTAGAGCCACCCAATGCTCAGGGTGATCGGCCCGCACGTACCTATACTATGCAGCATGTGCCATTCACAAGCACCGATGTATGCACTGGAAAAACCAGAATCCATCTTTTGAGGAAGATCCAGCCAAAATAATCAAATTATTTGAAGGTGTGTTTTAAAACCTATATGCCCACCTTTGATGATGTAAGCCAACTCTTGGATACAATGCTGACCACTGAGGAGGTCCGGAAGGTACATGTGGGAGCTAAAGAGCAGCTAAGGAAAGCAGATAAGAATGATGCAGCAATCGAGGCAATTTATCCTAAACAAACCCCGGATTGGGATTATAATGCCCCTGAAGGGAGAACAGCCTTAGAAGCATACCATAAGGCCGTGATAGGATGGTATGAGGAAAGCGGCTAAGAAACCTATTAATATGTCCAAGGTTGCAGAAGTGGTTCAGAAGGCCGATGAACCCCCGGTGTGTTCTTAGAAAGATTGAAGGAAGCGTACCGCAGGCATACCCCATAGATCCCGATGATGTGGATCAATTGGTGATTATAAAGTCTGCCTTTGTGGCACAAGCAGCCCCTGATATAAGACGAAAAATTCAGAAGAAGGAAGGCTTTATGGGGAATGGATTGGACTGGATGTTGAACCTGGCCCAAATCACTTACAACCAGAGAGAAGAAGAGGCCCAGAGACAGAAAGAGAAGTATCAGAAGAATAAATTGATGGTGCTCAGAGCTTGCCAACCAGCAGTCCGAAGGGCAGAATCGCAACCCCGGGATGAACACAGAGGCTCGTGGAAGGGGCAGGGGGCGACTGGGAAGGAACCAGTGTGCTATCTGTAAGCAGGAGGGCCATTGGAAGAGGGACTGCCCACAAGCCCAGCGCCAAGGGCAACCCCACGCACCCCAGGGGTTGGCACCACGACCACTGCAGCCATGGGCCCCTGCATTCCAGCCACAGGCACAGTCGTGGACCCCAGGAAATCAAGGCAGGGGGCGAGGACAGGGACCTGCCTGGACCCCACCTCAGCAGCCGGGAGCATACGGCGCAATGGCCGTAAGAGAGGAGAAAGATACTTACTAGGACCGACCGGGCCCAACGAAAGCAGGTTCCCATGAGCCCATGGTCAACGTCATAACAGGGAACCGAATCATACCCTTCATGGTAGACACTGGAGCAGCTTACTCTGTGATACCGAGTCCCGTTGCCAAACCAACGGCTGAATCAATCAGCATTATTGGAGCTACTGGAAAATCACAGCAAGTGCCAGTCTTGCATCCTGTGATTTGCAAATTAGGAGGGCAGGTAGTCCAGCATAAGTTTATCTACGTACCTGATTGCCCCATTCCGCTGATGGGCAGAGACTTATTGGCCAAATTGCAAGCACAAATTACTTTTCAACCGTCAGGAGAAATCACCATGTCCACTGCCGGGCCATCCGGAGAACTAATAGTGGAAGCCCCGTTGAGGGAGCATTGGCGCCTCATGATGGTACAAAAGGAGGAAGAATCTATCCCTCCCTGCATTTTGGAAAGCGTGAATCCTGAGGTATGGGCCGAAGAAAACCCTCCAGGTATGGCTAGAAATATACCTCCTATAATTGTGAAGCCCAAACCATTTGCTAATCCCATAGCTGCAAGGCAATACCCCATCCCCCGTCACGCAGCCGAAGGGGTATGGATCCATCTTAAGAGACTACTCCAGTACGGGATCCTGAAACCCTGCCAGTCACAGTGGAACAGCCCTTTGCTCCCAGTGAAAAAGGAAGGGGGAGGGTATCGTCCGGTCCAAGATTTACGTCTTGTAAACGGGGCCGTGGAGACCCTCCATCCAAATGTCCCCAATCCTTATACCCTACTGAGCTTGATCCCACCGAAAGCAACGTATTTCACTGTATTGGACTTGAAGGATGCCTTCTTCTGCTGTAGGCTAGCTGAAGAAAGCCAGAGCTTATTTGCCTTCCAGTGGACAGATCCAGCAACTGGCACTAAAACTCAGTTCACGTGGACAAGACTTCCGCAAGGGTTTAAAAATTCACCGACACTTTTTGGCGTAGCGTTGGCCTCTGATCTAGCAAGTTTTCCTACTTCCCCGGACCGGGTTCTGTTGCAATATGTTGACGACCTCTTGATTGCATGTGTGGATGAGAATACGTGTCTACAAGCAACCCAAGACCTTTTGAATCATCTGGCAGCAGCAGGCTACAGGGTATCTAAGGCAAAGGCCCAAATCTGCCGGCCAGTTGTCAAGTACCTTGGATTTGATATCTCCCACCAACAGCGTTCCCTACGAAACGAACGAAGACAGGCAATCACCCAAATTCCAGAACCAAGAAACAGGAGAGAATTGCGTGGGTTCCTAGGTTCGGCAGGATTCTGTAGGGTGTGGATTCCAAATTACAGCGCTATTGCCCAACCTCTGCACGAGTCCACTCGCGGCACTGAAAAGGATCCTTTCGTATGGGGACCAGAACAACAACAGGCGTTCTTGGAGCTTAAAGAGGCCTTGCAGCGAGCACCAGCACTAGGGATTCCTAATCCAGAAAAACCATTCACTTTGTTTGTGGATGAAGACCAAGGCATAGCCAAGGGCGTACTTTGCCAGAAGCTGGGCAGCTGGCAGCAGCCATAGCTTATCTATCCGAGAAGTTGACCAGCACAGAACAAGGTTTGCCTCCCTGCATGCGGGCAGTGGTGGCTGTGGCCACTTTGATTACAAAAGCAGATAAATTTACCTTTGGTCAGGAAACAACGTGTGTCACACCTCAGGCTGTACCTGCTCTGCTGGATATGAAGGGGACCTATTTCCTCTCCCAAGCAAAGATGAGGAAGTGCCAGGCACTACTAATGCACCCGCGATTGCAGTTTCGAGTCACAGAAGCCCTCAACCCCGCTACGCTACTACCTGTGGCAGAGGACAACCCACCGACACATGACTGCATACAAGTGATGGATGAAGTATATTCAAGCAGACCTGATTTAAAGGATGAGGCGAACCCCAGGTGGCCCTCTTGGTTTGTGGACGGTAGCAGCTTTGTAGAAGATGGTCAGCGAAAAGCGGGATATGCAATAGTGGCCCTAGAGGAAGAGGTTATTGAGGCTCTCCCGCTCCCGCCCGGAACATCAGCCCAGTTAGCGGAGATTGTGGCTCTGACCCGTGCTCTGCAGTTGGCTGAAGGTACAGACATCAATATATATACGGATTCGAAGTATGCTTTCCTCACCCTGCATGCCCACGGAATACTCTGGAAGGAACGTGGCATGCTTACGTCAAAGGGAAGCCAAGTACAACATCCCAGGCCCTTATGGATCTTTTAACCGCAGTATGGGCACCCACCAAGTGGCTGTAGTACATTGCTATGGACATCGGGACTGGACCAAGTGATACAGCAAGAGGGAACCGCTTGGCCGATAAAACAGCCAAACAAGCAGCGAGGCAGCTGGCACCCACTTTCTTCATAGGATCCCTGATACCAGAGAACATTGTGGACACTAGCCACAAGCCATCGTATGCAATACAAGAACGATTGATGGCAGAAGCTGAAAAATTGGCTATCACAGAAGAAGGATGGTACCTTACTCCTGACAATCGATTGTGGATCCCTGAGTCCCTAGGCCTGCAGATTGTGCGACGGTATCATGACACCTGCCATGTCGGGCCTGATGCTCTAGCCAAGCAACTCGGGAGTTGCTACTATATCTCCAAGATTTACCAGCTGGCTTCCCAGATTTCTAGGCGGTGTGTTCTCTGTCAGAAGAACAATCCTAGAACTGGGCCCCTGCCTCCTTCTGGAATTCAGCATCAAGGAACAGCACCCATGGAAGATTTGGTAGTGGACTTTACAGAATTACCGAAATGTGGATTCTACAAATACGTTTTGGTTGCCGTCTGTACATACACTGGCTGGGTCGAGGCATGGCCAACACAGACTGAGAAGGCGTCTGAGGTGACGCGGTGTCTGTTGCGGGAAATTATTCCACGATATGGCCTGCCCAGGTCAATAGGTTCTGATAATGGCCCTGCATTTGTGCATAAAGTTCTGCAGAAATTGGCAGTAACCTTGCAGATAGACTGGAAACTACACACTGCTTATAGGCCACAGAGTTCAGGAAAAGTGGAGCGCATGAACAGGACTTTGAAAAATCAGTTGGCAAAGCTAACCCAAGAAACTGGGTCTAGCTGGGTCGCCATGCTACCTCTTGCGCTTTTACGCGTACGCAGTCTTCCAGCTAAAAACACTCGCTTGTCCCCATTCGAGTTGATGTTTGGTAGACCTGTACCCTATGTGCGCATGTTATCCCCAATATCGAGTCATGATATGGATATTGAACATTATGTGCAGTCACTCTCCCGAGTTTTCTCCTCTTTAAATAGGTGGACCCATGCTCGAACCCCCTGTGTCTTGGTCGAGCCCCTGCATCCTTATGAACCAGGTGACGAGGTGTGGATAAAGGATTGGGCCCTAACCCCGTTGAAACCCCGTTGGGAAGGACCCTACACCGTTCTGCTGTCCACACCTACAGCCGTTAAAGTCGCCGGCATCACCCCGTGGGTCCACCATACTCGTGTGAAGAAAGCTGCATCAGATTGGGCTGTGACGACTGATCCACACCAGCCCCTCCGACTCACCATTTCTCGACGCCCACCAGACGACCGCCCTGCTGGTGCCACCCCCGGGAAGCTGGTACCTCTACGCACGGCAGAAGAGTCCGGCACGGATTAAAGTGGGACATTTCCTTATAGGTTTAAAACTTTATGGGGGGTGGCTTAATACCTGTACCACAGATTACCTTAGGCCCCTGGGTAGACTTGGGCCCACGCCTAAAAGGCGGGTATTTGTGTGGAAAATTTAATATTGCCCAGCAAAATCCTGGTGGAGGCATTTAACCCGGAAACTACGCCCCGGCACGTTTCATTCTCCTGCCACCCGGCAGAGCACCACCTTGGGCTACACGGAATTACTTTAGGTGGGAACCATCCCCAAACGGTCTCCGATACCCGCCAGTGAATGGAAGGGCCACCCCCTTCAGAGGTAGTGCCAAACGCCAAGTTTCAGGAGGGGATAGTAGTTAAACTAATCAAGATACTCCCCACTGGAGGAAAGACAACAGTAGTACGTATAACTTACACATTGGTACCAAATGACACTGACCCCAGGAATACCCAGTAATACCACACAGGGAGCAAACACCCTCAGCCCCCTAGACCTTAGTCTTGTATTAATCACATGTTATATGATAATGGTGTTTCTCTTCCTCTTAAGCATCTGTGGGGGCATAGGCTGTGGGGAAGGATACCATTAAACGATGGGGTTATATTAATTTTAATGTGCCTACCCTTCACGTTGGGATGGAAGAACCCACTGGATTCATATTCAGGAAGGAATGCTTTAGGAGTGCGTAACCCGTATAATAGATGGCTCCAAACAGCAGAAATGATGGCAAATGCATATAACCGAACCAATTGCTTAGTATGCACGTTAGGTCCCATAGATGCATTAGGTGGAATGCCTCTGTTACCCCTCCCACTGAACCTGACTACTTTACGTCTTAGCATTGATCCGGAGCAGACCATATATAATAATAGTAGGGAAGTACAGTATTGGAATAATTCTGCTCCTCTCCGGGTACATAGAGTACCAGGATGGTATTGTGTCAAGAAAAATAAGGCCAGGAACCTCGAGCATATATGCCCTGAGGCAAGAGAGGAAATGTTTTTAGGAAAGTCAGAGTGTAACATTACTACCCCCATAGTTGGGGAGGAGATGTTGGATGATAGCGGCTCACAGTTAGTTGTCCTTCTAGCAACACCCCCTGTTCCCCGAGCCAAGGAGTGCTCCACCCTACCTTCGGCTGCCATGATAACCAATAAGCAGGTATATTGGGTGTGTGGCTCAAAAGCTTATCACCTCCTTCCCCGTGGGTGGTATGGGACATGCTATCCAGCCTGGCTGCTCCCTCCTATGTGGATCCCTGATCCAGAGCTACCACAAGGGGGGCGAGCTCGGCGAGATGTCTCAGCTGTTGCAGGAGGTAGTGCCCAGAAATGGGGAAAGGATGAGTGGCCACCAGAAAGAATCGTAGCCCATTATGACCCAGCATCTTGGGACCCGTACGAATTGGTGGCAGGAGCACGAGAGCCCATATATAATCTCAACCGCATTATTCGATTACAAGCTGTGGTGGAAATTGTAGCTAATGCCACTGCCCAAGCCTTGCGCTTAGTGGCCACCCAATTGGATGAAACCAGAACAGCAATAATACAGTTGCGATTAGGGCTGGATTTCATCTTGGCAAAACAAGGTGGGTTTTGTGCTGCCCTAAACCTCACGGGGGGAGCCTGCTGTTTTAACATATCCAACCATGGGGAGGCGATACGCAACATAGCAACCACCCATTGAAAAACAGCTCATGTACCAGTGCAGACATGGAATGGATGGGACATGAGTTGGCTGACAGATTGGTTGCCCAACCAGGGATGGTTCAAGGGTATTTTCATTATGTTAGCAGGCCCCCTTGCTATTTTATTGCTTCTATGTCTTTGTATTCCCTGCTTGATGCAATGCGTGCAGGTTATGAGTCAAAGGGTTGTGTCACGGACTCTCCGCCCTCAGCTTATTGCCCTTGCCAGAGACTATCGGTCATTTCCCAAGGACGAGCCGTAAGGCTGTCCAAAAGAAAAGGAGGGAATGAAGAGGGAGAATTTAATTTTCTAGTTTTATTCTAGTCTTTTAATTTAGTTTTATAACTTCTCTGCATAACTTGCAAAGAACACTTGATATTTAGCTATAAGACCTATATGAGTTTTTTTAACTGAGTTTTCTGTGCCAACACTCTACCTCTGGTTCATACATTCTTACTGACATACTTTGAATTACAGTGAGCAGTTAAGTGGGTCCCTAATCCCCTTACTCTTACTTACTCCTCACCTTATCTATCTCTCCTGGTTCTGCAAGGCACGGGGAGGCCCCAGCGCTCCTAGCTTTTTCTGAAGGGAAAGTCTTTATCTCTTTCTCTCCTGGGTCTGCGTGACACGGAGGCCCCAGCGCTCCTAGTTTTTTTTGAAGGGAAAGTCTTTATCTCTTTCTCTCCTGGGTCTGCGTGACACGGAGGCCCCTTCTGGATCAGTGCTCCTAGCTTCTCTGAAGGGAAAGATTTTTTTTTATATTATAACTGGCATTGCTAGAGACTCAAAGCTGAGCTCTCACTGAAAGTCAGCCTTTTCTCAAACCTCTCTGAAGGGAGAGAGTGAGAGAAAGTCTTTTCAGCTTCTCTGGATTTACTGGACTGAAAATCTACCTCCTCCTCTCTGTACAAGTGAGTCCTTTATTCCTATTAGAAGCCTATAGGACAGCTTGATCTTCTTTTTAAGTCCTTTTCATATCCCCTCTTAAAGCCCCCCCCCTTCTTACCCTCTCTCTTCTCCCTTTTAAAGCCTTTAAGAAATTGACTTTCCTTTTCTTTAGGCAAGCCCCTTCTAAAAGTTATTTTGCCTTTCCAGTAAGCTCTCTTTGTGATAAGTTCTTTTGTCTGATAATTGGCTTTTGCCTGTTTTCTTCACATTATATATTTTATATTTTGCTTTTCTGTAAGCTCTCTTTGTGATATGTCCTTTTATCTGATATGTAGCTTTTGCCTGTTTGCTTCATATTATTTTATATTTTGCTTTTTCCTGTAAGCTCTCTTTGAGATAAGTCATTTTATCTGATATTTACCTTTTACCTGTTTGTTTCATATTATTTTTTGGTCATTTATATTATGTTATTGGCATAATATTTAGTTGTTGTTTTTTTTTCTAAAGCTCTCTTTGTGCAACTTGCTCTTGGTACATTCCTTACTGGCATATTAAGCCAGGAAAGGAAGAGATCAAGAGGGGCCCACTCAGGGAGATAGGAATGGCTGTGACTAGTACCTAAAGATAACAGTGGAATGTGAACATTACACAGGGAGTAAGGGCTGTCTAAGCCACAGACAAGATAAGTCCTTGATAGATGGTTTGTCTGAAGCCCATATGGAGACAGGCAGACACCAGGAGCGAACTCAAAACCAAGTGACCTTTTGGCTTAAAGATAAGATTGCAAGAACAGGAATTTTCAAGGATGGTACTAATGGTGTGACGTACAAGATTCCTGGGGAGGGGGAATGAGGGGTCTAAAGGATATATAAACTGTGTGTAACTGATGCTCGGTGGACTTGCAGTGTGCAAGCACGCAAGTGCCTTCTGCTGTCCTAGGCAGTCAGAATAAACTCTTTCTCTTTACAACCATGGTGTCGTCTTGACTCCTTCGTCTCTTCATGAGGGTGCAACGTGTATCCAGGGCAAAAAAGGCTACACTCTGAGCTATGGAAAACAGCCACAAAAATATTTTAAACCAGGGGTGGGGAAACTTTTTCACCCTGTGAATTTGGCAAACTGCATTATTGGGGAAACTGACACAAGAAATAAAAGTAGCAGGAGGCTAAAAGAAACACAGCATTTATGCCATTTGGTGTGGTTGCACTGATTATACAGTACAAATAATGAGGTATATTGAGGAACAGTACCCATTCTTTATAGCACAGTTTGGTGTGCATGAAGTATATGTTACTTTTCCCTTCTCTCCCTATGAATTCCTATAAATTCAAATCGTTATTGATTCAAAACACATTTTACTTAATCTCTTTCACCCCATGTGCTTCTCTTTTAAGGTTGCAATCCTATGTAGGTTTGCCTGGGAGTAGGAGTAGACGTAAGTTCTGTTTTATCAGATTTTCAGTAGCAAGAACAGCTCTGTGGGGGGCACCTATTGCAATGCCTGTCATTTAAAAAGGAAGCATGCTTTCCCTCATTCTTTAGGAACGAATAGATGCAGTCCCCAGGGAGTACTGTGTGTTTGCAAAATTCCAGTAGGTTGACTCTTCTTTTAAATCTGCTCAAGGGGTTTTATTTTGCATGCATTTATTTTGTAGATAAACAAACTAACAAACCACAAAATTAAAAAAAAACACAACGCGCCCAACGTGGGGCTCGAACCCACGACCCTGGGATTAAGAGTCCCATGCTCTACCGACTGAGCTAGCCGGGCACTGCGCAAACTGGTTTCCCAGAAGGGTTGTTGGTCTACTTGAACCACCGCTGCATACTCCATCCGTTTCTCTCTCCCCCGCTTCTGACGAGCGTGTGCGCTCCGCCCTTTCCTGCAGTGACTCGGCGCTCTTTCTACGGGCGCGCACGCAACGCGTTCGTGGCTCCGCCCTCCGGCCGCAAAGCACCAGCGTGAAAGGCCATTGGCCAGGAGCGCGGAGTGCCCGTCCAACGGGCGGGCGCGTTGTTGAGCGGTGGGTGAGAAGCGCGAGCGGGTGGCTGCCTGAGGGGTCTGGGGAGGCGAAGGGGAAAGGCAAGCAGGCCGGCTGTCGAGGAGGCGGAGGAAACTGGGCTTTCGGCTTTCGGCTCTCCGCCGCCATGAGTTCCATCGGCACCGGGGTGAGTGACCCCTGAGGGGAAAGGGAAGCAGCAGGCGGCGGCGGCGGCGGGGGAGCGCCGTCTCTGGGCGAGGACCCTGAGGGGTTCGGGGGCTCGGAATGCGGGCGAGGCAGGAAGAAAGGGCGGCCTTCTTTCCCCTCAGCGGACTCTGTCGCAAAAGGGGGTCTGTGAGGAGAGGCGTGTGACGTCACGTGCGCGGGGGGGGGAGGACTCTGCTACTGCTGCTGAGTCACTTTGGGGAAACCGAAAGCAAAAGGCCTTTTGGGGAGAAGCTGGGAGAGGAGGGAAAACGTGAAATGTGATTTAAAAGATGTGCATCCTTTAAATTAGCGGCAGGGAGACTCTCTGCTCTGTGAGCCAGTGTTTCCCGTGGCAAGGGTCTAAATTGGCCCGCTAAGTCCTCCCCCCCCCCACCAAACGCCAACTTGCTCCATACAAAAGGTCATATCGTTTTATGGATTATAAATGTTTATATAATAGGACTTGACGCTATAATTGTGATGTTTAGCCCATTTCTTAGTTGCTGCTTTGCTAAGTGTTTTATAGATGATGTTTCGTTAATTATTTTATGATTTATGCTGTGCTTGTGAGGTTTTGTTATGTTGTTGCTTGTTTGTAAGCCGTTTTGGGATTCATGTGTTAGGAAAGAGGCGCAGAAATACAATCAAACTTGTATGTACAAGACCTTGTGTGGAGTCATTAAAATTACTATTATCATCAATTTATAAACCACTTAATCACAATGTCTCTAAACGGTGTACACAAAAAACCCTCGATGAACATAAAAATCAGAAGTCAGTTAATTTTACTGGATATTTTTTTTAAGTATTTGGGAAGTTCAACAGGGATGGGGCCTGTTTGAAATCAGCTGACACCAACCAGGAGCCTTAAAGAAGTGCTCTTTTGATTTTTGCCTGGCAAGCAGGGTGCCTTTTAAGTTCTGATTGGGCACCTGAAAGTACAACTGATCCCTGCAGAAGGGGCAGGTTGCAAGTGGCACCATCAACTGTAACACATGGGATTGGTCACATTGGAAGAGTTCCTAATCAAGGGTCCTGGAGTGCAGTCTATCCTGGTCAAAAGCAGGGGTTGCTTTTAGTGCTGATCAATGCTGACACAATCCTTATCTGGAATTGTTTTAAGAAAAGGAAAGTAGATGGCTAAAAATATATTTTTGTATTTTATATAACATTAAAGGATCATTAAGGATCTGGCTTTCTTGAAGTGGGTGGAAACGTACCAAACTCCTGTTGCTCTGTCCCAGCTCATGCCAACCTAGCAGTTGAGAAGCTTGTACATTAGTATGAACTTACAAAAAAATATATGAATTAACATCCACACCCAACACCTGAAATAATGACCTGGATTTTCCATTGTATAATGTGTGAAATGGTCTTTTAAGATGAAAAGTTGAAATGGAAGAAAGTCACTGCAGTTCTTGGTTGGCCAGGAGAGGTAGCTGTTGACTCGTCCAAGTCACTATGAGTTTCTACACCTGGTACCATAACCAAATTAGCTCCGCAGAAGAAAAAGAGAATGGAGCTCTCAAAGGCAACAAACAATATATGCATATTATAAATATAATTAATTAAAACAATATGCATTTATTTCCAAATAACAAAACCCAGGAGGCAGCCTTATTCACCTGCCTCTGTATTTGTATGCATTGTGGTATAAACCATAGCATAGGCTGGTTGGTAAATGTTGGTGGTCTGCTATCATGCTTGCTGAAGACGGGTGAACAGACAATATATTTATTTTGTCATCCAATAATTGATAGGTCTCAAAGGAGGAATAAACACCCTCCAAACAAATGCCTGATTTCTGTACTATACTGTGAAGTGTCTAAGATAACAACAGAGGTCATTGCCTCAGTGATCCTCTAAGGCTGGAATTAGGCCTTCATGTTACTTGGGCTGCAGCAGAAAACAGCAGCCCCATACTGCCTGTTTTTCTTCCCTGTAATGTCAGATGCAGACTTGTGTTATTGCACTGCAAGTTTTCCTACCCTTACTCTGCTTCAGGAACTCCCTTTTATGGGGATGGGGTTCTTGAAGCATGAGGTGATGCAAACTGTCCAGTGTGACTAGATGTTATTGTGGAACAGCTTATTGTGCTTTCTTGGCTGTTCTGGAAGGCTATTGGTTTATAGTACAGTGTGGATTGTTTTAATAAAATCAAGGTAGTTTATAAATGACAACATGAAAAAACACAACTTAAATCATTGGCATTTTCAGACATTTCCTAAATATACAAAGTATTTAATGAATTGTTTGAATCATATTGTGCCACTTCTAAGGGTATGTCCCAATATAATGCTTTGCAATTTCAGAAAATAGTGCACGGTATGTGCACTTAATAATTATTGCTTGCTCTTAATTTATGTGAGAGTGACAACAAAAAATTACACAAAACATACATTCTATTTTTATTTCAAACATGAATATTTATTTGCTTCAGTATGCATATATTTCAAACATCTTTTTCTTTCTCTTTCCATATAAGAGAGCCTACAAATGTTAAGCTGTTGGTCAGACCCAGCAATTGTTGGCTACATAGGAGCTTAGTTCTCTAAAGCTGCAACCCTAATTTTGAACTTTGTGGGACTCAGTGCTCAGTAAATGTTCTTGGAATTAGAAGTTGGCTTTCTATAGGCCGTTGCCCCCAGATTTTCAATTATTGGGCAGAATGATTTCTTCCATTATTGCATTTGTTTCATGTGTAAATCATAAAATACATAGTTTTAACTGATTTTTATTTGTATTCTATCTATTGCAGTAACCGTAAGTGGAATATATGTTTAAATTAAATAAGACAAATATTCATAGTTTGAGAAATGTGCAAATTTAGAGATTGTTTTTATAGTAGGAGAGCAACACACCTTATTTATACAGTGAGGCATGCAGTGAAATTGACTAAGAAATCCCAGTTCTACTGCCTCTTGCTGTTCTTTGGAAAAAAAGCTACAAATGTATGCTTCTCTTTTGCAGTATGACTTGTCAGCATCTACATTTTCTCCAGATGGCAGAGTATTTCAAGTAGAATATGCTATGAAAGCTGTGGAGAATAGCAGGTAAGAGTAAGACCTGTTGTTTGTTTGTTAAAAAAACCTCTTTTTAAACTGACCAAAAACCTGATATACAAGTTAATGTTAAAAATAACACTTTTGTAGAGACAGTTACAGGTGGGTAGCCGTGTTGGTCTGCCAATTTAAAGGGTGCACATCTTTTAAATCACATTTCACGTTTTCCCTCCTCTCCCAGCTATTTTGTTTCGACTTTTGTAGAGACTAAACAGTACAACTTACAAATGAAATTGCTTTATACAGTGGGGCCCTGCTAGACGAATGCCTCGCTAGATGAAAAACTCGCTAGACGAAAGCATTCGTCTAGCGGAAGGCTGCCCCGCAAGACGAATTTGTCTATGGGGCTGCCTTGTAAGACGAAAAAAAAAATTGTCTAGCGAAAACCGCGGTTTGCATTGCCGCTTTGCTAGACGAAAAACCCGCTAGACGAAAATACTCGCAGAACGAATTATTTTCGTCTAGCGGGGCACCACTGTACTGCATCATGCCACTAGACAATATACCCCAGTATAGCCTCCTTTGACTGGCAGTGGATTATCCTTAGTGGATTGGGAATTGTCCAGTTCACAGGCCTAATGAGGCCTGGCATGTGGTCCCTGAGACAATCTTCCACAAATAGTGACCCTCTGCCATCATATATGATGGGTATGAGCAGGTAAGAACACAGATCCAAGGCAACAATTGGGGCTTAAAATGAGCACTATTTGTGCAAGCCCTGCTTTGTTTGCAGGCACATTTTGAACCTGAACTGTGCCCACAAATGGACTCCAGAAGAGCTTGCTTCAGCAGCTGATTGGCGGTTACACTGAGCCCCTCTGAAGTTGTCACCTGACATTACTCTGACATCTGATTGATAGGTCAAAGTTGATCTACAGGGCGTGGACTACTGAAGGATCCAGCCCATTAGCCATGTACACTTCCCCACTCCTGTTGTACAGCGTCAGACAAATATATTTTCTATTACATTTTCTATTAGCCTTACAGCCTGCCATTATACATTTTTACTCCGAGGTAAGTCATAGTGTGAAGCCTCTGTTTTCATTAAAATTAACCAATGTTTTGCTCTGAACCTCTATAGGAACAGGATTGCTGCTTTTTCATTGTTCAGCCTTGGCAGATACATGACGTGATAGCAGTTAGTCAAACTAATTTCATTCGCACCAACTTTCATCTAAAGCCCAGTCTGTGCATGTTTCCTCAGAGATACTTAACATATTCACATGGAAGTGTGCCTAGGACTGCAGCTGACAGCTATAAAATTCATTCAATTGGATTATTTTTTAAAAAGTTGCATGGTGGTGTAAAACTTTAATTAGCTTTAAAAAGTTTGGATATTGTTGAAGTCAGTGTATACACATATAATTTTCTTAGTAAATTAATGTCTTTGAAATGTATTGTTTCATTTAGGCTATATTTTCATGCCATAAGGAGGAAGCTTTTTTAAAGCAGTGCAGTGAGGTTGCACATGCAGTGGTACCTCGGGTTAAGAACTTAATTTGTTCTGTAGGTCCGTTGTTAACCTGAAACTGTTCTTAACCTGAGGTACCACTTTAGCTAATGGGGCCTCCCGCTGCTGCCGTGCCACCAGCGTGCGATTTCTAGTCTCATCCTGAAGTAAAGTTCTTAACCTGAGGTACTATTTCTGGGATAGCGGAGTCTGTAACCTGAAGCATCTGTAACTCGAGTTACCACTGTAGTAGGCAAGCTAACACATGCTGCATTGGTGGTTCAAAATGTTAGTGCTATACTAAGTTGAAGTTCTGTCAAAATGGATAGGATTCAAGTAATGTGTCCCATCAGTGGAAGCCCTGCTCCAGGACTTCAACTTGTTTAACCAGGCTTTCCCTCTTTCCTCTGCCCCCACCCTATTAGCTCTGTGGGAGTTGTTGGAACCCCGAGAACAGTGGGGGGGGGGTAATGAGAGGGTTGGGTGTTCTGACTAGAAAGTCAACGTGTGTGACCTAACAGAACAATTGCCTTAGCTTGATGTTGAATTCCTTCCATAGTACATGTGTATGTTTCCTCTACTGTATTTGATAGTAGTAGCTTTTTATCTTGATCCAGTACTGTCCTAAAAAGATGAAAATGTGGATAAATATTAATCTCTAATATTTTAGTTCCAAAGCCATATAATATACCTTGTGGTTCTCTTGTAAGCGTCATGTGCAGGCCTTTCCTGAACTGGGCTTGTTTTCTTCACTTGCAGATAGCGTTTATTGTAGATTAGTCATGTTGTTTGTTTTTTAAATTAATTAGGTTGGTTTTTATTGATGTTTTTTAAAGAACTGTTAACCTGTTTTTCCTTGAGCACCTTCTGATTGAAAATGCGACCGAAAAGTCCTAGCAATAAATACTTTTAACTGATTACTGTATCGTAACTTTTTTTTTCAGTACAGCAATTGGGATACGGTGTAAAGATGGTGTAGTCTTTGGAGTCGAAAAATTAGTTCTGTCCAAACTGTACGAAGAAGGATCCAATAAACGCCTCTTTAATGTTGATCGACATGTTGGAATGGTGAGTTGGTCCTCAGTATCTTAGAGCATCCATTGCCGTTTAGCACGTGCTGAGGCTTATCCCCCTGTCAAATGGCCTCTTGGATAAGCCACTGGTAACTTTTAGCTTGTAACCAGGAAGGAAAGCTGGAGGCGTAAACTTGTAAGGGTGGAAACACTAGTTTGACCAGTTCTGGAAACATGTGCCTGGCAATCATGTGTCTGTTGTAAAGGATAATACCAGAGTGATACATGGGGAGTGTGGTATGTTGACTCAAATTTCTGTTTTGATTTTTGTTCTAAGATGGCTGGTGTTTATTTCAGGCAGTCGCAGGACTCCTGGCTGATGCCCGTTCTTTGGCTGACATAGCAAGAGAAGAAGCTTCTAATTTCAGATCCAACTATGGTTATAATATTCCATTGAAAGTAAGGAGCTTTGTTTCTTTTTGCTTCTATCCGTATGGAACTTATGAAAAGCACAGTATGCTTCAGATGTTTTGCAGGAAACTTACTTAAAAATATTTCCAGTGCTCTTACCATTCTTCCCTCCTCCCCAACAGCATCTTGCAGACAGAGTGGCTATGTATGTACACGCCTATACTCTGTACAGTGCTGTCAGACCTTTTGGTTGCAGGTAAGAGCCTTTATTCATTTATACTGCAATTCACAACACACTTGCCAACCAGAGTTCAGACCAGATAGTAACTTAAAATGTGTGTTTGTATATGAGAAAAATACATTTGTAAAACAATATTTAAAAGCCTTTATCTCTTGAGCACTAAATGCACAAACAAGGGTAATAATCAAGTGAAGATGCTCTGCTGGATTCTTGCAAGTTTCAGAAGGCAAGAGCTCCAGATCTAAGGAATGCACTCTTGCTGCTTGCACTTGGAAATCTGGATTGCTTACTTAACACAATCTGTTTTAAAAATCCACCAAGACTGCTTAAGAGTGAAAAAGAAATGGAAAGCATCAGCCAAAAGGGGAGGGGCAAGGAAAAACACAACCTGGTGCTAGATGGAGAGTGAAGCCAGGCATGTTTTGACAGAGTCCTTCCTCAAGGGGAAATAACCCTTCAAAAACCCTCCTCTGGGTTCTGTTGGATTATATTCAAAATGTGTCATGGTGTGTTTTATCCAAATTCTTTCCTATCAGCATTACTAAGAATATTCAGTGGCTTGGATCCAGACCTGCTGTTCCACTCTTTCTGTTTGTCTGCATTGGATCCAACTGAAACTTCTTCTGGATGGAGATAATTTTTTATGGCTGACTCTGAAAGTCTCTATTGGCTGAAGAGCAGTTTGTTGTTTTTTTAAAGGCTTTAAAAATGATTTCTGCCCAGTTTTTTCTCTCACATTGTTTTTGTGGGCTTGCCAACCCTCCAGAGCAGACTTTTGGAGGCATTGAGGGACTGCATGGTAAGGGGAATTGTCAGAAAATGCCTGTTTTTCCTCTGCCCAAGGGAGCGTCCAGTTAAGAGTTCCACTCCAAGCAATTCTGGATCCAACCCAATATATTCACAGTTCGCTAGTAAGAATAGGTTAAATTCTATTCTCTCCTCAGTATGTGACCTTCCCCTAGAAGTATATGCATACCTTATTTAAATCAAGTTCTGATTTGGAATAACAAATATTGGACATCTTAACCTTTCTATTAAAATTCTGGGTATGCTAGAAGCTAAAAAAAATATTGGGAATCTTAACAAGTATCCATAGGTCAGCAAAACATACCTTAAGGTCCCATGTTCTTAGGCAACCATTCTCATCATGACGTAGTCCACATGTAATCATCTGGGGAGATATTTATTTGTGCTGTTCTGCCACGAACAGAGCTTTTCCAGTGTTATCTGAGTGAAGAGAAGTGTGGTAGAACTACCGTATATTTACCATTTGGCAAAGTGATGCCTATGGTAGGCAAGTTACAGTAGTTAAATATGAACCCAATGGTACATTACAAAATAGGGTGGCAAGTACAGAAGTTTCCCATCCCAATAGTGACACCTCTGTGTTAGTCATGGGCTGGGGCTTGTGCAGCTGATTTCAATTGCTTACTCGGAAGTTCAGTGGTACTGTATATTCTGGCGTATAAGACTACTTTTTAATCCAGGAAAATCTTCTCAAAAGTCGGGAGTCGTCTTATACGCCGGGTGGAGAATATGCGGTCGAGTATATCTCAAACTCTATATTTTAACTGGAAAAGTTGGGGGTCGTCTTATACGCCGGAAAATACGGTACTTCCCATTAAGTGTTTGTAGGATTGCAGACCTCTTGTCATTTATTCCCTGTCTGGCAGTTCCTCTTTAACAAAATCTTTTACATTTCCAGCTTCATGTTGGGTTCCTATGATGGTGATGATGAAGGTGCTCAGCTATACATGATAGACCCATCAGGCGTTTCATACGTGAGTTAAATCTTCATAGGTGGAGAGCAGTTAGTAGATAGGCAGTTGTGTGACTCTTGTTTAGAGTGATTGGGGCAGCGGGGAGCAGCTGGTGGTTGGTATTGGGCTGCTTACTGGTCCCTGGTCCAGAAGATCGCCAGATGTTCAGTATACTTGTGCAGGTCTCTGGAATGGGACTGACACAGTATGAACTTCGTCTGAATTAAGGTTAGGACTGCACTGCTGTTTGGTAAGGCACATGCATGCATTTGTTTGTGACATTCCAACACTGTAAAACGTTTGCAATACTTACAGATATTGTTTGATTTAAAGTTGTACCTGTTGCATTTACAGGGTTATTGGGGATGTGCCATTGGGAAAGCAAGACAAGCTGCAAAGACAGAGATTGAAAAGCTCCAGGTAAGGAGCCTTGTGACTTAGCTTCTAAACAAACATCCCAGGTGTCTCTGAAACAATTTAGTGTTGCCTTCTCAGTGAAATACTGGACTGCTGTCAGCAGTTCAAACTTGACCTTCCAAGAGCTTTGTGATTAACAAAAGGATGTGTGTAGATATAATCTTGGTTCTTCAGGAATTAGATTGGTTCAGAAATGAGCTTCCCGAGAATCTAGATAGAATTTATTTCACACTTAACTATAGTGCATTGGGTTTGTGAGCTTTATTTGAGAACACAGTAAACACAATAGTATGTGATTAAAATGCTCACGGTATTTGTATATCCACAGATGAAAGATATGACTTGCCGTGATGTTGTTAAAGAAGTTGCAAAAATGTAAGTTTCTTACAATGTTGGTTTGGGTTGATTCACTGGGGCAGTTCTTACATTGAATTGTCTTTGGATGATGGGCTGGGATCTAGAAGTTCAGATAAAATGGACTTTCTGTTTACATCCATATTATGACCCTATTTGATTTCAAACTACTTTAAGGCTATGCATTTCACATAATTTCATATTTTTGTGTGAAAGTCTACATAGCTAAGGGATGAATTATTTAGATGTTGAAATTTTGAGTGAACTTTCTATTTGGAGGGTGGATTCAGCTTTTGATAGGTGATCCATTCCACGTGCAATGCTAAACAAAAAATCCTGGCTTATTGCATAAGTGTTGTGCATTCAGCTTCACTTCTTCCTTGATTAAAACTTCCATCTAATCCTGACTTGTTTACAAGCCATGGGAAGCTATGTTTCAAGTGCTGAATCCTGGCTTATTTTACCGCTTGTGCAAAGGGAGGAATGAAGAGGCAGGAAATGATGGAATTGTGTGCAGCTTTCTTTAAACACTAACAGCAATTTAATCATGCCAAATAATTCTAAAAGAGGACCCTTTTAGAAGCATTTTATCTCAGTAAGTAACAGAGGAGCTAGAGTTTTCATGTGATTTTTAGGTGTCCTGAAATTGTGACATGTATGTTTAAAGTTTCTGAGCATATGTTCTCTTCTGAATGTATGTAAAAACTCTTTACTATTGAGCTCCTCCCATCCCAAAGCTGTAAGTGGGTTCCTACTATACTTCTTGATAGATACTTGGAATAACTACTTTTTCTGTGTTTACTTTTTCTAGAATCTACATAGTCCATGATGAAGTAAAAGACAAAGCTTTTGAACTTGAACTCAGTTGGGTTGGAGAAAGTAATGTATCGTTCAAATCTTCTCTTCATTACTGTTTGCTGCTTTATGAAAATAGTTAATTTTGTAACTTGCTGTGATTTATCCTTAATTAACAACGTATCTAAAACAATGAACCTGTGTCCCTCCAGATGCTGCCAGCCTCTAACTCACATCATCCCTGACTAGTGGCAGGGGTTGTTGGAGGTTGGAGGCCAACATCTTTCGGGTCTTTGGTTCCCCATCCTTGACTTAAAATTGAAGACATGTGCCATTGTATGGGGGTACATATTCTAAATAACATGGCTGTATACAACAAGTCTGCTCAGGAGTAGATCCATTGAAATGACAAGCCATCACTAAGGTCTGTTGGTTTTAACAAGTCTGGATGGCCCTTGTGGTCTCTTCCAACTCTATGATTCTACTGTATGACTGTAGCCCATACTGTTTTTCAGAAAACAGTACCACAAAATGAGTTTGTGGCATATTTGTATATGACGCTGCCTTTGCTTCAAACTTAGAAGATAGGTTTGCATTCTAAAAAAATAAACAAAAATTTCCTCTTTAATTCATAGTAACCAAGGGAAAACATGAAATTGTCCCAAAAGACATTAAGGAAGAAGCAGAGAAATACGCTAAGGTAAGTACTGGAACTTCACTGGCTGTTGTACATAGGAAGCTGCATTAGACATCATATATTGGTACATCTTGCTCAGTAGTCTACTCCAGCTGGCAGTAGCTGTCCAGATTTCAGGCAGGGAATGTTCCCAGCCATACCTGGAGATGCCAGAGATTGAACTGAGAACCTTCTGCTTACATTCCTGGAAGGAAAACATCTCTTCGAATTCCTCTTAAGTAATTTTGGTTTACAAAAAGATAATCAGGTCCAGAAACTGTTGGGTCTTAAAATACCAGTTACCTTTAAGTGGAGAAGTGATGGTGCAGGCTGCTGTAGAATTTGTGTACTTTTATGTAAAGTAGGTATAAAATGTCAGCTATTTAATTCCACAAATTGTGTGGACAGCTAGATTCCTGGTGTATGTATAACATGTAGATTGGTGTCTGTTAGCAAGGAAGCAGTAGGACCTGATCTTTTCTCTTTATTTCTACAGGAATCTCTGAAAGAAGAAGATGAATCAGATGATGAAAATATGTAACACATTGTTACTTTAAAACAAATGTTTTAATCTATACTACAGGCCTGTGTATGTATTTGCCATGATGTATGTGCTGGAAGACTATTTTGAGTGACCAACTTGCACTAAAAAATTTTTCCAATTACTGTTTATATTTGAGTATCAATTATTTGTCCAAAGGCTAGGACAAGGTAACTCTGCACAATGGGAGTAAGGGATTGATGGAGGAACCTAATGAAAACAGGAAGTTATACCTGGCTAGGAGCCAAAGAAACTTTTTGCACTGATGAGGACTCGCAGCTTGTCTTGAAATGCCACGAGTGGCTTTTCCCTCCTCAGTGCTACATAGCAAATGCTTTTGAAATTTCCAAAAGCAAATTGGTTATTACATGGGTGGTGTGGAGAAAGTATGTTGTTTAAAGTTTAAAATCACATTGGGCACCCATTACTAAGAGAACTACACTCCTCAGCCCTGTTGAATCCAGGCCTTAAAGAAATGGAAAAAAAACAAACCCTGCTCCCTCCTGTCAGAAGGTAGCAGCCCAGATATCTGGTCATACAAAGAATATCGGGGCTGTATCCTATCATTGGACAAGCTTATGATTCAACCTCCCTACCTAGCAGTCCAATCTTCCTGTTGTCTGGATTGTATTACAGTAGATATGATTACTGCTGCTGTGAGATTGCAAGTACTCATGCAGCATGTAAGAAGCTTGTATAAAGCATGAACAATATGTACTGTATATTCTGGCATATAAGACTACTTTTTAATCCAGGAAAATCTTCTCAAAAGTCGGGGGTTGTCTTATACGCCGGGTGGAGAATCTGCGGTTGAGTATATCTCAAACTCTATATTTTAACTGGAAAAGTTGGGGGTCGTCTTATACGCCGGAAAATACGGTATCTGTCTGAAAAGCCACACTTGCTATATAGTAAGATTTCACACTCAAGCTTTATCTTTCCTCTTCCAATTCAGCAGGTGGGATGGCTTGAGGGCAAATAGTGAGCCTCAAGCTTGGTCATGCTTGAATACAAGGGATCTGACTAGTGCTGTTGGATATAGATTTGTGGCTTCATGTAACAGAGTGGTGGTTGTGAAAACATAATCTGAGCCCTGGTTGGAAGAAGAAAATTGTTGCAGTATTTTGTGTAGTGCTGTACTTTAGTGGTGATCACTTTCAACTAATTTTTGCAGTGGCTGGAAAATGCTATGATTTTACAGTCAGATTTTCACAGATTCTTGAGAAACCAGAACTTTGTGCTCAGTTGAGATTGCTGCTGTTCAAAAACTACTCAACTTTCCAGTTTATTACACTTGTTTAGATGGCAATGCATACACAAGGATGCTAGTATGGGGGAAAAAAAATTTCACCTGAGAACCCTCCAGGGTAAATTTGGTAGAAGCCTATTGTTAGTGGGAGGCCTAAGAAAACCAGAAAGTTGCTTTCAACCCATAGCCAGCACATTAAGCCACCATTTCACCCACTCACCCGCTTTTGCTTATTAACATCTGCACAAAATACAAAAGCTTGCTATTTTGTGACAATCTTGGCATTCATGAATATTTCAGATACGTAAAGGGACCCCCGACCATTAAGTCCAGTCACGGACGACTCTGGGGTTGTGGTGCTCATCTTGCTTTACTGGCTGAGGGAGCTGGCGTACAGCTTCCGGGTCATGTGGCCAACATGACTAAGCTGCTTTCTGGTGAACCAGAGCAGCGCATGGAAACGCCGTTTACCTTCCCGCCGGAGCGGTACCTATTTATCTACCAGCGCTTTGACGTGCTTTTGAACTGCTAGGCTAGCAGGAGCAGGGACTGAGCAACGGGAGCTCACCCCATTGTGGGGATTCGAACCACCGACCCAGTGGTTTAGACCACAGCGCCACCCATTTCAGATACTTAGCCAGTTACTTACACTGACCATAGATGCAGGTGGTCCAGCAGCCAGCCATATGCCTTTGAGGCCATGGGATGCTACATATTCTTCCATCTACTTTGTCTACAGTCCAAGCCAACTTGTGTACCCAGCTGCCCCTGTGAATAACAGGATTATTTTAACATTCTTCTCTCCCACAGCAGCTTTCTACCACCATTTACACAAATCAGTACATGGACTGGAGCATTTCTTACATGATCCTGTTTAGTGTTGAATAATTTAGTACAGTGGAACCCCGGGTTACGCACGCGATCTGTTTTGGGTCGCCGTGTGTAACATGGGCGTGCGTATCCTGAACGCATGAAAAAATCCCCAAAAGTAGTGTGATTTGAGCGCTTCTGCGCATCCGGGGGTCACGCGTGCTCCGGAAACGCTTCCGGGTTGTGGGTGTTCTTAACTCGAACGTCTGCAACCCAGGGTGTGTGCAACCCGGGGTTCCACTGTATTGAAGTTCTTGAAGGAGCTGCCAGTGGTGGGATATTTTTTGCCTACTTTCTACATCTATTGATAAAAAAGTAAGGTGAAAGGAAACATTTTCACCAATTAAGAGTTATCATACTTCTACCTATGAATTTATGGTAGAATCATGATTGCAGCTTCCTACTGGGAAGATGCTGAACCACACAACGTTTATTAATGATAGTTCAGCTGGCCAGTGGCAGTGTCACTTGACTCACTACTACTTCCTGTTCAAAAAAACAAACTTCCTCAATGTATTTACAGTGCTGTACTCAAGACCATGTTTCCACTTTCTCATGTCAGTCATGTCATCCCCAAACCACAGCCCTGCTTACGTCATAAATTAGTGTGACTAATCAGGAAGCAAACACATGCAAACCAGCACTGTGTGATTCACAACACAGTGCACTTAATATATGTGCTACAGATAATTTGTACGTAATATGTTGGAAAGAAGAGTTATTAGGTACAATCCAGCAGGTATGAGAAACCTCTTTAGAAATGTAGGGCAAGCTTCTACCTCTATATGGGGAACCTTCACCCCAAGAGCCTACATTCAAGTGCAGGAGTCACATGTCGGTAGTAGAGATCAGCAGTAAAATAGTAGCAACAATAGAGACTTAAATTTGTAGAGTAGGCTATATTCCTCAGATTTACACACAGCCAGACAATAAGAAGCATCAGCACAATTCAGTGATACCTTCCAAGTAGGCAAAAGCTGAGCAGGGCCAGTGAAGGATGGTCTAGGCCAGCGTTTCCCAAACTTGGGTCTCCAACTGTTTTTGGACTGCAACTCCCATCATCCCTAGCTTGCAGGACCAGTGGTCAGGGATGGGAACTGTAATCCAAAAACAGCTGGAGACCCAAGGTCTCATTCAATTTCAATGGCTACTCTCGTTTATCCATAAACGGCTCTTCAGCTGGAAAGGAGCAGCAACCAAGACCAGAAGAAGCTGTGGTGCTCACACTAGGACCCAAATGCAAAACCCTTAGAGTCTTAAACATCCAGAAAGCATGTTTGTCCAAGCTCCTAGCTAGTGCAAGGTAAACAAAAGATGCCAAATGTAATCATAATATAGGCTTTTATTCCATAAATCATCAGTGTTTAAAGTATATGTTCATATTGAGACATTTCTGTCAGTGCTTGGATACAATGAAAGTTCTCTGCTTAACGAAGATGACTCAGAACAGATTACAAGCAGTCAACACAAATGTACTGAATCCTACAAGCAAGATAGCTGATGTTTCATCATGGTTCCGGCCATACACACAAGCTTACACGGTTCTGTGCATTGGGAAGGAGTTTCTGCAGGGATCTGTACAGTCACGGTCACAATTCTGTTGAAGGAAAAGATTAAAATGACACAAACATACAAATATTGGGGAAATATTTGAAGATACTGTGTCCAACTGGCAAATGAAATAAAAAATCCTGTTAACTTTAGAGAGAAAAATCAGAGTACATAGCTAACACCATACAATTAAAGGAATTATTTGCACATAATAGAATGCATAAACTGAGAATACAGAGAAGAGTTACTGAGCTTGGGTGGAACAGCCGACCTTCTGATCGGCAAGCCCTAGGCTCTGTGGTTTAACCCACAGCGCCACCCGCGTCCCTATTTGTAATCTTAACATGAGTTAAAAAGAATAAAGGCTATATTGACTTGTAACATCAAAGTGAAACAAGTTGTCATCCTAAAATAGTAATTATATCCAGGGAGATGAAAAGTAGCAAATTGCATATTTTGCATACTAATACCCAAGTAGACAGATAAAGATCAAAGGGTTGTGTGAACAGAACCAGCTCACATAACTTCTCTGCCCTTCCGCCCCCCAAAAATCCCCATTGGTGATTGTCCTGTATAGCTATGAGTGTAGGAAGAAATCACTGAACCAAGGCAGTAGACAAAGCTATACAATGCGGTATTTTTAAGTGTTTCCCAAGCAGCGTGGGATTATGCAGTCACATCCCTCCAGTAGGATGTCAACCAAACTTAAATCACCCTATGCAGAGCTACTTCTGAGATGACATTGTTTTTCTGTGCAAAATGCTTGGTTTCTCATTTAAGCAGAAAAATATTAGCAACTTTGCCTGATGAGGCTCTTAGCTAACCATTCCACTGACAGGCATCCAGGGACCTCCTTACAAGCCCATTCCACATTGCTAAAGCTTATTACCACACGTAGAAAACTGCTTCCTTAGACTCCAACAATGAAAGCGGGAAGCCAAGTGAGCAGACCAGTTTCAGCCAACAAGCCAAAAAAAAAAAAAAAGAAGAAGAAGCAATGAAAATCAGTCTAGTTCCATTTTCATTTGCTGCTTCTTGCAGTGAGGATGGAAGAAAGAGTCTTTATTCCACATAGGCACAGCTTTACAGAGAAAAAACACATTGGGATGCCTATGATTGGATTTTCTTCGTGCGTTGCACTAGCTCCATAAAGTTTAGCACAGGGGTCAGCAAACTTTTTCAGCAGGGGGCGGGTCCACTGCCCCTCAGACCTTGTGGGGGGCCAGACTATATTTTGAAAAAAAATATGAAGGAATTCTTATGCCCCACAAATAACCCAGAGATGCATTTTAAATAAAAGGACACATTCTACTCATGTAAAAACACGCTGATTCCCGGACCATCCGTGGGCCGCATTTAGAAGGCAATTGGGCCGCATCCTGCCCACAGGCCTTAGTTTGGGGACCCATGGTTTAGCACTTGGGAGAATGAGTTCACTATCGGCATATATGATTATGCAATTCTGACACAACAAAGCACAAAACGCAACATGCAAATTAAGAGGGGGAAACCTTCACACTACATAGCTAGCAAATATTGAGAAATTGTCTTACCTTTCCAGATGGCTTGGTGATTAAACAAAGCACTGATTTCCAAATACTCTCTGGAACAGGACAGTAAGCAACTTGAAAGGCACCTGACAAATAGCAAAAAGAAGTTACAATTCTAGAAAGCCTGGCTGTTTGTTTTTTTCTTAGGCATTCTCTCTGCTCCAACACTTCTGCACAAATGGCAGTATCCATATTCTAAGTTTCCTGGTTCAATAAATTATAGTAAAATGCTCCATCTGACAGTGCCTATTTCTTCTCTATACTGCTTTCATTACCAGTCTAGACCCTCTTGTAGCTCAGTTAGTAGAGAAGATTGGGCTAGATGATCCTCGTTGTCCCTTCTCTACAATTCTATTATCAATGCTTTCTGTATTAAAGGGCATCAACTGGTAATACAGTGGTACCTCAGGTTAAGTACACTTCAGGTTAAGTACACTTCAGGTTAAGAACGGACCTCCGGAACGAATTAAGTACATAACCCGAGGTACCACTGTATAAAGTTTTCTTCTAGTTTTGGCTTTATGGAGCTAGAATACGGCTTTGGAAAGGCAGCAGCAATTGAGAGACCAGAACCTGGGGGAAAACAGGAGGAAGGTGCCTGAATCACCGTTTGCAAGATAGATTGTTTTGCATGGGGGGGGGGGATGCTCAGGTTGCAACAAGTATTATACCTTTGACATTATCATAATCCAAACATTCGCAGCAGCGTATAAATTATTTATGATGTATTACTTTTAAAATGCATTTTAAAAGCAGGTATCTGTTCAAACTATACTTCCAATTTTCTAAAAACTGTTAATGCCCAATTTAGCCAGATCAGTAACTGGAGGGAAACCCATAGCTTTTCCAGGAATCTCTTAATCACTGTTCATCTCCATCTCAAGTAGCCATAGAACGCCTGGCATGACAAAAAATATTTAACAGCTGCTATAGAGCTGAACTGCTTTTGCTTTCTTTGGAAACATCATTGATAGTAGCTCTTATGGGCAGAAAAAAAGCAGGTGGCAATGGTGGAGTGTTCAAGCAACAGGAATGTATTCAGCTGCTTCCTTCTCACCTTAGCACACAGTGGGACACACTCAAGTTTTGCAGGTTAAAAGTGTTACAGTGGTGCCCCGCTAGAAGAATGCCTCGCTAGATGAAAAACTCGCTAGACGAAAGCATTCGTCTAGCGGAAGGCTGCCCCGCAAGATGAATTTGTCAATGGGGCTGCCTCGCAAGACAGGGGGAAAAAAATCGTCTAGCGAAAACCGCGGTTTGCATTGGTGCTTCGCTAGACGAAAACACTCGCAGAACGAATTATTTTCATCTAGCGAGGCACTACTGTACTTTATGAAGTCTTAGCAGCCTTTCCCAAGATATTTTTGTGCTACAAAGCAGCAAGAAATGTAGCCTACTTTTGGATATTACTTTTTAATATCTATATGATATTAAATATAATATCAGTATGCAGATGACACCCAGCTCTACCTCTTTTAAATCAGAACCAGTGAAGGTGGTGAATGTCCTGTGTGAGTGCACAGAGACGGTTGGAGGCAACCAGAAAACACGCAACCTGAAGCGGCCGTAACCCAAGGTATGACTGTACTGTTTTGGGGGGACGGGGCAGGTGGGTGTGGAGGACTCCCTGGTCCTGAATGGGGTAACTGTGCCCCTAAAGGACCAGGAACGCAGCCTGGGAGTCATTTTGGACTCACAGCTGTCCATAGAGGCGCAGGTTAATTCTGTGTCCAGGGCGGCTGTCTACCAGCTCCATCTGGTATGCAGGCTGAGACCCTACCTGCCCGCGGACTGTCTCGCCAGAGTGGTGCATGCTCTGGTTATCTCCCGCTTGGACTACTGCAATGTGCTCTACGTGGGGCTACCTTTGAAGGTGACCAGGAAACTACAACTAATCCAGAATGCGTCAGCTAGACTGGTAACTAGGAGTGGCTGCCGGGAACATATAACACCGGTCCTGAGAGATCTGCATTGGCTCCCAGTACGTTTCCAAGCACATTTCAAAGTGTTGGTGCTGACCTTTAAAGTCCTAAATGGCCTCGTTCCTGTATACCTGAAGGAGCATCTCCACCCCCATCGTTCAGCCCGGACACTGAGATCCAGCACCGAGGGCCTTCTGGTGGTTCCTTGCGAGAAGTGAGGTTACAGGAAACCAGACAGAGGGCCTTCTTGGTAATGGCACCCGCCCTGTGGAAAGCCCTCCCATCAGATATCAAGGAAATAAGCAGCTATCCTATTTTTAAAAGACATCTGAAAGCAGCCCTGTTTATGGAAGTTTTTAATATTTAATGTATTGTTTTTAACACTCGATTGGAGCCGCCCAGAGTGGCTGGGGGAACTCAGCCAGATAGGCGGGGGTATAAATTATTATTATTCAATGTATGATAATAAAAGCAGTCTTGTGATGAAATGCAGCATCGGAGCTGGTTCACATTGAGTTGGCTCACCTCTAACACAACAGCAGTTAATGCTTTTGCATTGTGAGAGATTCTTGGGCTCTCAGGCATTGTGGCTTGAATATGAGGGAAAGCACATCTACTAGTTTGCTGGTCTGAATGTAACAGTAAATCAAGGTTTGACATAAGGAGGTTGAAATCAAAGCCTGCAAGGGGAGGGGGCAGCACACAAGCTCAAGCCTCATTCACATAACACCAAACGAAAATTCAACTAACATGTGAACCAAGCCATTCAATCCTCCCATTGTGTTCACCGTGTTTCTTAAAAAAGACCTTTACACATAGGTTAATAGCATGGATTTCTGTATTCAACTGTAGCCACTTTCTGTACCACAAACTTGGAGTCAGTACAATGTCCAAGGTTTCTTTTTAATAAACTGATGTCCAACAAGTTGATGCAACCAATAGTGGCAACTGCCCAAGTTGAGCATCTGAACTTCTAAGGAGAAGTACCTCCTTTGAAGTGTACAACCCAGCTAGCTTCCCCCTCCCTAAAATAAAATCAGACACTCACACCTTGTTTCATTTAAGAACTGGGACAAAAGGCAAAACAGAAGAGGAAAATAAAAATGCAGCTTCCCTTCTTGGTTCCCAGGTTTATGAAGACCTATTCAGATACATGCTAGAACAAATAACCTCACTAAGTCAAGCCCTAATTGCTTAACAGCTCATGTTACAGGTAGGTAGCTGTGTTGGTCTGCCATAGTCAAAACAAAATAAAATAAAAAAATTCCTTCCAGTAGCACATTAGAGACCTGTACCTGAAGAAATGTGCATGCACACGAAAGCTCATACAAAGAACAAACTTAGTTGGTCTCTAAGGTGCTACTGGAAGGAATTTTTTATTTTGTTTTGTTTTAACAGCTCATGTGTAACAAAAACCAAAAGCATCAGAAATGAGTCTCCCAACAGAGACATCAAACAGCATTCACCACACGAAGGACAGCATGTGAGCTACGATATGAAGTCCTAATTTGCTTTGCGATACATAGTTAAAACGGGACACAGGTGGCACACGTGACACGGGTGGTGCTGTGGGTTGAACCACAGAGCCTAGGGCTTGCTGATCAGAAGGTTGGCGGTTCGAATCCCCGTAACGGGGTGAGCTCCCATTGTTCGGTCCCTGCTCCTGCCAACCTAGCAGTTCGAAAGCAAAGTGCATGTAAATAAATAGGTACCGCTCCGGCAGGAAGGTAAACGGCGTTTCTGTGCACTGCTCTGGTTCGCCAGAAAGCAGCTTAATCATGTTGGCCACATGACCCGGAAGCTGTCTGTGGACAAACGCCGGCTCCCTCGGCCAGTAAAGTGAGATGAGCGCCGCAACCCCAGAGTCGTCCGTGACTGGACCTAATGGTCAGGGGTCCCTTTACCTTTACATAGTTAAAAGCCCTTAATGGTCATCATCACAATATCCGCACATGGCCAAGTTTATTTTAAAAAGACACAGAATAATATTGTGATAGTTCGGTCTTTATTATTTTCATATTATGTAAGGATTGAAGTTCACACCCCATTCCCACCCATCACCCTAGCAGGGTCACTTTGATAATAGCTGTCTACCAGCAGGCAACATCTATGGCTGGATTATTTGGTCTACCTACAGTGCAGCCGTGTTGCCTCTCCCAACTGCAATCACAATGCAAAAAATACACTGTGCTGTGTGTGCCAGGATCAACTATTCAGAGCCAGTGTTAAGACCCACCGTCTTAGTCGTAGTTTACAGCCATCTTGTCTCCGGCATCAACATATGAAGTGCAGCAGCCTTCGCTCAGCTGTCCTGCTCATCCTATGTTCCGTGCAGATTATCTTCCTCTTGAGTTAGATAGCCCAGCTTCACAACGGCAGCAGCATCCTCCATCACATGCCTTTTGGCACCCCAGGGTCCTTTGCAAGGTGCTCCAAGTTTATTTGTCATCACCGCGCTGAACGCGTCCCTCTGATGTCTCATTGGGTTAAGTTTCAAAGAAAGAAATTGCTGCAGGAATAAGAGACACAAAGTGTCAGCATTTTGTGCAAGAGATTATAGGCCCCAGCTCAGTATGAGTTTGTCACCCCCTTCTCAATCAATTCTGTCCTATTACCCCCCTTGTCAAATCAGAACCAACAGTCTGCTCATGGCATGCAAAGGTCTTTGCATGCGGGACACTATTCCAACAAGGTAACAGTTTTAGGAAAAGGGAGAAGCTCCTGCCAAATTAAGTGGGAGCTCAGTCATCCACTTAAACTCAGTATGAATCAATGAAGATTTTCTGACGGGATGTTCAGCCCATCATGTCTTGGCCTGCTAGGGAGGAAGATTCTACATGGCTTAAGGTTCTATCTCTTTTTGACTTTAAATTCTCTTTCCATGTGTTAAAGGGAGACTGCCCTGCTGTTTGAAAACCACTGTCCTGGGTAAGTTAAGTGCAAGCATCCATAAATACAGTCAGGCGTGACCAGCCGTCACTAATGGTCTCTTTCTGGCAATTCCTAGATGTCCTGGAAAAAGCAAGATGCAATACCTCATTTCTCAAATTATTGCATGATTTGCAGACAACCCGAGGGAAGGGCTCTTTTTTCATAACAGGTTGGAAAGAGACTCTACTCTCTCTCTCTCAAAGTTCTCTGGCACACACAAAAAAGGAGCCTGCCTCTTTTAGTACCTCATTTAGAAGATATTACAAGCATCTCTCTTGCTCTTTCCTAGTGTGTTGAAAGTCCAGGGTAAGTGAAAAGCTGGCCCAGCTCCTCCCCATGGGTGCCAGAGGATTCTGTGTAGGAGGGGAGCCAGTGGCCAATACAAATGGCTCACTACTAAGGCCAGCAATAATTTGTGGAGCCCTGCTTAAAAGTTTCATGAACATTCCTGTATTTTCTGTATCCAACCTACAAAAATAAAACACCTAGCAAGTTAGCCACAGGTGGCAGAATTAAAATAAATTACAAAAGGAGGAAGGACATCCTCTCTCCACCCCATTCCAACTTGTGTGTCACAGGTGACAAGATGACTATGCCCAAAAGCATGAAGAATATCTACCTCATGCTCTGTAAATGTCACAACTGTTTTATTTTGTGTTGATTTGAAAACTGGTATAAATTTCTGTGGCTTGCAAATATGCAAATCCTTCTTAACTGAAACAATTTACATATTGTGAAGGAGGTGCCGGCATATTTCCTCCTGCAAATATCAAACAAGTGCTTCTTAAAAGTGGGGTACGAGATGGGGTTCAAACTGGTGGAAGTACAAAGGTGAATTATACAATATACACAAGCTCATATGAAATACTTCTAGGCAACCACATAAGAAACAATTCCTTTCATACAATGGATGAAACCGCTCAGTAGCAATGTTCTCTGTTCAAAATTATAGGGCATTAATGATTTCATATTCAGCACATTTCTTCTGGCAACAGCAAACCCGAATAGCTAGTTAATGAAGGTGACCCAAACAAACTTAACTACATAAACCAAAATGTTTCCACCTATAAACCCAGTGTTTCAAAAAGTGAAAAACCACAAAGACTCCAATACAGTGGTACCTTGGTTTATGAACTTAATCTGTTCCAGAAGTCCGTTCTTAAACCAAAGAGTTCTTAAACTAAGGCGTGCTTTCCCATAGCAGCAGGGGACTCAATTTACAAATGGAACGCACTCAACAGGAAGTGAAACACGTTCTTATTCCAAGGCAAAGTTCACAAAACAAAACACCTACTTCCGGGTTTGCAGCGTTCTTAATCCAAGTTGTTCATAAACTAAGCTGTTCTTAAATGAAGGTACCACTGAATATCTAAAGTTGGTTTTATCTAAAGGAGTGTGCATGAACATGAAAGCTTATACCAAGAACAAACTTAGTTGTTCTCTAAGGTGCTACTGGAAATTTTAATATTTTTAATATATATTTTGACTGCATCAGACCAACACAGCTACCTACCTGAATCTAGAACCAAGGTACCAATAGTCAAAACAAAATAAAAAATTCCTTCCAGTAGCACCTTAGAGACCAACCAAGTTTGTTCTTGGTATGAGCTTTCGTGTGTATGCACAATGCAAGAGACATATTTAATGTATTTTCGAGTTGCCAACTTCATACCGTTTTAGTTTTATTTGACTATTAAAGCAAAAGCATTATCCTGTGTTTGAAACTGAGATATGAAAGCTAGGAGCTAAATGGCACCTTAAACCTATGTTATGGATGCAACAACAGAATGTCTAGGTGCACTTTTTTAAATAACAAGAACACAAAGCTGAAAATGAATGAACTGCAGCTAAAATATTATGTTCCTTTCTCCCTGCTCACTCCCTAATATTCTTAACAGGGTCTCTTTTCCACTCTTCAGAAAGTAGCTGGAAGTGGGGAGGCAGAAAAAGTTCTCCCTTTCCTGCCACTCTGCAGTTTTAATCTGAAATCTTAGGCACAGTACTGCGCCCAGAGCTCAGAAACTGCTTGCGCTTATGAAATTATCTGTCGCAAAATGTGCCTAAAACAATGGGCATTTCGAACACTGTCCCTAGTTCCAGAATTACCATCCTGAACAACCAGTGCATTCATAAGGACATCTAGAGTGCAAAGAGTACAAGCACATAAAAGATGGGCCGAAGTGATTTAAGACAAGTTAGTACTTGAAGGTCCTCATGAAATTTTATTTTATTCTTATAATCCTCAGTAAAAAGCTCTACTCATAATCATGGCATAAGTTTCCACTCTACTGATGACAAAAAGCACTCTCTTATGAAGCCACCTTCTTTTCGTCACTTGGCAAGTTCATGGAGAGCACAAAATTCCTAATTCTTCTTCACGTTTATACAGAATTGTCCTTTTGACAACAAGATAGGAGGACTTTTGCAGATTTCTGTTCAGCCTACCAGAAACTACCTATGATTTTTCTTTAAAAAACAAGGATGTCTGAGGAACTTGCATTTACTAGAAATAGAACACAGGCACAAAAAGTCTGTACTACAAGAAAGCAGCTTGCTGCCCCTTGCAGCACAAGCATCTCTTAATCCACATTGAGCAGCGGCTCACACATGGCATACTTAAGGTATGAGATATGGATACCTATATATCTATCTGTATGGGAGGGTGGGGAGAGAGAAGCATACAGCATTTACACTTGAGAGTAGTCCTTTGCTTGGGACAATTTTTTGGCTGCAGGGCTAACCACACATACTTATGAGTAAATGATTAGGAGAGTGCTATTAAAGCTAATACGCAACATTAATCCTGAACAGGAAGTCCAACTAGTCTTTAATAGAAAATGTTTTAATTCTGCACAGCTTAAGAAAGGCAACAGCAGAAGCTTTTTGTGGGCTAGAGCCCCTCTTCATCAGACGACAGAAGTACTATTCTAAGTTGAAAGGCGCAGACATACATGGATTGGGGAGCGGAAGCTAACAGCCAACGGGGGTTCAAGCACAATGGAGCAGGGCCCAGCTGCTTTATGGACAGCCTTCACGCACGTGCCCATCTGGGCAGATCTCACGACGGCGCCCCTGATCCACAAATGCATATCCCTCTCCATAAAAAGCGCCGCAGGAAGGTCGGGCGTCTGAGCGTAGCTACTGGAGCAAAAAAAATTGAAAACGTTATAGCAAAGTAGGGCTACAACAAGGCCCTTTGGCACGAGGAAGGTACAGCCATTAAGCACTTTCAAGAAATACGAGGGTGGGAGAAAAATATCCCGCGTTCCAAATCCTCGCGGGGATAAACTTCACTCCCCTGGTTTATCAGAGCGAGGGAAACCCGGAAGAGGAAGCCCCGCCCACTTATTGGCGGCTGCGCAAGTCCTGACGTCACACTCGGCTTCCGGTCCGCAGCCCCGCCCCCCTCAGCAACGTTTACCTCGGCCCGTTGAAGCAGTTTTCCGCGGTAACGGTCGCGGGGTTCGCGGCCCTCCTCGCCCCTCGACGTTCTCCACACAAAATACGGCTGTTTTTAAGCCAACGGACGGAGGTCACATTCTCTCCAGCACCACACATTAAAAGGCCTCACCGCACCCACACCTACCTTGGCTTCGTTTATCTCGGGCCTCCGCCGGAGCCGCTTCTCAACTCCCCTTCACCTCTAGCCTTCTCAACGAAATGGGACCGAGACGTGACTGAAGAGCGCACAAAATGGCGCCGGGCGAAGGCGATGGGGAGGAAAAAAATAATGAAACCCTGACGGCCGGAGGACGCATGCGCCTTAGGACTCGGGTCTCCCTTCGCCGCCTCCGCAATCTTCTGTTGGCCCCGCCCTCCACCTTTCCGTTTCCATGAGACAGGCGCGGGCAACCAATCACCTCTCGCCATTCCTCCTCATTTCCCCCCGCCCACCCGCTCCTCAGATTCCTGCCCCGCCAAGTCCTCCTCCAATCCCCTCTCGCGGCACTTCACATCCGGCCCCTGCAGGCCTCTCGCTCGCTTCCCTTTCTCAGCCCAGGGAGGCGGGGCGGGTGGAAACTTTGACTTCACTCCCTTTTTTAAGCCCCCGGCCGTCCAACGGCGCTTCGCCATTCCTCGGTTTGGACCAATGAAAAGTCTTTGATGATGGGGAGGGGGGGGAGAAAGGGGAGCGGCGAAATGAAGCAGAAGTAGTCGGGTGAGGGTGGGGCGGAGGAAAGCGGCCGCCCAATCGCGTCGAGGAGAGATGCCCTTCCGCAGTCCAATGAGAGGCGGGAGATGCGCGCGGCGCCCAATAAGGGCGGGGCAGAGCGCCCCCTCGAGCGTCACGGGCGGGGAGGGGGCCCCGCGAAGGGAGGAGCCAATGGGAGGCGGCGCAGCGCAGATCCTGCTCAACAGCTTGTTATTTGGGTGTTGAGCCGCGGAAGGCAGCAGCGCTGGGCGAGGGAGTCCCGTCCGTCCGTCAGTCAGGGAGCCAGAGCGCGCGAGCCAGAGGCAGCCAGGGCTGCCGGGGGCGGGGAAGAGGCGGAGCTGAGGCGCGAGACGACAGGCCCGTCCTCCTTCCCCACCTCCCTCCCTCCCCGCTGCCGCCGCTCTCTCGCTCGCTCGCTCCGTCGTCGTCGTCGTCGTCGTCCTTCGCCGCCGCAGCCGCCGCCGCCGCTTGTTTCCTGCTCGGGGTCGGACGGCGGAGACGCGCCCACGTCTTATACCGGACCGTGCGGACGAAGGAAACGGGCAGCTGCCGCCGCCGCCGCCGGATCCTCGTCGGCGGTGAGTTGGTGGCGGGGCTGAGGGGGCCTGGCCGGGCTTGGAGGGAAGGCAGGGGATCCTGCGCTGCTGCTGCTGGAACTCGGGATCCCCTTCGTGGGGTGCGGGAGGGCCCGGGCAGGATCCTTCTCCTTCTCTAATGCCTCACCGGCGGCGGGGTCCGAAGGAGGCGGAGGAGAAGCGCTGCCTTCCGCCTCCTTCCCCTCACGGAGGAGCAACAACAACCGGCCAAGTCCTTCTTCCTCTTGCCACACTTTGAGGCGGCTCTCTCTCCCCGCCACATCTGGATGAGGCCCCCCTTCAGCTCGGGGCGGGCCTCCTTCCCATGACTTCTCTTTTCTCTTCTCCCCACAACCCCCAAAAAGAAAGCCCTTCGTCAGTTGCCTTGGCCTTCCTTGGAGGGGTTCTTGCCCTCTCCTTCCCCCCCCCCGCTTGCCACCTCCTTGTTTGGGGCGCCGAGGGGCTTGTGTGTTGGGGGGCAGTCGGGGTGGGCCGGGAGGCGAGGGGGAAGAGGGAGGTTCATAGAGGCCAAGGCCTAGAAGAGGGGTGAGTTTTTTAATCGGTGGGTGGGAAAGGGGGAAATGTGTTCCTTCGGGTCGTTAGGGGAAAGAGGTGGTTTTCCAAAACATAGCACGAATTTTGTTTTCACTCTTGGGGGCGGAAGGAGGAGGGCTTCGGCATATGGGGAAGTGCGTTTAAAAGGAATGGGGCTTGTTTCGAGCAAGGCCTGGATGTGAATCATAGTGGGAACTAAGTGCAGGGGGTGGGGAAAGAAGGTATGAGGTGCTTTTCAGAGAGGAAAGGCAAAAGAGTGATTTTGCTAAGCGGTTGAGGGGATGTTGCTGACAACTTGCTGCAGCCCTGTGCACCCTTGGGTGCAAGTCCCACTTGAGTACATACTTTTGAGTAAACATACAGAGGATCAAGCTGGAAGTCGTAAATGGAGGGTGTGTCTGCATTTGACTGGCCTGTCAGCCTCCCCTTTGCCAGCAGCATTTTTACCTTCGGATATATTCTTGTCTGTCTTTTCAGATTTAAGAAAGCTGAGAGGGGGGCTGAAGATCCTGGCTTCTTGGATTGCTCCTGTTTCTTGATCATCCTCTTGCTTCCTTTAAGTGAATGTCTTCTCCGTGGCCTTAGAGTTTCTTTTCTTGACAGGCTGAAGAGAAAACGATGGATGACAGTTACTGACGGAGGATGCAGAGATGAGCAAGAGGGAGCTGAAATAGAGAGAAGGTAGCAACATCAGCTACTTCTCAACCAGAACTCCAAATTTCCCACTTACTGCTTTTCAGCACTTTCCTTCTCCTTGTCCGCATGAGGCCTGGAATGAGTGTTCTACAGATGAGAAGTTGTGTGTTATGTACACTAAGCAGAGGATTGTGTTTTCATAATTGACCATTGACTTCATAGTTTAATTTCTTGCTCTTCAGTTCTGTCACTTTTTATAATTGCATGTATTAATATTACCATTTTCCCTTGTTTTCTAGATTTTCTTCAACTGTGGTAAAGAGAAAACTTTTGAGCTGGAATCCCTCAAATAACCTTCAAAGATGAAGGTAATCTGTCTATCAACTTCTCAGTTTTCCCTTCCTTCTATTCTCTAGCCTGCTAATGATTGTGTATTGCTATGATTATTTCCTTCAATGTTAAAAGTACATCATCCTGTTGAATACATATTTAGTGAAATATGGTTCATATGCCATTGCTAGGAAGCTTGCCTTTTGCTGAACAGCCACATGTGTCTGCAAACCCAGTGAACAATTTAGTATTACAGTATAGAAATACAGTAGCATAAAATAGCATGTAGCCTCACACCAGGTCAACTATTGATTTGTCTAGGCTATTACTGGCTATCCACCATCTCAGGCAGAGGTCATTTCTATTTCATGCTACCTGACGCTGGAAATTGAAGTTGGGACCTTATGCATGCAAAGCATGGAAGAAAATGTTTATAACTTACATAGACTTTGCAGTTCCAAAATGGGAAGCTACTTTCCAGCTCTGGGAATAAATAGAGGCATTTCTTCATCTGGTTCTTTACTTTCAAGAACTTACATATCAGTGACATCAATGCTAGAATTCTTGCTTACATTGTGTTTTAAATGTTTCCCTGAAAAGTTGAAATTGCTGTTTTCCACTATGGTGTATTGGGAATGAGAAGTGAAATTGTATCCCTGCCCACACATTTGCTGGGTTGTAAGGTTGTTCGCTAGTTATTGCTGCTAAAAACATCACTATTCAATGTTACTTGTTCGTTAGCTATTACTTGTCATTAAAAAGGTCACTATTTAATGATGCTAATTCATTGAACAGAAGTATGGTCAAAGTTGATCAAAGTGAAAGTACATAAGACACTGCCTTATACTTAGTTTCTAATTAATTCAGTCCTAATTGTTGGACTAAGGCTGCACTCTAAAGCACACTTACCTGGAAACTACCCTGTTGAAATGTGCTGTTAAAGTATTTTCTAATAAATGGGTTGTTAAGCTGGCAAATGATTCAGTGTTGTATCATTAGTCAAAACTTTGTTAACCTCTGCTGTTCTGTATCCAGGTACTTGTTTTTTTTGGGGGGGTGCAGCTTTTGGAAAAAGTGAACAGGAAACTAAGGAAAATTAGTGTTGCATTCTATCCTCATTAAAAAACAATTGGGCTTGTTTTTTTCTTTCAACTGTATATGAGAAATGTATTCCTAAACAAAAAGTTTGACTGTTGGTATGTCTGCCTGAGAAACCGCTTGTGGCCAGTAAGACTTAAAATCCATTGGCTGAAGCAGCAGCTGTCAAATTTTGTGTTTACAGCTGCAATATGTGAGTACCATGCACTTCTTCAAAGACTTCAGAGCATACAATCCATCTTGCAGAAATACACATTCTTGTAGGATTATTTTTAGTGTTTCCAGTGTGTACTGTTAGGTATTGGTCACTGTAAGCTGCTGTCCAAATAGTAGATGACAAATGGTATAAAGATTTGGATTAATCTATATGCTGTCTTGGTAAAAGCAAAACACAAAAATCAAGTCCTTTCTCTTTTTGGTGACTAGAATTTTTTTCTGAATGGATAAACTAAATAAATTGCAATAGATTCTAAAGACTTGTTGAGTCAGAGTAAACCTGTGTGTATGTGCAACTCCACTGATTGCCAGTGGCAGGCCTTAGTCTGTCAGTTACTTCCTGGAGACTTAAAAGTTTTTTATCGTGGTTTTGTTACGATTAAGCTTAAAGATGTGCCCAGAGATCTGAACCCTGAAAAGTGTGCTTGAATGCTTCCAGCCTTTGACCATTTTTTTGCCTTTTCTTCAGGCAGCAGATGAGCCTGCCTACCTGACAGTGGGGACTGATGTCAGTGCCAAATACCGGGGTGCCTTCTGCGAGGCAAAAATTAAGACGGTAAAAAGGCTGGTGAAAGTCAAGGTAAGTAAGAGAGAGCACTAATGCCAGTGCATTAGCCATAGGTCTTTCACATCACCTATACTTACAGCTAAAGACCCAGGGACCTTTTGCATGAAAGTGCATGCATCCTGCTGCTAAGGAAGCCCAGCCCAATAAAAAAAGCCTGCCAACATGTAAGGTAGCATCATTTATTTTCCAGCAGTAAGAAAATTCTGGTCCGAATAAGTGTTATGGCATTGGGGTCTGGGGATAGAATCAGGAAACCCTGCATTTCCCCTTGGATGTGTGCAGCTTCATTTTAAGATTCTATCTTTGCTAAAGAGCAGGGTTTTGTTTTTTGTTTAAAAAAAGGAAAATCAATAACAATTTGTGCTTACTATAAATTTGATGGGGCTTTTGTAAATGCTGAAATGAGTAAGGATTAAGGCGAGCCCTTCATAGGCTTCACCTGTATGATATCTATAAATTCAGCTTTAAAAATACATTCATTTCTGAAGTGTTTTCCATTAAGGGTATCTTCTAGCAATGGAGTGCACGGGTCTACAGTTGCTGGATCGTTAAGAGAGCTTTCTAATTGGTGTAATCTGCTGTGTTATCAAAGAAATAGACTTATGGCTAAGTTGCTGGTGTAGCAGGAATTGTGATTTGCTCAGTCATTGATCAACAGAAAGGAAATCTCTAATGGATCTGAGTTAATGGATCAGTTGCATGTGAAACCATGATCATGCTGGTATTTTGCCTCACAGTTAATAGTCTCATGGCACCTTTTTAAAAGGCTCACAGATTGAGACTGCAGTCTTGTGCCCACTTTCAATGGGACATCCTTTTGAGTGAAAATGTGTATGGTTGCCTGTTATTATTGCATACACCTCAGTCAGCTAAAATGTGTTCTTCTTTGATTTGTGTCAAATGTATGTTTCAATGTATGTATGCATGTAAAAAATGGATTTACTAAGGAAACATCACGGGTCCCGTCCCCCCCCGATCATTTATTGACCTGACTTGGCAACCAGACAAATACCATATATTCAATTGATAGCATGAAATTAAATTTCTTGCAATTTTCTTCCATAGTTGTGCTGCCATTTTTATTTGTTGTTTTTAATAAAAGCAAACTTCGTGTTTGAAAAATCTTACTTAGAATAATGTTCTACTCTGCAGGCTGGCATATAGGGTGAGATCCGATTGTCGCAGCAATGTGCACGTTGGGACTTCCTCCCCTTCTGCCCCACCCCCAGTTGGATCTGGAAAGTCCCATACATGCTGGGGCATACTTTAGGGAGCAACCTACTGGCACATAAAGTCTTGTGTGCACACGTGAAAGTCCTTTGTTCAATTGGCTGACATTGAATCTCACAGTAAATGACATGCATTTTTTTAACCTCTTTTCAAGTAAAATTGTTTTCTTTAAAATCCCTCTCAAAATTTGCAGGTGATCTTAAAAACAGGATAATTCAAACACAGTTGGTGCAAGAGGACCAAGTGAAAAGGACCTTTAAGGGTATGTATCATGTTTTCATGCAAAAGTTCTCAGTACCGGTAATTAAAAAACAACAATTCTGCATTTAAATGCCTGAGTTCGAGTAAGCCAAATGACAGCAGCATTTCCTGTTTGACCTTAGTTCTCAGATTCATGGCATATATATTTTTTCACTGAAATATTAAAGTGAAGATCTACAAATAGTCCAGTCAAAAAACGGAGGAAGAAATTACGAAAGGAAAACGTAAGAAGTACGAATATTTCAGTGCAATGGTTTATGTAACCATTCTTCACTTCAGAAACTTGATACAAAGTTTCTGAGTCCAAAAGCTTTGCCTTCCATGGGCTAATTTTCAGTCTTGGTTCTATGGTAGTACAGACTATTCACTGACAATGAAGCACACCCAGGTCCCACTTCAGAGGACAGTCATTGCACTAAGTGCCATTGAAATAAAAAGTATTTAAGTGCAACATCTAAGGGCATTAGCTTCTTTAGTCTTGAGGGACTTTACTGCTGAGAGGAGAGTCAAAGTCTGCAAAGGAAAAAGTGTGCTGGATGCATCCATTGCTCTGTGTGAAGTGGGAAGGCCCCAAACCACTATTATTCCCTCTGCTGCTCAATGAGGCAGTGGTATCATCCTGAGGGAGGGCATAAGGAGGCACAAACTGCACAGCTGATGATAATCTCTCACACAGCAAGTCACCCTTAAACCATGACTGAATGGGCAAAAGGAAGGCATGTATACAGCCACTGTCCCACACTTGAATGCAGGATGCTGATTTGTCGTTCTGAAAGGTTTGGGGAACACTTATGCAATGTTGGGTTAAAATTTAGGGGTGTTGATCTGTACGAGGAACTGAATGTGATTTCTAACATTATAGGTTGGTGCAACTGTTTGAAACCAAGATGTGTCTGATGGATGCGTTCAAGAGGCCACTGTCAGTAAACTGACAGATGCAAGCTGGTATACTGTAGGTAAGTAGATTTCTGTGGCAAAGTAGATTTCACTGGCACTAAGGATGTACATAATTTCTTCTCTGTCTCAGATGGGCAGCGGTTTTTCAGCAAATCTCTTATAACTTTTGTAACTTCCCAGTAAATTACGGTGTCTGTATAGAAGAATATTGCCAAATGTTTAAAATGACTTAGAATTGGGAGGGAGGACATGGAGCCAACTAAAATACCTCAAGCCACACCCCTCGCCAGCCCTGCATGAGTCCTTTTGCCTGGCTGTAATGTGTCCTTGAACTCTGATGGTGATAGTAATACTTGCTTTCTTGAACAGAGAGGGAATGTTGCCCTTGAGCTATAAAAGGTCCCTGCTGCTTACATAGTAGTCTCTTCAGCATTAAAAAGCAATGCATCAAAAGTGTCTGCTGGGTTGTTGAGTTAATCCATGATCAGTAGATGGACTGTACTACTTCAGATTGTACTTGTGGGTCCGTTGTAAGGTAAAGGTAAAAGTAAAGGGACCCCTGACAATTAGGTCGTCGTGGATGATTCTGGGGTTGTGGTGCTCATCTCGCTTTATTGGCCGTGGGAGCGTGGCGTACAGGTTCTGAGTCATGTGGCCAGCAATGACTAAGACCGCTTCTGGCGAACCAGAAGGAGCGCACGGAAACGCCGTTTTCCTTCCCGCCAGAGCTGGTCCCTATTTATCTACTTGCACTTTGACGTGCTTTTCAAACTGCTATGTTGGCAGGAGCAGGACCGAGCAATGGGAGCTCACCCCGTTGCGGGGATTCGAACCGCACCGACCTTATGATCGACAAGCCCTAGGCTCTATGGTTTAACCCGACAGCGCCACCTGCGTCTCGTAGGTCCATTGTACAAATGCCCAATTATGCTAAAAATAGCTCCCCAAAATGTACCAGACTCTCAACTTTTAGAGTTTCTCCTGCCTGCAGTCTGAAATGGTGTGGCTGAGCAACAGATGCTTTATGTGGAGCTGCTCTTTTTGTAAGGGATGGAGGACTTCTGGTCCTCCAGATGTTGCTAGAGTACTATTCCCATCTTTCCTGACGATTGGCTGTGCTGGCTGGGGTTGTAGGGGAGTTTGTCCAACAACATCTGGAGGGCTACAGGATCCCCACCCCCTGGTCTGAGGATGCCAGGCTTTGGGTTAGGAGCTCAGCCTTTTAGGGAAAACCAGGCTATGTGTATAAAGTGAGCACACAAGTTTAGAAAAGTTAAGTGTAAACTACTTCCCTAGGGATCATCTTTACCAGCTACACTCAGCACCTCCATTAGTGTCATGCTTAATGCTGTACCTTCATACTGTAGGAGGTACTTTTGATAGGAGAGATAAGAGAAGTGATGGATTGTTGTGAATTTTGTCTTTCCTGATATGGCTGTACTTAGCCGCATAAACAGTCATTTGCCTTCTTGTCATTGGGGCTGAGGATTGCTTTGGGATTTCCCCCTTGTAGGTCACAAATGATAAACATACGTATGTATGAGCAGAGAGACTAGTAATTTGTGTGGCACTAGCAAGGCTTCTGGAAGGGGTAAAGGCCAAGGCAGTGGATTTTCTTTTAAGCTTCTATGTTAAAATAATTTAACGAGCTGAAAACAGTTTGCTGTATGACAGTGTTTTTCAAGTGTAATTGTGTTTGCATAGCAACAAAATATTGGAGAACATAATTCCTTGGCTCCCTGAGTGCCACTCCTAAAGTTTAAAGAAATTGCAGAATTGGTCTTGGCATGTTTGCATTTCTGTGCCTTTGGACTGATAATTGTGGCCCAGGAGCTTAGAATTGTTTCAGGGACCCTAAATGCCTTCTCTAGCATTTCTTATTCTTGGGGAGGTGAAGGAATAAAGAGTTCCCAGCCTAAGAGACCAAGATTTTGGAGAACTGCTGCCAGTTATGGTAATCATATGAGATGGGTTCGTGGTCTGATCTGGTAGTGGATAACTTCACTTATTCATATTGCCCTCTGCCACCTGAGAATTGTTAACGGTGTCTTGTAAAATAGAAATAAACATAACAGTATTTTAAATATTTGTCACTGGACTTTAAATTAAGTTGTAATGTTGTTTTTAATAAAGGGGATTTGTAAGTTTAGAATGCCCGACATATTGTCGGCATGGATTTTAAACAAACTTTATCCCATTTGAACAAAGGCTTATTTGTAAATTGCTTCTTTCAAGAAGTTCTGCAAGTCCTTTGCATACTTAATTCTTGAGTAAATATTATTCTCTGGAAGAATGGCTTAAAAGTGTTCTAGGGCTGTTTCATGCAAGTGTCAAGGACAAAAATGTAGTGGCAGTCAAATTTCGGCTTCCAGCACTGCATTAAGAATTGAAAATTGACTTAGAACTGGAAAGTTTGTTTTGGTAAGCCTTAATGTATTAACTAAACTTCACAGGGTTTCATGTGTTAAATTGTTTGGCTTTTGTCCCCCTTTACAAAAGCTCCAGGAAAGTGTATCTGTATCTGTACTTTGCCCGGCTGCAGGGATATGCATTAAAATATTACCTGCCTCTGGAAATAGCTTGTGTGTTTGCCTTTAAGCATGGATCCCAAGTTAGCCTTTTCCCAACCTTCTAAAACAGGTTTTCGGTGTATCTGAAGACGTGTGCATGCACACGAAAGCTCATACCAAGAACAAACTTAGTTGGTCTCTAAGGTGCTACTGGAAAGAATTTTTCCATTTTATTTTGTTTTGACTATGGCAGACAAACACGGCTACCCACCTGTGCCTTTAAGCAGACATTGACACTGCTTTATGTGGAATATGAAGTTCTGGTTTGGTTAATTTCATTCTGGTCCATGTTTACTGTCGTATTGAGCAGGGCCAGCAGCTTCTTGAATAGACCAACATTTTCTCATATTTAACAGCTGGTCTCTGGTTTCCAGGTGGATACCTAGGTTCTTGTCCTAAGCTGGAATACATGTGGATAGAATTGTAGCCTTATGCCTCAATGAATAATTGTCTTCACCTGAACAAAGGTGGTTTGGTTGTAGCGAGTAAGAAAGTGCTAAGGAAAGCATTGAGGAATGAATGCACACTTTTGGTGGTGACACATTTATGCAAGGGGAAATCAGTGTCTCAGAGTTTGTTGTGGCTGGTGGGAGCTTCGCCCAAGTGGAGTTCTGCTCAGGTTGATGCTTCTACGGGCAGAAGTGGGAGGAGACTTTCCTCGATTTCTGCCTACAGGCTCTCGCTCATCCCGAAAACCTGTTTTAGAAGGTGGGGAAAAGGCTAACTTAGGATCCATGCCAGAATCGTTCCTTCTGGTAAGCAAGTTCTAAAAAACATTGGCTGTGGCCCAAAGATGAATGCAGCAAGAACTGTGGAACTTAATTTTCTATTTTAGCCTCAGCCCAGCCTCCACACTGCAAGAGATACTGACATTTGGGTCTCTCTCACTTGACTTGGAGTAATGTTTACCATAGTTCAAAATGGAATTCATGACTACAAGATGGTCAGCTGAAAAAAGGACCTCCATGTACAGCAGCAATATACCTTTAAATACCAAATAAGGGGTGATGGATCATCTTCATGCCCTGCTTGTGAGCACTTGGGTGGCCAATCTCCAAAATGGAAGACAGATAGGGAGGCAAGCAGTTCATAGTTCTTTATTATTGAAAGAGAGAATAAAAGGCATAAGGGCCACTGGTCAAAGATTTAATAGGTCTCCCAATTGCTGACCGTCAGAAAGCAGTTCTATACAGTAACTGAATGGAAATTGAACCTGCTATCTCTCAAACACGGGTAGCCAACATAGTGCCTTCCAGATGTGGTGGTACAACTCCTATAATTCCTGACCTTTAGCCACACTGCCTGCGGCTGAGAGGAGTTGGGAGTCATACAACACACCGATGGCTCCATCTTGCTTACCTTTCCTTAAAACATTGGGTTAGTGTATTGCCCAGGTGCACCGCTGCATAGTATAAATCGGTCTAACTACATATGGTTAGGAGTGGGGAAAGCCTACAAAATATGGAGTGAGCTATGGACACCTTAAGCACCTTTAACTCAATGTTGTAGATTTGTGTCAGTTGCTTTTCTCTCAGTCTGCAAACACTGTTAAAGGAAGGGGAAATCTTAGGCCTTCCCTATTGACTCCTCTGGGCCTGCCTCACACTGGACTGGAGCGAAGGTAATGCTTGCTCCTTCCTAAGAACAGACCAACATTGAACTGCAGGTAGCTGGAGCCAGCATTTAAGCCAGCTGTTGTTAGCAGGGCACCATGTTATCATACACTGATAAACATCTTTTAATTTTGCCAGAGACTGCCCTCAGACTCTGTGGTGGCAATTGGATTGTTTCTTCCTTGTTAAGGAGGTAGTTGTGTTAGTGGGCTTCAATTTTAGGAGCTCTTCCTCTCTCCAGCATGAATTTTGCCGTATCCAACTTTTATCTTTGGGGGAAATCGTTGCTCCTTGTTAGGAGGCATAACTGGCTACAGCTGCATATTTATCTGAAAGTGAGTGCTATGGGAGAGGAGGGGGGAAGCTCCCCCCCCCCGATGTTGGTGACTCCCAACTTGCATCAGCACCAGCCAGACTGGCCATGGTCAGGAAAGATGGAGCTGGAGCCCAACAACCTCTTGAAGGCAACAGATTCAGACTCGAAGAGATTGAGGTTCAGTTCTCCCCTCAACCATGAACATGAAAGGTGTCCCCTCAGTCTCTCAGTCCCATCATCTGTTATATGGGACTGATAGCTCCCATCAGCCCTAGCCAGCACGGTCAGTGGTCAGGGATGATGGGAATTGTAGTTGAGGACTACATTGTCCACTCTTGCTCTAAACATAAAACTTCTAAACAAGGGGACCAATTATGTTTAATAAGAATGCTTGTTCAGTTCTCCTCATTTCTTGTTCTCCTGTGTTTCGTTGCACTTTCCGTTTTGTATGTTTCAGTAAGGGAAATGTTGCAGAAATGGCGATGATACCCGAGCTAACTTACAGGTGTATAGATATGAAGTGCTTTGCAAATTTAAAGAGTGCAGCCTGGAACCAGAGTAGCATTTACCATCTTTGACTTAAGGATGGTTTTGTTGTTGTTTTGGTGGAAAAAATATGGCCGGATTCTGATGGATCTACACTAGCAGTTAATAAGAGAGCCAAACAGCGGCGCTGAGCTCTTGTCAGTTGTTCTTCTAGGAATCTTTAATTTTCATGGCTCCTTGACAATGCACTCTTTTAAGAACAGTTAAGTGTATTGAAAAGGTCATGCTCAGGGAGGCTTTAATTTGAAGTAGGCTGCATGTGAAGTAGATTAAAAAGAAAGGAGATTAAAACAGCAAGGAATACTTAGCTGGGAGGAAAGAGTGGGAGGTGATACAATGGAGTGCGTTTTTATATATAAAAAGGAGTGTGGAGCCAGATGCTTGAACACCCTCTTCGCAGTACCAGTGAGACTGGTAGAAACAGAACATTATTGGATGGAAGATACTATATCTGTGACATAAGCATAATTCTGTCACTTGATTTCACTATGCCCAATAGAAGTAGAACTTCCTTTTTAAAACAGAAGTGAATTAAATACCATTGGAAAGCACTACTTTTCTCTACTGCAGTGTCTTTGGAGTGCTGACTGGATGGAATAGGGAAAACTGATGCAGTAGAACGTGAGTGGTTCATACCCTGTAGTTCCTTGCAGCAACAGGATAGCTGTGCGGAAGCAGTTTTTACTACACACATGACTCCTGCTGTATATGTGCAGTCCTTGCCTCTCTTCAAAGCATAACGTTTGAAAATAGCCCAGGCATGTGACCTGTCTCCAGTAGTAATGGGCAGATCAAGGGAACGGGCCCTGCATGTTGTGTTCTGTGTGTGGTATGAAACATTGTCGCCCTCAAACTGCACATAGAGGGACCAAATATGAAGTGACTCCAGATTCACATATTGAGATAGCCAGTGGTCCAGCACCTCTTCCTCTCCTCGTTGCACAGTGTGGACCTCACATAAAGAAACAGGCAGCAATGGGAGCCATGATAAAAGGAATGTCTCTCCCCATTCAAATCCTTTCTGATAAAGGATTAGATATGTGTCTTTTTCCATATACCTCTGACTCAGGAAATGGCAGTATTTATCATAATTCATCCTTTACTATTCTAATTCATAAAAAGAATCAAACCTTAAATTTAAAAATCTAAAAGTCATATATTTGAAGAACTAAGTGTTCCAGTTCTGGTTTTGTTTTGTTTTTGTTTTGTTTTTGCTTTGTTTAGTATGGTGTGTTGTGCTGTCAGCTGAAACAAGTGAAACAAGTTGGGAACAAGATTTCAGGCGAAAATGAGAGCCTGTATTTGAATAAATGTTGGCTCGAATATACCGGTGGTGCTTGGTTACCTTTTGGCTCCTTGCCCTCATAACCTGCACCAGGGGGTGGGGATCCAGGGGCTCTCCAGATGTTGTTGATCTCCAAGTCCTGTCGGCTGCAGTCGGCACGGCCAGTGATCAAGGATGATGGGAGCTGGGAGTCCAGCAAGTTTGATTCTTTCTTTTTTTAAAGTTGAATTTGCATTGACATACTTTCTGTTTACTCTGTAAGGAAACATTCTAGTCTACAGGGGGTTAGACTTGATGGCCCTCAGTATCCCCTTCCAACTCTACAGTTTATGATTCTATGACCTGATCATAATGCACCATTATCCTTTCCTGTGCCCTTAGAAAAACCAGTGGTTTTTATACACCCAATTCTGCTTAGAAAGTTAGTTTGTGGCAGCAGGGAGTTGTTTGTTTGGGGTGCTGGTGCAGGAGGGTCCACTAGCAAAACACTTCCATCTTATGAAGATATGAGGCATTCCCAAGAGTCACACCTGCATATGGGAGAAAGATATTTACCTGGCAACACACAGCTTACTCATTGTGCAGATTCCAATTTTCAGTGTGTGAAGTAGCCTTGAGATCCAAAAGTAGGCTGCAGTTCCTTCAAGGCCAGGATCAAAGCAGATTTAACACATTGTTTGGCTTGTCTTTCATTTAACTAATCTTTCTGATTTGAAGACTTAGCCCTGCACCAGCTCTAACATCAGTGACATAACACTTCACCCCAGCAGCTCTTCACGTGTCAAAAGTCGGGACTTTGATTAAATGAAGGGATCATGCAATTCCAAGATCAGTGGTGCATTTCCTCTGCCCCTAGGCAGAAAAAAAAAATCCATGTGGCTGCTGAAGAGAGATTTTCCATCCTTGCTTAACCTTTAAGCCAATTGCCTTGGCTTGCTACAACTTAGAAACTGGAAGTGGTTTCTGTTCAGTCCTGAACAAATTCGCAGTAATACTGAGGAAATGCCCAGAGGGCTCAGTTTTTTCACTGTTTCTTCGACTGGATCATAACCATGTTCTTGACCCTCAGCACCTACCCCATTCCTTTTTCCCTGCTGTCCTTATTGTGGGCGTTCTTTGCTACTTGCAGTTCACATTCTCCTCTTCCCCCACCTCCGGCAGCTGGAGATTGCAGCCTAGGCTGTGGTAGATTTGTTCATGTTTGCTGGTTTGCTGGTAAAGAGCATTCCTGTGCTTTGAAAAGGAGGCACTTGTGTGTTTTAAAGTGCAACATTTAGGTTGTAGACTTTGGTTAGAGGCTCAGTTAGGAGTTGAAATGCTTGTTCTAGGGGCTGTCAAGATGGAAAGGCGATTCCACAGCTGGATAGTTGACATTCACTCTCCTGTATTCCCTATGTACAATTAATGTATGAGATGCAGCCCTTTGCTCAATTCAAGATAAATACTGTACACAGTTTACCAAACAAGTTCTCTTCAGAGTAGGCCCATTGAAATTAATGGGCCTAATTTAGTAATGTCAGTTATTTTCAGTAGGTCCACCCTGAGTGGTTTTATAAAAAATGAATCAAGCAATTTTATGCCAGCAACATTTAAAAAAAAGAATGATTATGCATTGCAGCTTAGGTGATTTTTGACCCCTGCATGCTTAGGAGAATTAATGTTTATTTATTTATAGTTTATATATTTCACTGTTTCCTCCAAGAGGAAGGCCATACAGTGAATGTCATGAGGAAGTGGGGATTTGAATCCTGGTCTCCCAGGTCCTAGTCCACACTCTAACCACTATACCACACTGGTGCTCTGTAAATTTATATTGCATTGATTTGTCACACTATGCTGGAATGGTGAAGCATTGCTTTCCAATTGGCTGCTTGAGGTGATTGTTGCATATTGATCTTCAAGTTTGTGCATGTGTGCTTTCTCTGTGGCTTTACAATATCTAAGGATATGTACTTCACAAGCTGTTCCACTGCAAGAAAGCTTTCATCACTAGTTGGAATATTCCATAAGAAAAATGAGCAGAAAATGTGTACGATGCAATGCAAAAAAATGGTGTAACAGTAGCTCAAAAGCGAGACTATGAGGGCTCTAAATATATTCATATAACAAGAATAATTTGCACTTTCCATTTACTTGCCTTTGCAAATAAAGTGGGTTTTTTTTCCTTTTATGAAATTTTATTGGTTTGGCTTTGTTTAGTTTTTGATGACGGTGATGAAAGGCTTTGAGACGGACATCGTTGTGTCTGAAGGGAGAGAGGCACTTTGCAGAAAGTGAGGTAAGGCTGTTTCACTCTAAAGCTGTAACTTAACACACTTTTTTTTAACTGGAAAATTAGCAAGTTGTCATATTTTCCCCTTCCTCTCCCAGACACTTGACCAACTGCCACTAACAAACCCAGAGCACTTTGGAACGCCGGTGATTGGGAAGAAATCCAACAGAGGAAGGAGATCCTCTCTTCCTGTGTGAGTGTGTTTTGTGATGACTTATTTTGCTAATAGTATTACTGGGCTTTTCTCAGACTTAATCTTTCCCTCGCATTGGACTGAGGAAGGCAGGTTTGGTCTTCAGTGATAAGCTTAGAAGAAGTGTGCCCCCCTTGCAAGGAGCATAAAATTTCCTTCTTTCCACCCACAATCATACCACATTCTGCTTCCTGAAATCCCCTAATTTTCAAGAGATCTGCTTTTCACCATACAAAACACAAAAACTCAGAGGACAAAGTTTCCTCAGAAGCGTAGGCTACCCATTTCTTCTGATGCAATCCAGAAGGTGACAGCCTTTGGACAAAGTGGCTTCTGAGGTGGAGAAGTGTCTTGGGCTTCCTGTGTCCCTTCTTGCATCAAGTCTCTTCTGAAATGGAAAGCACACTTCCCATTGAAATATCCTTGAGGATCTCGCTGTTTGGTGGAGTTGCAGAAGTGGCTGAGAAACGCACTGACAGGAAGCACCTGGAACTTGGGTTTTAGGATTCTGCAGAAGTGTAGTGCTGCGTGGAATTCTGCATCCTGGAAGCCTTTTTCTTCTTTTAACTTTCTTCCTTCTGTTGCTGTGAAGTCAGACTTGGAAAAGTGCTGGAGTTATCAGAGGACAGGACCCCGCAAAAGCTTGCCATTTAGGGACTAACAGAACCTGAATTAATTATGCAAAACTATTCACACTTTTAAATAATTTGTATGCATGCTGGCTTGTCTTGGTGTAGGACTTGGACTATTTTTGGTACACAAGGCTCTTAGTTTTAAATCTCAATAGATTTTAAAATGTGTGTACACACACACACATGCTGTATTTCAGGACAAAGCCTAAAATAACAACATAAAAATGTTCTGAAGTATATAGAAGTATGTATGTGAAGAAATATGCCCAAAGTAACAGGCAATAGAAGCCAAGCTGTATTTAAATCTTCCATATTAAAATTAGATAGATGCATGCCTTGTTTTAGCTTGATTATTGGAGGAGAGGAGGCTGTTTTGAGAATAGAAAGGAATGGATATGAGAGTGGTAGGAAAAAACAAAAATTGGCAGAATATAAGTTTGAGTGGAAAGAACAAGAATTAAGGCATAAGTCCTTTAAAAGAAGGACTACTTGATTCAAGCTTCCCTGGCAACAATAAATATTGGCAGTTATTCTTGGAAGTGCTGAATTTAAGAACTAACTGTGGACACAGAAGCTGTCTTTGCTGGGCCTTAGGTCACCAAGTTAAGTCCACACTGATTTGGAATCCTTCTGAGTGTAAGGGGACCGGTAGGCTATATGGGTTGGTTGAGACACTTTTGAGAATAACAGCAGAGCCCAGCCCATAAGCCCTCTGGCTTGCAGCCATGGCAGCACCACACATGCAAGAGTTTTTGATTCTAGACCCAGCACCTCTCGACAGCATAATGCACGTATGTCAGCACGGGATGAATCTTTAGTAGGCTGCCTTCTGCTTTGTGTTAAGCCATTTCCCGCAAAAAGGAAGAAGGTTGCAAAGCAAGAGCTGTTGAGGTATCAAACCCCATATAGAGGCTGCGACAAGGTTATGTGCTCCTGTTAATCTCCACATTCGGGCTATCTAAAATCACTGTATGTTTAACCCTCTAGTAATGAAGATGAAAAAGAGGAAGAAAGTAGTGAAGAGGATGATGATGATAAGAGACGTCTTAACGATGAATTGCTTGGTAAAGTTGTCAGCGTGACTCCCAGCTCTGAGGAGGCCGAGTGGTATCCAGCTTTGGTGAGTGAGAAATATTTAGGGCTTTATAATAGGGCACAAAGTCAGGTGCTTTTCAAAGGGGAGGAACTTCAACGGGGCAAACGCCTTTTGAAACCAGATTTGAGTATAAAACGGCTTTGAGATCTTGTTCAAAGAAAGGTGACGACAAATAAAGCAATAAATAAACAATGCTCCTGGGTCTCCCAAGTTTAAGGAAATGCTTCTTTTTTTGGAGGTGAGGGGAAATTAATGCATTAAGTCCCTATTGAAATTTTTTTTTTTTACATTCTTGGTAGTGCAACTCTTGCTCATTCAGTTACCCTGCTCAACCCAGTGGGAGATGCATCTTCCTCGCCTGATTCTGAAGGAAAATTCTATAGCTTTTGCTCCTCCTGTTTGCTACAAAGTTCAGCATGATGAAACCCAATGGTGGTTTCTTTGTGTGCATGCCCATGTGGTTTGAATGCTGTTCGCGTCAAATGCAATTAGACATATAAATTATTTTTAGCTAAAACGAACATGCATTGTGGGCACCTAAAAGCTTTCATTTCTTAGCACGTTTCAGAAAGAAGATATATCTGTTTAGGTTTAGCCTTCGGACTCATGATTAAGTTGGAGAAAATGTAGCTTTAGATTAAATGTTACTCATTTGATTTGCCATTGTCATTCATTCTTTTCATAGGTGGGTTTTTTTGTGTGAAAGCAGCCTTTTTATTTAGATTTACTATGATTCCTCTTTTAGGTACATGTAAAATATGCGTGCATGCACTAGGATTTTCCTTTTTTGCATTTGCAGAGCTCACTGTGCAGTCATTTGGACTGGGTTTTTTAATCATCAACATGATTTATGTCACTTGCGACAGATTAAAAACAACATAGAACCTATTCAGCTTAAGAGCAGGATATAAATGCTTTATAAAAAGTCCTACCTGGAGGCTTGCAAGCCACAAAACAATAGGCAAGAAAGGGATGGGGAGGGAAAACAAGCCAACCTGGGCACCAATTCTTAAATATACAGAGTTGTTATTAAAGCGCTCAGTTTGAGTAGAAATAGTTTAGGAACTAGAGCAGCCTGATGCAATGGACCCACTCTCTCCTTCTGCTGCAGCCTGATGATAGTTGAGAAGGGGAGCCAAATGGCAGTCAGTCTTTTAGTTAAATATCTGGATTTGTATATAAATATGTATAATAATAGACAAGTGTGAGGATATAGGGATCACTTTCAATAGCACATTGCTAATCCCTGGAGCTCCTGCCTTTATGCCAGTGAAATTTTTCCTACTGGTATAACTTTCCTAATTGGGAAAATGCGCTGGAATGCATGGAGTTCCTCAATATGGGGGCAGAAGGAGCAGCATATATAATGTGTGCAAAATCGGAGGAAGTTAAAGATTTAAAAGCAGTAGGGTTCTGTGGCATTGTCACAGGAAGCAGCTATATTTAGTATTTCCCATAGCCCCCAGTGTTGTTTAACATGCATGCATCCCCTCTTCCGAGACGAGGGTTTACTTAGTACAGTCCTTTCAGCCTCTCAAAACAGTGGGAATGAGCTGCCCGATCATGTGGTGCTGCTGCTGTGCATTTAGAATGCATGACTGGCAAAAGACAACACCCTCAATAAAGTAGGAAGATTTTACTCTATGAATAAGCTTCACTTTTTGGACTTAAAGGCTTGAATTTCCTGATGCACATTAAGGTTAACAAATTATTTCTGATGAAGAGCTTGGCACTGAAGAAGCTGACCAGGATAACCAAGAATATAGAAAGTTGCCTTATACCGCTGCCCTATCTAGCCCTGTATTGTCAACACTGACTGGCAGTGACTTAACAGGGTTTCATGCGCCCAGTCTTTCTCTGCCCTACCTGGAAGTGTTGGGATTAGACCTGATGCATGCAAAGCAGCTCCTCTGCCACTGAGCTATGACCCTTCCCCAATCAAACCTCTTTTAACTGTGAAACCTGAGCAAGTTTGATCTTGAGAGTACATATGCGTATGATGATGATGAAATTTATTACGTTCCCAGACCAGATTCACATACCGTACTAAGCGAACATAAAGCACAATAGAATTATGTTTGAATTAACAATCAAATATAACTATAAACAATACGAATATGACAGCCATTAGAAATGTGGTTTAGGTCTTAGTCTCTAAAATATTATCTAGAGTTTGCATATGTAATCTCATAGTTGGGCTTGTTGTGCGGGTGGGAGGGGTAGAGATCTTGGCTGCAGTTGTTATATACACATGATTTTAATGATGGAAACTTACTGGATTGTCTGTCTTGTTTTGTAGGGAGTTTGCAATACTTTAATAGCATAATAATTGCCTTTAGGGATCAGATCAGGCTCCTTTTGGTCTCATTGCTTTTCTGACAGTAACTAACCAAATGCCACATAGAGTGTATAGCTGGTGGCCTTTCCTCAAGTTTGTTGGCAGCATCTGATATATTGCATATTGTCTCTGAATATATTTAGCCATCATAGCTTATGACCAGTGCTGCATCTATGCTCCTGGAATTTGCTAATTTTTATATAAATAATAATATTGAGGCTGTTATTTCCTCTTGTATATTCATTGCTCATGGTGTGAAATGCTTTCTCTGTCCTGAGTTTACTGCTGTTTTAACTGGGTGATCTTCAGCATTATGAGAGATGGAAGAAAAAATTATCTCCCCACAGTGTTGTTTACCTAGTGGAATTGTTCTGGAAAATAAAATGCTATTAGGAGTTGCCATAACAGAGCTGAAACATGATGTATGAAACCTTCCCACCCACCCAACCCCCTCTTAGTAGGAGGAATTTTTTAAAATCCTCAATGCCATGTGTTCTGTTTGAAACTTCAGGTCTTATCTCCCAGCTGCAGCGATGACATTGCAGTGAAAAAGGACCAGTGTTTAGTGAGATCTTTTTCAGATTCCAAATTGTGAGTATTTTTTCTAGACATCTCTCTATCTCTCAGGCTTGGTGTGTTGCAAAATAAATACATAATCAACTGACAAGTTAAAGTTCAGTGGCCCTCCTCCAAAGTCAGAACTTTTTCTACATAATCCTATTGTCAAGAGTTAATGCAGGATGGACATAATTAAGGTAGCAGACTAAATTCCACCAGTAATCATAGAATTTAACAGGATATTCTTAATTAGGGTATTCCAAAAGGTAAGCATGAAGCATGAAAGGTAAGGGTGATCAATTGTGTGTTTAAGTTTAATATAAAACACTATCTTGCCTTTGTGGCATGCAAATTTTCAGCTGTAAGCTATTAGGTGTGGAGCTACCAAAATAATTTTGGAAGTGTGTTTAAAACTCGCAATCCATTTGCTGCTTATATTTTTCCTACTTCATACAAGATGCGATGGAATTTTCACAAGACTTCTTGCCCCAACCCCTCATTCAGAAAGGCTTCCCATTGGAAAAGAACCAATTAAGGGTACAGCCTTACCAAGACAGTTACAAGATATTTCACATTTGTCTTTTTGCCTTATTTTTAAAACAACAAAAAATTTAAGGATGATGATGATGATGATGATTAGCTATGTCAGATTAAGTTACATTGATGCTGACTTCCATGCTCAGAGCACCTTGTCACAGTGGTGCCCCGCTAGACGAATGCCTCGCTAGACGAACAGCATTCGTCTAGTGGAAGCTGCCCCGCAAGACGAAAAAGTCAATGGGGCTGCTTCGCAAGACGAAAATTTTTTGTCTTTTTTTTTTTCGTTTAGCAGAACGAATTATTTTCGTCTAGCGGGGCACCACTGTACTTCCTTGTTGGTATTTGGATACTTAGCTTGGTGAAGCTGCCTTCAGGTGAACAGTTATATCCCTGGCCTGAACATCTGAACTCTTCCGTACTGTGAGACTGCAAGTAAAGAAAGGAAATACAATGAAGGATGCTGTCCTTTATAGAGGCACATGTAAAAAATTTGTTTCAGTACTTATTTGGCTTTTTAGCAAATGATTTCTGTTTTGTTTTTAATTTAAAAAAATGCATGTCACCAAAAGTTCAATACAGCTGCCTTTTGAGTTCAAAAATGAAGATAAGTTACAGTTCAATAAAAGCTACTGCTTGTTAGAATGAAAAATTATAATTTACATTTTTGTATCTGTATCAACATTTTTCCATTGATTGCTTTGCACTTACTGTCTGCTGCTTTGGACTTCCTTTTGGCAGAAAAAGGGCACAAATGAAAACAAAATGAATATTATTTTACTTTCTGTATTTAATTATTGCATACCAGATACAAGATTGCATTGGAAAATACAATTTAAAAATTCCTTCCAGTAGCACCTTAGAGACCAACTAAGTTTGTTATTGGTATGAGCTTTCGTGTGCATGCACACTTCAGTATCTGAAGAAGTGTGCATACACATGAAAGCTCATACAAATAACAAACAGTTGGTCTCTAAGGTGCTACTGGAAGGAATTTTTTTTATTTTGTTTCGACTACGGCAGACCAACACAGCTACCTACCTGTAATTGGAAAATACAGTGTTCTTAACTTGCAGCCTCATTGACTGTTCACCTAGTTCTAGTTCCTTTACTGATAAAGGCTTGCAACTATAATATATATCCCTATAACTCATTAATTAGTGGTGCGAGAGAGCCATACAGGAGTATGGCATGTATTTCAGATTAATCAGACAGAAGCACGGCATCACCTGCATTAATTCATGCAGAAGCATCTTCATATAGATGAATGGTCCCTGCCCATAGGTTAACTTTAGTTTACAAATGAAGATTGGTGCAAATGCATGGTATCAAAGACAACAATTACACAGAGGTATACTTTTTTAAAATGAGAAGCTTCGGGGAAATGAATGTGGCATGTTTAATCCAATTAAACAATTCTCTTGCAGTTATTCAGTTGCAAGAAAGGACATTGAGGAATTAGACATCCTAAATGTTACAAAATCCGAGTTATCTTCTAGAAAAGGTAAATTTCAAAAGTTGCTGTATAAACTGTTTACGAAAGCAAGTTAGTTATGCAATATAAGAGTTTTTATAGAGACGTAATTCACATGGTCCCAGGGCAGGTCTATGCAATGTTACGTGGACAATAGTCTTGTACAAGCATAGAAAAGGAACATAAACTGGTCATGCACTTGCAGAGGGAGGGAGAGACCAGAAGGCAAGCCTGTCCACAAAGTACAGGTTATTGATTATGGGTTTAATGACATACAAATGTGTGTACCCTAATTCTGTCATGAAAAGCAGCCTGGGTAGGGTGCTTAATACTTTCTCCACATGTTACTTTCCCCTTTTGATTCCCCTTGCCAGCAGCCTTTCTCTGGTGTGTTGGCAAGGGGAAAATGGATGCTAGGAGGCATGTGTGTTGTGAGAACAAAAAGGATAGTTGTAGCTGAAAAAAAGTGAAAAGCTTCTCCCACCCGACCCTGTTTATCTGTCCCCACGCACAGCTGCTTTTCTTGATAATGGGCCATGTCTGTTTTATTAAAAGTGTTTGTATCCAATCTGTAGTTATGTGCTTCATTATCCTGAACAGATAGAGCCTAAGTGTTGTAGGCAGTTCATATAGATTGCAAGGGGTAGAATTCCTAACAGAATGGAAATGTCCATGTGGTTATTTGGTGTTCAGTGTGCAGCAGAAGTGTCCCAAGAATCAAGGATTTGTGGCACACCTGGGTGAGAGCAGCCCATAAATCTGGCCATAACAGGCTGCATATATTTCTGTTTCCAGCCCGCATTGAAACAGCTGGAAAGGAAAATGCAGGAATGTGGCCATTCTTGCTGTAGATTTTCTAAAGGAATCTTCCCTGTCAAGCAATATACAGTGGTACCTCAGTTCTCGAACGTCTCCGTTGATGAACGTTTCGGAACCCAAACGCTGAAAACCCAGAAGTAAATGCTTCCGTTTTCGAACGCGCCTCATAAGTCGAACGGCTTCCACTGCGTGTTTTTCAATTTTCTCAACTGAATTTGCAAACAGCCCTTTGTGCCTTGGTTTTCAAACGTTTCAGAACTCGAACGGTCTTCCAGAACAGATTGCATTTGAGAACCGAGGTACCACTGTACAATTTTCTGGTTATCACGGGTACTTGATTTGCAATTTCAGAGCATTCTAGGATAATGGATGTTATAGTGGGATACTAATAGTTTGATTCTTTGCAGAAGGTGAGCATTATTTAAGATGTTAGGCTAGTATTACCAGTAGATACCATGGTAACAAATCCCTATGTTTAGGGTGTATTGACATATTGGATGTCATATATTGAAAGCGGCAAGTTATGAGTGAAATCAGATAGAAGTGTAAAAATACTGTAGGGGCTTATAGGGCATAGATGTATGTATCTATAGGCATGTGAGCCAAGTTTGTACAGTGACACAGTTAATAGGATGCTCTCAAGAACATGACAGGCTTTTGGAACTCCCTAGGAGAAACCTTTATTCTGGTATTAGCTTTGAAGTTCAGGGCTACTTTGTCAAATGTTGGTGTAACTATTCCACATTTTAGTTGATATTTATGTGTGTGTGATGGGGGGAGGACAAATCCTGCTCTTTTTTTGGGGGGGGGGGTGTCAGTGGAAAATTGATTCCATCTGGTTAGGAAGGCTATAGCTTAGTGGCAGAGCTCACTTGTTGCATGTAGAAAGTCCTAATTTCAATCTCTAGTATCTCCAGTTGAAAGAATCTGTTTTGGGCCTTGAAAAGATCTGCACCCCAAAACATGGAGGAATGCTGCCATTCAAAATCAGCCTTACTGAACCAATAGTCGATCTTCATTTGAGGCAGCTTTATGTGGTGTGGAATATGGTTCTTCTGGTCTGGAATAATCATAAACCCGCATTATGGTGTGACAGCTTTGGTTGTGTTTTAACTAAGCCTTGTAAATATCAAGATGATTAAAGGAATGCTGAGGGTTAAGCATTCCACATTGTAGGAACTGAAGAATTTACAGGTTGTGAATTCTATGGTACTAGTAGTTGTAAGAAAGGCAATCATGTCCTCAGATTAATTTGGTATATCCTCCTTGGAAGTGCCCCTTTATTGTATTATTTTATTTTGGCATTAGTTTCTCACCTTCCACTTGATAACCCAATATTGAATTTGTGACCTTAACGTATGGCTGAAAAAGGAGCAAGGATAGCGCCAATTGGTAATAATGCAGTTTTGATTCTTAGTACCTTGAATGAGTAAGCACGGGACGTTTTCCTCCGAAGGGTTACAAGAGGCGAGCTCCTTCTTCAGTCTGAAAGTTATACCTTCGAATTGGAAGATGGATATGCGTGAAATCCTGGAATCCTCCAGCAGTGATGAAGAAGATGGCGGTGAGCCTGGGAGTGATGAAGAGGAAGACAAAAGAGAACATAAAGAGGAAGAAATAGTGGTGAGTGGGTTGGCTTTCCTTTGTACACATGTGTAACTTAATATGCTCCACATATAATAGAGTTCCTCAAAAGTCATGTTTGAAAATAATTTCAAGGTAAAAATTAGCTTGATACTACAGATGGATCCTGTGGTCCTCCAGATGTGACAGCTAGCATGGCCAGTTGTCAGGGATAAGGTATTTACAGTCTAGCAACATCTGAAGGACCACAAGTTTCCTATTCCAGCTATAGATACTTAAATGGAAGCAAATACCAGCATTTTCTGCTGCGTTTGCTCCTAGACGGAGCTGCAGAATGGCTGCAGAATGGTGACACAGTCTGTGGAAGGAGCCAGTGAAAGCCCCACATTCCCATGCCCCCACTCTAAGAAGCATGTGTTCTTCTGGTCATTGGCTGTTTCTGCCTTTTAAGAGCTGTGAGGTGTACTACTTCTCCTTGTCCCAAAACTATTTTGGGGAGTAAGTGCTGCCTAGCTAGCAGGAATAAAAAGCAAATAATGTCCTATTTGATCATGTGCGAGAGATACAGAGAGAGTAGCAGGGGAAGATTTCAGTCCATCTTTGGATGGTGTTCTCACTGCAACTGGAAACTGTAGAAACTGACCTAACAGATACTGAACACAAGAGGAATGTTCTTAGCTTTTCACATGTTCCTGTGAAAGAGGATTCCATTTGTTATTTTGAGCAATTTCTTTTCAAGTTACTTTCCATAGGAACATTAATGTAGGTTTATTTTGATAAATACTAGGCTTGAAAATCTTGATTTCAGAGAGTTACTATTTCAGGAAATTAAAAAAACACTGAAGGCCATTTTGAGTGAGCAACACTGAAGCATGGTTTTTCCTGTGACATACTATACTGCACATAATTTTCTTAATAGTTGCAATATTTTGCGCTCCTGGGATGCAGAAACAGGTGGAAAATGCATGGGGGTATATGTGTGTTATAGGTAGTAAACAATGGCAACAGGTGGCGGGGGGAGATAGACCTTTTTAAAAATGTTTCTTTGCATGCAATAATGATGGTACATAGGAACAGCCTGCTGGATCAGGCCAATGGTTCATCTAGTCTAGCATCCTTTTCTCACAATGGCCACCTAGAACCCTACGTGAAGTCTGAAAGCAGGACCTGAGTGAAACCGCACCGTCCTCTCTTGTGATCCTCAGCTACAGAGCCATTGCAGCAAGTAGTCATTGGTAGCCTGACCCTCCATGAGTTTGTCTAATCTTTTAAAACCGTCAAAGCTGGCCATCACTACATCTTGTGGGAGTGAATTCCATAGTTTTACAATGCACAGTGTACTTTCTTTTGTCTTTCCTGAATCTTCCAACCGGGTGGAGTCCTAGGAGATGTCTGGCTTTTTCGTTGAACCTCATTTTAGTTTGGGACAGCATTAGAACACTTGAAGGCTACTTAACTAACTCTCAGATGTACATCACTGAAGTTACTGCAGGGGAGATGCAGATTACATTCACATTAATTCAAAATACATGTAGTCTGAAGAGCTAAAATACAAATATTGCAGACAATTGAAGGCAGAATTTCTATCCTGATATGCACAAGAGTCACTGTGCTTCAAGAAGGAGGCAGGCATTTCCATACTCAAGTTCCCAAGGTTCAGATCACATGTTCGTTCCCCAACCTTACACCCTAGAATCAGCTATCCCCCACTTCACCCTATAGTTATAGCTATCGTTTCTCTTAATTTTATGTGGTTATATTTACATTATTGCCTATCCCAGCCATCAGTGATGAAGCCTCTGGACTCCAAGCAATTGTGGTTTCTCTCAGAACTTAATCTTCAGGTTATACTGAAGGTATCAACTTCAGGGTAAACTTGAGTTCCTCTAACTCTTTCTTTCTGCATCCATGAAGAGTGGACTTGGCATCTTGAAATAAAGCTGCTTGGGGTCCCATCTCCCCAGCAAATCATAATATTGCTTTTATACCATGGCTTAGAAGAGCTCTTTAAGGCTGCATCCACATTATACATTTAAAGCTTATTCTCCCCTGACACCCTCCCCCCCTCAAAAAATAATGGGAACTATATTTTAAGAGTGATGGACGGTTCGTAGATGGGAGGGAAATACTTTAAATTTATATGCAACTTAAATCTACCACTGTGTTCTTGATCTCCTTTTCATAGATTTTGTTTATTTCCATCCAATAAGATTTGCTTATTTTTTTGTTCATACCTTTAGCCCACTCTTCACCAGATGGGTCCCAGGGTGGGTTACAAAAAATATCACAATTAAACGGAATACAATGCACAATGTTTAGATCCTAAAATAAAACTACAAGACAACCAATATCAGAGTAACAAAACAGCAGCACACAGCAATTCGGGATGAATGAGATAGAAAGAAAGATGCAAGCCAAAAGTTTTCATTGAGAGATCTCTCCTCACACCCCCTCTGATTTTTTTAAAAGTGCAGTGCAGGAGCTGACTGGTGGAGTAAATGGGATAGTTACCACAGGGGTCACCAACCTTTCGGGGCCTGTGGACACATTTGCAACCCAGAGAAACAATTGTGGATACCAAGCACACACCACAACCTTTTCTATGGGCAGCAATAAATGCTTCTTTCGAGTCTAATTTAAGCAGGGAGGGAACACTCTGCAGGTGCCAAGGAAGGCCTCTGTGGATGTAAGAAGACGTCAGGTGAGCTTCCCTTGGAAAGCAATTTCATAACGGTACCAGTACTGAGAAGGTCTGCTCCTTTGCAGCCACCTCCCTCTCTTCACTTGGCAGAGGCATATGGAGGAGGATCTCAAGGTTTGGAGAGATATATGTGAGAGGAGGTGATTTTTCAGGTAACCTGGTCCCATGCTGTTTAGATTAAATCCAGCACTACAGAATTGGGCCCTGAAGCAGGGCCTGTGCAGCAGCCCTGTAGTAAACTTTTCTTGTTAACTTGGGCAGCGGCATTTCTAGGTGGGGAATTTGAGAGCAGGGGCATAGTGCCAAGGGCAGTTCCCTGACAATGTGCATGCACACGAAAGCTTATACCAGAACAAACTTACTTGGTCTGTAAGGTGCTACTGGACTATTTTTGTAATTTTTATTTCGATGGCATATTTTTGTTTCATAAGGAAAACAATGTTAATGATGCAGTTAACAGGGGGATACCAAAATGTGTTTTTTTCCATGCTGCATAGACATTGCTAAAATATTTTCAAGTGCTTCCTTCCAGTCCTTCAAACATCTTCAATTAAGGCATATTGTTTCAACATACTTGGTTGGAGATTTCAGCAAGCATAGCAGAAAGCTATACCATACATTAGCTGATAGATAATACTCCATAACCATTCTTGTCGGAAATTATGGCCCTCACTGTTCTTTGGGTATAAATTAAGTTTAATCTGTTGAATTGTCTCACTCTTTTTTGAGGGTGGAGGGCAACAATACACCTGTTTGCCTCCTCCTGGCTACAGGGCTGCAGTGCAACAGGTGATTTATTAGTTGCTTGTTTCTGTCATTTGTATGCTGTCCCATAACAAAGGTCTCTCAGTGGTTTACAGTAAACAATAAAAACAACAACAATGTAAATATACGATAAAAGACACAAAATAGCTGCATAAATACAACAAGAACAAATATTACCACACACCCAAAATTAAGAACACAGATGTAAACATAGATGCCAGTGAATTATACAAATCGTTTGTGAACAAAATCATATAGTACTATACAAAAATGATATTTGCAGTTAAAAATTACTACCAAGGTCATGGTCTGAAGCAATAGTGAAAGTTATACATGACAGATCCTATGGTACCTCAGCCATACAGACTGATTTCTCTGCTAAATCAAGTTGTTAAAATAGGGTCCTTCCTAATTGCAAAGCAAATAAACAACATACTCTACAAATACCGTGTTTCTCCTAAAATAAGACACTGTCTTATATTTTTTTTCGCTCAACAAAACACAGTATGGCTTATTTTCAGGGGATGTCTTATTTTAACCGTGTCGCATCGGCACGCTGCATAGCCACGCCTCTCCAGGCTGTTTTAATGGGAGGTACCACGTCATTATGGCTTATTTTCGGGGTATGGCTTATTTTTGGGGAACGGCTTATATTTCACAAATGCATAGAAATCCTGCTATGGCTTATTTTATGGCTATGTCTTATTTTAGGAGAAACAGGGTATGTAAAACAGAATCCAACAGGTTAATAAAACAGGAAATTACAGCACAATGTGAAAAAGCAAATTGGCCATGCAATCACAAACATCAACTAACAATATTCCAAGTTTTTTTTAGGCACAAAAAAGGCTTTTGATAGGGTAGACCGGCCTTTCCTACAATGAGTTTTACAGTAAACTAATATAGGAGGAAAGTTCAAAACTTGGATAGATAGATTCAAAGTGTTCATCAGTAATCATTTATCTACATCTATTTATGTGAAGCAAGGAGCACATGAAGGTTGCCCGTTATCACCTTTGCAATCTTGTTTTAGAGCAATGGTTTGCAAAAATTACTCAAACTCTGTCTCGGTTAACCGCAGTTTTAAAAAATAACCAGTAACCAAGTATGGCAAACTATTGACCTGACTATGGTATAACCTGTTAAACCTTATAAATAATTTCTTTCCAGTAGCACCTTAGAAACCAACCATGTTTGTTATTGGTATGAGCTTTCATGTGCATGCACACTTCCTAAGATACCCTTAAACCTTAGTTGTTGGCTTGAACAAGAGCATATTTTCGCCTATGAACAGGTGGCAACAGCCTTAATTCAAAGGAGACCACCATTAGTCTACTACTTTCAGCTAAGATATACAGTGGAACATTGACGGATAATGTATGGAATTCTATTACAATCTGGTAAAAAATAAGGAAATTACAAAATATATTTAACACTTTCCCAGTTTAAAAGAAAACAATTAAATAGAGGCAATGCACGTGCTTTTGTAACCAAAGAAAATCTTTAATAAAAATTACTTTAAAAAGAGAGAACAATTGCACCCATTATAAGTATAAAAGAAAGTGGGAAATGGACTTGTTAACTTAGTCACAAGCAGAATGGGTCTGGGTGTTCAAAAATATCCCAACACTACTACTAAGTGTTAATCTGAAAGAAAACTATTTCAAGACACTCGTTCAATAGTATCTTACTCCTTACAGCCTGAGCAAAATATAGTCAAAATACACATTGTGGGAGTTGTAAAAATACAAGGACAGATTTTTTTTTTTTTGGAACTGCATAAAAATAAAGACTCTGGGGGCAATGATTTTGAAAATCATACATGAAAGCATTGATTATACACTTTCAAGGAATTCAAAAACTGCTCTCATATGCATGCTTTGGTCTGAAGTTATAAACAACAATCTCTAATTGGTAAATAACTGTTCAGATAGCAGCAAAGCTTTGTATGGCAGTGGGAAAAATAAAAATCTTCCAACACTGATAGAATGTGTGAGGAAAACCTGGGAGACCATCCTGATGATAAAATTAGTTTACAAAAGGAACACTATATATTACAATCATGAAAATAATAAATTTATTGAGAGGTGAGCGCAAGAGATGAAACACCTCATAACTTATTCACATTCCCGTAATGCTATGCAATCTTCTCCCTTCTTTACAAAATAACACTTTTTGGCTTAATAGAAGCTTCATTCCTGAAATGTAAAATGCAATTATTTTTTTAACGTGCCAAGACTATGTAAGTTACTTCTAAAGCACTGGCATAAAATGATCAAAATGCCCCGCCAAGAACCCTAATGCCTCTGTTTTGAACCAACTGCAGTTTCTGGGGTGTCTTTAAAGGTAGTACCCATGCACAACGAGTTGTGAATAGTCTAAACTGGATGTTAACCAGCTGCAAAGTCCTAGAACGGATGGGGATTTTGTGGCCCTCCAAATGTTGCTGGACCTCAACTCCCATCACCTCCAACTGTTGGCCATGATGACTCAAGTCAATGAGGGTTGGGATCCAACAGCATCTGAAGTTCATCTGAAAACAGAAGCATCATTTGCCATATTGGATCTCTCTGGCAGGGTGCCAGAGGCCAGGCCTTGTGTGGAAACGAACCATTAATGCTTCTGCCCGTCTACTTTATCAGAGAACGTAAATACTGAAAGAGGGGACGGCCTACTAATGTAGCCTTGTTTGTTTTTCTCTTTGAAAAGACCAATTCCGTGCATCTCAGCAGGTTCAGTGTTACCTGTGAGTTCATGAAGAGAGCCTTTAGCAAGCTGGTTTCCCCTTGGATAGTCATTCTGTGAAATTAACTCCTGGCTGAAGTCAAACAGGCCTCCTCCTCCTCCCTCCTATGAGCGGTTATTTCCTTAAACTTTCCTGACTCCTTGGTTAATCTTAACTTTTATTCCTCTTGTCTTCCTCTTGCAACCTCATTGCGCACTGCTTAGAAATCAGTAGCAATGTTTGGCCTCCCTTCATTCACCAAGTCCACCGTTCAAGGGCATTAAGTGGTTTTTGTTTTTTTGTTTTTTTGGCATTAAGTGGTTTTAATAAAAACTGGAAGAACAAATTAAGGCTTCATTCTGTTTGCCAATCAAGTATCTCTTGACGGTTGTTCTACTGCTCTCTTGGGTCTCCTATAACAGTGATGGGGAACCTGTGACCCCAGACATTCTTGGACCCCAGCCGTTGGCCATGCTTATTGAGGTTGATGAGAGATGGAGGTCCAGCTGCATCTGGAGAGCAACACATTCATTCTCCAGTTGCCTTTTCTGGAGCTCGTGGGTCCTGCTTTAGGGCTTCAAACCCGAAGCAGGATTTCTGAGGAGGCAGTTTGGAGAGTGAGCAGCCTACGTGGCTTCACCTGCTACAAATGGGCACATCTGGCATAGGAGTGCGCCCAGTTTATGAACACACAAGGTTAGCAGCCCAAATCCGAATCCCTGGCCTGACTGCCTTTTGTGGATGGGGGGGGGGGGTGAGGATTATTTCGGAGGAAACAATGGTTAGCGAGACCCCCGTTATTCACGGCATGCTTCCATGCCCCATCCTTGGTGGACCTTAAAGCACATGGCAGGCAAGCATTGTCGCGCCCTTTTGGGGCCTAACCCCATTTGTCTTTGTTTAACGCAAGAGGAGCCCCAGAGGTTCTTTGAGTGTGCTTAGGAAGACTCACAGGTGCTTCTTAATTTCTGGATTTAAGTTATTTTCTTTAAAAAAAAGTTAGGAAATGTCTAGAGCCGTCAGTGCATTGTTTTTTTTCCCCGAGCGAAGCGGTGGCAAAGCATTGCACCGCCCCTCCCGCGGCGAGGAAGAGCTTGTTTTACTTCGCCTGGCCAAAATCCTGCAGTTACATGCTTTTGCGTGTGCGTTTGTTTTAAATCAAAGCATGGGGGGGTTGGTTTGCTTTTTTAACGGGTCGTTCTTCGTGGGGTTTTTTTTTAAATGTAGGATAAGCAATGTGGACTTTGCGATCCCCTCCCCCCTAACACGGAGGACGGGGGGGGCGGCTCTTGAGCCTGTTGGGCGAGGAGGAAACTTGGCCGGGTTTAAAGCGCGGCGGCGACGCCGTGTTTCCCTTTCGCTTCCCCCTTGTCGTCTGTGGTCTTGCAAGGCTGCAAACAGAATGGCTGTTCATGCTTAGAGGCTGCCTGCGGGGTTGCCATGGCGACGCACTGTTGGCTCCGAGTGCGCATGCTCGGGGGAGAGGGGACGATTGAGCCGAGGCTTTTGGCAGGCTGCCCGGGGAGGCTTACCAGATGCTTTGAAATGGGCTGTCTCCTTTCTTCTCCTCCTCCTCCCATGTAATGTCCGATTCCTCCCTTTCCTTGCGTTTACCTGTTTATCTATTTATTTACCTATTTATTTGAACGGACGTGGGAGAGGATGTGAGGAGCAATGCTGCATAGCGGCGGCGGCGGCTTCGGTGCAGCGAGAGAAAGGGACGCAAATATTTGCAAGTTAGGCTGAAGTACAGCGAGGCACCGCGAGCAGATTAGGTGGAAAAAGCAAATATATAGATTTTTTTTTAAAAAAAAACCACCACCAGTTTGCACTTGGGAGGAAAACGCAGCACCTTGGTAAGGACTCCTCGCGCGTTCAGCATTAATCCATTTCGGCCCCTGTGGGTGGGGGGTGGATTTTGCTTTTCCTCTTTCTTTTTTTTTGCTGAGGGGTGGGGTTTACTTTTTTTTTTAAGTTTTCTGATCTCTTCAGCAATGCATGTGGCAATGCATGTAATCCTCTTTCTCCCCCCCTCCCCCTTGCAAAATAAAATAAATTAAAAATGCATCTATATATTTTTGTTCCTGTGCCAGAAAAAAGAATGGCTTTTTAACAAAATGGAGTCACTTTCCATGCAAACATGCTTTAATACTGAGCAAAGTGTAAGGGCTTGATCGTTTGTGGAATGTGGATTCTCTCTCCTCCCCTCCTCCCCCTCCCTCATGTTGTTATACAGAGTGAATAGGCCACATTTTGCAGGGTGTGAACTGTTGCAGTCTGCGCTGGGGGTTTTTTTGTGTGTGTGCGCGTGTGTGTTAGCATTTGTAAATACACCATTGTCGCAGGTAAGTGAATGAAGGGCGATCCCCCTTCTTTTAACCTCTGGGTAATATTTTTCTAAGTCCTTGCTTACAACTGATACTTGGCTCCTAAAGAGCTTCTGCCTTTCAAACAAAAGAGAAGGGAGGGGGGAGCTTTGTTTTTTTCTTTTTTTAAATAAAAACTGCATTCCTGTGCATTTCTTTTTTAGACCTAACTTGGAATTAAAATGTTGGTAGAGACTGGAAGGTAAAGTACACTAGAAAGAGAGATTAGCATAGGGGGGAAATGCAGAATCTATTGTTTCATGTGTTGGGAAAGAACCTTTATATAAAAGTGAAGATATGGAGATCAGTAGCTGGTGGAGCACTGGCATTTGCTTTTTATATTGTCAGCAGAAATCATTCTTGCTGGATCATTAAGTCAAAGTGTTAGTTAAAACCTAGTCCAGTCCTTTCCTCGTCCCCCCACTAGGAAATATTCAAGCATATTATGTTATGTCAGGTTTTTTCTTTTCTTTAGTGGTTTGATTCAGAAGTAAAATGCAGTCCTAAGAAGGGGCACTTCATCTGGCTTCTCCTTCTGCTATTTAAAATCTTTTACATTTTGCATTTAAAATAACTGGGGTGGAGTTCTGTTTGAAACGTACTGCAATTTTTTTTATATATAAACCTTTTGTGCTGAGATTTTGTCACCTGGTGGTTTTTCTTGCAGTTCTGGCAGTGGAATGGGCCTCGGGACTGGTAAACCACCTCTGGATAAAGGACACGCTGGGTCCAATCCACCAATCACGGCTTCACTTGCTCCAGTGGAGATTCTTTGAGACTCAAACCCATGCCCTATTGAAATGTATGGAGCCTGTGTAGCCTCAGCAGTGCTTGGTGTGCTGCTGATTGTTGTGCCTCCCCTTTACTACATGCAGTTTTCAGTGTACCTGTGTAGGAATTTGAACCCAGAATTCGGTCAGTGAAAAGAAACCAGTTCCCCCACTGCAGCATAGTACCCCTTTCCCACATGGATATGTTAATAGGGCAACTATTATTATTATATATTTATTTATGCTCTGATTTTTTCCCCCTGACAGTACTCTAAAGTCCCTTGAACCATTCAAGTACAGTACTGACAATACAGAAGTACTGTTTTTGAGGGCAGATGTGGGGGACTCCCTGGTCCTGAATAGGGTAACTATGCCCCTGAAGGACCAGGTGCGTAGCCTGGGAGTCATTTTGGACTCACAGCTGTCCATGGAGGCGCAGGTTAATTCTGTGTCCAGGGCGGCTGTCTACCAGCTCCATCTGGTACGCAGGCTGAGACCCTACCTGCCTGCAGACTGTCTCGCCAGAGTACTGCATGCTCTAGTTATCTCCCGCTTGGACTACTGCAATGCGCTCTGTGTGGGGCTACGTTTGAAGGTGATCCGGAAACTGCAATTAATTCGGAATGCGGCAGCTAGACTGGTGACTGGGAGTGGCCGCCGGGACCACATAACACCGGTCCAGAGAGATCTACATTGGCTCCCAGTGCGTTTCCGAGCACAATTCAAAGTGTTGGTGCTGACCTTTAAAGCCCTAAACGGCCCCGGTCCTGTATACCTGAAGGAGCGTCTCCACCCCCATCGTTCAGCCCGGACACTGAGATCCAGCACCGAGAGCCTTCTGGTGGTTCCCTCACTGCGAGAAGCAAAGTTACAGGGAACCAGGCAGAGGGCCTTCTCGGTAGTGGCGCCCGCCCTGTGGAACACCCTCCCATCAGAGGTCCAGGAGATAAACAACTACCTGACATTCAGAAAATACCTGAAGGCAGCCCTGTTTAGGGAAGTTTCTGTGATATTTTAATGTATTTTAATATTTGTTGGAAGCCGCCCAGAGTGGCTGGGGGGAACCGGCCAGATGGTAAATTATTATTATTATAGTGATTGCCTTAGTCAAGAGTCTAGATCAGCATTGGCTAACCTTTGGTTCTCCAAGTGTTGTTGGACCAGCTCCCAGAATTCCTGACCATTGACCATAATTGATAGGTCTGATGGGAGTTGGGAGTCCCAACACCCAGAGGGAGCACCATATGGATTACCCTGGTCTCCATGCTGAATTCAGTTCTAAAGCTGGGCTTACACACACTACATGCATTCAGTTCAAAGAGTTTGGAAAGTGGGGTGGAGGTGCTCATTGTTGTTCAGTCGTTCAGTCGTGTCCGACTTTTCGTGACCCCATGGACCAGAGCACGCCAGGCACGCCTATCCTTCACTGCCTCTCGCAGTTTGGCCAAACTCATGTTAGTAGCTTCGAGAACACTGTCCAACCATCTCATCCTCTGCCGTCCCCTTCTCCTTGTGCCCTCCATCTTTCCCAACATCAGGGTCTTTTCTAGGGAGTCTTCTCTTCTCATGAGGTGGCCAAAGTCTTGGAGCCTCAGCTTCAGGATCTGTCCTTCTAGTGAGCACTCAGGGCTGATTTCTTTAAGAATGGATAGGTTTGATCTTATCGCAGTGCTCATAGAATCTGATGAAACCCCTAGATAATGATTGAAACCTGGGTTCCTATAGACGATTGGTAGCTTTTAGTACTGTTCTTTATTCATATGATTATGGAATTTTATTGGGAGAGCAGATTGTTCCCCAAAGCTTGGAGACAGCTGCGTCTGCAAAAAAATACGTGTTTAATGATAACTTTCAAAAGTGTGCAGGACTTTCATGTTCTGAAATTCCTTAACCTTGTAAACATAAATTTCCTTTTGGCTGAACATATTCAGCGCCTGTGTGACTGACAACATCTATACCTACTGCAGCATAATAATTACAATAGCCATTTGACTCTTGTGTCCTTGTTGGAAGGCACATAACGTTTCCTGCGCAGAATGGGCTTGACTCTTTCCAGCAATTTCGTAGTACTTTGATAAAATAATGCAGTAAAAGAAAATAGACATTTGTGGCGCTCTTGTTTATTTGGAATGCAAAAACCTAATTAAACCCTTTGCAGCATGTTTCAACACCTTGATTCTGACACAGTGTGGTAACTTCAGCCACCATTATAAATGCTTTGCATAAATGCTCTATACTCATATTTAGAATTCTCACTAAATACAGACATTCCTATGAGGCTATAAACAAGAAGGTTGGGAGGTTCTAGAAACTGCACATCAGAGGCAAATTCTGTTTTTATCTCCTTTTGAGGAATAACAATATTAAATTTTCTTGCTATTTAGAACCCTTCTAATATTTAAGGCAGAACTAGGAATGAGAGGTCTTGCCCAGTGCCATTAACATTTCCTTAGTTTTTGGCTGTTGATTTCTGCGGGTGCCAGCTATATTTGTGGAGCAGGAACCATTCCTCACCGGCCTGAACAAGGGCTCCTGTTTACTTCTCTGGCAACAAATCAAACTTGGGTCACTTGCTGTGCTTCCTTTATCACTGATAAAACCATTTTAAAAGATTGTAGTTACTCAAGAGAGCCCTTAATATTCCACAAGTTCCTTAGTAGCACACATTGCCTGCAATTTAGTCCAAGTTACTTGGGAGTAACACCCAATCTACAGAGTGGGGCTTAAACCTTGGGTAGACATGCTTAAGATTGCCCTATGCATTTGAGGTTTCGATATTTTATCCTATGCAGAGCATGTCCCACAATACTAAATGATTAAATTAAGAAAACTGCAATGAACTTTAATTATATTTCCTTTTCCAAGCTGATGTAAGAAGCACAAAAGTGCAAGTCAAGCTCATGAGTTTTGGGGAAACAACTCGTCCCATTTTATTTAAAAACTATATCCCATAGCATCACTGAATGAATTTGTTGTTGTTCAGTCGTGTCTGACTCTTCGTGACCCCATGGACCAGAGCACGCCAGGCACTCCTATCCTTCACTGCTTCTCGCAGTTTGGCCAAACTCATGTTAGTAGCTTCATGAACACTGTCCAACCATCTCATCCTTTGTCGTCCCCTTCTCCTTGTGCCCTCCATCTTTCCCAACATCAAGGTCTTTTCCAGGGAGTCTTCCCTTCTCATGAGGTGGCCAAAGTACTGGAGCCTCAACTTCAGGATCTGTCCTTCTAGTGAGCACTCAGGGCTGATTTCTTTGAGAATGGATAGGTTTGATCTTCTTGCAGTCCATGGGACTCTCAAGAGTCTCCTCCAGCACCATAATTCAAAAGCATCAATTCTTCAGTGATCAGCCTTCTTGATGGCCCAGCTCTCACTTCCGTACATTACTACTGGGAAAACCATAGCTTTAACTATACGGACCTTTGTCGGCAAGGTGATGTCTTTGCTTTTTGAGATGCTGTCTAGGTTTGTCATTGCTTTTCTCCCAAGAAGCAGGCGTCTTCTAATTTCGTGACTGCTGTCACCATCTGCAGTGATCAGATGAATGAATTTGGCAATCATCAAATATGAAAAAAATAATGCTTCCAAGGAGGAATCTATAGGGGCTTGTAACTTTGTTTACAGATTAGTAGGTTTAAGGCTGAGGTGTTTTCCCAGTGCTCCTGAGGGATTTTGGGATTGAACTTCTGTCCCTGTATGCATACAGCATATGATCTGACACCAAGCAACATCCACCCTTTCCAGTCCAATCCCCATTTATATGAAGCAGGTTAAATCAAATGGTACATATTCAGAACTCCATTCAGCACTTTGCTCCCAGTAAAAGAAACCCTTAAGATAAATTTTAACTGTTTTGCTGTTACAGGATCACCTTGGTGTAATATTTAACATTTTGCTCAGTTACACCTGACACACATGCGTTAAACTCCTGAAGAACTTCTGAAGCATTTTATTGTGATGCTGTAAAATTTAACATAAAGGCTGGTGCACACTGTCTGTCAGAAACCAAGAAATTGCAAAGTCTTGTGGATTCGTGTGATGCTATTACTGGAGCATGTCTGAGAAATAAACATTGAACAGAATGGCCCCTGCAACACCGTGGAATAAATATATTTGGCTTTCCTTCCCTCTCTTACCACAAAAAGGGGAAAGAATCTGAACACTATCCGACTCTAATAATGTCAGCCTCCAAATAAGCGCTTGGGTGACACAACTTAATTTTTTGTTCAGAACAAAAAGTTCCTTTAGAGAAAGAGTACCACAATAAATACTCAAGAATAATTATGATTGTCAGTAGAAATGTTTGTTTGCAAGATCATGGTTTGTAGGACGTTTAGAGGGGAAAATAACCCGCATGGAAATAATCTCCTTTCCAGGAATATTTCCATCATTAATGATGTGATCTGGGAGTCTCTGCTGTCCATCCCCCACCCCCACCCCATGGGCATGTAGATAGATGCAAAAGTCATGGGGAGGAGCTGCCTGTGTATCCCAGGTACTGCAGCTGTCCCAGGATGTGGTAGCTGATCATGAGGTCCGCTTCAGACTAGTGGTTGCATTCTACTGAATGCAGCCACCTGCTTGAGAGCGTGTTGTAGTCGTTGGAGTCCCAGGCTAGGAACAGGGAGACCAGACTAAGTTCCTATTCAGCCTAGAAGCCTGCTTGGCGACTTTGGGCCAACAGCCCTCTTCCAGCGCCGCTTGCTACCCCAGGGTAGCTATAAGGATACAGCAGGGTGGGAACGATGTATTCTGGTCCTGCGTTCCTTGGAGGGAGGCTGGGATTGGTAGCTGTCCCGCAAGAGGTGTGATGCTGCAGCAGAGTCACATGTCTCCTGTGCTTGGATGAGATTTAAAAAATATGTTACAAAACGTGCTGCGGGAGTGAAAGCTTCATTCTTTGCATAGATCGCTTAATAGGGAACTCGGCCACCAGAAATTGAGCGGAAACATGAGAAAGGCATTGGCATTCTTGGGGGAACCCCAAGGTTTTCAGGAGTACAAGCACTTTAAACTATGCAGAGGCCAAAGAGCCCAGTGGGGATTGAGCATGTTCAGTAGGCAGAGAATGTGACTTCTCAGTTGAAACCTGGGGATGGGAGAAGGAGGAAGTAGTCCTGCTGGGGTGAGGAAGTGGCCCTCCAAGCTTCTTATCTGGCCCTTGGAACACTTCCCAGGCCACATCCCTTATTGGCCCTGTTTCACTTGAACTTTGATCATTCCTCTTCCTTGTCTGGATAGAGGAGAGATGGGTGTGTGTGAAGAAACCAGTCTGCTGTGCAAAGGTAAAATTCACATTCTTTGCTCTGTTTACTTTTATTCTGGCCCCTCCTTCTACTGGCCTGTGGCCCTCAGAAGATTGCCTGGAAGGAAATGTGGCCCTTGTTGTGCAAAGGGCTCCCTGCTTCTGCCTTACAGCTCACAGAATCCTGCAGAAGGGCGTAGTTGGCTGGAAAGAACCCTGAACCAGAGCACTTCTGCTAAGAGAGAAGGGTATACTTTGTGAGTTCAGATGTGAAGTAATGCTGCTTGTGGTTCCATGACTTTCCAGCTGAAACTGAACAGAAATTAGTGATTCTAATAGAGCTCCTAACTTCAGCTGCTTTTCAGGTTAATGCCAATCACTGTATATTTTCAGGGGCAGTGGTCTCTTGGGGATGAGGCCAGGCATCAGGGTCCCTTCAAAATGAAGACTGACCACTTGCATTTAACGGGAGCTCCAGAGCCTGTCAAATCTCCATCAGACGTCAACATGCAAGACACTTTCTATCAAGTTGCTTGGATACCATATAACGTATTTTGGTGAATAGTTCCCTCTTGCCAATTTTATAATACTGGTTTTTTTTTGCAGATCGAACTCGGCTCTCCGTATGCAAATGCTTATGATGCTGCAATTAAAGCAAAAGCATGTAATTTTTTTAAAAAAAACGTGTCTCCTTTTTTCTTTTCTTTTGGCAGCCTGAGGAAGAGCTTGATCCTGAAGAGAGGGACAATTTCCTCCAACAGCTTTACAAGTTTATGGAAGACAGAGGTAAAACTTGACTGCCTTTTAGAATGATGGAAGCTCTGAACCTAGTGTGGAAGTCCATTTTAACAGTGCTATATTTGCTGATTGAGCCGAATGCTTGTGATGTGCTCTGAATGCTGCTGTTGAGACCACATTCCTGTGCACTCAAGGGGAAGTCCCATTGAAGAGTAAATGTGCAAGGCATTTGGGCTTCGTGTTTACAAATGTTAAGCATCAGCATCACCTAAAACGAATCCTCTTTAGCAATCTTACTGGAGTAATGAGTTTGCAGCAGCATGTGAGAGAAGCGAGGCATAGGTATCTTCAGATATGTGGGACCCTTTTTTGGGGTGGAATATGGGCACTGCCAGGTGACCAATTTATTGAGCATTCATCCTGACTTGTTTGTGGGGAGGTTACAAGACATTGCATCAAAGCAAGTGCTATCCCACATTTTCCCGTATTTTTCCTTACTGCAAAATTGGGGGAAGTGGGTTTGTTGTGCAGGACCTCTCAACCAACTATAATTGCACAACTTGAATTTGCCGGTATCTGACAGAATCCCACCTGATAATAGCTAGAGTATGAAAACCCCCTGTATGTGTGCACCAACATCTTGAAATATACCCAGAAGATTATAGAAAGCCAAGTATAGAAACGTGTTGATACTGTAGTTACATGTTCTTGTATTTACAGGAAAACCAATACAAATTATTTGGATTAAAACAAAAAAACGCACACACGCTGTAATGTGCTCCCAGTGACCAATTCTGCCAAACTTGGTCCACTGTGCTTGGGGCATGTTGTGGCCTGCACTTTTTCAAGGGACCCATCATTTTTGCTGTGGGTAGTCTAGGTTCAAGAATACAAAAGATTAAAAGCTGGCTTGTCAGGTCCACATCCGTTGCAGTATCAATGAAATACTCATTATATTCACTGCAACTTGAAATGCCGGGCAGAGTGATAGCAAACTAAAGCACTATATGCTATGAAAGCAGCAAGTGAGCATGATTGTTTGCAATTTTGTTGTTAGCCAATTTAAACCTGTTGTCATATGTTTGCGTTGAACTGATCCAAGGTCAAGGGGTTTAATTTGCATGAATGTTCTCACATTGAAAAAGGGATATTATCTATCTATCTTTATTTATTTATTTATTTAAATTGTTTTTTATTTAAATTTCTACTGCCCTTCATCCGAGGATCAGTGTTTTGGTTTGCCTGGGATTCTGGGGTTGCTAGGTTGGTTTTGCAACTAAAGCATCTTAAGGTTGGTTGAAAAGGACAGATAAGACATTGAATTGCCTTCCTCAGTGCAAGTTGTTGTCTATTCATCACCAGGATGATGAAGAGAAGCTTGCTTGTATTTCCAGTTTGGTAGAAGTTGGCTTATTAGCGTTAGCCAAGCCTTCAAAAATCTCTTGCCTTGCACGGCTACAAATTCTGAAATGCATAAAATTGATCATTTTAAATCCTTGGTAACAGTGCTTGGCTGATGTTGCTGTCTCGTGTAACATCTGTCTCCAATACAGTGTAAAATACTGGGCAACTAATTACTGTTGCTGAACTAATACCTCATGGGAGGAGAAGCCCTAGTTCATTTTTGTTTGTGGGAGGTCCCTGGTTCAATCCGTAGCAGCTTCTGTTAAAAAGATTTCTGGTAACACAGTGCTGGACTAGATGAATCTGTGCTCTGTGTATAAGGCAACCTCCTGTATGCTCATATATTAATGTCTTGCATGGGTAGCATAGATCAGCTGCCTAGAGAGGTCCCTGCTACAAGAACAGGATCTGTCTAGGAATGCTTGCTTTGGATGCTCTCTGCTGGTAAATGATGGAAATGAAAATGACTTCTGGAGATTTCTCATTTGGATCTGACATTTATTGATGAATCTTTTAATTTCCTGGCATTATCCTCTGAAAACCTTAAAATCTCAATTACCAGTAAACCATCCATAATAACAGCATGTGCATATTTAAGGGCGGTCGACTTCATGGGGCCACTGCGTATTTTCATTTTCTATAATAAATCCTGACTGCAGATTATATTTTTGCAGTGGGGGGACTGTATTTGTATTTTGTTTTTTTCAGTTTGTATACTGCTAATTACAGTTGTCTCTAAGCAGCATACAGGAGACCCAATACAATGAGACTGAAAATGAGTTAAAACATAAAATAAGAATTGAATGAAAATACCTTCTAAAATTCTTTCTTAAAAGGATTCGGTAAGCACTGGAAGTTCATTAGGAAGAAGGCCTGTCTGACACCAGCTAATAGAGAGTTCCACAAAATACTGAGCATACAGATCCTTATGGATACAAGCCATGGGGGACCATGCTGAGATTCCTGCATTGCAGGAGGTTGGACCCTAGATGACCCTTTGGGTCCCACCTTACTCTACAGTTCTATGACCACTAACAGTGTCTCCACTGAATACTTTGGTAATCAAGCAGAGATATAAGGGCCTTATTTAGGGCCTTGTAAATTAATACAAGACTTTGAACGTGGCCCAGCATCATATGGGCAACCAGTGTTGACCTGAGTCCTAAGGACTCAGTGCTGGGGATTGCCTGTCCCAATCTACCACCCGCCGTGCTTTGCACCAATTTGAGTGGTTTTCTATAGTTGAGCCTTGGTTCTAATTGAACCTAATAAAATATTAAGCTGCAATCCTAATTCCACTTTCCTAGAAGTAAGCCCCATTGAGTTTAGGAGAATTTGGTTCTGAGTATACTGTTAAGATTGTGCTTTTAAGCTCTTAATGGTCATTTCCCCTTACGTTTTTTGCTGCTTGTATCCTCAACTCTTTAAAAAAAAATATTCCTCATTTGCAAAAAAAATAATAATGATTCTGTCAAATTACCAATTGATTGTTGAGTCTATTTATGCCCCGCTCCGGAAGGGAGAAGAGGTTGGAATTTCCATTACCTTTAAAGGTGACATTTAACTTGACAGAACATTGTTTTAAAGCCAGTCTGTATCCTATTTAGAAGAATCTGTTTTACCAAAGCAGGCACCAGGTATCAACTTCTGCTTCAAGATGCTCACAGCCAAGCAGTTAGAAGCCTATAATGTAGCCATGCAAATAACTTACCAGCCAAATAATAATAATAATACACTTGCCAATATTTGTTGATTGATTGTGGTCTAATAGGCTGGAGGGGAATAATGGGACCAGCCTGGGTGCCTGGAGATGACATCGGGCAAGTGGCTATTAGATATGTGCTTTAGAGTAAAACACAAAGCCTGTGTAATAAATGCTTTTTTGTATCTCTTTTATATTAATTAGGAACTCCTATCAATAAGCCACCTGTTCTGGGCTATAAGGATCTTAACCTCTTCAAACTTTTCAGACTGGTGTATCAGCAGGGTGGGTGTGACAATGTAAGTATGGCATTTCATAAAGCTAGCCTTTAATTTCAAGCTAACATTGTTTTAGTTTTATATTTGATTTATATATGTGCAATACTGTACTCCTAAAATACTTCTCTACCTCCCACACAGATTGATAGTGGAGCCGTATGGAAGCAAATTTATATGGACCTTGGCATTCCTATTTTGAACTCCGCTGCTTCCTACAATGTAAAAACTGCTTATAGAAAGTAAGTAGTCTCTCTTGTTATTTAAGGTACAACTACTCAAAACTTACTTAGACCCGAAGGAAATCATAAGCAGGATTTGGCAGGGCGAGGAGGCAATATAGACAATAGCAAGGGGGAATATCACAAACAGTAACTTCACTGTTCTGTACAGGTTTTTAGCTACTGTACGTTTTTCCGTCTTGCTAACTCAGCAGTCCGAACTGCTGTCTGCTGTGGCTCACAACTTAAACTTCCAAATGTAATATTACATTTAAAAGCAAAATGGTAAGTCGGCAGCAGCTAGAATTTATGGCCTCATTTGGGCAATCATATTTCTGCTTAGTTAAGCCCTAAGTACAAACAAGCCTTGCAACTCCTCCTATAATCTCTCTGCTCCTCCCTTTACAGAAGCGAGCAAGCAAACTAGGAGAGAGACTTCAACTTAACTTAGAGTTTTGCATTTTGTCCATACTGGGAAATGGGTGATTAAATGGCTTCAGGACAAAACAGGATATTAAGCCATGGTTTGAAATTTTATAGTTTGACATTTTTCTCCTTTTTTAAAGTGTTGAGCTTCTTGTACCCTGCTTAGACACTATTGTAATTAAGTGGTATATAGATTGTTGAAATAAGGAAGTAAGTACAAATGACGGGAAATTGTAGCTAAATGAAGACTTCCTCTTGACTTATTTATTCATACAACACCCTTTATCCGACGATCCCAGGGCAGTGTGCAACAACAACAAAACAAAATAATAATAGTAATAATAATAATAAAGTACAATTAAAATGTCACAGATTAAAAACTTCACTAAACAGGACCGCCTTCAGGTGTTTTCTAAATGTCAGGTAGTTGTTTATCTCTTTGACATCTGGTGGGAGGGCGTTCCACAGGGCGGGTGACACTACCGAGAAGGCCCTCTGCCTGGTTCCCTGTAGCTTTGCTTCTCACAGTGAGGGAACCGCCTGAAGGCCCTCGGTGCTAGATCTCAGTGTCCGGGCAGAACGATGGGGGTGGAGATGCTCCTTCAAGTATACTGGGCCAAGGCTATTTAGGGCTTTAAAGGTCAACGCCAGCACTTTGAATTGTGCTCGGAAACGTACTGGGAGCCAATGTTGATCTCTCTGGACCGGTGTTATGTGGCCCTGGCGGCCACTCCCAGTCACCAGTCTAGCTGCCGCATTCTGGATTAATTGCAGTTTCCGGATCACCTTCAAAGGTAGCCCCACACAGAGCGCATTGCAGTAGTCCAAGCCGGAGATAACTAGAGCATACACCGCTCTGGCGAGACAGTCTGCGGGCAGGTAGGGTCTCAGCCTGCATACCAGATGGAGCTGGTAGACAGCCGCCCTGGACACAGAATTAACCTGTGCCTCCATGGACAGCTGTGAGTCCAAAATGACTCCCAGGCTGCGCACCTGGTCCTTCAGGGGCACAGTTACCCCATTCAGGACCAGGGAATCCTCCACACCAGGCCGCCCCCTGTCTCCCAAGAACAGTTCTTCTGTCTTATCAGGATTCAACCTCAATCCATTAGCCTCCATCCATCCTCCAACCAACCATAATATACATAGCTTAAGAATAATACAAAACTTTAAAACAGTCGCAGGACAAAAACATATCAACGGTTTCCCCCCACATTTAAAATGCCATAGATTGTTTAATGGCCAAAGGCTTGGGTAAAGAGGAATGTTTTCGCCTAGCACCTAAAGACATGTAAGGATGGTGCCAGACGGGCCTCTCTGGAGAGAGCATCCCACAGTCAGGGAGCCACCTCAGAAAAGCTTGTTGTCACCCTCTGCACCTCTCAGAGAGGAGGGACATACAGAAGGGCCTCAGGTGACAAGCGCAGGGTCTGGGTTGGTTCATACAGGGAGACACGGTCCTTATTTGTCATCGCAAGCAAAGGAGCTGTATGCACGACCACAAGGCTCATTCATATCCCTGCTTATTACCCTAGGATACGGCCGCCCGAGCCAGCCTAATAAAAATTGCATTTCCAAGAGTCCTCTGCACTGAGCAGCCATATGTCAGGACACCAGGAAGACAGAGAGAAACCTCCTTCCCACTATGACTGGGGATTAAAAGGAGAGGGTGGCGTGGGGAAACTAACGCTGCAGTTGTTGGGAGAATTATTCTGCAGATCAGAACCTCCTCTTCAGTTAGAGCAGAACTTGAGGGTGTTAAAGGAGTGTGCGTTCTCCCTCTGTGCTGCCTAGGTGATGGAAAGAGCCTTATTTTATTTTATTTTATTTTTACGTTGCCAATAAATGCCTTTTCCAAAACCTGTAGGTATCTTTATGGTTTTGAAGAGTACTGCCGGTCTGCGAACATTCAGTTTAGAACCATCCACCACAATGAACCAAAAATAGTGGAAGCAGTGCAGAAACCAGAAGAGCCAATGGAGGAAAGTGTAAAAGAAGAGCCAGAGATGTTCCCCATAGAGGTTCACAATGAGGAGGATGAAAACGATTGCAGCAGTGAAAGTGAAAAAGAAGAAATTGAGCAGAGGTCTCCTAGGGTAAGGTCCATTACTTAGAACCTTGTGATATTAATTTATTATGTTCGATTTTGGAATGGAAATGTATTTCTATATGATTAGTTCTAGATCTCTCTTTCTACTTTTATTTTATCTGACATCTGTTATACCTTGCCTGGTTATAAATAAATGGAAAGAATGAAAAAGTACCTTAAAAAAGGAGATTCCTACTCTTGCTCTCCCAGCAGGGGTTTAATTAACCAGCTATAGACCAGTTACAGGTGGGTAGCCGTGTTGGTCTGCCATAGTCGAAACAAAATAGAAAATTCTTTCCAGTAGCACCTTAGAGACCAACTGAGTTTGTTCTTTCGTGTGCATGCACACAAAAACTCATACCAAGAACAAACTCAGTTGTTCTCTAAGGTGCTACTGGAAAGAATTTTCTATTTTGTTTCAGCTATAGACCAATGAGAGTAAGCCAATGTTTGTTCTGGAAAAAGCTGGCAGCTCATTTCCTCCTGCGTTTTCTCAGTCCTGTTTTCCTCATGGTTGTATCTGTTGCTGCTCGCACTGCTTAGCGGTACTTGATAACAATCCATGTTTTTAGATACCTAATCATAAAGCTGTGCTGCTGGCTTTCAGTTCTATATTTTGCTTGTACGTGAATTCCCTGATGCGCCGCTAGTCAAGGAAAAAAGCTTTAACTTAATACTGCAGCAATGTATTGTGTAATCCTACTGCCTTGAAGGCAGCAATGCAGTTTAAACAGCATGCTTTCTTCTCCCCCAACACCCCCCCCCAACTATCATAGGGACGAAGGAGACTTGTTCGCGATGTCACTGTCGCTAAAAAGGAAGGCGAAGATGATAAAATGCAGGACAAACTAAGAGACAGCAACAAGGAGAACAAAGATGTAGAAGACATGTCCAGCAATGCAGAAAAAAGGGAAAATGAGCTGCCACTTGGAAGCAGAAAGACCACACCAAAGCAAAAGGAAAAGAAAGCAAGAAAGGAAGAGGAATCTGACAAGGAATCAGATGAAGAAGAGGACAGGAGGCAAGAAATGTGTCTTTACTTCTTTTACTTTTTGTCTGATGCTGTGGCACGCGAGTGTAAAAGTCTTGAAATAGGACTCTCAAGAGCCTCCTCCAGCACCCATGATTCAAAAGCATGAATCTAGGCTGCCTAAAAAAAAACAAAAAAACACTATCGTAAGGTGACTTCCAACAGCATAATCTGTGCTTGAGCACAGCTTATTTATCAATTCAGTCAGAAGGGAACTTTTTTTAGAATATGGATAAGAAGTGCTGTTGAGCTGGGCTGTACTAGGCATTTTCAGAAGGCATTTTCAAAGAGCTTCTTGTATACCAGTAATATATTTGCGTGCAGGGTTCTGTAAGACGTAATATTCAAGTTGATGTAGCTATTAGGGTTGCCCTGTTTAATCCAGTTAGATTTATTTTATTTTAAAAACCTTGAGTTGATAAAAAGGTACGGCTGGTTTTTTGGGGGGGGATTTATTTATTTACAAAATACGTAATAAAAACTGAAAAAAGTGGCAAGCACCACCTAATGAGCCATTTCTCCTTCCCCGCATACACAGGAGAAAGAACTCTTCTAAGAAAATACTGTTTTACCTATATTCAGGTTTTAATTGATGAACTAAAACTCATGATGATTTGATTTAAGTGGGTTGCTGCTCTTAATTCCTAGGCATCCTTTGGCTTCTCAGATAATTGTTTGGGTACAAATGCAAGGTGGCATTAGAACACCATGCAGTTAAAACTGAATGAGCCATTGGAGTGCACAGAGAGGTTTGCGGAGCAGGTTAGCAAACAGAATAGACTGGAACCTAAGATATTTGCAGTTTTCACTGAAGTGCATTATGGAGGGTTGGAGGTGATAGGCTAAATAGACCAAAGGCAAATTGAGGAGCAGGCCAGATGGCTTTGAAAAGTCTCAGGAAGAGAATTAAAAATCCACAATAACAATGCATAATTTTATATGAAAGCTGACAGAAATGAGCCAGTTGTTTAAATATTGCATTACCTCCAGTCATTTATCTGGAAATGTCATGGTACATCAGAATAACAAGTTATGCAAGAAACGTATTTTAATGCCCCAAATCTTCTGAATATCATTCTTTCAATAACTCTTTTGCAAGGGACCATGAGGAGAGGGAGCCATGGTTCATGGATGGAGCACACATTTTGCATGTAAAATATCCTACTTATAGTCCCTGGATTCCCCATTTTAATTCTCCGGTGGCTGGAATCTGAAAAAAACGATGGCCTGAAATATTGGCAAACAGCTGCTGCTAATCAGGAGTGTTGTTGTTAGTATTATTATTATTATTTCTTAAATTTATAGACCACCCTTCATCTGAGGATTACCATGCTGTGCTGGGATAGATAGACCAAAAACTTGCAAAACAACATCAAACCTGGCGTTACGTGAAATACATTCAACAAACACACAAGACGTAACCGGCTGTGCATTCACATAAACAATGCTCTTCTGTATTTTTCACAATATCAGATATTTCTCTTGTAGATGATCAATGCATGAAGTTCAACAAAGTTCAAAAAAATATTTGCTAGCTTCTGTTCTACATATGGGCTTCATCAGTTGTACATGTTCTAAATAGTATAAATGAATACAATGTCGTATTTCAACATAATTTGACAAATAAGAATAATATAAACAATTGTTCCAAAGGTGTACATACCGTATGTAGTACAACTGATGAAGCCCGGAGGGCGAAACGAGGCATTATTCCGGAAATCCTTGTCAAGATTCTGTGGAACTGTAGCAAGCTCCCATTTGGATTTTATGAATATACAAAGACATACGTGGAACAGAAACTAGCAAATATTTGGACTTTATGAATGAACTGATCTTTTGGGACTTCAGTTTACTTTGTTGAACTTTATGTGTTGATCATGTACAAGAGAAATATTTGATATTGTGAAAAATACAGAAGAGCATTGTTTATGTGAATGCACAGCTGGTTACGTCTCGCATGTTTGTTGGGGATAGATAGACCAGCAGCCTGCCTTGATACAGAGCAGCTTCATGCAGATCCACATCTGCTTTAGCTTCTGCAGTGCTGCGCTAGTTAATGCTCCCGTACCGTTTGCTGTGCCTGTCTCTTGAGTAACATCAGTGGTGCATATAGGCATGTGCAGCACAGATCTGCTCAATGTGCAAATGCCCTTTTCTTGGGGCCGCTCCGCTTTCGTGTGGGGAAATTGCACATACCCGGCACATGCATCCTCACCTGTGACCAAGGCACTCCTGCAGACCAGGTGGGGTTCTGCCTTAAGGGCCCTGGGTTTCTGATTCTGGGAAGGACGTTAAATGAAGTTGTTGACCTCCAAGGCCACGTTCCACCTCCAATGTCAGAGACAGCATGCATCTGAATACCAGCTGCTTGGAACTTCAGGTGGGCAAGGAGCAGCTGCACTCAGGTCCTCCTTGCAGACTTCCCACAGGATACTAGACTACATGGGCCTTGGCCTGAACCAATAGGCTCATCTTACACTCTTACTTTTGCTGCATGTACCTGTAGCTGGGAGTCCTGATTGATGAGTGCTGTGTCTCTGTGGGCAGCTGAATGCAAGTGCATGCTTTATTTTACACTGTATATTGACTGAACAACAACAAAGTGATTATCTGAGGGACAAATATCTGTTGTTGTGGTTGTTGTTGTTGTTGTTTGTTTAGATTTATATACTGCCTTTCATCAAAAGATCTCATGGCAGTTCACAAGATAAAAATACAAGACAAAAGCACAAATAAATAGTTAAAACAGAAACAACAAAACAATACCCCCACATCCCACAAACACATTTAAAAGACTGTAGAATATTAATCAGCCAAAGGCCTGGTTGAAGAGGAGCGTTTTTGCCTGGCGCCATGGGTGTTCTCTGCCTTGAGGTTTTCCTCCTAAACTTTGTATTGGGTGCAGCAATCCAGCTAAAGGTGTTGTAGGGCAAGAGATGAGGCAGGTGCACTTGTTCGTGAAAAGCTTTTCTTTAACTAGTAGGCAGCCACTTGAGAAGTACTCAGCAGTAACAAATTAAAATGAATGTCATGAAAGGCTAAGCGCGACTTGCATTGGGATTGACTTGAGCGCTTTCCATTGGCTGCACTGTGGCTCTGTGGGATTGATTAGGTGCTTGCACAAGATTCATTACTGTAATTGGGAAAGTGCACTTTTGCCTGGATTCAGTTGCTGAGTCACTTTCATTCAAGGCAGAGGTTGGCAGTGCTGCCTTGCCGCCATGCAAGCATAATGTAAGTGAGGAGGATCACAGCTGCTGCCCACGTCTGGCCTCTAATTAGTTTGCATCCTGTTACCTGTCTTGCTGCAGGGAAGAACTTGAAAACCGAGGAGAATCGGAAGGAGAGGAGGGCGGCGACGACACAGAGCCTTGCCTAACGGGAACCAAAGTGAAAGTAAAATACGGCCGTGGCAAAACCCAGAAAATTTATGAAGCCAGTATTAAAAGTACAGAGAATGATGACGGAGAGGTTTTGTATTTGGTGCATTATTATGGCTGGAATGTAAGGTGAGGAGAGAAGAAAGTCAACCTTGTAATCTTGTTTTACAGTCATATTGTAGTGGCAAATAAACGTTCATGTGGACTACCTGAGGCCCTGCAGACAGGTGCCTTCAGTCCTGCCCCCCCCTTTTATCCTGGTGTGCTTTTATCAGGCATGAGCATCATCGGGTGTTTTGGCTGGGCTGTATTAGGAGATGCTTCATGCAGCCATTTTTAAAAGTCAACTTGGGATGCCCCAAAAAGGTTTGCATAGGGAAATGATACTGTCAAGAGTGCCCGCACATGGTAAGATTTGGTGGACAACCTCTTGTCTACTCAGCAATGTTAAATGAAGACATGGCAAACCTTTGATGGTTTCCCTATTCTTTGTGGACACAATTGAACACCGAGAGCAATATCCAGGAGCAGGTGACCTAGTGGGTCAGTGCATCTAGTTGTTAACCAGAACAGTTGTTGGTGGTTTGAGCCCACCTAGGGGCAGCTGTGGGCAGAATTCCAGCATTGCAGGGGGTTGGACTAGGTAACCCTTCGGTTATCTATACTGTAAAAAGGTAAAGGTTATCTATACTGTAAAAAGGTAAAGGGACCCCTGACCATCAGGTCCAGTCATGTCCGACTCTGGGGTTGTGGCGCTCATCTCGCTCTATAGGCCTAGGGAGCCGGCATTTGTCCGCAGACAGCTTCTGGGTCATGTGGGCAGCATGACAAAGCCGCTTCTGGTGAACCAGGGCAGCGCACAGAAATGCCGTTTACCTTCCCGCTGGAGCGGTCCCTATTTATCTACTTGCACTTTGACGTGCTTTCGAACTGCTAGGTTGGCAGCAGCAGGGACCGAACAACGGGAGCTCACCCCGTGGCAGGGATTCGAACTGCCAACCTTCTGGTCAGCAAGCCCTAGACTCTGTGGTTTAACCCACAGCGCCACCTGGGTCTGTATAATTCTATTATCAGTGCAAAGTTTCCGCCACACATCCACTGTTCTGGAGTGTTCTTCAACCATCTGGAGCAGATTTGGGGAGGTATTGGGCACAGAGAGAGGGGAAATCTGTAAAGCAAGAAATAAGTTGAGATTTTTTTTAAAAAGTCATCAGACAGTTTCATCATTTTGGAAAAAAAGAAACTTATTTTACACCTAGAAGCATTCAATATCTGAAATGACTACTGACGTACTGGAAATGTTGGGAGGTGCTGTTTATAGTTCACCTACTAACTAACCTTTTAAAATAAAAAAATATTTTTTGGGGGTGGGTATGGTGCAAGACATCCTTTGTTAGGCTTGAAATCTAGGGGGAGTGCTTTTTGGGGTGAGGTTCTTTACACAATTAGTCTTTGCTCTAAAGCCATTTTTAACAGGAGTAATAATTCTGCATGGTATGTTTTCTGTAGATACGATGAATGGGTGAAAGCTGATAGGATTATTTGGCCTGCAGAGAAGGGAGGCTCAAAGAAGAAGCAAAAGAAAAAAGCAAAAGTAAGTAGCATTATTCATAAGCCTTATTTTTCTAAACAACTTTTTTATTTTCAAAAATGGGACTTTTCCCTTTCTGATTACCCTTTCTTTCTGTAAATCCTTTAAGATATGTTGCATAGCAGTAAAATGACTGTATTCGTATGTATCTGTGTTCAGAGTAAAGAAGAGAGTGACAAAGATGAAAAGAGAGAAGAGGAGAAGCAAAAGGTGAAACGGGGGCGCCCTCCTCTGAAATCGACTCTTCTTTCAAACCTGTCGTGTGGTCTGCCCAAAACTCCTAATAGCGAAAGTAAACCAGGAGCCCAGAACTCGCGCGGCAGCCTGCCGGATTGCTCACCCTTGCCTAACGGGACTGAAGGTATTTCCAGTTCAGGACTGGAATTTTTGGTGCATGGGTTTGTTTGTTTTTTACAAAGGCTCTTGAACAAGCAGCTAATGATGTTCTTTAGGATAGCAAAGTTTTCTTCTGATTTAAAAGGCATGAGGTGTAAAGCATAATGTGCTAAGTAATGGGGACACACACACACTCTTGGAGTATAAATAAAACCTCTTCTTTGTAGTGTTCTTGCTCCCAACCACTGATACATCCTCTTCCTTTCATGTTTAGGAATGTCTCGCAGGCAAACAAGACGTAGCTCAGGAATGCTGGATTCTGATAGAGGGTCAAATGGTGAGTAGATCCCCCCCCCCCAATATGTTGTGGGAAGGTGTATTATGAAATATGGGGAGGGGGGAATGTAAGACAAGAGGATGTAGATAGGACACTACCTGCAGTTGGGGAGAGGAGCAATCCCCGTTGCTTCCGTTGGCTCTTGATTTACAGCCTTTCATGGTGTAAAACAGTGTGAATCACATAAACAGATTCTTCATGCTTCTAATGAAACCTGTTGTACTCTTTGAGACAGAGAGCAGAGAGTGAAATGCAGCTGTGTCATTAGGTATGAAAGACTTACACTTTACAGAAGTTTAATCTTCTGAGTACTCCCATCTCCCCAGTCATCATTAACAATGAGAGAGGAGCTGTGCTTTTGTTGTTGATGATGTTGTTTAGCCATTTAGTCGTGTCCGACTCTTCGTGACCCCATGGACCAGAGCACGCCAGGCACTCCTGTCTTCAAAGTGTGCTTTTATAGACACTTTCAAACTATACTTTTGTTCTAGCCTACATTCTTTGTAGATTTGTTGAAATAATATTTCTCATTAGCTTATGGGGGGTATCTAACTAAGGTGACATTCACACTATACATTTAAAGCACTGTGATGCCAATTTAAACAGCCATTCTGGGAGCCATAGTTTAAGAGTTCTGAGTGGAGACATATTCCCTTCACAGAGCTACATTTTCCAGAGTTCCCTGCGAAAGAGGGACTGCTAAACTACTCTGGAAATTGGCCTCAGTCATACTCAAGAATAGAATGATTAAAATCAATGGGCTTTAAATGACTTTAACTGCAACTGATACCAACTTTCATATGAAGTTGTGCCTTGACTACTTGTTCTGTGCTATGTGTGTATTTTTTTGTAGACTCCATTTCATCTGACAGTGATGCAGATGAAGCTTCTGAAAAGAATACAAATGAAGAGTTTTCTCCAGCCAATTCTGACCCAGAAAAAGATGAGAAACGAACAGTTGAAAAACCTGATGAAGAAGCCCCAAAGTTCTCACTTGTGCTGAAAGAGAATGACAGGAATCAGATCCACCCTTTGGAACCTTTGAAACTAGAAGTTGAAGAAAACGAACAAGCGGTTCAGATTTTTGGAAGCAAAAGTGACCAAGTAGAAGATATCAAAAGAGAGATGGAAAAATCACCTAGAGCGAAAGGACGGCGGAACAGAACAAGAGACTCCTCCCTGGAGAATGTAAAGAGCACACCACTAAACCAGGAAGAGGCAGCAAGCGAACATCTCTCTGATTCTGAAAGATTAGATACGTCGTCCTTGGACAGTAAAGGATTGAGCACCCCTTCTGAGAGCGAAACAGATCCCTGTGCAAAAGATAAGAAGCTTTCGAAAAGGAAGACGGCGGAACAGCCATCCCCCGACAAACGGGTCCGGCTGGTGGGCGAGATGGAAGTGCCAAATATCGTGTCTGAGGGGAGGACAAATGAATGTTCTGGGACAGAAGAATGTAAGGACTTTGGTGCAGATGACTCACTCAGAAACGAGAACGAGGAAATGCCATCCCTGGTGGCAGAATCTGATCAGCGTCTTCAGGGTCGGGGGGGCGAGCACTTCGATTGTTCCGAGGAAAACCGCAACCCCGCATTGAAAGACGAGGACGATTCCATGCCTCAGATCGGGCCCGAAACTCTCCTCTGCCATGAAGTGGACTTGGACGACGTTGACGAAAAGGACAAGATCGGGCCTGAAAAGTTAATAGCAGAGAAACCGGACTCCAGCCACCCCACTTCAAACCCGCCTGCCTTACCTCCCGTGGTCCAGCCGAGCTTCTCTGTGGCCTCTCCTCTCACCTTAAGTCAGGATGAATCACGGAGCATAAAGAGTGAAAGTGACATCACCATTGAAGTGGACAGCGTGGCTGAAGAGTCTCAGGAAGGTCTCTGTGAGAGCGAGTCTGCCAATGGGTTTGAAGCTTTCACCACTACTTCAAGCAATTGTAGCATCACCATCCCAGAAAGGGAGATCGGGGAGAGGGGTAAGTGCCAACTTCTAAATGGAAACTTCATTCTGTTGCTTCCATAAAGTGATTATTGTAACCCACATAGAGGTTTGCTTACAATCAAGCAGAATATAAATTTTGTTAAATAAATTAAAAATTCCCTCTCTTCGTAAACATGTTGAAAGTATGACTTGCAGAAACACTGAAGGGTTAGAAGCAAGGAGTCAAATTTTGCTTAGTCATTTATTTATTTAATATTTTAAAATTTTTATTTCCTGCTTGGCAGGGGGTTGGACTGGATGGCCCTTGTGGTCTCTTCCAACTCTATGATTCTATGAAATCCACCACAACTCAAATAAACGAATCCACCACCATTAGACATGAACATAAAAGAAAATATAACAAACGACAAAATAAAAGACTTCCTTTATCCTGTACATGGCCTCCTTATTAACTTCTTATAAACTGTTTCCTTTATGAATTATTATTACGATTTTGTTCAAATTATGACTTTTGAAACAAGTCCAGGTGTGTATTTTAGGGCACTGTTTTGTAAAGTATTCTTTACATTTCCCCCATCCTTTTTGAAATTCTTGTCTGGGGAGTCCCCTAATTGCCTCTGTTAATCTAGCCAATTCGATATAATTTAGTAATTTATCCTGCCATTCCGTTTTTGTTGCTTAGTCATTTATTTTTATCCCATCGAGGCAGCTAACAATAAAATAGGGGGTTGGGAATAGAAGTATTGAAATTGGCTGCTGCTTGTAAGCTAGCAGCACTTCGATATCCATCATCCGGAGTCCCCAATTCTGCTAGCCATGGCAAGTGTTCCCCTTTGCCTAGCCTGCATTTCAGTGATGCTCAGAGCAGCTGGAAGTTCAACACAACCGGTGGAGATGACTCTCCAATTCCGAGCTGGAGAAGGGAGCAAGGGCCTGTCCTTTTCATGCAGTTCCTTAGAGGTGCATTGCGGGGGGGGGGCAATCCCCACCCCACGGGGATCATCACCCCGGTTGCACCAGGCTTGTGTCATCTCCATAGTGCAATTGTGGCAGCGCTCAACCCTGTCCCTGTGCCCGTCCCCAGAAGCCAGAGAGGGGAGTGTCCTTGACCTTGCACCAAATTTTGGAGCCCTGGGTTCAAGGTCAGGGACAAGACCTTCTGGGTGGGGGGAGGAGTGGCTTCCTGGCTGGCCAAAATGTGTGGGTCTCAATCTGTTATGTTTGTGAAAAATAAGCAGATTATGCTAAGCTGTTCACGTAGATGAAGCCGAGGCTTCGGTGCCAGGCTTGTTTGCCTCTGAATTCGCATATGACGCAAGTACATTTCAAGAGTTATGTGGACATGCTTCTTTAGAACTGCAACCTTACTCCCTTTGTGGGAGTAATGCAGCCGCAGTCTGTGAGGCATGCAGCTGGAGATTATTAAAAATGCTGCTAAGGCATGCACACCAGTGTGCCAGAATTAATGTATCGGTGAGAGGAGCTAGCCAAATCATGACTTCTGTAGCAGCACGATTGCCAAAATGACAGTTGCTGCTCCCTCTTGTTTAGCCTGATGAGTTGCAAGTCAGAATAATTTATTGCTATTTGTTGTTGTTATTACTATTTATTTAAAGGTGTTTGGCCCTGGAGTGCCCAAAAAAGATCTATAGAAATCTACCGTTTTTTACAAAAATGCATCCTTGGAGGTTCCTAGTATAGTGGAGAGCCCTTAAACCTCCTCAGGCAGGAAGGCCACAAAGAAAGAACTAGAATGGTGACGGGCTGGGGAGAGAAGTCGAATTGGCTGCTGCAGCTGTAATTGCTGAATGTTACCTCTTGATTCTGCTCCTGTTACTGGAATTGTATGTTTTAATTGTATTTTACCAGTGATATGTTTGGCACCCTGGGCTTCTTGGAGAGGAAGGGCAGGATAGAAATTAGCAGTAGGGTTAATATTCTCATTGGCTGCTTATTGTTTCTGGTCTCTTCCTGGTTGTTTTCTCTCTCCATACCATTCTCACTTCCATTCCTTCCCAAGAATATACTGGGTGTGTTTTGTTTCTGTTTGCGGCACACTGTGTTTTGTCATCCCTGATGGTCTGGCTTGTCATTATGGGTGGTGTGGGGATGGTTGGTCCTTCCAGTCCTATGACTTTAAAGAGCTTAGTGGCAATTCTTACGCTCAGTCGTACCATTAAAGCAGGGGTAGGCAACCTAAGGCCCGGGGGCTGGATCCAGCCTCATTGCCTTTCCAATCTGGCCTGCGGACAGTCTGGGAATCAGCGTGTTTTTACATGAGTAGAATGTGTCCTTTTATTTAAAATGCATTTCTGGGTTATTTGTGGGGCATAGGAATTCGTTCATCCCCCCCCCAAATAGATAGTCAGGCCCACCACATGGTCTGAGGGACGGTGGACTGGCCCACAGCTGAAAAAGGTTGCTGACCCCTGCATTAAAGACTAAAAAATGAAAAGGTACCTTTCATTTTATTTTCAGGTCAAAAAAGGCCTGGTGACAACAGCAGCAGCACACTGGCCAAAAAGCAAAAGCGTACTCCAAAACGAGCAAGCACTGTAGCCAAAAATGAGAAGAATGGGACAGGTACGTTTCATAATCTTTATCTGGAAGGGATTTTGCTCTGTTTGCTTAGTCCAGCCTTCTTGTTTATGCTGTGGTTAGGGAGGGCTGGGCTTCCCATTTTCCCCAGAAGGAGCTGCTTTTGAACCCAGAACAGTGATAAGTAGCAACCTTTGTTTATTATATTTCTTACTGTCCCTTACCAGGGTGGGTTAGAATGATAAAATACATAGTTATAAAACAAATGAAACAGTTACAGCCAGAAAATAAGTGAAGTGTAAAAAAATAAAAAATAAATATAGTCCCACATACAGTGGTACCTCTGGTTACGTACTTAATTTGTTCCGTTCTTAACCTGAAACTGTTCTTAACCTGAAGCACCACTTTAGCTAATGGGACCTGCCGCTGCGCCGCCAGAGCACGATTTCTGTTCTTATCCTGAAGCAAAGTTCTTAACCTGAAGCGTTATTTCTGGGTTAGCGGAGTCTGTAACCTGAAGCGTATGTAACCTGAGGTACCACTGTATTAAAATCAGTTAAAATAGTTCTAATATATATGCAGGCCAGGGTTAAAATCTCCCCTCAGAAAGTGGAGAGGAAACCTTTCCCGAGCAATAGTGGAAAAGCTGTCAGAACAGAATGCATTCCCTGCATTGGTTTCCAGTGTACTAAGTAGAGAGTCTAGATGTGGCTGCTCTTCCAGAGTATGGCTAGACATGCTGGCAAAAGACTTAATAGAATTCAAAGCAGCTCATCTAATTGTAAAGGTGAACTTTAAATACCTGAAGGGTTGTCACATGCAAGATGGAGCATGCTTGTTTTCTGCTGCTCCAGAGGGCAGGACCTGAACCAATGGATTCAAATTACAAGAAAGGAGATTCTAACTAAACATTAGAAAGAACTTTCTGATGGTAAAAAAGCTTTTCTGCAGAGTGGAACGGTCTCCCTCGGGATGTGGTGGACTCTCCTTCCGTGGTGGTTTTAAAGCAGAAGTTGGATGGCCACCTGTCATGGATGCTTTAGTTGAGATTCCTGCACTGCAGGGGGTTGGACTAGATGACCCCCGGGATCCCTTCCAACTCTCTGGTTCTATGAAATACTTTTTTTCACTTGATTGCCTTACAGTAGAATGAGAGCTAGCAATACAAAGGCCTGTTGTTTTGCTAACATATGCTTCAGAATTTTAATCTTAAACGTGTCATCACTTTGTAAGACATCCTGTGGAGGGCTATTTTCCATCTAGAGAAGGAAACGTAAGAACTCCAACTTAGAAATATGATTTAAATGGTAGCATTTGTGTGCTGTTTGAGTTTTAATAATCAGATGGAAATGTTCTCTGCTCAACTGAATTGAGTAGTAACTTTATGTCCTTAAAGACAGTTTGCATTTTGCAGTCATGCATATGTTGAGTGTCTGCAAAAAAGCAGGGTGGGGAGGGGGAAACTGAGGTTGCTTAGACATGCAGAGAAGGATGTTCCACATGCTGCATTCTAAGACCATCACAAGAGCTCTGCTGGATCAAGCCAAAGGCCCACTTAGTCCAACATCATGTTCTCACAGTGGCCAACCAGATGCCTGTGAAAAGCCTGTAAAAGACTTGGGCACAACCATGTTCGTCCTAATTAATTAATTAATTAATTAATAATACTGTAATAGTTTTATTATTTATACCCTGCCTTCCAGGCTGTGTTGCTGGTGGACTTCTCTTGTGTTCGCCTCCCCACCCCCTTTCTGCAGAGCCTTTGTAAAGATTATTGAAATAATGTATTGAAGCACTTTTGAACTATTGAAATGTGGTATATAGATGCTAATGGTCACATATTGAATGCATAATCCTGTTTGTCTAAAAGAGTGCTGTGTAGGAATGGGGCAACCCAAAATACTGTGTCATGTTGCAGGACAAAGCAGTGATAGCGAAGATCTTCCTGCACTGGATAGCTCAAGCAAATGTACTCCAGTAAAACACATCGGTCTATCCAAGCCGCAGAAGCTCACTAGGTCGCCAGCTAGAGTATTGTCCCCCAATATCAAAGATGGGGATAAGGACAAGCAGAGGGACAAGAACCATCAAAACATTTCTCCAAGGGTGTATAAGTGGAGTGTCCAACTCAGTAAGTGCTTTTGTCTTTCTTTTTTTGTACAGTAGATAATTTGGGTGGGAAACAGGGTTACAACAACAGTACATGGATGTTTCTTCTGGATCTTCAAAGCCTTTTCAATTATTTTATTTCCAAAGATGAATTGGACAACATGAGCAGTGCAGAGAGGATCTCTTTCCTACAAGAAAAATTGCAGGAAATCAGAAAATACTACATGTCTCTGAAGTCTGAAGTAGCCACCATAGACAGGAGAAGAAAACGATTTAAAAAGAAAGACAGAGAAGGCAAGTTCAGTCTTTGTCAGACATACAAGCTTTTGGGTGAGTGGTGTTGTCAGAAGGCTTGTGCAGCTTCTCTTTCCAGACATTGTCATGCGCGCTCTCCATGTTTAGAGTGTTTATATAACATTTTAATTGTAGAATTGTGACCAAGGCCTTTTTTAATTTTTTTAAAAAATGACATACCGTCTGCAACAAGGAGGGATGAAACTGAAATGTGTGAAGTGGCTGAACTGGATGTGCTCTTAAGATCTGAGCACAAAGAGGCTGGCAGCACCCTTGACACCTCACGGGAGCTGCTTTTTGGGTGATGTGGGTGGCTGCTCTGGGGAAGTTGGGGCTGAAAAGCCAAAATGGGCAGGTGGCACCCCACCTCTTGTAGCACAGCATATTTGTACCCTCTTAACTTTTTCTTCCATGTGGAGTTTTGGATATTTCTTGACTTTTTTGTCCACAAGGTTGTTTCCAGCCCCTGCTCTGCGTGTGTGCCCCATTTGGCACAACATAGTTTGTCATAGTTTGGGGGTTTGCTTTAGAGCAGAGGGTCCTGCAGTCTCCCAGATGATGTTGGAAAACAACATCCACTACTGTCCGTTGGCAATACTGGTTGGGGCTGATGGGAGTTTGGGAGTCCACAGCTGGAAGGCCAAATGGGTTCCCCACATCTCCTATTAGTGATTCAGCATTAACAGGCCTAGATTCCAATTAACAGTGAGAAAAGCCGGTTTAGGAGTTGGCAGCACCTTGCAGTGTTCAAATGAGTGACTTCTGAGGGATAGCTTGTTTTCTCCTGCTCTGGAAATTAGGACTTGAACTAATGGCTTCAAATTACAAGAAAGGAGTTCCGGCTAAACATCAGGAAGAACTCTGACAGTCCAAGCTGTTCAACAGTGGAACGGTCTCCCTTGGAAGGTGGTGAACTCCCCTTCCTTGGAGGCTTTTAAGTAGGGGTTGGGTGGCCATCTGTCATGGATGTTTTAGCTGAGATTCCTGCATTGCAAGCGGGTTGGACTGGATGACCCTGGGGATCTCTTCCAACTTGATGATTCTATGATCTTAATGGTTCAGCAAAGGCGCAGTGATCAACTTCGTATATTGGTAGAAGGGTGCATTAATGCTTTTTGTATTATTCTTTTTTTAACAGTGTCTCACACAGGAGCTTCCATGTCCTCTGCCTCTTCAGACACTGGAATGAGCCCTTCGTCCTCCTCTCCTCCACAGAACGTGCTTGCTGTTGAATGCAGGTGATACTGGTCTCCTCTGCCTTGTGCAGCAAGTCGCTGTCATGGACAGAAATCCCGAAATACCATAGAAAGCACTCAGCTGGTTTGACATTGCCAAGTATATTCTGTATACTCTTCCACTGCTGGACTGTGTCTGTCTCTTCTCCACATACCCCTCCCTCCATCTTGTCATTGTGGATTATTATTAATTACTATTTTTTTAAAAAAACTTTATTGTGGATATTAATTAAGCTAATTGGCAACTGAAGGTTTGTGGGTGCACTTGGACACATCTGTCTTTGTGCTTATTTTTTGTTTTGTTTTTTTTGTTTTGGTTAAAACAGAAAAGGGCACTTAATCAAATTTGGAAACTTGGATAGCCAGTGAAGCATTTGAATGCTATTAAATTCTTTTTTAAAAAAGGAGCAAGTGCACCAAACAGTCATCAAAATAGGTTAATCAGAAAATGGAATTTTTGCTGCACTTTTTCACCAAGCTGTATCTTAATCCTGAGTGAGAGCCCCCCCTTCTTTCCTTTTTGGAGAAGCACTTGCTGTACAGACCTGCCAAAGTGTGTATTCAGCAATGTTCCCAATTTTAAAGGTGTAAATCGGACAAAATAAATTGTGAAAGGAAGCGTAGTTGACTGGAAACTACCGTTGTAATGAGTCTTCCACTTTTTATAGGATTTTTGAGCACACGATTATGCAAATATTTTAATGTTTAATGTTTACAGTGGAATCGTGAATAGGTTTTCAGTGGACTATCTTATCCCTTGACAAAAGTATTTTGTCTTTTTTTCTATGTAATTTCAGAGTTTTTATTTTGTTACAAAAAGGCAAAAAATAAAATATATAACAATGAAGTTATTTAACAAGATTTCTAAAGCTGAATTTTTTTGTGTAAAATAAGGTATCTTGCAACTTGTTAAATATATTTATTCAGACATTGGATGTTGTATTTTTATGTATTTTTTAAAAAATATTAATAAAATTGGGGAGAAAAAGTCTAAGTTAGGTTCACTCTTTCAATAAAATATACCTGTCACTTAAAATCATATACAGGTGGCTTCATGTACCATACCTGTATGTGAAGTGGTTTTGTCTGTTCAATCTTCCACAGTGTAAAACTATAATCTGGCATCTGGATTAAACTCTTATCCTGTCTTGAAAAGTTACAGGTAGGTAGCCGTGTTGGTCTGCCATAGTCAAAACAAAAGAAAAAAGAAAAAAATTCCTTCCAGTAGCACCTTAGAGACCAACTAAGTTTGTTCTTGGTATGAGCTTTCGTGTGCATGCACACTTCTTCAGATACACTGAAACAGAAGTCACCAGACCCTTATATATAGTGGGGAGGGCTATTACTCAGAAGGGTGGTGGGAATGGGTGATTGGCTGATAGGTGTGGAATTCCTGTTGACGACTGTTAACGACTGCAATTGGTCTTACAGGAAAAGGCAAGGGGTGAGATGGCTAAAGATAGCTTTGTCATGTATAATGAGATGTCTTTGTTCAGACCAGGTCTCTCCATGGTTTTAAGTTTGGTAATTAGTTGCAATTCAGCAACTTCTCTTTCCAGTCTATTTTTGAAATTCCTTTGTAGTAAGACAGCTACTTTGAGATCTTGTATAGAATGTCCTGGGAGACTGAAGTGTTCTACTGGTTTCTCTGTCTTGTGATTCCTGATATCAGATTTATGTCCATTTATCCTTTGGCGTAGGGTTTGGCCTGTTACTCATCAACAGGTTTTCCACACCTATCAGCCAATCACCCATTCCCACCACCCTTCTGAGTAATACCCCTCTCTCACTATATATAAAGGTCTGGTGACTTCTGTTTCAGTGTATCTGAAGAAGAGTGCATGCACACGAAAGCTCATACCAAGAACAAACTTAGTTGGTCTCACTGGAAGGATTTTTTTTATTTTTTATTTTGTTCTGTCTTGAAAACTTTGGCAATCCTAGTACTTCTGTTACTTTTGAGGAACAAATCTTTGGTTACCCTTACAATGCTTTTGTCACACTCTTCTTTGCTGTACTGTTGAAATCAGTTTTCTATCTGCCAAAGTTGACGAGCATAATTGAGAAGAGTTAAAATGACTGTTTCGGCTGTGGATTGTCCCACAGACTGAAAACAGTTTGTAAATAACTTTCCCAAAATCATGTATTTAAGACAGTTTGCATATACATTGTGTATAAAGTGATTTTTTAATCAATTTTTTTAAATTCACCTTTGTACATTGAAAAGGGGTTTTCTGCCTTTTCCATGTTAATATGCTGTAGAGTTATAACTCAGATTCTCTAGACTGTCAGGACATTAAAGGTTCACAAAACCTGAGGGTCTTGAGTGAGAGACTCCAGTGAAAGGGTCATTGTAGCTAAAGCCTGGTGTCTCTTGCAGTTCCATTTTATCAGTTTCTCAACTTATGATTCCAGTTCCTTCCATTTTCACAGAGAACAAAAGGAAAAAGTACTCTTGTAAAAATGCACTTTTTCTGTCTTTTTCTTAAGCAGAGTTATTTCAATGTATGATACAAATGAAGCTCAATGAAGAGCATTAATAAAGGTTATGTTTTTAAACATAGGCTTTATTTTATTTTTAACTGATTTTGTAAAACTGCCATCATGTCCAAAAAATAGATAATGGCTTCATAATGTGCTGTAAAGATTCTTCAAAGCAAACTTGGATCATATATTTTAATAATAAAAGAAGTTATCATTATGATAAAAACTTGGTCAGATGTAATCATGCTTAATATTGCTTTCAGCAACTATTAATCTGAGCCTAAAACAATTTTACTTTGTTGTAAAATTAATACCCTGTTCTTCAATGGCCAAGAAACAGACACATTCTCAAATATTTATCCTTTATCGCAGGCTTCCTCAACCTCGGTCTCCAGATGTTTTTGGCGTACAATTCCCATGATCCCTAGCTAGCAGGACCAGTGGTCAGGGATGCTGGGAATTGTAGTCTCAAAACATCTGGAGGGCCGAGGTTGAGGAAGCCTGCTTTATCGGATACCCTGAGCCAGTTAGATGCATTTTAATTGCAAAATGCTTTAAAGTGCTGGCGACCACTTTGGATTATAGCAATTCATTAGAACACTCAACAAGAGATTGACTTTAGCTATTGTGAAAATAACATGAAAATGAAGCTGGGTAAAAGAAGTTGTGTAAAACTGAACAGTTGTAGTCCAACTAAAAAGGCTGAAAAGGTTTATCCTCTCTGGGGATTGCTACTAATGTGTGTGGTTTATCCAAAGCTGGGTGAACAGCTTTAATAGGATGGTACTAAAGGTAAAGGGACCCCTGACCATTAGGTCCAGCCACAGATGGCTCTGGGGTTGCGGCGCTCATCTCACTAGATTTTTCAAGTGCTTGCTTCTGTTTTTGGTTTTCTTGATGTTTGCAGATAAGTTCATGAAGATTCCAACAACGGGTAAGTTCGTCGTTGTTTGCAACGACCGAGGGATGCTGATGAAAATGACAGGGTGCCAGCGTTCTGCACCTGTTTCGCCCTTGCAGTCTGACCAGTTACAAGACCACTACGCCCCCATTGGGGCCCGTTTATTGGGCTTGGTGGATAGCACACTCCCTTGGCAATTTCGGGCTTCTTCAGTGATATATTCTTGTTGCCTGTATTGATGATAATTTCTGAGACATTGTGTCAGGATTTGTCTTTCTCTTATATATTTGATAATGTACACCATCTAGGTTATAATTGTTTGTATTATCTTCAGCATTTTGTTGCTTGGGTTGTACCATTATCTTTGCTGGCAGCACATGTTCCATCTTTCTAGCATTATCATATTTATTGGCCGGGGGAGCCGGCGTACAGCTTCCGGGTCATGTGGCCAGCATGACTAAGCCGCTTCTGGCAAACCAGAGCAGCGCATGGAAACGCCGTTTACCTTCCCGCCAGAGCGGTACCTATTTATCTACTTGCACTTTGACGTGCTTTCGAACTGCTAGGTGGGCAGGAGCTGGGACCGAGCAACGGGAGCTCATCCCATCGACCTTCTGATTGGCAAGCCCTAGACTCTGGTTTAGACCACAGCACCACCTGCATCCCTAGGATGGTACTACTCTACCAAAATTTGCTTCTCAAAACTATTAGATGTTGAACAAAGCTCCAGTTGTGGGACTAGATAAAGCAGGGTAGCTATATAAATATATTTTTAAAATGCTGTAATTTTGTGCTTCTGAAACTGGCTTTTTAAGAAAAACAGGCCTAGCTGAATAGCCCAAAACCATAGTAAGCTACAAAATAATTTAAAACTACTTTTCAGGATCAGTGTTAAATAAAATGGGGAAGGAAGGGAAAAAACACTGGGTATAATATTAAGGACCCAAAGTATGCAGTTAAAAACTCCCAAGTTGGAGTGAGAAGGTGTTGGGCAGAAACCTTGTTTAAAAGATTTTTATCCTGCCCTCCTTCCCAGGTAGGTTAAAGCAAGCCAAGTAAAGAGTACAACTCAGTATACCAGAAGTAAAACATGGTTTAAAATTCAGAATATTCAGCACAGACAAAAACTACTTTGCACAGCACATAGCTGGGTCCCAAGCTGCATTAAAGTGAGTACCTTAAATTGGTCTCTGTGACATAGCAGATGATTCAGAATTAGTGTCAAACATACCTGGGCTGCCGGCCTGTTAGCACCCTGCTTTCACATTCACGTAGAGCACATGACAGCTGTCAAATTGAGAAGCGACCTGGGCTTCAATAACTGGCCAAGCTTTCGCTGTCCAGGAATGGCTGCAGCTGGTATAGAAGCAAGAGGCACTTGTGTCACGGAGGCCACCCGAGACTCCTTTGGCAAGGTGGGATCCAGAACTTTTCCTATACTGGGTACTATACTTTGGATACTTTAGGGGGAGAGTGCAATGCAACTTGGAACAGCCTGTGCAACAAATAACCAGATCCAGGAAGCAGCAGGTTACAGCACCCATCCTGTCAGGATCCCCACTTCAGTTTAGTCACTGATAGACAATTAGGGAGGCATAGGCCAGAGAGCAACCTGCATCCATCAAACACAATGTGGAGAGTGGCCCCAAGTGCTTAATTCCAGCTGGAATCTTCCAGGAAGCCCAGAGAGAGAACATGAAGGCAAAAGCGAGTGAAATGCTTGCTCTTTTGACTTCGCTAGGTTCATGAGGGATAAAGATGAAGCTGCTTTGAACTTCATGGAGCAAAGGTGCCCCTCTTGGCAACCCCATCTCTGCAAGGTGGTGGTTTAGTTCTGCAGCGGTGCCTAAATACTATCTTGTCACTCACAAAGCGCTTAAAATTCCATATTGGGACTAAAAGGATTGTGCACCTGGAGAATCCGTCCGTCCAAGCATCCTTGCACCAGATTGTCTCCAGAGAGCCCTGTGGTGTGGGTGCTGCCTTTCCTCTCCCTACCCCAGCCCCTGGTAGTCAGTGGTATACTGCCTCTGCCCCTGGAGGCTCCATTTACTTTGGCAAGGGTGCAGGGGCCTACCAGCCCATCAGAAGCCCCCACCTTCCAGAAGCACAAACCAAAATGAAATGTTAAAATATTTTATACGCTTGCTTCCCTTCCTGTTCTGACACTTCCCTCCTCCTCCTGTCCCCCAGCCAGAAATTCAGTCACTGCTTCCAACAGTTTGTCAAATCAGTGGTGGCTCCAGAAAAATAATAATTTGTGGGGTGCAAAGGGGGAAAAGTTGTGCCCCACATGTTGAGAGCCATTGGTGGTGTGCAGCGGTTCTAGAGTGCTGGTCTGGGACCTAGGAGAGAGTCCAGGGTTCAAATTGTATCCCACAAAGCTCACTGGTGATGGGAGCCTGTCACAGCCAAGCCTACCACCAGTGCCGGATTTACATTTAAGCTAAACAAGCTATAGCTCAGGGCCCCAATCTCTTGGGCCCCTCAAAAAAAATTAAAGGAAAAAAAACCTGGATGTGCATTTCCAAAATATAAGGTGGTAAACAAAAAATAAAACCTACATACAGCAACGGTGTTTAGTGTTGTGATGTAAATAAATCATGGGCCTTGCCTGCTATCCTGCACCCTAAAATATCATTGGTTTGCTTATTTCTATATAGTCATACCTCAGGTTACGGCCACTTCGGGTTCTGTGATTTCCGGTTGCGCACCGCGCCGAACCTGGAAATACCGGAACTATTTCCAGATTATTCAACCAATATGCTTTGCGCATGCGTAAAAGCGCCGAATCGCAACCCGCACATGCTCAGAAGTGGCACTGCGGGTTGCGAACGTGCCTCCCGCATGGATCACGTTCGCAACCCGAACGTCCACTGTATATGGTGCCTACATTATGCATGGACTGGTTGCATGTCAAAATGTGCAAATGCCTTTAGATACATACCTATTAGGTCAGTGATGGCCAAACTTGGCCCTCCAGCTGTTTTGGGACTACAATTCCCATCATCCCTGACCACTGGTCCTGTTAGCTAGGGATGATAGGAGTTGTAGTCCCAAAACAGCTGGAGGGCCAAGTTTGGCCATCACTGCATTAGGTCCATAAATTACCATATAGCGTATGTTCAACACAAAAAACAGCAACCATCTGTTGTTGACAAAGGACAGCTGGACATATAAAGGGCCCCATTACCTTCAGTAGCTTGGGGCCTCATCAAACCTAAATCCGGCCCTGCCTCACAGGGTTGTTGTGGGAAATTAAGTGAAGTGCCTTGAGCTCAGATGGGGGGTGGGGGAGGTAGGTTATGAATGCCATAATTAATAAACTGAAAGGAAAAACGAGAATGTATTTTTCACAAGGAGCATCCTGTGCAGTTTAGTGGTCAGAAGTTGCAGACCGAGACCTGCGAGGCCGGGGTTCAAAATCCCCACTCAGCCACCTTGGGCAGGTCAGTTTCTCAGCCTGACCTACCTCACAGGGTTGTTGTGAAGGTAAAATGGGGCAGGACTGGAGGGAAGGTGGGACATAAATGCCAATCAATCAATCAATCAATCACCCAAGGCTATTACCATTATTCACCTTTCCTTTATATACCAACCGCTTTCTATACTTAAGGCTTAAAGCTACTGAGGAGACTTAATTGTGTGAGAGAATAAGAGAGAGAAGCGCCAACGCCGAAGCCGCCGCCTCGCCTCCCTCCTTCCCTCACTCCCCTGTGGTCGGCAACGGGCGCCTGGGCGGCCATGGAGCGCTGGGCGTGGCGGGCGCTGCCGTGGCTCGTGGCGGGCGCCTGCGGCCTGGCCGTGCTGGGCTACTGCCTCTACTTCGACCACCGGCGGCGCAGCGCGCCCGACTTCAAGCGGAGGCTGAGGGAGAGTGAGTGGCGGGGGAGGCCTCGCCTTCGCCTCAGGGGAAAGAGGGGAGGAGGAGGAGGAGCCGCGACCGGGAACTAGGCCCATCCCCGGCAAAGAGGCTGCCGGACTACAACTCCCATCAGCCCCAGCCGGCGTGGCCAGCGGAGGAGGAGGGTGGGAGTTGTAGTCCAGAGGACTCGGGAGAGAATTCGGCTTGCGAAGGCATTGGGCCTTAGGGAGATAGCCTTCCTGTCCCGTTTAGGCAACCGTCTTAATCAGGCATAGGCAACCTCGGCCCTCCTGATGTTTTGAGACTACAATTCCCATCATCCCTGACCACTGGTCCTGTTAGCTAGGGGTCATGGGAGTTGTAGTCCCAAAACATCTGGAGGAGGGCCGAGGTTGCCTACCGGTATGCCTGTTCTTAATCAACCATTTTTTTTGAAAAAACCCTCCCTGCGAGGTAGTCCTACGGCTCCATTTCCTAGCACACCTTTTCCTCCAAGGAGTTTGAGGTGGAAGGCGTACTCCTTTCCCCATCCCTGCCTGATTAATATGGTTGGTGGAAGTTTATATATATATATATGGAATGTTTTTAAAGTATTCCCCCCCCACACACAGAGAGACACACACACACTTTTTATTGATTTGTCAGAGATCTCAGTTTTTAAAATTTTAATAATGAAGCATCAGCGGGATTGAAATATATAGGCTACATAGGAAAAGTCCACGTACAGACATTGAAAATCGTCTCTGTGCCAGCATCAGGCAAGATACAAGGGCTAACAAGAGTTCACAAATAATAATAGTAATTTACAGAACACCCCGTAAGGTAGGTTAGGCTGAGAGGCAGCGGCCAAATCCACACCACACATTTAAAGCCCTGTGATACTGCTTTAAGCAGTCATGACTTTTGTTATTATTACTATAATTTAATAATTAATTGATTGATTGATTAAATTTGTATACCTGCAGGTCTCAGAGCAGCTCACAATATAAAAACACAAAATACATAATGAAAATAAGAGCAAGAACAGCTCCATACTCCCACCTCCCCAACACATTTTAAAAGGGCTCACGCTGCCAAAAAAATAATAATTCTGGGAGCTGTAGTTTGTTAAGGGTGCTGACATTTGTTAGAACACCCACATTCCCTTCACAGACCTACAGTTCTGTATTTATGTATTTATGTATTTAGCAATATATGTATTTAGCAACCAATATATTTCCCCAGGGAACTCTGGGAACTGTAGTTCTGTGAGGGGAACAGAGGTCTGCTCATGGGGTTGCCATATTCCCAAAAGTGAAAATCCGGGCAAAATTGTTGAGCTTTGGTTTCTCTCTCCTTCTCTCTCTCTCTCTTTGTCAAAGTTATTGAACTTTGGGGGGAGGGCATATTTTTTAAAGCATTTTCCTGGACATGTCTGCATACCCTGGACCTCCGGGTATAGGGCGGTATATAAATTCTAATAATAATAATAATAATAATAATAATAATAATAATTAATAATTAATAATAGGTTGTAAAGCCTTTGCTAGTGAAATGAACCATTGAAGTGTTGGAGTTGTTTAGTCAGGGTTAATCTTGTATACCTCTTGATGAAGTCTGTTCCTTGATGAAACCGTACCCGTGAAACGGGGGACAACAAGCTAGCCACCCATCGGAGGACAGACGAGGACGCCTGAGAGACTTTGCACTATCACTTTACAGTATATAAATATTGCACATCGAACTCTGCACCTTCAGAGCTGATCATTTGGATAATAAGCCATAGATCATGCGTTCGAGTAGATATTTGCATACATGTTTTATGTGATTTCAGTCTATTTGTTGATATAAATAATTTCTAGTTTAAATATTTTCATAATATTCTCGTAGTTCATATTGTAGTGTCTTTCACGGTTTTGTGTATTTTATATTGGGCTTTCATTACCGTGTTTGTCTGTTGGCTTTTGCATATTGCTTTGTTGGTCAGCAGTATGTTACAGTGAAGGCACACATAATTGTCCTAGAAGGTTAACAACACTGCAGCTTTAACGTTTGCAGTGGTTGGCAGGCAGGCAGCAGCCACAATGGCGCTAATCGAGTTTAAACATGTCACAGCTCCGGGCTGTTAATTGTGGATACTGACTATTCCATGTTACTCTTACAGAAAGAAGAAAAGAGCGTGAAAAGGCAAAAGAGCATGATGCAGAGGTGAAAAATTATGTTTGGGTTCCCCAACATACCACCTGTGGGCACCACGGCACCCTCAGATACACCCCCCCCGGCCGTCAAAAACAAAACAAAAATTGAGTGTTTGTGGAACTTCATTGTGTGTTTTTTTGTGGGGCTGACGACCATTGTTGGTGTTTGTTTGCTTTTTTTTGAGGAATGAAGTTGTTTTTCCTCTCGGATGCTGAAGGAATGCACAAAATTGTGCTTCTATTTCACTCCTGTGGACATGGCTGTCTTAAGCATATCCGGCGCCGTGGTGCAAAGATCCCTCCGGCGGGGGGCCCCCCCATTTCCCATAATTGTCAACCTTTTTTAGGCGGGGGACCCCCAAAGTTGTTGACCATTTTTAGGAAATGTTCCCCAAGGGAGTGCATAATGTTTCCCAAGGGAGTGCATAGCATGCAACGTGCATGTCCAAATGGCCAGAAGGGGTGTGTGCAGGGGGGGGGAATACTTCTGGAGCCGTTCCTCTCCTGGCCTCACCACAACTCTTGCAAAAAAACCCTCCAAGCTCCTACCCGCCTCGCCTGTCGCTTCCCAGTTGCGGCGAGATGGATTTCCGCCCCTTGGAATAGAAATGTAATAGAACGTACTGGGTAAAGATAGCTCAGTCAGTAGAGCATGATACTTGTAATCTCAAGGTTATGGGTTCAAGTCCCATGTTGGGCAAAAGATTCCTGCATTGCAGGGGGTTGGAATAGATTACCCTTAGGTCCATGAAATACATTAAGGCTGCACACCTAGGAATAAGTCTCCCTGAATTAAGGGAGGGTTTTCCTTCTGATTAGACTTGCATAGGCTTACACTGTAGTTTTAGTTGACAATGACATGCAAGTAATGAACATGCAGATTAGTTGTGATCCTTCAGCTAAGAATGAAAGTCTTACGCAGCTAAAAATAATTCCAATTCTGACCCATTCTCCAAATCAGGGGTGGGAATTGTATTCATCTCTGAAGGCCACATCACACATACATGGCAAGTGCTTCTAGCAGCAGTGCTTCTGTAATGGTGGCTGGTCCTGTAGATATTTCAGTTTCATATGACAGAGTTTCAAGAAATGATATTAATTTTGCTGAATGTTGAAATATTGGTTGAATAATCTGGAAATAGTTCTGCAACTGCACAGGCTGTTTACATGCCAGTGCACATGGAGTCTTCCAAGACTGAAGCCCTGTTACACTCAGTGGGTTTACGTACTTAGAAAAATAGGGACTTCTGCAGAAATGATTCCCAGCACCCAACACTTAATCTTAGAAAAAGACATTTTTGTTTTGTTTTACATTACAACCTTCATTCTCATTAGCCAGTGCTCCATTTTGTTAAGCTGAATATACGTTTGTGACACCCTTAGTTACGCGAGATGAAAGATACTGCAAAGCTACAAGAGTTCTTTCTGGAAGAGATACAGTTGGGACAGGCGTGGCTGGCAAGAGGTAAGAAGAGGAACTGGCTTTTGTGGAATATGCATATATACATAGACACACAGAGACTATAAATTGCTTAAAAATTATCCATTTCTATTGCCACTTACGGTAGGTAGGCAGTAGTAAAAAAAATGTAAAGGTAAAGGACTCCTGGATGGTTAAGTCCAGTCAAAGGCGACTATGGGGTGCTACACATCTTGTTTCAGGCCAAGGGAGCCGGCGTTTGTCCGCAGACAGCTTTCCAGGTCATGTGGCCAACATGACTAAACAGCTTCTGGCACAATGGGACACCGTGACGGGTGCCAGAGTGCACAGAAACGCTGTTTACCTTCCCGCCACAGCGGTACCTATTTATCTACTTGCACTGGTGTGCTTTCAAACTGCTAGGTTGGCAGAAGCTGGGACAGAGCAACAGGAGCCCACTCTGTCACGTGGATTTGAACTGCCGACCTTCTAATCAGCAAGCCCAAAAGGCTCAGTGGTTTAGACCATTAACACAGATGAGCCTGATCATTTTAACGTACTTCAGGCCAATTCATAGCTGTCTGCTGTTGCTGTTTGCGAAAGGTATCTTGTGGAATGTATTACCCATACAAAGCTGAATTGAAAGTTTCTGTTCCTGAAAACTGAAGCAAAAGAGATTTTCTACGATGTCACTGGTTTCCCCTCAAGGCTTGACAGTACAGAATAAATATTTTAAATGTACATGAATTCACAACCGAGAGAATTGACCTTTCCCTTAAGAAGTAGCTCTGAATTACAGAAAAGACAATGCCTTTATTTGTTGCATTTATGTAATCCATCCTGGGACTGCTTGGTGAAGGGCAGACTCCAATTACATATAATAGATAGTTTGGGACAATCTTGATTTCCGATGACCTCCGCCACTTATGGGTTGCATCCAATGTTACTGATATTTGGAGTAAAGCCTTGACTGAAATTGGTGCAATTTTTTAAAATCCTGAGCAAAAAGAGGGTGATTTGTCCTTCCACTGATCCTTTCACCTGCTACAATATGTAGGAATAGGGCAGCCATACCTCCGGAATTTCCCGGACATAGCCGGGATTTAGCCTTCACAAACAGCATCCGAACGAAAATCGCTTAAATGTCTCACAGCTCAACAACTTTTGTGTCCGGATTCTCGCTTTTTGAAACATGGCAACCCTATGTGGGAAGATGTTTTTGTCCCATAGTAGATGGGGTGGATGAAGGGAGCAGAGGAGGGTAGACGGCGGCGTCTTGTGCCTCAGAGTATTTGAGAGGTTCAGACAGCTACAATTAGTAGCTGAGCTTGTGGGAGCACTATGAGGTTCACGTTAACACGGAGCGCAAATGCTTACTGTAGTTCCAGGGATCACAAAGACCTGAGTTTTAGGAATCTGAATCAATGCGCTCTACGTGGGGCTACCTTTGAAGGTGACCCGGAAACTGCAATTAATCCAGAATGCGGCAGCTAGACTGGTGACTGGGAGTGGCCGCCGGGACCACATAACACCGGTCCTGAGAGATCTGCATTGGCTCCCAGTACGTTTCCGAGCACAATTCAAAGTGTTGGTGCTGACCTTTAAAGCCCTAAACGGCCTCGGTCCTGTATACCTGAAGGAGCGTCTCCACCCCCATCATTCAGCCCCGACACTGAGGTCCAGTGCCAAGGGCCTTCTGGCGGTTCCCTCACCGCGAGAAGCAAAGCTACAGGGAACCAGACAGAGGGCCTTCTCGGTAGTGGCGCCCACCCTGTGGAAAGCCCTCCCATCAGGGGTCAGAGAAATAAACAACTACCTGTCATTTAGAAAATACCTGAAGGCAGCCCTGTTTAGGGAAGTTTTTAATTTGTGACTTTGTACTGTATTTTGGTATTTGTTGGAGGCCGCCCAGAGTGGCTGGGGAGACCCGGCCAGATGGGCGGGGTATAAATAATAAATTATTATTATTATTATTATTATTATTATTATTATTTATAGGAGAGCACAAGAAGAGCATCGAACACCTTGCCAATGCCATTGCCGTGTGCACACATCCAAACCAGCTAATGCACGTCTTGAAGCAGACTCTACCCCCCCATATATTTGAGATGCTTCTGCACAACATTCCATACGCAGTGCAGGTAGGTAGATTTTGTTAACTTTTGAAACACAGGTGAATGTTGTACAGGAGGCACTGTCTAACCGGAACTGTGTTCAGACATAAGAGAATTTTCCATTCGTGGTTTGTACAGAACCTTGAGATTTCTGCATGTTGCCACGCTGGGACTTGTTTAATTATTACCATAGGCAGGCAGCTCATTAAAGGCTCAGCTTTTTTATTTTTTTATTTTAAAAAAGAATTTGGCAGGAAGGGACTCATACCCAGTAGCAAGGCCTTGGCTCAGCTTCTGGAGAAATGCAATGGGACTTACCATTCTCTGCACTGTGGCAAGTGTTCAAAAATGCTGTTTTAGTGCATTGTGTGCTAAAACTAGTACAGATACCTCGGTTTAAGAACAGCCGTGTTTACGAACTATTCAGTTTACAAATTCTGCAAAACCGTTAGTGTCCCAGTTTACGAACTTTACCTCGGTCTAAGAACGGAATCCGAATGGTGGAAGGACACCAGTGGCGGGAGGCCTCATTAGGGAAAGCGTGCCTCGGTTTAAGAATGGTTTTGGTTTAAGAACGGACTTCCGGAACGGATTAAGTTCGTAAACCGAGGTACCACTGTATTGTGCTATTCAGAACTGAACTTTGCCCATACTTTGCACTGCAATTTACTTATTTTTTAATATTAAAATCCTACTCTTTTGAGGTTCTAAGCAGGTGCACACTTGCTTAGCTTCAGCAGTGTTGCAGCTTCCGATGTTCCCAAGTCATTCACTGGGCCCACACTACCACAACTTTAAATAAATTAGGATGTTGTCCATGTTGAACTTCTTGCTTAAATCAAAGTAGATTGCTTCCATTAGTCTACTGTGAATGGTCCAACATCACCCATAAGCTAAAAGACAAAATGTACCAGCACCTTGGGGCTGCAAAGGTGAGAAGAAAGATAATAATCGAAGGAAATAAATCTGTCCTTGGGAGGGAAACGATAACATTTTAAAAGTTTCGGAACTCAAAAGTTTAAGCACATAAGTACCCATGCCATTGACATGTTTTTCCCCCTCTGCTAGCGGCTTGAGACAGCCATGAGTAACCAGGATCCTACCGTTGAATGAGAATGTGGCATCGCACAAGGGGCTACTCTTAAGGCAGGACCTTATGACAGCCTATGAGACTTCATTTCAAAAGACTCTCGGCGAAAACAGTAATTTCAATTTATTTTACTTTGATTAAATAAAAAATAAACCTTGCTTTAGACACTTTGGGATATAATTTTTGGACGACACGCTTGTGTTTTAAAAATTAAGTCATTGTATAAGAAACAACAAAAACTAAAATGCGGTTGTTCCCTCCCCATCTTTAACCTAGTGACGGTCAGAAGCAAATCTGTAAGCCTCCAGAAAAAAAGGTGGTATCAACATTATTTCAATGCACAATAGAAGACAATCTCGGAACAGACTCCATCAGCTCTGCAGCCACTGCCAACCCCAACTGCAGCTCCTGGTGGTTTCCACAGTTCAGTTGTTTCCTGAGGGCTTCTGTTCCCAGCTGTTGGATGTTGCCACAGCAGCGGTGGAGACCAATGCACCTTTGTGTGCAATGCAATCAACGTTGGCACTCCTTCACAAAGGCAGCCCCTGCCTTTTAGCGAGGCTGGCCAAGAAGTCCTGCTTTGGCAGCCAGCGCTTCATTCTGCTGAATGTGGTACTCCTGAAACCTCATAGATATCCTCTGGGTCATTTTTAAATACTTCTGTAAGCAGTGCTCTGAGCAAGTCATCTATATCAAGAAGGGACAGATGGGAAGAACCCTGTAGTCACTCACATTAAAAAAGGATATCAGTAATTTGAACATGGAAAATATTTTAAAATCATTTGCGTCTTCACTATAAATGTTTTCACATTTGAACATTACCCTATATGAAGTTATCTTCCCATGGCAATTTTAAAACATACTACTAACATAATGAAAATGTATAATAAATACACTGCTTCTCTGGGGAAATGGGGAAACTGAACACAAATATGTACCACTTTGCCAAAGCTTCCCTCTTTAGTTTACCACTGAGCTGGAATTTTAACACAACGTTACCTCAGTTTCGAAACAGACAACCCACATTAGAGAAATATATAATGTTTATCTGTCTCTGTCGTTCACTGCTTTCTTTGCCTTGCCTTCCAGTGTTTGATGACAATGTGCCATTAACAATTTTGTAGGGTTTCGATCTTTTGAATCTTTTTTTGTCATTCACTGTAGCACTTAACAAATAAGGGAGCTGTGTAAGTGAATATCATGGACCCTTGGACTGATCCAGCAGGGCCCTTTTATTGTTATTCGATCCAATTAATATCTGACCTGAGAGCCACATGAACAGAAGAGCTACATCTCTTTCGAAATGTTTGGTTTAGCTAGCTTTCTTGATTAACGTGCAAATTTACACTGAAGTTCTACCAGGTACAAGCCCAAAGGGCATAGAATAGCTGCATACCTCTTCTGGCTTGACTTCTCGGCTGGTGAAATCTTTCACACAATCCAGGAAGCAGGTTTCTGTCAATTTGTTGTATGTCCCAAGAAATTCCTTGAACTGTTAATAAATCAAGAGAGATCTTCAGAACTAGGCATATCTTTTATTTCAGGGGTGGGGAATCTTTCTCTGTGATCCAATTGTGGCCTGGGATGCCTTTTTTTCACACCATGTACATCTGACCATTAGTTGACATCACTGGTGATATCAGCTGATGAGAATGAGAACCAGGTTTAATTCTGCATTGGCTGCTTGGTAGTATTTCTGGCAAGGAACACGTTTGCACAGCCAAGGCACAAGGATTTAATCCTTACTCATCAGATGAATGGTGATTCAAGCCCTGTGCAAAAGCACCTTTTGTAGCAGCTCATGCATGGGAGATACTTCAAAAAGGCTTTTGCAAAGGCATTAAGACAGCTCATAAGCTACTATTTGCTAAAAGGCCATCTTAAAACTTTTTTCAAGTCTCCACCCTTTTCCATTATGTTCCTGACACTGGACACAAAGAAGGGAGAGATCTGGAAAAAGCCTTCACAAGTCTCCTCATCTTCTCCTTCAAGTCCCCAATGCTGGAAACTTAAAAGTGGGAAGAGGGGGAGGCTCGCAAAGCCTTTTCCCCATCTGCCCCCTCCCGCTTCGAGTCCCTGATATTGGGGAACTTAATGGAGGAAGGGGCAAGACTTGGAAAAGCCTTTCTTTCTTTCCCTTCCTCCACAGGGTGGAGCTATCTCTCTTGTCTCCAACAGGAGTTAAGGGGAGAGAGAAAGCATCTGGTCTTGTCCCCACTTTATAAGGGAGAAAAAGAAGCCAGCAGGGTTCCCAAGCACATTCTGCTACTTGGCAAAGCACCAGAACTTTATTCCCACTTTCCCCACAGCAGCAGTAGGCACGGGCGTCACGAGGGGGGGGGCAGTATGCCCCGGGTTCCAGGGGAGGGGGGGTGACACTTGGGGCAGCCCCACCCCGCTGGCGACCCACAATCCTGTCCAGGGTCCGCCCGCCGGTGCCGCTATGGGGCTGCCCCGTGCGATCGCGATGGGGAAGCCCCAGGAGCCGGCGCTCGCTCGGCGGATTGCCGCTGGAGCAGCAGCGCCGGCAGGATGGACTGCGTAGTCCATCTCAGCCGGCGCTGCTGCTCCCCGGCAAGCGAGCGCCAGCTCCTGGGGCTCCCCCCCCCGTGCTGCTCGGAGGGGGAAGCCCCAGGAGCCGGCGCTCGCTTGGCGGGTTGCCGCTGGAGTAGCAGCGCCGGCGGGATGGACTGAACATGCGCGGATTTCCACGCATGCGCAGTCTGTCCTGATGCATGCGTTGTGACGTCACGATGCATGCGCCAGGTTGCCCCGCCCCCAGGAGGTGCCTCGGCGTGGCAACACCCAAGAGGCTTCCTACGCCTCTGGCAGTAGGTGCAAGGGATTCAGACAGGTGTACAAGGGCTGTCAATCATTTGCTGGCATAATGATATCATGTGACTGACAGTTGGATAGTCATAACCACCTGTCAAATTTGGTCTGACAGGCCGATCCTGATAAAAATCTAGCCTGTGGAGCCCAAAAGGTTCCCTACTTTACTTGAAGAATTAGCACACAAGGGATAGGCAGGGGCAACATGCATCTGAGGGAAACGAATTTAACGTAACATATAATGAGCATCAGCTCTGTACTGATAAATACATTATTACATACGGCTATTAAAACCACACAAATTGCCAAAGTGTTAGGTACACCGACATTTTAAAAGCATCCTTTAGAGCTACAGCATTTACCTGCTTTATCTGATCAGATTCTGATATTTGTCCAGCCATATTTTAGCGCTCAGATAACTGCCACCTAAAGTGAATACAAGATCAATCAACAATCATTCTGAAATGTTTTGCTTGAAATGTAATACATAACAGCCTAAATCTTGTTCGTGGAGGGGGGGAGATATACGTTCTTGGAAGCCTTTGCTGGATACTAATACCACTTGAATTATTTTAACTACCCACCTAGCAACTGCTGATTTCCCCCCACAAATCTTCTTGTATTCTTGTGCACAACATTATTATATATGGAAGGCAGTATACAAATATTGAATATAAATACCCCCAGTGAACTAAGAAATACGATGGGACAACTCTGCTGTAATATATGGCTATGCACAGAAAGAAAAGTATGTGCAATTGTGGGGCAGCAATTGTCAGTCAGGTATCAGGGTGTGGCCTCAAGGCATGTGAGGCCACCACCTTCCTGAAGCAAAGCAGGTTGGGGCTTGGATGAGTAACTACTTGGGAGCCACATGCATACTGCCTTGGGTTCCATGATGAAAAAAGGTGAGATATCAAATAAATATTGATACATTTTAAAAGTGCCAAATAAATTTGAATGCTTATCATCTTTATCAAGTTTATCTTCCAGCAGCCCTGTACAGGTTCTTTCACAAGTTGCGGGGCGGGGGCGGGCGGTGTAAAACATGTAAAAAATGTAATACACATGTGCAACACCACACACTCCCCAACCACAGCTATGATATGGCAGCAGGTACACATTTTCCACCCATAATTGTCTGAATCAGTGGTATCATCTTTTACTTTATTTTTAAGGCAGAGGGTTTGAAATACAGAGATATGCAGCGTACCCAAGGTGGGATTTGAGTTCAGGCTTCCCAGATGCAAGCCCCAGACCCCACGGCTGCTTAGGTCCGTCCCCAAAGTGAAGGGCATGTAGCGTCAGTTTTTGAGCCAGCCAAGGTCATGCTTCCAACCCTTTCCTCCTCCTCAGAGGAGCAGCGCTGGAAGTCAGCAGGGAACTCATAAGCAGGGAACCCATAAGCGCCCCCTCCTGGCTTCTTTCTACCTCTTGCTTTCACCCCAGGGTTGCCACCTACCCCCGGGTCCACCTACGCCATTAAAAAGAACCCTGCCCCGGGTTGCTTTGTGAAAATCCATGCAACCAGAGCCTTCCCGCGGGATTTCCTCTCCCTTCTTAAGAGAAGCTGCACCTGGCAGATTTATCATGGGGAAGCTGCTATTAAAGGCACAGGTAACTGTTGTAACCCTGTTCAGCACCTAGGGCCCTAGGGTCTCCCGCGCCCTTCCTTTCCCCACAAACTCATCCCCACCCTCGCAGCCTGCGCTTACCGCAAGCACCAACTCCCTTCCCCGGGCTCCCCAATGCTCCTTCGCCCCATCTTACATTACCCTCGTGCTGGAGACGAATCAGCGACGGCGGGCTCTAGGATAGCTTTACCTTCCATCTGCCGCGCGGGGTGCGTCGCCCTAAAGGGTCCCCCCGCGCCCTCCCCTTTAGACAGGCCCCCCCCCCCAGCCCTCCACACACACCCAAGTCGTTTCTGGTCCTACCCCAGCTACGCGAGCCTGACAAACTCGAGAGAGCGGGCGGGGCCTGAGGGCTTCAAGCAGGTAGGCGCGATAAGGAGAGAGTCAGGCGGGCGGGGGGCCTCTTGTGCAGCGGGGTTTGTTTCTACCCGGACACTGTTTCCAGTGAAACAGACCAAGCGCGGCCGGGCGGGGAAAGAGGCGCGAGAGGGAGGCGCCCGCGTGCGGGTGACGGGAGTGGGTTGTGCGCATGCGCGCTTTTCCTTTTCCTTTTAAATAAATGGCGCACGCGCGCTTTAGCGTCCGGCTTTTTGACTTGTTTTGAAGGCAACAGGAAGGGGCTGGGCTCAATGTGTCCGTTTGGAAGCGGCGGGAGCCCCGGTTGGCGGTGCTGCTGTTACCATGGCAACAGCCGGTGCTTCCCGGTGGGTGGCTGTGAGGAGGGAGGAAGGGAAAGGGAGGGGGAGGGTCTTCAGTGGGGGGTGGGGTGTCTTGAGGGGTGAGGATGGAAGGTGAGCTCCAGAGAGGTAGAGCTTTGAGGGGGACCCCCTTCACCACCTCTTTCTGTTTAGGGAAGCTTTTAATGTTGGTTTGATTGATTATTGTATTTTAATATTTTGTTGGAAGCCGCCCAGAGTTGCTGTGGAAGCCCAGCCAGATGGGCGGGGTAAAAATATATTATTATTATTATTATTATTATTGTTGTTGTTGTTGTTGTTGTTTCTCTGCACCCGCTTTTAAATACAGTACATGTAATATAAATGGGGCATGGAGGGAGCTTATTGTTTTGTGTTCTTTGTGCCTTTATACTGCAAGCTGACTGCCCTGTAATCCTCGGATGAAGGGCCAGTGCGCAAATCTATAACCAGTGCTATTTTTTCTAGGAAAAGAGGAACTCACCATGAACACCTCCTTCTTTTTCTCTTAGAAAGGCAATGGCACGCATCTGTCAGGCTCTGGAACTGAGTTCCAGCTAGTTCTGGCTAGGGGAAGAAAGCCCTGAATCATCATCATTTTATTATTTGTACCCAGCTACCCTGGGCAGCTTCGGACAAATATCAAAGCATAATAAAGTATCAAACATTAAAAACTTCCCTAAACAGAGCTACTTTCAGGTGTCTTCTAAAAATCAGATAGTTATTTATTTCCTTGACATCTGATGGGAGGGCGTTCCACAGGGCGGGTGCCACTACCGAGAAGGCCCTGATCCTTGGTAGCTTCACTTCTCGTAGTGAAGGAATTGCCAGAAGGCCCTCGGAGCTGGACCTCAGTGTCTGGGCTGGACAATGGGGGTGCAGATGCTCCTTCAAGTGTACATTTGACAGAGTCGAACAAACAAAATAATTGAACTTTCAGATGGCATACCTCTGGATACAGCCAGCACTGGATTTACGGCAGTGTGGGCAGGCAGAAACAGAATTTTGCATTTGACAGACCTAGGTCCGGTGACGCCTAGAACAGTTCTTTAATTCTAAAGTGTTTGCGTGCCTAGGACCCTTTGTGTTCATCTTGGGCAGATGACATTTTCCTTGTGGTTCAAGGGGTCGAGTGCCTTTATAGATGAGTACCACGTCTTCCTTCCCCAAGGAACTTGGAGGTAATTATTGCCTTCTGTGAAGGCATGTGAAATTATCGTAACCCATGTAGAAGTAGAGGAACATAAGGCTCTTGCACCTCTATCCACATCCCATTTCAGGATCTCTGTTAAGTCTGCAACCTTTGCCATATAGGGATATAGCAGAGGGGGAATTGTGTCTCTGTGAACAAGGCGGTTGGCTCTAGAGCCTTGCGATCCCTCCATACAAGCTGCTTTGATCACAGTTCAGTTTCTTCTCTGTAGGATGTCATTTCGGATACACTTAACAGTTGCCTACTGTGGATGTTTTTCTTCTCAGATCATCTGTAAACAAAACATCCCTTGGCACGCGAGGATGACATGCTGTACCCCTTTGTTTAAATGGGTGAAGGGGGTTATCTTTTGAGCATCTTGTACATTTTGTCATAAAATGTCACAGTGTTCCATTGCGCCAGAAGCGGTTTAGTCATGCTGGACAAACGCTGGCTCCCTCGGCCTGAAGCGAGATGAGCGCTGCAGCCCATAGTTGCTTTTGACTGGACTTAACCTTCCAGGGGTCCTTTACCATTACCTTTAATTTTGTCATAATCACAGCAATAAGTGATGGATATCCTAATCCTTGCGCCTGTGTTCCCTTTTTCTCCATTTGCTATGTCTGAAATTGTGGGTCATCTTGTGTTTTGTTTCATAGAAACTTGACGCCTGTGCCGTGAGCTGTTAATAGAAGTGGAAGAGACGTCTGGTGTGAGCAAGAGTTATTCTGATAGCTTCACTGCTGGTGACATTCTCATCCGCTCCACCAGCTTCCCCATGAAAAAGAAGCCCATTGACCCTCGGACAGCTGTGTCCGCTGACAGCAAGCCTGCTGCTTGCACCAAGAAAAGGATACGCATTTCTGTGAAGAAGCTTCGGGAAGTGCCTCCACCCCGTCATCCAGAATGTGCTGTGTTGACGGTTGATGGTGCAGCTGATATTCCACCAGCATTGTTGGCCAACAAACCTGCATCTCATAAGCCAACAGTAGCAACCTCTGGAGGTGGAACGGAGGGTATGTCTATAGCCCTGTGTAGTTTTTATTTTATTTTTTAAAGTTAGTAAAAAAAATCTTCATTTGTTATCGGTCGCGATTTGTCTGAGGCTGTTGTCTCTCTATAGGCCATAACTAGTACAGACTCTGTCAAATATGTTCATTTAGATGGTGAGGAAAATGTCCACTAAATTTTGAATGTCGGTCTTCAACTCCCCATCACATTTATTTATTCAGAGCATTTGTACGCCTCTCAAACTTCCAGAGTGGCTTACGAGAAATCAAAACAAGGCTCTCCCTAACTTCCTTACATACATACATACATACATACAAACAAACAAACAAACAAACCTATCTCTATCTGATCACATCTGATTTTGTCTCATCTTACTTTCCCTTTGCATTGTCTGTGCATTCAGTCCTTTTGGTGACAGATTCACAGCCACTGACCACCTTTACTGTGATTTATCTGAGGTAGGAGAGACAGGAGAAGGGGACGACAGAGGGCGAGATGGTTGGACAGTGTTCTCGAAGCTACTAACATGAGTTTGGCCAAACTGCGGGAGGCAGTGAAGGATCGGCATGCCTGGTGTGCTCTGGTCCACATGGGGTCACGAAGAGTCGGACACGACTGAATGACTGAACAAAAAACAAGAGAGACTTCCCAGTATGAGGCAGCTATGTCCTTAGAAGGCTTGAACATAAGAACAGCACTCTCCTGTGGTTTCCAGCAACTGATATTCAGAAGCAATACTGTGAGGCAGAGCCATCATGGGTTTCTAGCTCCATGGACAAACATTGTTAAGTTAAACTGCTGTTGCATTACCAATCATGCTGTGGCTTTTCAGTTGCTCCAAGTGGGTGTAGCTTGGTGGAGTGATTCTGGAGGATTTCGGTGAAGACAGGACAGTGTTTGCTGTTTAGCTTAATGGATTATAACCTACATTACAATGGTATGTGTTGATGGCATGTACAGGCTCTGTAGTTCTCAGTACTCTGCTTATAGGAAGATTGCTTACTCAGAGAGACAATGCCCCTGTGATTCTGGACAAATAGAAACAATAGAGCGTGTTTTTCTCCAGTGCCTATATTATAGAGACATCTGTATTAGCCTCATCTCCATAAGTACCCAGGGTGCACAGGACAATTCTATACCTCCCTGCTGCTTTCAGATACCAACCTTGCTACAACATACAATGTTGCCAGGTTCTGCACAGCAGTGTTCAAAATTCGTCGGCTGATGACCTGTGCCACAAACTAGATTTAATGAAGACCCATAACAGAGTGCTTTGTAAAATGATAGTCATAGCCTTTTATATACTACCCCTTTATGCTTTTCCACATCCGTTTAATGTTCCTAACCCTTCTTTTAGATACTTATAGTTTTTTTATATACCTTCTGTTTTAATAATTTTAGCTTTCCAAAATGTTTTACAGATTTTAAATGATTGTACCCCACCCTACTTATGCTGCTGTATGACCGTAATAAAAGTTTGATTGATTGATCAGTATTCTGCAAGTATGAAGCGCTATAAGCAAGATAGTTGTTAATCGAGATATAACCCAGTGAATTGACATTTCTTCTAGGCGTTGTAAGCAGGTATACCGGTAGACATTCGGAACTACTGTCAACTGAAAAAGATAGCGAGCCCTCACAGTTACCTCCAGAGGTAAGCACAGTGGTATTCTGTTCTTCAGTCTACAGAGGATATTTCATATGCTTGTTCCCATACACCTCGCTTACCAAATATTAGAAAACTGTCCATTTGTATTTCTCTTTTGCATATTGCCTTTGCTTCTGTATTGCAACCCCCGCCCAAGATGAGTTTCATCGGCTTCACAGTATTGTAATTCTGGAGTTACTGCTGTCAAACTGAAATATGTTGAAAATGTTTCTGGGTGTTTTTAAGGACTTGTAATTCACGACTGCTGAGACAACATAGTTCTACCTTTCTTTTTACTTCGTCGTTTCCCTCTCCTTTTGCAACCTTAGTGTTTCATTTTCTTAAACTTCTCTACAAACCCTGTTTAGAAGCTTTTGAAAACAGCAACAACTGAGCTGTTAAGATGTTCGCAGCCTGGCAATTGTACTGGAGGCTTTGCAGGTCAAATGTTGTCGATTGCTGCTTTAAATGTACCTATCCAGCATATCTGCTGTATATTCTATATATTTGGCACATAAGGGGCAGTTAAATAGTAATAAAACCAGAGTCCTTTAGGACCTTAAAAATGAACAAATTTATTGTGATTTAAGCATACGGCATAATAAATTTCTGAGTTGTTGAGATATCACAAGACCTTATCTGCTGCAATAAATTTACAATGCTGCCCTCTGGAATTAAACAACAGTGTGATTTTATTTGAGAAATATAAAATACATGAAAGCTTATTTTATATTTCCCTCTTACCTTCTTGCCCCTCCCCTCAAGCAGGCTTATGCACACGACGCTGGAGTACACATTCCTTCACAAGGAAAAGAGGATGGCAGCAAACAAAAAGGTAATGCAACTCACTCCTTTGCAAATGCGCTCTGAAACTAGCAGTGGGGTTTATTACTAGGTAACTGTGCATAGGAGTGCAGCTTTTGTTCCTGCTTTTTTTGTCCTTTGGGGACAATTTCCCCCATATTCCTGGGTATTTTTTAAATACTGAAGATGAAAACGAGCATTTATCGAAGTAGTCAAGTACAGTCGTACCTCGGGTTACGTACGCTTTGGGTTGCGTACTTTTCGGGTTACGAACTCCGCTAACCTGGAAGCGCAACCCGAAGCGTGTGCGATTCGCGCATGCACAGATGTGTTTTCGCGGCATGTGCAGAAGCAGTTTTTTCGGTTTGCACACGCGCAAACCGAATTTTTCGGGTTACGTACTTTTTGGGTTACGTACATCGACCCGGAACCAATTAACCCAAGGTACCACTGTACATAAAAGCCACACAATGGTGGTAGTGTTCGGGAAGTGAATGAGGGAAAGGAAGAAGTCAACACCTCTGGGTTCTTTGGAGGCAACGTCTGGGTTATTTCCATCTTCCCCTACTATAGAAGCTTGCAGAGAGGGAGGGCAGATGGGGATGGGGCGGGGGAACAGCATAATGGACACCACAGTTGCTCAGGCACAATGTAAATTAAGTTTCATAATGGATCAATGCAGCAAAAATTCAGTGGCTTCATGTGATATTTTTGTCCATAACTTTTAGGTGTGACTTGAGCTGTAAACAGTTAAAATCTTAAGTGTTCTGATTGTGCTGCAATGTCGTGTGCCCAACAGTAGTTGTCCGGAATCTCCTTGAAAGCAGGGTTTTGGTTACAAAGTTAGAGAAATTCCAGATTCAAAATAAAGCCTGGTCTCCATAAGTTCTGGTATTATGATGATGATAATACCATAACATCCCCCCAAAGTTGTCCAGGGCAGCATACAGCAAAATGTTATTTTCTGTGTGAGGTTGGAATGAGGTGACAAGTGAACCCAAGATCTGATCTCCCTCTGTGTAGAGATTCTGATTATAAGTTGTATCTGAACAGGCCCTTGTTTCCTTTTCGTAAGGTGGTGCTTTGTGAGCATTTTAGAGTCTAATGAGTATAGTTTCTTCTGTTTTTTTTATTCTTGTTTTTTCCACATTAGCTGACATGCTTATTTCCCAGTATGATACTGGGCAGAAGGAGGCTGTAAGAGCTGTATTCAAGCAGAGGTAAGGAAGCAAATGTTGAACGCTTCTGTTTACTTGATTCCATCTACAAATTCCTTCCCTCTTTAATGGCTCAAAAGTGTTACTGGTGTCTACTAATATGTTGGGGACACAGTGGGTGGAATCGCTGGAGAAAACTTGCAGCATTGAAAGCTGCTTATGTAGGTCTAGTTACAGGTAGGTAGGTGTGTTGGTCTGCCATAGTCAGAACAAAATAAGAAATAAAAAAAAAATCCTTCCAGTAGCACCTTAATAATAATAATAATAATAATTAATAATTTATTATTTGTACCCCAGCCACTCTGGGCGGCTTCCATCAAACATTAAAATACATTTAAAATATCACAGTTTAAAAACTTCCCTAAACAGGGCTGCCTTCAGGTATTTTCTGAATGTCAGGTAGTTGTTTATTCCCTTGACTTCTGATGGGAGGGCGTTCCACAGGGCGGGTGCCACTACCGAGAAGGCCCTCCGCCTGGTTCCCTGTAGTTTTGCTTCTCGCAGTGAGGGAACCTTAGAGACCAACTAAGTTTGTTCTTGGTATGAGCTTTCATGTGCATGCACACTTCTTCAGATACATTTCTGAAGAAGTGTGCATGCACACGAAAGCTCATACCAATAACAAACTTACATATCTGAAGAAGTATGCATGCACACGAAAACTCATACCAAGAACAAACTTAGTTGGTCTCTAAGGTGCTACTGGAAGGAATTTTTTTATTTCTTATGTGGGGCTCTTCTTATGTGCTGTCCCACTGAGCTTTGTATGCAGGTTGTGGGAATTAATTGTTCCTGCCTAGAACCCTGGAGAGCTCATGCCAGTTGCAGCAGCCCATTTGGAAATATTTTTTAAAAAATGAAGTGGCCTCTCCAGCGTTCAAGCCTGGGCAGTGTGTCTGGAAGTCCTGAGCTGCCCAGATGACAAGACCCCCTCTCTCAGCCTCGCTGATGTGGTCCAAAGGAAAGGAAAGCAAGATGTTTGCCGCCAGTTTGGTTGCAGGAGTTGCCAGAAGGAGATGTACAAGGTGTCATCCAACTGCCTTATGGACTCCATTCTGTATTTGTGCAGGGTTTACTCCTGAGCCTTTTTTCTTCTTCCAAAGATGCCCTGCAAGGCAGCGGGTTACTACATGGGCACTACAAAATACCCATTTTACTGAAGTCAAATTTGTGATATTAGGAACCACCCCCCAAACAGAAGCCCAAACACACACAAAATAAAATAAAACACAGCCAAAAAGAGCAGGCAACTCCCAAACTTTAAAAATTTAAAAAGGCAGGGGTGTACTTTGAGGCTCCAAGAAGTAGGGAATAATTGGTCAGATTGTAGAAAGCACCCCAAAGGTCATCTAGTCCAACCCCTGCAATGCAGGAATCTCAACTAAGATGAACAAGTAGTATGTCCTGGTGTAAAACATCTTACTGGATGCCTCTTCATGTACCAGTGACATTTGTTCCCTGAAAATACTTTTAGAGAGGAAAAAATGGCTCTTACAAAAAAAAAAATCTTTCCCATGCCTGTCTTATATATTTAGAATTCAGAATGTTCCTGTATTTAAAGAGGTGAAGGTCCAACTGCTGGATGATGTATGCTCTGACAAAAAGGACAGTACCAAGTCAACACAAAGCGAGATAGAGTCAGCCACAACTATCGCAGCTGCCACAGCAGCAGCTATTGCTTCTACAGCCCCTCTTTTCAAAGTAAGTAACTGGCTTCGTTATTTATTTGTTTAAAAAATATTTCCTGCCTTTCCCCTCCACGAAACAACCTGCAAATATAAAAACAAATGTAAACAAACCTTCGTAAGCTTCCTGTGAAAACTAAACCCTACAAGATTTCTTCTTTGCGGTGTGTGTGTGTGTGTGTGTTGAAAGGTGCATGCATATGTGTATGCTGGAAATGGAATTTAGATCTTGTTTTCCGAAAACCTGAATTCCCTTTTTAACAAACAGATCACTTGGAAATTGGTGGATAGCCCTCCAATTCCATAGACCAGACTCAGCCATGTTAAAGGATAGTTTTTTGTTTATTTTTATTGAGTTTATTTACAACACACACACACTTTTGCAAAACTGCACAATGAAAAGAAAGACAAACAACAACAAATAAAACAAAAGCAAATGAAAAACAAAGGAAAACAAATAATGCATAGAAACGTATGAAAACTTATACAGAACAGATAGTGAATCACACCCACACCCACCCACACACCATACTTAAGTTCTTTTTTTCCCTTGCATTTGACTTTCTTCATCCTCTACACAGTTCTCTTTTCATTTTTGGCAAACTGTCTCCTCCTTAATTCATTATTACCCCTTTTTCTTACAATTTTTAACTTAAGTACCATAAATTATCTTGCAGAAGTTAATCGAAACAAGTCCAAGTATTAATTTGAGGGCACTGCTTTTTAAGGTATTCTCTATATTTTCCCCATTCTTTTTGAAATTTTTGCTTGGGCTGACCGCTAATTCTGGCCAATTCAATATACTCAAATAATTTGTCTTGCCATTCTTTTTTGTCAGTATTATTTCTTTTTCCCAATTTTTGGCAGTTAGTGTTCTCGCAGCCCCTGTAGCATAAAGGAATATTTTCTTATTTTCTCTGGCTAAATCTGTGTCTAATATCCCCAATAGAAAAACTTCTAAAGGACAGTTTTCTCCCAACCCAAGGACAACCATCTAGGTTTGAGGGAGAGAGGTTTTGGCCTTCACAAATTTTGGCTTGCGTCTTTCCCTCCAGGTCCAGAGCGACTTGGAAGCAAAAGTGAGCTCTGTGTCCGAAATGCTTACCAAGTTGCAGGAGACAGACAAACAGCTGCAGCGCGTTGCAGACCAGCAAGCCATCTCGAAGGCTCAACAGCTTGAGGGGGCCCCTGGCCATCAGAGAGTCGGCGAACTTGAAAAGCAGATGAATCTCTTCATGGAAAAGCGAATTCAGCATCTGGAAAATTTGCAGCGGCAGCAAATGAATATTCAGGTACTGGCTTAAAAATATAGAACCCTGCTGTTTCATTTCATGAGGATATTCTGTACATCAACCGTGGCTACATTTTAAAAATGTAATTGCACTAAGGGAGTTTATTTTGTTTTACTGTGCCTTTATGTTGCTCACCTTATGCTGCTGTCGTTATAACCTATGCATATTAACAACCCATGGTTGGATCCTAAGGAAAGGGGGCTGGTGGAGGCCAACTTAGCTGGTCACACTCGGTTCAGCAGGCTCTTGGGGGGAAGGGGGGAAGTAGCTTTTGCCAGCCCACTTCTGCATGCTCTTCTCAAGATCCAACCCACAAAAAAACACAGAATGCCACCCTTAGGAGGAGATAATACTGTTCCCGCATGTGCTCCATAGGGTTGGGGGAGGGTACCCCCAGAACAGATATGGGATGAGGAAGCAGAGGAGGAGAATCATAGAATCCTAGAGTTGGAAGAGACCACAAGGGCCATCCAGTCCAACCCCCTGCCAAGCAGGAAACACCATCAAAGCATTCCTGACAGATGGCTGTCAAGCCTCTGCTTAAAGACCTCCAAAGAAGGAGACTCCACCACACTCCTTGGCAGCAAATTCCACTGTCAAACAGCTCTTACTGTCAGGAAGTTCTTCCTAATGTTTAGGTGGAATCTTCTTTCTTGTAGTTTGAGTCCATTGCCCCGTGTCCGCTTCTCTGGAGCAACAGAAAACAACTTTTCTTCCTCCTCTAGATGACATCCTTTTATATATTTGAACATGGCTATCATATCACCCCTTAACTGTCTCTTCTCCAGGCTAAACATACCCAGCTCCCTAAGCCGTTCCTCATAAGGCATCGTTTCCTTACGCAAAGAGAAATCCTTGCACTGACGTAATCTTAGGTTTAGCAGTGCATTGACTGCAACCTTTAATAAATAAGCTTCTTGACCTTCCTTCCAAAGGAGCCCGGGGTGCCAAGCAGCATAACAGGCCCACAGCACATTATAAATAAATAAATAAATAAAACATTCGGAAATGATCGAATTTCCTCGCAACTAATATTCTCAAGATTGCCAGTAACAGTAGCTTTCACCCATCAAATGGCTGGATGAACAGGGATGTTTAAAAATTCCTCCTGAATGTTAACATGGTAAACAGAGGCACCTCAACAGGGAAGACATTCTGCAAATGGGAAACTGATTCCAAGAAGGCCCTTGATTAAAGGGAGGAAGGTCTTTGGAGTCTAGGGCTAAGCTGGAGGCCATGTGGGCAGCCCATAGAGGTGGGCAGAGCCCCTGAGCCACAATCGAGTATTTATGATATTTTCTCTGCAACTGATATGTGTGGTTTTTGCACGGAAGTTCTTGCCAAGCTATTCCTGTGTTTGAACTGAAACCTCTTTCTCCTAGTCCCGTTTGATTAGCTCTGCACTGACCTCTGGGGGCTTCCAAGATGCCAACACAGCAGCTTCCAAAAGAACGGCAACACGTGCCATGAATGCAGGGAAGCCTCTTACTGACCCTATCTCTGCTCACCAGCATGGGTTTTTTTCTTCCAACACCATACCTGCACAAGGTGAGAGGCATTGGGTTGCTCTAATTCGTATAGAACTGCAAAGCAGCAAAGGTTGATACTGTGCATCTCCTTTCAGTTAAAATTGTTTGTTTTCTAGCTCTTGTCATCTTCAATTTAAGACGTCATAAAAAAGTAGACCAGGCATAAGATTAGGATTGCTTAATACCCCAAAGCAATAATGGCAAAACTAATTCTTGCCTTTAGAGACCTGTTCAGCTCACTTAAGACCACACCAAATCATGGTTAAAATTAATCATAGTTCAGAACCCAGACTATGATGTGAGCTTCCAGCCATGGAATGGCTAAACCATGATTGTCTCCTCTCATCTTCAGTCTTTTCAGATTCCTAAATTCATGTCACGGTGTATCAGCCTATGGTGGCAGAGCAGTGGCCACGCTCCTAACACCAAACCCACTTCAGATCGCAGTTTGTGGTTTGCCAGCAACCATAAATGTCAGTTTTTCAGTTGAGACATCTCAATTCTTATGCCTCCTTAAACCAAGGGTTGCTGTGACTTCTGGATCAGAGTCCCTGTGTTGAAATGCATAGTAGTGAAAAAAGTAATGGAGATGTTTGTGTAGCTGCAGCTACTGAATAGTACCTGGGTTGTAGTACAGAATAGTGAATTGTGAATATTCTGCCTGTGACTAGGTTAAATGTCCAAGCTGGAAGACAGGAGAGACAAAAGTGCATAACTTCAGCAACCTCCTCTTTCTTCCATCCCCACATCCCTCTGTTGGTTTCTACTGACTACTGAAAAGTTTCTTAAATTGAAATATCGCTTCTGAAACATGTCCAAGTTTGGGCAGATCTCCACAAGTCCATAACTCTGAAGCAGTCACCAAGCACGTATTGTAGCTCATGACATGTGTTTTAAGTACTTATGAAACAGATGGGCATGACTATAATCTGCTACTTGCTTGCTTCCAGATATCCGGCTCTGTTTTGAAAAATGTCTGTTCTCTTCATCTGACAAGTTGAGACTGTTCTATCTTGAGGAGGTCGTTTTAACTGCTAGCATAATTCTGGTGATTTGCTTCCCGCTGCTTGCTCTCTTTAACGTGTTTTTTTTCCTAATTGAGCAAACCTATCTTCCCACATTCCAGCATGTTCCCGGAAACATGAAAGCCGCGGTATTAGTTCGCAGAAGACACCAGCACCACGCAGATATGCTCCTGTGCCGGTATCTAAAGATACTAAAATCTCACAGAAACTGGCAAAGAGAGAACAACCGGTTGGAGAAAAAGAAAATGTGCAACAGTCAACTTGTGGAAGAACTTGGGGTGAGGTCCAGGAAGCTTCAAAGCTTCCCTTTCTCCTTGTTGAAGTAGATCTGCCCACGTGCTGTTGTTTCCCACAACCATGACCACTCTCGCCTACATCGACAGTGCTCTGGTTGGCATTAGATGTATCATTGTTTTTTATCAGCACCACTTGAGACTTCACAGTTTTCAAGCATTTCACACTCTTTGAATGCGTATTAGGCTTTTATTCTAAACTAGTAGACCCAGCCACTCGTTGCTGTGGCTCATTTTGTGGAAACAGCCCTGAGACTTCCCCGTCACCTGTTGTTTTTTCCTCTCCCGTTCCCCCCTCCCTGTCCTCTCTCGTCGCGGACTCTCTCTCTCTTTAGTTTGTGCGTGGCTTCCCTCTGACCCCCCCAGCAATGGTGTCCAGCATGCTTTCAGCTTTGCTACGTTCCCCTCCCAGTTTCTGGGCTGTAAGCAGAGCAATTTTAGCTATTTCAGAGTCACTCACGTAGCAGGAAGATGGTCTGTGTGTAAAGGAGCTGCAGCAATAAATCTCTCAGGAGCCAGCTTCTTCCTTATGAAGAAGTTTTATTATTTACAGCACAAACGACCCGGCATGGCTAACTCCCAGCACAGCAGAACAGAAAGAGAAAGCGTCCCAAACGCTGACTCACAGAAAAGCAGCACGTCATGTGATCAGAGCAGTTTTAACCTGTAAGATCTGAAATATATCACAGCCTGTGGTCTTTGACGTCCACTGGAGGGCGCTGGGTTTTTTTGCACAAATTCATGAATTTACCTGGGAAAGGTGTGATATTTTTGCAATCTAGGTACCTAAGAACCTTCCCATATGGCCAAGGAATGTTGTGTCCAAATTTGAAGGCAATCGGTCAAGCGGTTACAGAGCATTGCGGCTACATCAAAGACCCATCTTGAACGTTTTTATATATATAGATAAGCCTTCCAGAGAGCTTGTCCATTACAGCTCATAAATAGTTTATTTACAATCCCATATGTGAATTTTACAATTCTCTAGTATTCATCATGTGTCGCTTCAGTATTTTACTAATGCTCAGACAAGTAACATTATTACAGCTTATTTGCTACATGCCTATCTTTAAAAATCAGTGGGCAGCGTATGATGTCTGCTTACACATGTGCATAGATATAATTTATAAATACATAAATGCGGTTCATTCTGGGAAGGAAACCAGGAATGTAACTATCCCATATATGTGTCTCTGTGCAGACAGACACACACACACACACACACACACACACACATTTGAACGTGTGCGCACACTATACTGTGCCCTATTTAGCTATAATATGGCATGCTCTTTTTTCTCATCTAGGTGGAGGGAGACTTCTAGAGCACATCCTGAATTCTCAAGAAACCCCATTAAGCCAGAGTACATCTTCTTGGAAGGACCCAAGAAGTGACAATGTGATGCCGTGGTGTTTTGGAAGAGAGAAGTAAGCATCTCACTTGTTAAGAAGCAAACTGCTTGTAGCTACTTGAAATCCTGGAAACTAAATTTGACCTGCAGTGATATCCTAATCTCAATTCAAATAACTGAAATAATAGAAAATTAAGAGGTTTCCATTTTGGGTGATTTATGTAACACTGCTCCCACAATTCCTAGCTGAACTCTGTACATGCTTGAGACGTGTGTTTCATGGAAGAGACTGTTTTCTTTAAAAGCCTTGTTTGCAGAGGCATGAGGTTGAAAAGTACACTTGCATACTGTGTCTGAGCTTAACTGTGCTAAACAGGGCAAACTGACCCTTGAACTTTGTCCACCTCTTTTGTACCTAGCCTGAACTACTAAATTAGGATCAGACAAGTGGAACCTGCAGGAAAAAGTGGCTGTGTATACTTCCTCCTAAAAGGAGCACTTGTATGATCCCCCCCCCCACCATTTGACCCTAGCAGGGCATTTTTGTCCTCTTTCCATCCCCTTGCACCTCCTTCTATTTTCCTTTTCCATGTGACAGTCAACAGTCCATGGCTGCTGAGCAGGCTCAGTCCTCATTCGACTGCCCTGTGTCCCCTTGGAGTTTTTTTTTAAGTACTTCTGCAAATCTTGGGGTAACCCCAAGCATGCTGATACTTCCTCTTGCTTCTCAGTGGCCCTTGTTGGGCTACAATCCACTCACCACCTGAGTTTCCCATTAGAAGGTGTGGTGCTGTGTCTGCATCCGTTAACAAGTGCATACAGGCAAAACCTGGGGTAAACATTTGTTCTCAGTTCCCATCCAATGGTCAGGTGTTTTGCTTTATTTACGCCTCTTGGATAATGGCTATTTTATTGTCTTGCGTTTATTTTGAGTGATGGAGGAGTGTGAAATTCTCAAATTGGGCAAAACTTTTATCTTGTGAATGTCAGAAATGTAGTCAGGGCAAACGCCAAACTGCCCCAGACTCCAGGCACTTCTTTGTGGCCACTCCCTGGCTGCCGAAGCCAAACATTCCAGAGGCCAGAAATATGCAACTCCTCTCCGATGAGAAGAGAAACTTGCACAATCCCTGCATATCGCAGTAGGAAAGAATAAGCCAAAAGTAGATCTAAAGCTACTTTATTAAAGGCTATTTACAAAGTACATTCTCTGTTTCTCTGCTCCCAAAACTCCAATAGAACAGAGCTCGGCATCCATTGAGAACCAGAAGTGAAAGAAAAAGAATACAATAACATCACATGGTAGGAAGAGATAAAACACAGACTTCCTTTCTCACGCTGAACTCAGTCAATAAGAGAATTACAACAGACATATTATGCTGCATGCTTTAGCAGCAGTTGTTGTTGTTCAGTCGTTCAGTCGTGTCTGACTCTTCGTGACCCCATGGACCAGAGCACGCCAGGCACCCCATCCTCCACTGCCTCCCGTAGTTTGGCCAAATACATGCCAGTCGCTTCGAGAACACTGTCCAACCATCTCATCCTCTGTCGTCCCCTTTTAGCAGCAGAGGTGATGCTAAAATCCTAACAGTGAACCACCCTGAAATCTAATGATGAAGGGCCATATATAAGTCTAATAAATAAAATAAAAGGGCTAAGTAGCAAATTGGGTTAAAAAAAAAGAGTTTTTACCCACACCAGCTCTGCCAACATATGGCAGCTTTGGTGGCCAGTAACATGGCTTTGCTTGAGCATCTGTTTCCTTGCCTTTCTGGACCTTTTTGTTCTTGTAGGAATATGTGTCCCTCTCCAGAGTTGTGTAACTTGATTCATAAACGCCCACAATTTGGTTGGGATTTCCCCCGATTCTCAATAGTAGGTGGTGAAGGCCAACTGCAGGTTCATCCAGCCTTGATTCAGCACTTGCCTGTAGTCTAGGCAGTCCCATAAGAAGAAATGCAGGAGTAATGAGAACTTTGAAATTTTTCTTAGTAGCAGATCGAACATTCAGCAGACTGAGCCCTTTCCTGCGTCTAAAAGCACACTTCAAGATCACAATCCAGTTGAGAGAACAGTTAAGAAAGCAGATGCTGTGCTTCATGATCTCGGGCAACTGAAACGGGACATGCATGACATCCTGCAGGTAAAGCAAAAGATGACCAGGTTGATTGATTATTGATTGATTGACTAGTTAATTTCTATGCTGCTTAATATATTTTAAAATATCTCTAAGCGGTGTTCAAAAAACTGAAGCAACATCAGCCAGCCAGCTTAAATACTCCAAAAAATACACAGTCACATGTAAAAATGTTAAATTAATACAAAGTTACTAACATATATATAAATCAATTCACTTTCCTTCTGACACTACCTCCCTCTCAGCCTCCGGGTTCTAACCCCGGGGCCAAACAAACTCTCAGCTCACACACAAAAGTCCCACAATGAGAAAAGATCCTGCAAACAGTGGACATAGACCCTTTATTCTAGACTGGCTTGTTCTGGGGAGGCCCAAGGTGAATGGTCCTTCCTCTGGCTGCCCACAGCTGTGTCCCATTCAGCTGCCCTCTCTACACCCAGCTCCAGGTGCAGCAGGTTTGCTGAGTTCCCCAGGGGGTCCAAAGGACAGGAAAAGGGCCCATCTCCACTCACAGCTCTTTCTTCACCCTCTGCCCTCTCCTCCTCCTCCAGCTGCTGAATAACAGCTTAACAACTTAACAGTGGGAAAAGTTAAAATACTTGCAAAGCAGGAGCCTGGAATTTGAACTTGCAGAGGTGGTTTCTGCAAATGAAAATGTAGCAGCCAGGAAATCCAGTTTTCAGACTCTCCTCAGCTGTTAAGCAGAATAAATCATGCAAATGGCATGCAATGGCTGTGATTCAGTTAGCGCCTTACCAGTCCTGATGCATGTTGGCTTAAAAGCAGTCTGTGATACTTGGAGTTTAGGGGAGAGGGCTTGCCTTCTGGAGGAAAGTGTATTTTTCACTGCACATACAGTGTAGTGTTGAATTTGAGCCAGGGGCACCTGGTGTCAGCTCTCTGCTAGCCTCTGCTAATTCCTTGGAGCCATACGGCACTGTTGTGAGGAAACAGTGTGGAATAACCTGAGTGCACTCCTGCCCCAAGCTCTTTTTGCGGAGGCATTGTTAATTATTAAACGTTGGGTCCACATTTTATTGCAGTATAATATGCTTTCGTAACTGTTCAACTGTCCTGTCGAGTTGAACTTTGGTAGGCATGGAGGGTAACCTAAAGGACGGAATCGAGAGGAGATCATTTTCTGTCTCCCAACGCACGATAAAATTAGGCCTTCTAGCATGATGAATAAGGGTGTTACTTGAGGGTCACAGAGGTGGTGGTGATGTTATGGCCTGCAGTAGGAAGATCCAAGTGTATATTAGAACTCCATACAGATAGTCTTGGTCAGATTTTAACTGAGAGTTCTAGCATACTTTCTTTCCAGACAAGTTGCTGCGCTTGTCTCTTGCAGCAAAAACAGCTCAGCACATCTTCACGTCAAGCATCTGACAAAGCGGGCTTGAGTCCATGCAAGCTCATGTCATAATAAATCTTTTAGCCTTTAAGATGCCTCATGATTCTAGTATACTGTACTTTATATCTGTTTAGGGAACTTCATCTTAAGTGTAACAGATTCTTTCTCCCCGCTTGCCTTACAGGATGCAAAGGAGTGGAAGTCGGACATGAATAGTATTATGAAGGTTCTGTGTCAGTTTGTTTGTTTGTTTGTTTTTAAATTATGGAGACAGTGCCTTGGAGCAATAAAACACCCTAAAACCAAATACCTCTAATCCAGTTTACGGCAACCTGCTGGCCCCCAGACGTTTTGATCTACATACGACACTGGGGCTGATGGAGGTTGTAGTCCATAATTTCTGGAGGGTTGGCGAAAGGCTCCTTTAAACATTCCACCGCAGGACATGTGAGCAATGAAATCACTAAAAACCATGGCGCCCAGCTGCCTGCCTTGATTCTGCCATAACCTTAAAAATGGGGTTTTAAAAGCAGGGCTGGACCGTGTACAACTAGAAAGGCAGACCTGATGCTTGCATCTGCCAAGCGTTCGTTGCCACGTAGTTTTCGAAGCCATCAGCATTCCTGTTCTATGGCTCCATCTGGCTTCATGCACTAGCGTCAAGCTAGCCAGTCGCCAGACTACAGCAGCATGGGTGCACCTGCAGTAAAGCTACAGGCATTTAAATGTCCCTGTTCTGTAGTTTTTATAGGGCCTGGCAGCAGTGCAGTGCTATGAAGCTCCCCCCACCTCTTTTGAAGAAACTTGTGTACCAGTTCCCTATACCATGAGAACTAAGATTCTCCAAAAGGGCTTGGAAGCTGGGCGTGGTGTGGGTGGGTTCTCCTACAGCAAATGGCCTCTAGTGTTTGCCTGTTGCAGACATGTATTGCATAGCTGTCAACTTTTCCCTTTTCTTGCGAGGAATCCTATTCGGAATAAGAGAATTTCCCTTAAAAAAAAAACGGGAAAAGTTGACAGCTATGGTACTATTGCATGGCTGGGTAGTTTTATTTACTTGTGTAGATTGCCTCGGGAGTCAAAGGGCCACACTTTCTCCTTTTAATTTGTAGGCAACCTCGCACATCAGAGACATCACCCGACAGAAGGATCGCCTGCCTCCATATCGGCCTGCCTGTTCGCTATGGCCATCTTCATCGGAGGTGCTTCTACAGGTTCCCGCAACTGCTGTGGGTGGTGATTAGGGTGCCCTGTCTACAGAATGCTCTCCTGGTACCCACAATGGCTGTGTCCCTGGCACCAGGCAAAGACCTCATCTCCCCAGACTTTGTGACCCTGGGCTGAGGGCTTTTTGTGCTGCTTCTAAATTTCTGCCATGTTGTCTTTATAGTGGGTGGTTATTATATTTCATGCTTACGATTATTTTAGTAACCTGATTTAGCCTAGCCATCCCTCACAGGGTGATTGTGAGGATAAAATGGAAAGGGTGGAGAGCCATGTCCGCCCCCTTGATCTCCTTGGAGGAAGAGTGAGATGGAAAGGGAAGGGAAGGGGTGGTTTCTATTTGGGACTTCCACCATCATGGCTGTGTGATCAGGAATGCACAAGATTGCAGACGGGTGTGCACAGTGATCTTCATACAAGGAAAATTTCCAGTTTTGTGGCCATTTTCCAGGATGTTCAAATCAGCAATAAATGAAAAAGTAAATTATTATTATTATTATTATTTCATTTCTATACCGCTTTATATATTTTTAAGAAAAATCTCAAAGCGGTTTACAGCATATTAAACAAAATCTTAAACATTTCAAAAGAAAACATTGCTGAGTGAAGTCAAATATAAAATGCACATTTAAAACAGCATACTTAACAAGAGATAAAATATTATAAGCATGCCATGGCTGTTTGGCAGGCACAAAAACATGGGGCAAAAGAATCCAATAATTAGGATTTGTTGCCAGGCATAGTGATGTCCCTCCGGTCTCCCCAAAATAATACCCAAGGCTTTGTTTTGGTTTCAACTGGAGTTGACAATATTGGTATCAAACAGAGGGCAGTTGCTTCCATTAAGCACTGCTGACCTTATCAGGGTTATCTGGCTGATCAGCATTGAGGACAGTCCTGATTATTCGAACTTCTGATCCCATTTTGTTTGGATTTTAGCAAAAATACCCTGTTGCCCCAAGCCTTCCTGAACTCCAGGAGCTTTCGAAGTCAGCCATTCTTCAGTCAACCATGGCTTCCAAATCCATACTGAGGGATGCTGAAAAGATCCTGAGAGCAGTGCGCAAGAACAAGAAGCTCCTTGAAGAAAACCTGGAAGCCATTATCCGTGCCAAGGATGGCAATGCACTGCACGCCTTCATTGATGAGTTGACAGCAGACAGGTAGAGCTCTGTGGCAGTTGTTTTTAATCCTGTGTTGATATACCTAAATGCCAGCAGCAAATACAGTATTAGACAAGCTTGGTGGTTTCAAAGTTTTTAGTTTTGTTCACTAGATGAAAGTAAAAAAAAAAAAAACCATCCTAAATTGAATCACTTCCTTCTCTCTCATCTAGAGATGTCCTAGAGGAGATACGAATCAGAAAGTCTGTAGATGAGTGGATTAAGACAATCAGCATGGAAATCCAGGTATGGCTTTTAAGACCTACCTATTGATACTTAAGTCTTTGGTTTTTTAAAGCTGTATTGAAGGAAAAATCATACAAAAGAGAAAGTGCATGTTATTAACAAAATAGAAGACCAGATAGTTGAAAGAGTCCATCGTTTAGGGAACCTTTTAATGTTTGACAGATTATTGTATTTTAATATTTTGTTGGAAGCCGCCCACAGTGGTTGGGGTATAAATAATAAATTATCATCATCATCATCATCATCAGTGATTTTGGTTGAAAGCTGCACCACTGCTGTGCTCTAACCTTACCAGCTGCTTTTACATTTTGCCTTTAGGATGAAATGGCAAGGAATGATGTCTTCGAGGCACAACGGGCTGTCAAGACAATGAAAGCCAGCAGAGAAGCACATGCAAAATCTCAGTACCCCACGGGAATCCCAACTAAAAGGCATCTGCCTGCAGCAAAGCCCACTCCAGTGCTAGCAGATAAGGTGAGACTGCAGAGTTTGGGAACAGTCAGGGATTCTTAGCTCTGCCCAGTGACCTCCATGGACCAACCATAGTATATAAATGCTGGAAATTATGCTCTTCTCTATCTAAAATAAATAAATAGTATATTTTCCCTGCCATACCTGATTTCAGGGACTTTGCATTGAGGAACACATTCTCCAGGTCTGGATTCTCATATAGCCGAGCTTTTCCTTTTTTTGGTTATGCATTTGGATACCTCTTAACAAAATCGAAAATTCTTTCTAGTAGCACCTTAGAGACCAACTGAGTTTGTTCCTGGTATGAGCTTTCGTGTGCATGCACACTTCTTCAGAACAAGTCTGAAGAAGTGTGCATGCACACGAAAGCTCATACCAGGAACAAACTCAGTTGGTCTCTAAGGTGCTACTAGAAAGAATTTTCGATTTTGTTTTGACTATGGCAGACCAACACGGCTACCCACCTGTAACTGATACCTCTTAAGTTGTTGTAACCAAATTTGCATGATGGTTCCTTTTGGATCAAGGTGGGAGGCTGAACTTTTTGAAACTGCACTGAATTTAAATCAGCGATTTCAGAAATGCACTGGTGGTTTTGGGGTTTGTTTTTTTTTAAAAAGAATTCCTGAGCAACGCCAGGTACAAAGCCGCTGGTGTTGTAAGCCACCCTGAGAGCTTTGTTGAAGATCTAGGTATAAATCCCTATAAACAAATGCGGCATCGCTTGTACTGTATCATTTGCTGGTGCCCTTTTGCTCAAGCACCATGTCAGCCAACGGTGCTGCACAAATAAATAGCAGTAATTGTATCCTTCACTTGCACCCCACCTTTTATCCAAAATGCTTCAAATAGTTAATCCCGTTTTATTTCTAGAAACAGCACTGAGAGGTGGTTAGGTTGAGAGAGTAAGTTGACCAAGGCCATCCCATCATGTATTTCAGCCCAAATCTCTGCCATCCAGATCCATCTCTCTCTCTCTCCCCCCCCTCTCTCCCTCTCCCTCTCCCCCCGCCAGCATGTTTCCTTTTTTATTAAAAAGTTTCAGTCATTTTCTGTTTTGTGCAGGGGCCTCTGAAAAGATGGATGGGGGCACGAAATGAAGATTATCTCTCTCAGATATACGGCCGGCCGATTTACCAGGGTCACAGGAGCACACTTAAGAAATCCCCGTACCTGAGGTTCAACTCGCCTTCTCCCAAATCAAAGCCTCCAAGACCTAAACTGATAGAGAGTGTCAAGGGTAGGTAAAACGCCTTCTCCACCCGCACCCTAAAAACCAATGTTTCAAACAGTCTGCCTTCATTTCCTGTTTAAACGTTCTTTCACCTCAGCCTGCTTCTCATCGCAGCCTGCTTCTCATTGGCCATATAGGCAGGCAAGCTGCAATCCACTTCTCAGGCCTGGGTGAAGCCAAAGAGGGTTCACCCAAGTCCAGGAAAACCCCTCACCTCCACCACAACCACCATCCTGCAACAGCGCCCAACCTGGCAGTAAACGTCATTACACAACAGATGAAACATTTTCTTCTTTATGCTTCCACCGCCCCCTTATTTTTATTCAGTGCCCTACCCAATTGCATCCAAGGCTACTGCCACCCCCACCCCCCCGATCGTTCCAGCGCCCCCCCAGGGGACAGTTTTACCCACTTTGGGAAACACTGCTCTAAAGCTTCATGCTCTTCTCATAGCATAGGAGACAGGTTTAGAGTTAATTTTTGTAAACTGCTCTAAGAGACTGACTAAAGAGTGAGGTATAAATGCTATAAAAAAAAACCTGAGTCAGACCATTTCTACGCTGATTGGCAGAGGCTGTCCGGGGTTTCAGGCAGGAGATTTTTCTCTTCCTCCCTGAAGATGCTAAGGACTGAAGCTGGCATCAGATGCTCTTCCACTGAGCTGCCTGAGAGTCACGATTTATCTGACGTTCTTTCCAGGTACGAAAGTGAAATCGGCAAGGACGCAGACTGGTCCCTACATGCGCAGCAGTCCTAGGAAGCCACCTCCAGGATCTGCTTCTCATCAGGAGCTCCAGTATCTCTTCAGCCCCACCAGAGAGACCTCCGAACTCTCATGTGCTGTTGAAGGGCACCTCATCCCAATGGCTATTCCATTAGGTATGGAAAAGAAACTTACACAAACCACCTTCACTCAGAAAAAAAAGTCTGCTGCTACACCACGAATCGTTCCTCCTCCTTTGTCTGTGTGGAGGTTCACATGGGATTTTTCCAGATGTGGGAGCAAGGCAGCTCATAATTTTGGAGTGGCGTCATGTCCCTAATTGTATTCTTAGCCCCAAAATGTATTCATGTGCGTGTCTGATTATCCTAATGAGGAACAAAATACTGCAAATGATTGGGGCAGAGGATCTATTAGAAAAATGAAGTCCAAGGAATCGGAACCCTTTCTTAGTAAATTATTGGGTAAAGGTAAAGGAACCCCTGACTGTTAATTCCAGTCGTGGACGACTCTGGGGTTGCTGCGCTCATCTCACTCTATAGGCTGAGGGAGCCAGTGTTTATCTGTAGACTGCTTCCGGGTCATGTGGCCAGCATGACTAAGCCGCTTCTGGTGAACCAGAGCAGTGCACGGAAACGGCGTTTACCTTCCCGCCGGAGCGGTACCTATTTATCTACTTGCACTTTGACGTGCTTTCGAACTGCCAGGTTGGCAGTAGCTGGGACCAAGCAACGGGCGCTCACCCCGTCGCATAGCTGTCAACCTTTCACTTTTTTTTGCTGGAAATTCCCTTATTATAGCATTGGGAAACAGCAGGGAGGGTTGACAGCTATGCCCCATCGCGGGGATTCAAACCGCCGACCCTCTGATCGGCAAGCCCTAAGCTCTGTGGTTTAGACCACAGCACCACCCGCGTCCCAAGTATTGGTTAGGCTAGGTCAGGGGTCAGCAAACAATCTCAGCCATGGGCTGGTCCACTGTCCCTCAGACCTTGTGGGGGGGGGCAGACTATATTTTGAAAAAAAAAATGAACGAATTCCTATGCCCCACAAATAACCCAGAGATGCATTATAAATAAAAGCACACATTCTACTCATGTAAAAACACGCTGATTCCCGGACCGTCCGTGGGCCGCATTTAAAAGGCGATTGGGCTGCATCTGGCCCCCGAGTCTTAGTTTGGGGACCCCTGGGCTAGGTTAAAGTACAGCAGGGCTGCTGCTCTTCTGAATTTATCAGATGAAAGCCTATTTATCAAACCAAAGCCTATTGAGTGGAGCATCCCGTTTCCCATGGCAGCCAGTCAGATGCCCCTTGGAAGCCCATAAGCAGGACAAAAGGGAGTAGCCCTCCCTTGCTGTTTCTCCAGCAGTTGATACTGGTCCTGATACCATATCAAAAGCCATTGATGGCTTTCTCTTCAATGAACTTGTCTAATCCCTTTTTAGTTCCGCCACCTATGAATTTTATAACTGTGTGTGTGTGTGTGTGTGTGTTGTGCAGAGGCACTTCCTTCAGTCTTTCCCGAATCTCCTGCTTTTAGGCTTCACCGGAGCACCCCACATTCTAGCATTAATAAGAGACAGAAAACATTTTTTCCCTTATGCTGTGCACAGTATGCTGCCTTTCTCGCCCTTTTCGTAAATTAAAGAGGCCAGTCGTTTGTGTGTGTGTTCTGCGTATGATTACTTTGTTATGATACACCGGTGGGTTCTTTTTACTCCAGATCTTGTATCTTAGCCTCCCCCAAGCCAATGCCTTCCACAGCTCTCATCAGCTTCCGCAAGCATGACCATGGGGACTGGGGCTGATGGGAGTTGTAGCCCAAAGCACCAGCTTTGGTGAAGACTGTCGCAGCCATTCCTAGTTAGGAGTCTTGCTCCATCACTCTGATTATTTTGGTTAAACCCTTTCTGCACCTTTTCCTCTTTTTTTTAATTTTTTTATTTTCCAGCAAATAAAATACAGACAAGTTGAACATACAATATTTTACAATATTACATAAAACTCCGTCGAGTTTTCTGACTTCCCTCCGTCTTTTCTCTGGTTTTCTAACTTCTCGCTACTTCCTCGCTTTTTCTTATTTCTGTTTATTTTACTAACTTGTTTTCCTCACTTTGTCTTAACATGTCATCCTAGTGCAAGAATTCTGCCAACACCCGAAAGTGTTACCGATTTTTACAGTCTTTCATATAATCTAAAAATTTACCCCACTCCGATTGAAACCTTTGGTCTCTTTGGTCTCTTACTCTCCCCGTTAATTTGGCCAATTCTGAATATTCCCATAACTTTGTTTTCCAATCATCCACCGAAGGTAAGTCTTTTGATTTCCAATACTGCGCCAAAAGTATCCTTGCTGCTGTAGTTGCATAAAGGAAAAACCTTTGGTCCTTCTTTTTTATCTCATTTCCAACTAAGCCAATTAGAAAAGCTTCCGGTTTTTTTATAAATGTATATTTAAGTATTTTCTTTAGTTCATTATAAATTACTTCCCAGTACTGCTTGATTTTATCGCATGTCCACCACATGTGGTAGAAGTCGCCGTCCTTCATCTCACATTTCCAGCATTTCTTGTCGTAACTTCTATACATTTTTGCTAGTCTTACCGGTGTGAGATACCAGCGATACATCATTTTCATGATGTTCTCCTTCAAAATTATGCAAGCAGTAAATTTTATGTGTTCGCACCATAATTTCTCCCACATTTCAAATTGAATATTATGACCTATATCTATAGCCCACTTTATCATTGTTTCTTTAATTTCTTCATCTTTTGTGAACCACTCTAATAAATAATTATACATTTTGGATAGTAGTTTCTCCTTTCCTTCTAGTATTTCTTCTTGGAATTTTGATTTTTTCTTATCGAAATCGTGTTTTCTTTTATCCTCATTAAATAAATTGTACACCTGGTGGTATTGGATCCACCCTGTCAACCTTTCCGCCACCTGATCGTAGGGTTTAATTTTCCATCCTTTTTCTGATTCAATTAACAGGTCTTGATATGTTATCCATTTTTCATCTTCCGTGTAAATCTTTTTTATCGTTATTATCTCTGTGGGTGAAAGCCACCTAGGTGTCTTTCTTTCTAGTAAGTCCTTGTACCTTTGCCACACCTCATATAATGGTCCCCTAAATATGTGTGATAAAAATTCTTTGTGAACCTTCGCTTTGTCTTGCCAGAGATAGGAGTGCCAACCGTATCTGTTGTTAAATCCCTCCAGGTCTAGCAACTCCTTATCTTCCAGCATTATCCACTCTCTCAGCCAGACTAGGCAAGATGACTCATAATAAATTTTAATATCTGGCATTCCAAACCCCCCTCTTTCTTTTTTGTCTACCAATAATTTATGCTTAATTCTCGGGTGTTTGCCCTGCCAGATAAATTTTGTCAGATTTTTCTGCCACCCTTTTAGCTGGCTCGTTCCCTTAATTACCGGCAACATTTGGTACAAAAACAGAATTCTCGGTAATACATTCATTTTTATACATGCTATTCTACCCCACAGAGATAAATTTAATTTGTTCCAAATTTCTAAATCTTTTTTAATTTCTTTCCAGATTGGTTCATAATTATCACTGAATAGGTTTATATTTTTTGGGGACAACCAAATTCCCAAATACTTGACCTTTTTCACCATCATAATACCATGCTCTTTTTGTATTTCTTCGATTTCCTTCTTGTCCAGATTCTTAACCAACATTTTTGTCTTTTCCTTATTTATCTTTAAACCTGCCAAATTACCGAACTCCTCTATCACTTCCAGCATTTTCCCCATACTTTGTAGTGGATCTTCCAAAGTCATAACCAGATCGTCCGCAAATGCCTTAACTTTAAATTCCCTCCTACCGACCTTCACTCCTTTTACCTCTTTTGTGTCTCTTAATTTATTTGTCAGGATTTCCAAAACCATAATAAAGAGAAGTGGCGATATCGGGCAACCCTGCCTTGTGCCTTTTGTAATTCTAATTTTGTCTGAAAGTATTCCGTTAACCACTAATTTCGCTGTTTGTTCTTTATAAATAGCCGTGTTTCCCTTTAAAAAATTTTCTCCCACCTCCATCTTTCCCAATACCTTCAACAAAAATTCCCAAGATACATTATCGAAGGCCTTTTCGGCATCAATAAAAATTAGTGCTGCCTTTCTATCAATTTTCAAATCCAAATATTCTATCAGGTCCACAATTGTTCTTATATTATTTTTCATTTGGCGACCTGGTAGAAACCCATTTTGATCTCTGTGAATTACTTTATTCATAACCTTTTTGAATCTATCAGCCAATATGTTTGTAAATAATTTATAGTCCAGGTTCAATAAGGAAATCGGTCGGTAGTTTTTCACATTCGTCAGATCTGTACCTTGTTTGGGGATTACTGTAATAAAAGCCTCTTTCCATGAGTCTGGTATTTTTCCATTGGTTAGAATCCTATTCATCAATTCTAACATCCTTGGAACTAGTTGTGGTGCCAAGTCCTTATAATACCTAGCCGATATGCCATCGGGGCCTGGGGCTTTCCCCCCTTTTAATTTCTGTATTGCACTTTTGAGCTCCTCTTCCGAAATTGGAATATTCAACTGTTCTTGGTCTTCCTTTGAAATTTTTCTTGGTTTATTTTTCTCCAGATAACGGTCTATTTCTTCATCTTCCTCCTGCTCCTTCTGATATAAATTCTTATAGAAATCTTGGAATGCATTTCTAATTTCCTTTGGATTATCTGTTATTACTTCATTCTTTTTAATTTTATTTATTATACCCTGTTCCTGTCTTCTTTTCAATTGCCATGCCAATAATTTCCCTGTCTTATTTGCATATTCAAAGTTTTTTTGTCTCAACCATTTTAACTTCCACTCGATTTCTTGATTGATCATCGATTCAAATTGGTTTTTTAGCAACTTGATACTCTGCTTCAATTCTTGATTTTTTGGTTTCCGAATTAATTGCTTTTCTTTGTCTTCCAATGCCTTCAGTATTTCTTCCTTCTTTTTTTCTCTTGCTCTTCTTATACCAATATCTTGTGAAATCATGAAGCCCCTCATCACCGCCTTACTGGCATCCCAAATTGTGTTTAGATCTGTTTCTTCGTTTGTGTTCAATGCAAAGTAGTCATTCACTGCCTTTTTTGCTTTTTCAACCACTTTTTCATCATTAAATATATTCTCATTCATCCTCCACCTGCTCTTGGCACCTTCTCCTTTTAATTCCATATAAATGGCATTATGATCCGATAAGGTTCTTGGCTGGATCTCTATTTTGTTAACTTTTGACACTACTCCCTTGGTGGCCCAAATAAAATCTATTCTTCCTGAGCTTTGGTTGGGCTCTGAGAAGTGCGTGTACTGTTTCGTTGTTGGGTGTTTGGATCTCCATATATCTATTAAATTTAAATTCTCTATCAACGTGAAAAAAGACTTCGGTAATTTCCCTTCGGAACCCGTGCTTCTAGATGATCTATCGATTGCTGGGGTTACCACCCCGTTTAGGTCTCCCATTAAGATTTGCCTTTGGTCAGCATGTTCAAGTAAGATTTCCTCAAGTTTCTTGTAAAACTTGGCTTTCTTATTGTTTGGGGCGTATATTCCTACCAGCAACAGTTTCTCACCCTGCCATTTAATTTGTACGATTATCACTCTCCCCTCCTCATCTTTGTATATTAATTTGGGTTCCAACTTGTGTTTTACATAAAAAACCACCCCACGCTTTTTCTTTTTATCCGCTGTCGCAAAATCCAGACCCAGTCTTTTGTTTATTAATATTTTCCTATGTTTTTTGGCAATATGGGTTTCTTGCAAACATATGACATCTAATTTCTTTTTAATCAAAACATGTTCAACTTTATTTCTTTTACATTTATTGTTTAGACCATTTATATTCCACGATTGGACCTTTAAAATCATGTCTACTTTCCGATTTTATGATCTTACAACTTTCTTGTCAAGTTCTTTTAGGTATTTGCGTTGTCTTCCTTTTCTTCTTTCTTCTCTTCTTCTTCCTCTTCCTCTTCTCCTTCTTCTTCACTTTCTTGTCCACTTCCTTCTCCTTCTCCTTCTTCTACCTCGTCCTCTTCTTCTGCTCCTCCTACTGCTCCTTTTCCAACTCCAATGTCTTCTCTCTCTCTCTTTTGAGATGCAGAGACCATATTCCAAATGTAACTGCATCATAGGTTTGTCTCAGGCTATTACATTGCTATTGCTATTTTCAACTCCTTTTCTTCATAATTTCTATCATGGATTTTTCCTCACCACCACCTTTTTTGGGGGGGGGGCATGGGGCGTAATGCTGTAAAAACAGATGTTATCTCCAAACTTTCCATCTTAAGATCTCTTCCCTAGTCAGTTGCTTCCAATTCAGATTTTATCAGGGTATATATGAACTTGTTGCCTTCATTTGAGGCTGTTTTACGGGTGTGTGTGTGTGTGTGTGTGTGTGTACATATACATATAGATATGGATTCCCCACACCCCCCTTTGTAACTCTCATTATTTTCACTGTAGTTATTTTTACCATCCCTAGATGTCACTGTAGTAAACGAAACTCACACAAAACAGCGGGGAAGTTGGATATTCAGGCATCATGCTTTTAGGAGAAATCAGGTCTAGGAAAACTGCAGCAGATTTGAAGCCTGTTAAGCTGTTTGTGAAAGAATAGTAGACACAGTCCTGAACATGCTTGGTTCGGTAAATCACGCTTAGGGCACAGTACCAGGATGTTATATAGTACCCCCAAGGTTCAGAGACAGTTTCAGGGCAGCATGGGGTGAGAGTGCTATTGCGCTCAGGTCCTGATTTTTGGCTTCCCACAAAGTTGCTCGGGGAAATGAGCCTTTAGTCTGATCTGGCCGGGCTCTTCTTAGGTTCTTAAGTCAAACTGTGGCTGGTTCACCATTTTTCCTAGTGTGTAGGCACTTCATGGTTCGAATCCCCATGACGGGGTGAGCTCCCGTTGCTCAGTCCCAGCTCCTGCCTACCTAGCAGTTCGAAAGCATGTCAAAGTGCAAGTAGATAAATAGGTAAACAGCGTTTCCGTGCGCTGCTCTGGTTCGCCAGAAGTGGCTTAGTCATGCTGGCCACATGACCCGGAAGCTATACGCCAGCTCCCTCGGCCAGTAAAGCGAGATGAGCACCACAACCCCAGAGTTGTCCGCGACTGGACCTAATGGTCAGGGGTCCCTTTACCTTTACCTTTTAGGCATGCTTGGGTAGCTCAGTTGGTTAGAGCATGGTGCTGATAATGCCAAGGTTGCAGGTTTGATCCCCGTTTGGGACAGCTGCATATTCCTGCATTGCAGGGGGTTGAATCCCTTCCAACTCTGGAATTCTATGATTCTATATGCAGTTACCTGAGAGAGGGAGTCTCTGATTCCTTTCATATGCTTCCCCCCCACATCCTGTGCCTGTATTTTTATTTATTAAAAAATGGTTGTACAGTGGACCCTCCGGATACGGACTTAATTCATTCCTGCGGTCTGTACGTACCCCAAAAAGTCTGCATCTAGAGGTGCCGCTTCTGCACGCGGGGTGCGATAGAGTGGTTTTGCGCATGCATGCGTGGCAAAACCCGGAAGTATACACTTCCGGGTTTGCCGCGTTTGCAACCCGAAAGTTACCTTACCCGAAGGTAACATAACCCGAGGGTCCACTGTATTCTGAAACTTCATTTTTAAAAAATCAAAGCAGTTTATAGCAATTACATATATACTGTACACAATAAAAACCACATAAATATTTAAGATTACAGATCATTAGCTAACTGTTACAGGAAATGTCTGGCAGCACAGAAATGTTTTCAGCAAATGTTGAAAGGTTAAGATAGACAGTGCCTGCTTGAATCTCTGTTGGCAAGGCATTTCACAGGACAGGGCTGACAACACTACTCTCTCTCATTTTTGTGTCAGTGTTAAATGAGCCCCACCATCTCGGGATGACCACAACGCTCCTACATATTATATCAGAGATCAAGCTGGAACGTGAGGGTTCAGATCGTTGTTCAGGGCTTTGCAAATAAATACAAGGATCTTGAACTTGGCTCTGTAGCAAATGAGCAGGCAGCCCGTAAAACTTCACACATTTTCCCCAAGGCTACATGCATATGTGTGTGTGATCTTTATAACAGAAATGAGGAAAGCAACAGGTTGGGTAGGTGTTACAGGCAGTTTACTGGTATGAAATACAGCATTGCAGTTACTAGAAGGTTGTGTATTTGGATGTCTGTGTCTGGCTGGCTGGATGTATAGATTATCACACATGTTCAGTTTTCTCTTTAGTTTATAACTTGCGTTCTGGCTCAGGATTTGTTAAAGGTGGTTCTCTCCTGCTTTTGTTTTGCACTTACACTAGGTCAAAAACAAATCAACAGCAGCTCTTCTCAGCCTACAGGAATAAGCATAGGTGAATTTCACCCTCTTACTGTGGCATCCTCTGTTCCTCCTGCTTCCCTGAAACCGCAGCCAAAGGTAAAGAAGCCCAACATTGGCGTAATAGAGATGAAATCGGAGAAAAAAGACCCTCCCAAACTGACTGTACAGGTATGGAACAAGAAGGGCAAGAGCTGCCTCAGTGAATTTAACCCTGATCCTCCTCCATCTTCTGTGTCTGGTTACTTCAGGTTTGAGATCTGTTTTATTTCGTGGTCAGAAAAATGTGTGTTTGTATGGATTGTGGGTTTTAGTTTTTGTTTAAATCAGAGCTTAAAAGTCAGCGACTTATTAGGTTCAAAGGGCCAAGCAGCACTTACAGCTGCACCTTTTAAAGTAACTCGCAGGAGCTTGTTGGTTTCCTGACAATCCAGTTTGCAAATCGAAGGCTCTAGTCCTCATGACTGCAAGCTGAAACTGGTACAGCAGGCATAGGGTACACAGTTCCCATCTTTCCCACCCATCCACCATGGTGGTTGGTTGGGACTGATGAGAGTTGGAAGTCCCGCAACAACGGGGGGAACTCAGGTTCACCATCCTTGTGCTAGGGGGTCAGCAATTTAAATAAGAATATTGGAATATGTACTACTTCTACACACCCAGTAGTTTGTCTCCATCCTTTTCTTTAAAAAAAATTAGGTTAAAGCAGTAATGATAATAATAATAATAATAATAATAATAATAATAATAATAATAATTTATTTATACCCTGCCCATCTGACTGGGTTTCCCCAGAATCTGATGAAGGGCAGTCCAGAAATTGAGTAGATGATAAATCAGGTGGATGCCACAGGCTGAGCATTTAATGGCATAGAGGACAAAGACTGCATCGGAAGCTTGGTTTGTGTCCTCTTGATACTTCAGAAGATGGGAAACTACCGGTAGATTGTATCTTTGGGCTTTTACTTTCCAGGTGCTGCCTAATGTTGACATTGACAGTATTTCAAGCGACAGCACCAGCGTCAACCAGATTTCCTTTCCAAAGGAGGTGATACAGGTATTTGAATTCACCCTTGCTAGTTTCTGATACATAAATATACCCAGTTTATTATCACAGGAAACAGGTCTGGAATGGCTGTTGTTGAGGAGAACATTTAGCATCGAATAGCCGCTTCACATGTGGCAAATTTCTTGCGAAGCAAGCACTGCTCCGAGACAGTTCCTCACACGGCTGTTTTGCTTGGAAGCTGAGAAACCACGAATAAGGATTGCACAGTAAATGATGTAACTGGCTAAATTTGAAGAACTTGGTTTATATTTTGTGGGCACCTTTGCAGAGCACTTTGTCATTTGGTTCTCTTTTGTACGCCGACACTCCTCTCACTGCCAATCTTTCAGAACATACTTTGACGAAGGCTTGATTGGAAGTTTCTAAAGTCAATATTAAGTCCCATTGGCTGTTGGGATGGGAGAACTCTATAGAGGAAGGGCAGGATGCAGAGTTGATTGCCATGTCTTCTGTTTTCCTGCTCTCTTTCAGTGTAGCAAGAAGGTCATTGAAGCTTTTTGCATTTTTCAATTAATCTGTCCTTTTTTTAGGCTACTGCAGAAAGCAGTCTGTCCCAGGACGATGAAGAACTGAAACTGCCTGGTGCCGACTTCATCGATGTTACTGGTGCCAGTCAGGTGGGTTTTCCAAAAACTTCTCACTTTGCAGGGGAGAAAATGTGATATTTATTTTTTAAGGGTCACCATTGTTACCTGCTGAACATTCTTCTTAGAAGTAAGCCGATTTGATGAATGTTTAATTCAGTAACATGAAAATTACTTCTAAAGAAACTATCAGCCCTCATTTATAGCAGCCGGTGGCAATGCTCCTATTGATTTCTGCACTGCTTCTTTGGAGTTTCACCTCAAATCTTCTTTGTATAGCTTCCCTCTTATTGTAAAAGCATGTTGTTAAGGCTGAGGCGGGAACAAGGAAATCAGAGGCCAAGGAGACTTTGACAAAAGGTATTGTGCAACCAAATCCACGGGATCAAGACCAAGCTCTGTTTGTTGTACCAGGCAGCTTGCAACCACCATACTTAGATTTGCACCACGTGGAGCTTAAAAGCATCGCAAAAAAAACCACCAAGTAGTTTGAAATTCAGCAATTCATGCCTCTGGAGGGGGCTGGAATGAAAGAGGAAGGCCCCAAGCATAGCATAGGCTACCAATGCTGAGCACAATCCAATCCCTGGTTTTTCCTTCTCTCTTGGCTGCTTTTTCACAGCCCCTTGTTCTTGTTGTTGTTTAGTCGTTTAGTCGTGTCCGACTCTTCGTGACCCCATGGACCAGAGCACGCCAGGCACTCCTGTCTTCCACTGCCTCCCGCAGTTTGGTCAGACTCATGTTAGTAGCTTCGAGAACACTGTCCAACCATCTCGTCCTCTGTCGCCCCCTTCTCCTTGTGCCCTCCAACTTTCCCAACATCAGAATCTTTTCCAGGGAGTCTTCTCATGAGGTGGCCAAAGTACTGGAGCCTCAGCTTCAGGATCTGTCCTTCCAGTAAGCACTCAGGCCTGATTTCCTTCAGAATGGATAGGTTTGATCTTCTTGCAGTCCATGGGACTCTCAAGAGTCTCCTCCAGCACCATAATTCAAAAGCATCAATTCTTCAGTGATCAGTCTTCTTTATGGTCCAGCTCTCACTTCCATGCATCACTACTGGGAAAACCTAGCTTTAACTATACGGACCTTTCTCGGTAAGGTGATGTAAGCGTCACTAATCACAATCCAGTGGATGTCCTAACTTCTGTGTACTATTGAATTTCCATGTTCCTTTCCCCAAAATATATTCCCTGAGTTAAGATTTAGAGAAGTACATTGGCTAGTGAGATTCTGGGCCACCTATTAATGAAACTGTTTCTGGTATTCATAAATGCAAAAGGCTATCTTAATTGTATTTCATAGAATCATAGAGTTGGAAGGGACCCCAAAGGTCATCCAGTCCAACCCCCTGCAATGCAGGAATCTCAGCTACAGCATCCATGACAGATCACCATCCAACCTCATTATGTATCATCCAATTCACCATCCAATTTCACTTTGTATCATCATTGTCGTGACAACAGTTTCAGCAATGCACCATTGGAGATTAGCTTTGTACAACTGCAATGTTGAATTCTTGCAGTTTGCTTTCTTTTAATTTATTTTCTTAATTGGGAAGGAGTTGTAATATTTCCTACTCTTTTACCTAAGCTGTAGCTGTGTCAGAAGCCAGAATGCTTCTCCTTTGAGATGCTTCCTTTCTTTTTGAATAAGTAAAGTGAAACCTCGTTGTCATTTATTTCCAGCTTGTGCTTATGAAGCAGCAATAAAAGACACCAGGATAATCCATTTTTTAAAGATGTGAGCAAGAAGCGTCCCGTCCCGTCCCCCCTTATCCTTTTTTTCCATTTTCTCAGGCGTTGCTTTCATCCTGCATCCTTGGCAGTCTTGGCCGAGTGTTCGACCACAAAAACATTCCAACTCTAGCACATGTTTGGCTTGGTTTTGCCTAAACGATGAGCCTGAAGATGTGGAAGGATTAACTTTAATCTGAAATCATATAAATACTTGAAGGGAGAAATACTTGAGACATCAGAAGAAAAGCCTCATAACAGCTTTGTTGAGAGCACATGCGAACACAGGAAATGCCCACAAAGTGTTTGGCAGAATACTCACTTTTTCTTTATGAAAAATATATAAACTAAGGGTAGTAGCCTTCTGTGTTATATTTTTCAATTCTTCAGTGACGGTTGCATTGAAATAGAAACACAAAGGAAACCTATGGGGAGAAATGCTGTCCATTGGGTAGAATTAGCTGTCAGCATGAAAGATAACAATGAATTCCTTTGTTCCAGTGGGAAGAAAATGTTTGCCAGCACTTATGTCTGTGAATATATATATATATATATATTGTTAGTATTTCACCCCCTCCCTTTGTGAGAATCGTATGACTTGTGGTCTGAGAGAAGGGGGAGGGAACTGAGTCTTTGATCTCCTAATTAGCTTCTCTGTGTCAGACTGGATGTGTGTGTTAGAGACAGGGTTTGTTCTGTAGATAAGATGTGTGGAAGAAACTTAACCACACAGGCTGTGTATTTATGTATATAATGTAGCTTGTAGAAAATAAAGAAGAACTGTTTCAAGTTAAAATAGCCAGCGCTTTATTCGACCTCTGAGGTAGTGAAGGTGCTCATGACAGACAGTCCTGAGTCCAGTTATCCTGATTAAGCTGTAGGTGTTCCAGTCTTCTCACCTGGCCCAGTCGGGGCACAAAGAGAGGCACAAGACGTGGATAGATCCTGGCTTAAATCAACATATATATGCCTTTTTGAACTTGTAACATTCGCATGCAACATAAGTTTTAATGTGCAGAATACAATTTGTTGCAGAAATTCGGGTGAGTTGTAAAGTGTGCACCAACACAGCATATGAATAGATGCTTTCTCTAGAAGCAACACTTGAGATGGCAGAACTTGGTCAAGGCCAGTGGGAGACCCGCATTTGTGTTCTGCTTCTGACATGGAGTAATTTGGTGACCTGGAGCAAGTTGCCCGCCATCTCAATTTTTCATCTGCAAAATGGGAATGCTAATAAGCCCTAATTTGCAAGGCTTGTGAATGCAGAGGTAGTATAAAACCTTACCTGCTGTGAAGTTGAGGGATAGGGCAGGCTTTGCATCAATCTAAAGGACGAAAAAGGGATAAAAGTAAATGAAGCATAGTCAGAATAGAAAATTTGGATAGAAATATTTATCAGTGATTCAGAGAACCACATGCCTGGTCTTCTGTGCCCAGGAGGACTTTCCCCCTTGATTTTGCTTGTGGTGGTTGGGTTTCGTGAACAGGAGTCTTAAAAGCCAAGTGGCAACCACTTCTTTTGAAATGAGTATTTTCAAAAAGAGTTTCTAAGGTGCTTCTAGCTTTCAAGGGGCTTCTGGTCAAAGGTTAAAGTCAAAAATTCTTCTGGCCATGCCTAAAGAACCTTTATGGATCTTGGACTATAAATACGCAAATGGATATTCTACTTTTGTAATACCCTCTTGGGTCAGGTTCGTGCTGTTCCAAGTTGTTTTCACTACATCTGTTTTCAAAGTATGGTCTTCCCTGCTCATGAGGGACCTGTGTCAACGCAGCTGATGGGATTGGCAAAGCACTTAGCTACCTACATTAGCAAAGACCTTACGGCTGATGGGAATAGGAAATTGGATTAAGAAATGTAATGGAGCTTACAGGGGAGGGGAGCCTGGTTCTAAAAATTTGCTGTCAGTGCTACTTAGAGAGTCCCCAGACCCACTCAGCTGCATACAATGTTGTGGTTGTGCCTTGCTATGCAGAATAAGTCCGTATGCCATTTTTTTTTAAATTTGCACAACTTCTTGTGAAGCACAGCGTTGTTGCCAACATTTCTGAATGGCAAGCGTGCTGGACCCTGAACTCAATGAAATTTATTGCTAATGGAGGTGTACTGAAATACAGCCTGGCTGCGCAATATTAAATTAGCCTTTGTTGTCATTAGGACGAAGGAGACGATGATGTCCCGGAATTCTCTGAGCCGGTCCTACATTTCGACAGACAAGGAGAAACCGCTTCTCCAAAATACAGTGGCCCTCCTTTTCCACCTGCTGCTCCTCAGCCCACAGCAGACATTCTGGATGAGATCATAGAAAAACGGGAGACCCTGGAAAACAAGCTGGTTGGCTGGTGAGTTCCCAGACCAGGTGCTGTAAAATGGTGATGCGCTGATGGAATGCCATTAGCTCTATATAGGACCATCCATGTATGTGGCATTTTACAGAGCAACCTGTACAAAACAGATCCTTGCCTCATTTGGATGCTGGGAGCCTGCAGTCCAAGGCTTCTAACTCTGCTCTTCTGTATTTGGCATAAACAGCATAAAGGCAGATGCTTTAAATATACAAATCATTATTCCACCAGGGTGGAGCAGGAAGTAATGGCACGAATCATCAGTGGGATGTATCCACCCCAGAAAGAAGCGGTGCCCAACATAAGCTCCTCAGAGAGCGAGGCCAACCAAGATATATCCTCAGACATCGGTAAGCAAAAGCTGCAATATTTTTCTCGTTTGTCGCTTCCGCAACCCCCAATGGAGGGAAGTATTTACAGAAAGCGGACTGATCCAAGGAAAATGAATGTTCCTAATAGCCTGATTTGAGATTAGAGCCTTGCTTTGGTTTAGCTCAACCGAGAAATGTGTTTAATAGACACTTGCTCAAGCCAGGTCAAAAAAATAACCCACACAGTTCTCAACCTTAACACTCCTTGCCCTTTTTAGGTTTCAAGTAATTTCCCTGCCCTGCCCCTCAGATAAACTCAATGCAGCAAATTATTTTTATTATGTATAATAATGTAAGAATACCAGCAGGAATTGTAGGGTCCACTAAACATGTGCTCTGTGCTTGGAGTTGGCCTTCAGGAACACAGCAGCATGGTTTGGTTCATATTGTTCCAGCGCTAAGAGAACTTCGCTGGCAGACATATAATTAGTTTCCTGGTCGGATTCAGAATGCTGCTGGTGAACCTCCAAAGGCCATCTTTGGCCTAGGTAGACCAGCATATCTTTGGGACTGTGTCCTCCTATGTGGTGTTGAGATAGTCAGAAGCTAGATTGGCATTGATGTTATCACCCAACAACTGGTTTTCTAAAGCATACTGCTCCTGAACCTGGAGTCTCCATTTAGCTAAAATGGGTGAGAGCCATTGTTAGAGAGACCCCTTCTTCGTGAGTTTGACTGAGACCCCTCCTAAAGCCACCTTTAAGTTCAAAATATCTAGAGGGCACCAGGTTGGGGGTGGGCTGACTTAAGCCATCTTAATGGAAGAATGGTATAAAGAGTTCCAGTTACAGGTGGGTAGCCGTGTTGGTCTGCCATAGTCGAAACAAAATAGGAAACAAAATAGGAAATTCTTTCCAGTAGCACCTTAGAGACCAACTGAGTTTGTTCTTGGTATGAGCTTTCGTGTGCATGCACACAAAAGCTCATACCAAGAACAAACTCAGTTAGTCTCTAAGGTGCTACTGGAAAGAATTTCCTATTTGGTATAAAGAGGTGTGGGATATAGCTATTAATGATAAATTAACGTGTGTCATTAAGGTAAGACGGGGAATATGCAGGAGAAACGATTTTGAGGAGATATGGAGGGTGTTTGTAGAATTTGTACTGTTAAAACGGAAAGGGGTCAAACCATCACAAGATGTGTTGAAATTTTGGGAGATTGGATAGCTACAATGGAATGGTCTTGGTGGTAGGGTGCCCGTTTTTATTCTTACTAATTTATGATTATTACTTTGTCAGAAAAAATAGTATACAAGCCTTATAATTTGGTTCTTGCCTGTGTTCTGGTTTATCTTTAGTTGAAGCAGCAGGTACTGGGGGGTTTCAGCTGTTTGTCGATGCCGGTCTCCCAGTGGATTCGGACATTATTAGACAATTTGTGAATGAAGCTCTTGCTGAGACAGTTGCCGTCATGCTGGGTGACAGCGAAAGCCAACAGGCAGCCTCTGCTGCTGTTGTTCCTCAAACCACAGCACCCTTGCCAGAAAAGGTGACTTGTTTGTTTTTGTTTGGGATTTGTGATTAAGAATTGGGAATTTATTTATTTATTTTGTAGTAATTGGATGGTATTCAATTAAGTTTTATTCAGAGTGGACCGATTGAAGTTAATGGACCTAAGTCAAGTTCATTCATTTCAGTGGGTCTACTCTTGAGTAAAACTTAGCTGAATACCACCCTTGGCGTTTTGCTACTTGCAGCATGTAAGCAACAATGAAAAAAAGTTTGAAATAAGAGGCTTTCTGGTCTTCCTGCTCCTATTTGGCAAAGATGGTGTGCAACTTCTGAATCTGTTGCCAGCACTGAAACGAGCCTGGAAGTTACATATCCTGACCTGGACACTGCAATTCTCTTTTGGCTGAGAACTAACCGAGGCAGAAATATACTCTGCACATTCCCAGAGTCACTCATTTTCATTACTGTTGTGTGCTCCAGGGCCAAGCTGCACACTTCCTATGTCAGACAGTGACTTCAGCAACTAGTTTGGCCATTTGTTTGACCAGAAGAAATTGTTGTCTGGGCAAGTGGGTTTGCTGCAAGGTGGGTCCATAGGCAACTGGTTGATATGCTAAATTGCTAAATATAGGGCCCTCAGTCCACTGTTGTTTAAAAACCCAGAATTTCAGACTTCTTGCTTCTGAAGAAGTGTGCATGCACACGAAAGCTCATACCAAGAACAAACTTAGTTGGTCTCTAAGGTGCTACAGGAAGGATTTTTTTTTTTATTTTGTTTAGACTTCTTGCAGTTTGTCCTGAAACTTCTCCTGCAAAAAATAAATAGCATTCACCCAAAATCAGCCCAGACTGAAAATACTGGGCATTGCTTGAGGCTAACCCACTCACATTCTGTATGTAGCTGCTGCAAATTGTAAATGTAGCCCAATACCATTTATGCTCCATTTATGTTGTGACTCTAAAGGATAAGCTTTTATTAACCATAAGAATAAGCACATGTCCTTTATTTATTGCTTGTGGGTTTTCTTGAGATTCAGAAACATTTGCAAGCTAGACTAAGTCCAATCAATATTCCCACTGCTGTCAACCCTCCCTGCTGTTTCCCGCTGTTTTGCGGGAATTTCCCGCAAAAAAGGGAAAGGTTGACAGCTGTGTATTCCTTCTCACTTCCCCTTGAACTGTGCTCTCACTGTCGCAGAAATCCTATGTCCTGTAAGCTTTGAATTCCTGGTTCTTTCTCTCCCAGTCAGATTTGATTATTTAAAATAAGGTGGAGGGAATATTTTCTAACAGCTTTACTACTTTCTTTCAATTGCCTTTGTATGTGTGTTTTTTCCAGGAAACAATACTGTCTACTCCACTAGCCACACCAGAAGCCACACCTCCTCCATCCCCTCCTCCTCCAAAAGAACCATCTCCAGTAAAAACCCCAGAGTCCTCTCTGTCTGTAACGGAAATTGATGGAGATACTGATCTGAGGCAGCTAACAGCAGCAGGTATCAAAGCAGGTTATCGAGAGTAGAAAAGTTGCTAAATTTATTACACTCATCGGCTTTGTTTTCAAGCATGGTGTATTTTAATTTCCCAGAAAGCGCTTTCTTGATGGATTGGCATATTGGGAGTTGTGTTGTCATCACCCCACCCTCCAAAACAACAACACAAGCCTCTTCTGCTATAAACTTCCAAAATTATTCTAGTAATTCTTCTGTGTATCTAGGTTTGGGGAAGGGATCAATCATAGAATAATAGAAATGTAGAATCATTGAATCTTAGAGTTGGAAAATGTTCAACCCACATTTTACCAGCTTGCTCTCGAGAATATCATTGGGGACATTGTCAAAAGCCTCACTGAAATCAAGATACATCATTTCCACAGCGTTTCCCTGATCCACCAAGTTTGTCATTCCATCAAAAACAGAAACCAGATTTGGCATACTTTGGAACCATACTTTGGGAACTCAGAACTTCAAAGCAATCGGGAATAGAAACAGAAAGCAATTAGTTTGTTCTTGACCAGTCTGGACTGTCGAGTGTATATTTGCTGCATGCAGCAAGCGGAATGTTTGCAGGGAAGAGTCATACATGCCTTTGCTGCAGCAACGTAGCTTGGCTTGGCATTTCTTTATCCCTTCTTTTTGTAGGATCCAAGGCTGGAGCCGCCATCAGCCCAGTGGCTACCCCTGTGGTCACCCCTGTGGCTTCACCACCCAGAGTAGCCACACCGAGCCCTCCTGTATCCGAGCATGTCCCAGGCAGAGGAGTGGTGGAAAGGCAGGCACCTCCGAACCCCTGGGGAGATGCAGAGCTTCCTCTGGAAGAAGAGAAGCCCAGCCTGCAGAGTGAAGAAGAAGGGAGCTATCACCCCGCAGCTCTGTGAGTCATAAGACTTGACAAAAAAAACTCACCTTCTAATCTTCCACTTGCAATCTTCTTAGCTGCAACAATAAAGAGAAGTACTGATTTATTACTAATATTTATATTCAACTTAATATGCACAATCCCATAGCGGTCTACATAAAATACAATAAGATTGCTAAAAAAGAAAAATCTAAAACTACAACATTTTAACACTCCTGGAGCCATCCCTGTCAACTTTCAGACACTCTCGTTTACCCGGGTTTTGGGTTGATTGATAACATAAGAAGAGCTTGCCGGATCAGACCAATGACCCACCTCGTCCAGCATCCTGTTCTCACAATGGCCAGCCAGATCCCAGTTGGGAACTCGCAAGCAGGACCTGATCTGCTAGTAATACCCAGCAACTGGCATTCAGAGGCCTTTTTGTGGTGCACACCTGGGCAGTTTAGGTTCCATCCTTTTTACCATTGTATTTGCTTATAGATGTTTGTCAGCCTTGTGCGTTTTATGGCTCTAGAAGTCCTCTTTTTAGTCGCCTTTTTGCGGAAAGTTGATGAACAAATGTTATTATTAATAATATTAAATTCTTATATAAAAATGAAACATATCAGTAAAAAAGAGAATCTATCAATAAACATTCAGAGAAATATTGGTACGTAATTAAACAGTGATTCACCCATAAAGCAGTGCAGTATAAGGCTAGCTAGCTAGGTTTTTTTGCCAAAGAAGGAGTTGTCCTCTTGGCACTATTACCTGAAGTGGGCATGATGAGTAGTTGTTGTTTAGAGGGAACAGGTATGGTTGGCAAGGAAGCATGGAAGCAGAAGGGAGAGAGCTGAGCTGAATTGCCCCAATCTAGCCAGAGTGTCTGTGGAGTGCATTATTTTATAGCAAACCATTTTTCATTTTTGTTGATTACCCTCTAATCAACAAGTGTGATAATAAAAACTACCATTTCATGGAGAAGTAAAATTAAAGACAGAAAAGACATGTTTGACAAACTGGCGAAGGTTTAAGCAATGTTAGTAATGTGTGGCATCAGTTTTTGACGGTGCCCCTTATTATTATTATTATTATTTGTCATTTTTAGCATAATGTCTGTGGCCAAACACGAAGAGCCGGACACTTTGGTCTTGCCAGCTCCTGAGCTAACTGAGCCCCACGAACCACCCCTGCAGGAGCCCAGGGCTCCATCTCCTTCCTTGCACACCCCCAGTTCTGGCCTTTCCACAGAGGAGAGCAGTCTGACCGCCACGGAAACTGAGACTATGGGAAGGCCAATCTCAGAAGGAGAAATTCTGTACAGTTACGGACAGCTGCTGGCTGCAAAAGGTGAGGCTATTTCCAGCTCTTTGTCTTTCTTTAGCATTTTGTTTTTAATTTTCTAATTGTTCCAAGACCGAATATATCCCCTCTTAATAGTGTGAGAGCTCCGAGGGTGACCTTGCAAGATTTATGGAACATGTGGAAGGGTCTGATGTGGTCTGATTTGGGATCCAGCAGTTTCCTTTGTTCCTATAATCAGCAACTCGTGTTTTTTTCTGGAGGTCACATCAAGCGGTGGTGGAGGTATTAGATTTCTGGACTTTGTCACTACATACTGCAAGGGAGAGGAAGCCTATCTTTTTTTAAACGTTCCCCTGCTTTAAATTAATTAAACTCTTGCAGCTTGGCAAAACAAAGCATTATCTTTTTACAATGGGGGTGCATAATAATAATAATAATAATAATAATAATAATAATAATAATAATATAATTTATTTATACCCCACCCACTCTGGGCGGCTTCCAACAGAACATTAAAATGCAATAATCTATTAAACATTAAAAGCTTCCCTAAACAGGGCTGCCTTCAGATGTCTTCTAAATGTCAGGTAGTTGTTTATCTCTTTGACCTCTGGTGGGAGGGTGTTCCACAGGACAGGTGCCACTGCCGAGAAGGCCCTCTGCCTGGTTCCCTGTAACTTGGATTCTCGTAGTGAGGGAACCTCCAGAAGGCCCTCGGCACTGGATCTCAGTGTCCGGGAAGAACGATGGGGGTGGAGACGCTCCTTCAGGTCTACTGGGCCGAGGCTGTTTAGGGCTTTAAAGGTCAACACCAACACTTTGAATTGTGCTCGGAAACGTACTGGGAGCCAATGTAGGTCTTTCAAGACCGTTGTTATGTGGTCTTGGCGGCCGCTCCCAGTCACCAGTCTAGTTGCCGCATTCTGGATTAGTTGTAGTTTCCAGGTCGCCTTCTCTTACACCACTCCACTGACTATTTCAGAGCTGGAGCAAAACAGTTTGCCTTGTTTGCCTTTAGTGACACTCTCATGCCTCTAGGCCTGGGCAATATATCAATTTATCGCCCAGGACCGGTATGAGGAGCTGACCGCGATGTCGGCTTCACTCAGTAGTATATCGCTGGTGAAACCGTCAGTGCTCCTGAGTCCCTCTCCTAGCAGCGTCTGCTGGAGGGAGTCAAGAGCGGTTCCGGTTCCACTCAGTGACATATCGCTAGTGTGGAACCGCCATCCCACTCTGCCCTCATATGATGCAGAAAGAGAAAGCCGATCGCAGCTTGTTCCTTCCTCTGCATCTTTAAACTGCTCGATTGAGGAGTGTGCAGCAGCTCTTGCCTCAGTTGAGCAGTTAAAGGAGCCCCCAGCCCGGCGCTGGCTCCTGTGAGCCAGCGGCAGTGTGTGGGTTCTGTGAAACTGCCCAGGTGAGGGGAGCGTGATTGCCTTTCCCCGCAGCGAGCAGTTAAAGGAACCCTGAAGATCTGCCCGCTCGTACGTGAGCGGCAAGAGCACTGGGGCTGTCTTAGCTGGGAGGAATATATTTAAAAAAAAAAAATTGTCCATTAGCACCTTAAGAGATCAACTAAGTTTGTTCTTGGTATAAGCTTTCATTCCCTCCCCACAGCTGAGCGGCACAAATAAGGTGGATTGTCCCAGCCTGCGAGCCTGGATGAAGCTGCCTCACCTCTCAAGGTGAGAGCTGGGGCAGTTTCACCTGGTGTCTTGCAGGGAGAGACCAATGCAATCGCAGTATATCGCCAAACCGCAATGTTTGGCTGGCGATACACCACGATGTTGAAAAGCTGGTGTCGCCCAGCCCTACATGCCACCAGATCTGATTGGCTGTGTAATGCTGTGGTGTCATTGCATTTACGATGTGACCTCACCTGAAGGAAAGCAGAGAAGTTGTGGGGTGGAAGAACTGCACAGTGGTCTGAAAATAAATGCAGGAGGGGGAAAGGTAGGGAGAACCTCCCCCACTACCACCCAAAACCTTGGCACTCTCGGTGCCAAAACTTGTTTCAGTCCTTGTTTTTAACCTTCTATTTTGTTATTTTGCAAGTGGGATGGATTTGTGTGTTCGCCTACTGTGCATAAGTGCATGTTTGTTATGTTTTTCCTTCCAGCTTTTGCAGAAGGAGGACTGTCTCTTCCAAATCTAAGTGACAGTATGGCCAGCACTCTTCATGATGCCCATGAGATGGTAATGAAATCATTTAACTAGACACTGCCAAAATTGATGGGGTCTTCAGGGTGGCGGCGGCAGAAAACTGGGTGCCCCCCAGGTAGCCACCTCTAACTAGTCCAGATAGACAAATGGGCCAGTTTGGTCAGAGGCAGTGGCTTTTGCACATATCACTGAGCCAAACCAAAGCTAAGAGTGAATGAATGAGTGAGTTTGTTGGTACTCCCATCAAAAAACGCAGCCGCTCTGCTCCTCCCAATGTCTTGTTCTGGCTTGCTGCTCATGGGTTGATGGGAGACCAACCATGAACTCAGTTTCAAACATAATTCTCTTTTCCAAGTATTGCAGTGGCAGCAAGACAGGGGCCGGTGCGGCAGAGGAGCACAGTTGCTGCATTCACACAGCCGCCACTCAAAGTGGATTCAAAATAAAGGAGCAAACAGTGATCATTGAAACACGAAATGGCCACAATTAAAAACAATGGCACAAACAGCAACACAATCAACCAACAGGGTCAAAAACTTGCTTAGAAAGGTGAATTGCTGGTGAAACACGAAACAAAGATAAAGGCGATTCAACATCTTGGAGCAGGGAGTTTTGCAGACAAGGGGGCACCACAGAAGAACTTCTCTTTTTGTGGTCATTGCTTTAGTATCCATATCATGTAAGAACATACGAAGAGCCTGGCTGCTGGATCAGGCCAAGGCCAGATGTGCAGGGTATAAATATTATTATTGTTATTATTATTATTGTTATTGTTATTGTTATTATTTTCCTGTTCACACTGGCTAACCAGATGCTTATGGGAAGCCCACAAACAATGCATGAGTGCAACACAACTCTCCCTGTTTCTGCTCTGCCAAAACTCGTGCTCAGAGGAATACTGCCATTATCTGTGGAGGTAGAACATAGCGATCCTAGCTAGCAGCTAGTAACTATTTTTTTTAAAACCCACCTGTTATTTTTTTAACTTTTGTAATAGCTAATAATAATAATAATAATAATAATAATAATAATAATAATAATAGCTATTACAAAACAGTTAAAAAAATAATAGTTTGTTTGTACCCCGCCCATCTTTCTGGGTTGCCCCAGCAACTCTGGGCAGCTTCCAGCATTTATAAAAACGTATGTAAAACCTTAAACCTTAAAAAGCTTCCCTATACAGGGCTGCATTCAGGTGTTTCCTAAATGTTATATAATTACTCATCTCCTTAACATCTGGTGGGAGGGTGTTCCACAGGGTTGCACCACTACAGAGAAGGCCCTCTGCCTGGTTCACTGTAACCTCACTTCTCACAATGAGGGAACCGCCAGAAGGCCCTCGGTGCTGGACCTCAGTGTCTGGGCTGAGCGATGTGGGTGGAAACGCTCCTTCAGGATATTTTGTACATCACCTTGGACCATATGTGGAACACTAATGATGATGATGGTGATGATGATTGCAGCAACATAGAGTGTGTTGATGCCCCTATGCACTAAGCTGCTGCGTCACTGAAAGAGTCTCCCAAGGCTTCAGAAGAGTGACTGACCTCAGTAATGAATGCTTTTGCAGTAAAAACTCAGTTGTTGAACGTAATCCATTCCGGAAGCCCATTCGGCTTCCAAAACGTTCGACAACCAAGACGCAGCTTCCAAATTGGTTGCAGGAGCTTCCTGCACTCCAGCGGAAGTCACGTCAGATGTTCAGGTTCCGAAAAAACATTCAAAAACCACACCATTTACTTACAGGTTTTCGTCATTTGGGAGCTGAGGTTTAACTGTTTTATACATTTATTTTTTAAAAGTATGCCGTTGTTCATCTTTCAGGATTTTGATCCTCCAAGCGAAGGGCAAGTGTTACAGAGACCTCACAGAGGATACCACAAGGACCCAGTCCTCTCCCTTTTCTCAAGAGTAAACCAAGCACCACTTGCTTCCCAGGAAGAGATCTGTCGGAGTGAGGTATGTTCATTTCTCAAAATAGAACAGAGCACACCTGTGAGCCCATGCTCCACTTTGTGAGGGGTGTTTGTTAGAGTGGGCGGGGTGTGGGGAGGAAATCTGCCTCATATCTCAATGATTGCTAGAAGGACAAAATATTGCCCTCTCCCTTCTCTCAGCCCTGTTTCTCTCCCTTTTACTCCAGAACACAAGTGACAGTGCTGGGGAATTGAGCGAGGGGCAGCGGCCGAAGCTGACGGAAGCTGCAGAAAGCATCCTGATGGGACGTTGCACTTACATGAAGCAGCCTAGCACCCGGGTTTCTAAAAAGTCACCTCAATGCGCAACATCTCCGGGACAATATGACAAGGTTGCAGGTGCAAGTTTAAAAATATTTTTTTTCTGGGGGTTTCCTAAATAGAGTACAGGATTTGCTTGAAAATGTCCGCTGCTACTGGTTAGCAGTGTTATACATATCTCTTCTCAGTCCCAACTCCTTCAACCACTCCTCATAAGGCTTGGTTTCCAGACCCTTTATCATCTTGGTTTCCCTCCAGCACATGTTCCAGCTTATCAACATCTTTCTTTGATTGTTGTGCCCCAAACTGGACACAGTATTCCAAGTGTGGTCTGACCAAGGCAGAATAGAGTGGCACTATTACTTCCCTTGATCTGGACACTATACTTCTGCTGATGCAGCCTAAAATAGTGTTAGCTTTTTTTTGCTGCTGCATCACACTGTTGACTCATGTTAAGCTTGTGGTCCACCAAGACCCCTAGATCCTTTCCGCATGTACTGGCCAGGTGTCCCCCATTTTATATTTGTGCATCTGATTCTTCCTGATTACATTTGTCTCTATTGAAATGCATTTTGTTAGTTTGTGCCCAGTTCTTCAATCTGTTGTTTTGAATCCCGATTATTTCTTCTGTGGCATTAGCTACCCCTCCAAGTTTGGTGTCATCTGCAAATTTGATGAGCATCCCCTCAATTCCTTTGTCCATGTCATTTATAAAGACGTTGAACAACAACGGGCCCAGGACAGAACCCTGTGGCACCCCACTTTTCACTTTTTTCCAGAATAGCTGATTGTCTGGCTATATAGAAAGCACCTTCCTGTGTTGATCTCTTTGTTAACTACTTCCAGAAAACAACCTGGTAGGAAAACCTCTAACTTCTTCATGAGGAGCATTTTTATTTTGCAAAAGCAGAAAAAAAACCACAGCTCATTTAGAATAGCTCATTCAACACAGAAGAGTCTTTTCCAGGAAAAACTAAAATTCTTGGTAATTATTTTTTGAATGGCTGCCACTTTTGAGGCTAATTCCTTTTTAAAAAATTATATGTATAAGGTGCAGCATGAGGCTATGCATCAATCCATCAACAGTTACGGTTAAGTGCTGTTTTTTATTTCAGTCTTGCTCCTGCGTTATAATTTAGAAGTTTAACAATCAAATAGCCCATTACATCACCTTCTTATAAAATATTACATATTTCCAGAGTCTGACCTTGTATATGTATTGAAGAAATACATATTATGCTAATCTTTCTGCTTAAAGTGGGGGTTCGGTTTAGATGTTTGGAAATAATAATAATAATCATGTGACAACTGATACAGTACAGCATTCCAGGGATCATGGCCTATAGCATGTCTTCAGTCTTGTGAACTGCCTTCACTTTGTATGTCATAAATTCAGTGAGTGGTTCCAAGAGTTTATGAGCTGGTCATGTCTGCTTTAGCTGCCAAGTGATAATTGTGGCGCTATCAACATTTCCAGTATAAATCAGTGTTTTCTGTAGCTAATGGCTTAGCTATTTAAAAAAAATCAGCTCTGAGTTGAAGTGCAGTCGGCTCAGTGCTGTTGGTGTTGCAACAGGTTATACTGTTCCTTTCAGACAGTCTACAAATGTGTTGTGGATCTTGTACCAAATTACTCTGTTTTTAATTAGAGTGTGCTGGGTTATTTTGCTTTTTCGCATAATAAAATTACTTTCTCTCTGTGCTGGAAACCTTTATAATGTACTTATCTGCTTGGAAAGCTCATAAATGCATGTGCTTGGATTCTTAGGAGCTCTGAGGTTGTGCATTAATGTCTGCTCTGCTTAAAACTAAAATTATTCCACAAAGTCAGTCCGGGCCAGTGCTGATGCAACAGGGTTAGTCTCTTAACCATGTGATTGAAGGCTGCATTTCCCCGTCTCCGACACAAATTCCCCCTAAGCTGTGATTAAGCAATATATCAGCACCAGCATCAACCAAAGTTTTGAGCTAGATGGATTCTTTACTTAACCAGGACTCTTAAGATAACTGGATTAAAGCCACTAGTTCAAAATCTTTAGTCAAGCAGGGAACCTGGTTGGTACCAGTGTTAACCACAGTTATAGCAAACGTAACACTCCCATCTCCAGTTAAAAGATTGGCCCCATTTTGTCTGTGCCAACCCTCTTCAAAAACATTCACTGTGGTTTTCTTTTAAAAATTTCAAAAGGGTAATATTAAGAGATTTATGGCTAAAACGTTTTTGTGATGCCAATGAGAACAAGCTTAGGATTTCTCAGTTTCAAAGCTTTCTCAGGCTCTTGGCAAAGTCCACGCTGCAGTTGTTCCAGAAAAATCACCAGTACGCACGCAGAGAAGTACAAAGAGCCCCCTACTTTTTGACGTGGGAGTTGTGCTCAGAGTATGATGAGTAGGCAAGAGAATTGCTTTTTTTTTCTTTTGAGGGTAGCCTACGAATGAGTCTAAATAGCACCTTCGCAGCCAAGAGACTCCCAGGTGCATGGGAAGATGTTGGTTCCTCTCGCTTTGATTCATGTCGGGGTTTGGGTGCTGGAGCTCCTCATGCACGGCCTTGGAATGGTTATGCACGAGGTACCAGTTGCGGGGAAAGCGGCCAGCGTTCCGCGTGCTTTTGAGCACGGTCGCCGGCCAAGCCTCACAGTCTGAAGGATGTTGAGTAAGCCAATTGACGACTCCGAAAGTTTGTGAGTTCCTAGTTGCCTTCTTAGTGAAAAGTTGCCTCGTGAAATAAAATATATACCCTGACTCTGAATAGACGGACCAATTTAAAGAAATTAAAATTTTTACTTTACTCCCCCCTTTAACCCCAAAGGAAGACAGACACCGGTTGTATCTTTAGTGGCTTCGGCAGAACCCGCATAGGCTCGTCCCCTAAGCTAAGTTCTCCTAAGCTTAAAGTCCCTGCGCGCCCAATCTTCCGCGAGGCTAACTAAATAAATTAAAACCGAAATATCTTCCGCGGGCCTAACCCTAGGCTAACCTAAAAGAACCTATCTAAAACTAAAACCGAATGATCTTCCGCGATCTAACTCTAACTAAAGAAAAACCCATCCAACCCATCCAGCCCGCTCCTAGTCCCTTAAACTAAACTTGACTTCAACTAAAACCCAACTAAAAGAACATAAGAAGAACGTGCGGTCTCGGTCTCGTGCCTAAGCGGGGTGCCTCTGCCTTTTATTAGGGAACAAACGTGACATCATCAATAATGCCTTAACCAATAAAATCACTGTTGCTGCCCTTCAAAAGGGCGGGAAGCAAGTTTAACGCTCATTAACAACTTTGAACATGACCGGAACTATAAAATAAAGGCGGATTAATCTCGTAAGTGAACCACACTATTCATTCATGCTTTCACTTTCGCTTTTACGCGCAGTTATACCAAAAGTAGACCTCGAAAAACTCATAAAATAACCAAATAAATATGAATCCATGGCGGATCCGTGAAACGTATTCCGACATATCATCTTTCTTTTTTTGTTTTAAATTAAATTAATTTTGATTTAGTTATATTAAAAAAAGAAGGTTAGAGATATCACAAGTATTTATCTGACACAAACATTACCATTTACTTCGATATAGACCTCGACATGAAAAGGCAAACGTCGACAATGCCGACAGCGTCCACATCAAAGTCTACATCAAAACTGTGATATAATCACCAGCAAAACCATCAACATCCACCCCCTTCATAAGAGGAAATACTTGTACAATAATGTAGCAATAAAGTCATGAAAACAACAAACCACTAGCCGAACATAAAAAGTGATCGATCCGATACACTGTAAACCTTTTAGGCATATATAAATACTTCAATATGTAGTGTAACACAACAAATCACTTCATAAGCATGTATACTTTCGCGTGCAGCGTAAAACAACAAATTACTCCCCAAACACAAGAGAGGACCTGATACAGGTCCAAAATTAAAAATAACGGATAACGACTGCCCAAACATAAGAGAGGTCCCGATCCGGGACCCAAAATTAAAGTATAACTAGAGCTGGGGCTACATAGCCTACCCAGACCCCTCCCCCATTTTTTTTAATTTTTATTTGGAAAACTGAAGAAAAATGGATAAGGTAACAGAAAAGGGTTGTGGCTCTGAGGCTACAGAATCGAGGGAACTTTAGATTCTGGACTTACCACAGCGACCACAGGTAACGGGGAACTAGGGTCCGATTCCAGAGAGGGGATTTAAGCCACCTATGTAATGGCTGTCCAGCCGTGAGTTGGGATTTAAACCACCTAAGTAAAGGTCTCCCAACCATGAGGAAGGATTTAAGCCATCTACGCAAGGGTTTCCAGCGAAACAAGATGGGATTTAAACCAGCTACATAAGGGTCTCCCATCAACAGCAGGAAACAGAGTGAAGGGAAAAGCTGGGAACCTGGTTTACTGCCAAAAGGTAGCATATAGAGGGGGATTCTTTAAAAGAAAATAGGGGTACCAAGAGGGTAGGATGTCACCAGACTTAACATATATACTTTGAACAAATCCGAGAATGACCAATTCTTTGACCAAAGGAAATATTTCAAATAAGGTATATAAGTGTTACCACATTTTGAACTACAACTTTTGCAAGCACAACGTGGAGATTTAGGATTATTGAAATAAAACATATATGCATGAATATGTCTATGACTAGAACTGCACAAAGACGATGCTTTGACCTTACATAAACATTTCCATATCATCAAAATTGTGACGCTCTAAATGGAAACCATTTCAGAAAAGTTTCATATATATAAACATCCATATCATTAATTACCAAGCTATATGGAAAACACATGTAATATGCGAGGCGGATATTTCAAGAAGCATACAAAGGCAAATATGCAATTTTTACAAGTACAATATAAAGTACAAGACAAGTTTAGAACTGCAAAATGGTGTTGGAGAGGAGGATGAAGACGATGAATGAGTTGCCGGTCGTCTTCCTCTCCGATTACACACGACCATGTAGAAGAAATAGTCCTGGAACTCAGGAAAAGTTCATGGAGCTCAGGAAAGTACTGAAACATCGAGTTCTGAAGAAACAACGATACCTGTAGAAGAAAGGAGGTTAAGCAAGCAAATCAAGGTGATCTGCTAGTGAATGCAGGTAAGAGAATAACTGGAACAAATCCAGGCAGCCAGGAATCAGAGGGCTGCCCAGGGGCAAACAAAAGGCCTAGGTTGAGGATAGTTGAAGAGTTGCTGCATTTGACACTGGAAACTGGTGCAGTCAAACAACGAGGTGGATATTCTCAACTTGGTTCCTTAGCTCTCCAAGGGCGCACACACCTGGCAGGCACCCAAACAGCCTTTTCTTCAAGGGCAACTGCAGCATACCCACGACCCCAAGTGATGAGTGGAACTGGTCCTCGCCATTCGATGTCAGGCAAGAGGCGATAAGAGACCAAAGGTCGAGGAAGCTGTTCCTCTTTTTTGAAGTGGAGATCCACCGGGGAATGAGGCTTGTTATGTGGAAAGAGAAGAAAATTTAAGGTGAACAGCACCTTTGCAACTGCCAAAGGGATCTCCGAGGCTGGAAGGTGACGTCCTGCAGTCTGTTTATGGAGCAGAGTTTTGAAAGTGAGGTGTGTCCTTTCAATGAGAGCTTGGCCTGTCGAATTAAACGGAATCCCGTGGGATAGGGAAATATTCCATTGCACACAAAAGTCATTAAAGGCCTGAGAAGCATAGGCCGGACCATTATCTGTTTTAATGGCTTGAGGTTTTCCCATAACTGAAAAGGTTCTCATGCAGTGCTGTATGACGTGCCTCGTAGTTTCTCCCTTCAGTGCTGTAGCCCAAATGAAACCTGAAAAAGTGTCCACTGTGACATGCAACTTAGACATTGGAGCAAGGGCTGGGACATGTGTCACATCCATCTGCCACAGCTGATTCGCCTCCGTGCCTCGAGGATTTACAGCATCAAATGGCAAGCAGATAGGAGACTTGGAGCACGAAGGGCAGCATGAAATAATGTCCCTTGCTTGTGACATTGGAATGTTGAAGGTCTTGTGTAGAACCTTTGCTGATTGGTGGAAAGTTTCATGGCTTGTCACAGGATTGTCGAACAAGGAGAAAGCTAGAGTCCTGAGGGCAGCGTCTGCTACTGCATTTCCTTCCACCAGGAATCCTGGGAGGTTAGAATGAGAGCGCAAGTGTGCAGCAAAAAAGGGAAATGAACGTCTCTGTAATAGTTCTTGAAGCTGCGCGAACAAATTAAAGAGATTTTCGTCCATGGACGGAGACAGATAAGCAACTGGAAGCGATGATAACAGTCTATATACATACTGAGAATCTACAACGAGGTTGAATGCTTCTGCAGTGAAAGTCTGAAAAGCAAGAATCACTGCTGCCAGTTCCGATCTTTGTGCTGAAAGTTGTTTCTCTGTAAACACAGTCTTCCATTGTCCATCCTCCCGCCATGCAAGGACACCATAGGAAGAGGAGCCATCTGTGAACAGAGTTTTTGCAGTGGGAATAGGCTGAAGCACCAACATGGATGAAAGGTGATAGTTTACTTGCCGCAACAAAGTGAATCTTTTGTCCTTAGGGGGATTATACAAGAATGAACCAACAAAATCAGCAATAGCAATCTGGAAACTATCTGAAAACTGAATCAAAGTTAGCACTTGTTCTTGAGAGAAAGGAAGGTAGATGGAAAGCAGATCATTTCCACTCAGGCGAATTGCACGGCCTCTGCACTTAACAAGGAGATCAGCAACAGCGTCCATACTGGGGTACACATTCCTTTGAGGCGTGTGTGAAAGATGAACCCACTCCACGATTGCCACTTTCGAGGAAGTATCCGGAACGTATAAGGCTGCGGTAGGCAATCTTGGTGTAGTGAAGATGGCACATGAAAGAGTGCAGTTAGCTGTTGGCACACGATCTACAGCTATCTGATGTAGTTTTGTGTTTACCCCTTGTAAAGCATGACGCATCTCAGAGGTGCATGGAATAACATCCGAAGGAGATGTATGTCCCTTAAGAGCAGAAAACAATGGTGAGAGTTCAGAGGTTGGAACTGCTAGAGACTTTCGAGCCCAGTTTATCTGTCCCAAGAGATGCTGCAGTTGTGTCAAGGTAAAGGATTCTGGGATGACTATGCTCGGCATCTCTGGCAGGGCTGTATCTTGAAGCAGTTTGTGACCCAAGTAATGAAATGGAGCAGTGCGCTGTACCTTTTCTGGGGCAATACAAAGCCCAAAAGAGTTTAGGATGCGCGTAAGATGCTCGATATGATGCTCTGAGACCTTTTCTCCATGGATCAAGATGTCATCCATGTAATGACAAACTTCTAAGGCTGGATATTGTGCTCTGAAAGGCTGTAATGCTTTATCCACAAAATTCTGGCAGAGAGTCGGTGAATTCACCATTCCTTGAGGGAGTACTTTCCAAGAGTATCTGGAAGCTGGTCTGGTGTTATTGAGCACAGGTAGAGTGAAAGCGAACTTTTCTTGATCTGCAGGTGCCAGTGGGATAGTAAAGAAACAATCTTTGAGATCGATGATTGCAAGCTGATGGTTTCTAGGAATGAGGTTAGGGTTAGGAAGTCCACATTGAAGGGGACCCATTGGAACAATTCTCTCGTTGATCTTTCTCAGGTCTTGAAGTAAACGCCATTTTCCACTTTTCTTCTTGATGACGAAGATTGGAGTGTTCCAAGGGCTATTAGAGGGTTGCACACGATCCTGGTGTAGTAGCTCTTTGATTAGGGCCTCTGCTGCAGCGAGCTTTTCTGACGTCAGCGCCCATTGGTCGACCCATACAGGGGGTCCTTCCTTCCATGTGAGTGGAAGAGCATGTACTGGCGCTGATGCAAAGGCCCACATCAAAAATGTGTATGGACAACAGTTCTTGCTTTAGACAATAAGTCTCTACCCCAAAGGGTGATAGGCACATCCATAACAAGTGGACGAAGCTGCACCATGGAGCCTGAGTCTGACTGGAAGGTAATCGGATGCACGCTCTGGTGGGCGGGTTCGAAACCTCCGACTCCGAAGACTTCCTGGGTGACAGTCGTTGCCCACTGGTCAGGCCAATCCTTTCTGGCGATCACTGTGACATCTGCGCCTGTATCAAGAAGACCCTTGATCTTTCGTCCACCCATTTCTAAGACGAGATGAGGGCGTTCTTCTGTAATCTTGATTAGCGCCATTGCTGCCTGAGGAGGCAAAGAGTCTACAGGAGCTGTAGGTGTGGAAGTAAGTAAATAGAGTCTGGCAATTTCCAAGCCTTTTGTTAGGACACAAGGAACAGTCGAAAATCCTGGAATCAGCAACTGCGATGAATCTGTGATTCGAACTAGGCCTGCAGTCAATGTGACTGTGGCAGGGAGGCGATCCATCCTAGGCAGGATAAGGCAAATCGAGGTGTCTGGGAATGGGCCACGAATGGATGTTGGCAATTGCTGAGCAAACCATGGATTTGAAAAGTAACAGTCCTCTGTTAAGAAGAGTGGTATACCTGGGACAGAAGATTCTTCTTGTTCTTCGTTGGCAGTGTCTGAAGACATCTTTTTGGCTTCGGGCTTTTTGCACTGCTGAAGTTGGCAACTCTGAAGCTGCTTGGCGTTGAGTTGGCAAACTTGAGGTTCCTCTGTTGGTAAAAGTTGCTGATGCTGTTGAACCAGCTGGCATTCAGTCAGTTGTGCATCAAACTGGCAGGATGGAACTTCTTCTTTGACACAAGGCAATCGAAGTTGTAGTTCATGATAATTGCTTGGTTGTGGCGGGCTGAGCTTAAAAGCTGGAGGTGACACAAAGGTGTGGGCATTGTTAACTGGAGTGATGTTTAAGCTTCCACAAGAGGGAGCTGGCTCACTCACTTGTATTCTTTGGCCACATGGAAAGTGATCATCAGCTGGGTTGCAACTTGAACACTGCTGTTTCACCAAGGGCAAATGTTCTTCAACGATAGATTGACCTTGACTCGAAGGTGAGTAAAGCTCAGGTGCTGCAAGGTTGACCTCAGTAGGATGTCTTCTCAACGTTGAAGGCAATTCTACGATCAGAGACTTGACTGTGATTGCTTGCTGTGAAGCAGGGGTGACATCAGCAGGAACTGAAGGGCGGTTAGCAGAAGGTGAACTAAATGCTGTATTCTCTACTGGAACCCTTTGAATAGGTAAGGCAGATGATAAAACCTCTGGAACCTGAATGTTTGATGAGGTCACATCTTTTCTCTGGACATCTGGAGAGTAGATATCTCTCTGGATCACTCTTTTTTCCTGATGACCTGGATAAGGAGTAGCGTTGTTCACCTTTCTGGGATGGTTGACCTTCATGATGTTCTTGAACTTGCACCCTATTGTTTTACCGGGGCCGGGGCGCGGCCCGCAGAACCGTTTCCCTGAACTGGAGATGAGGTAGGTGATGTATTTTGTGGATTCAAACGACAATCATTTGCCCAATGAAATCCTTTTTGACAGATGGGACATCTCTCTGGCGGCTTGGCAGAAGGCCTTGGCGTTGTTGTGCACTGCGACCGGAAATGCCCATCGCCTCCACACCCATAGCACTTCTTGACTGGCGTAGAGCTGTCTTGACGTGGCATCTGTACCGCAGCTGCCAAGAGTTGTGCTTTGTAGGAGTGGGTACCAACATTCTGGCAGACGCGTAGCATCTCAGTCAATGTGGCGTCTGGACGAGCTGCAACTGCTGTTAGGGCATTCTTGCAGTCATCATTGGCATTTTCAAAGGCGAGTTGTTTTGTCAGCATGTTTCTGGCATGACGATCTTCTATTTGGCGCTCCACTGCAACAATCAGGCGATCCACGAAGTCCCCATAAGGCTCCTTTGGACCTTGCCTAACTGCAGCGAACCCTGATACTGAGCTAGCATCTGTGCGATTGGGTAATCTGCGCCAAGCTTTGACCACGATGTCTGCTATGGTGACAAGTGCAGCATCAGGTATGGCTAACTGTTGATTGAGATTGGAGTAATGTCCTGATCCTGTGAGCATATCTTCTGTGGCGAGTGGCGTTGCACGTCTGGCTGCTACTTCTTTCCACTCTTGCAGGCACAGAAGAGCATCTGTAGGCGACAGGAAAGTGCGAAGAATCAACTTCCAATCAGATGGCAGAAGTCTACTAGTGGACAGTCCTTCAAGTAAACTTCTAGTGTAAGGAGCTTGAAGTCCATTTTCGCGTATGGCTTTTCGCAGTTCACGTAGTGTTTCAAAAGGAATAGCTTGATATCTTGCAGGTTGTCCTCCATTGGCACGAATCACTGGAAAGATGTGCATTGGATCAGCACTAAAGTCTATTTGTCCCAAAGCTGCTTCCAAAGCTTGGGTTCTGCAGATGGGTTGCATTGCTGTTGGATCTGTAGGTGGCATCAGTGAGTTTAAATCTTCTTGATGCTTTCCAAATGATGAGCCACTAGATGGTGCTAAAGAGTCTTTGACATCTGGATGCCTTGAAGATGGCTGACTATGAAGACAAGATGGCTGACTTGAAGTTGGATGAAGACAAGATGGCTGACTTGAAGTTGGAGCATAAGGTTGTTGGCTCTGTACTGCAAGTCCTGGCATCTGGATCGTCATTGTTTGGCTTTGCTCTTGTCTTGGAATCTGCATTGGCATTGGAGGTGCTGAAGGGTTGGTAAATTGCTGTTGTGCTGCTTGCATTGAAGCTTGGATTGCTGTTGATTGGAAATCAGCTTGCTGCAAAACTGGAGCTGCTGGCTTGAGCGCGGCCTGCAGGGCAGCAGGGTTTGCTGGCAAGAAAGCTGCTTGCTGCTGCTGCTGCTGGATCGCTGGCAAAAGCGCGGCTTGCGATGGAGGAAGCGGGACCGTTGCTTGGAGCGAGGTCCGCGGCTGCTGCTGACTTGAGATCGCTGGCTGGTAAAAGGCCTGCGATGACTGCTGAGCGACTGGCGGTGGGGCAGTCCGCGGCGGGGCTTGAAAGGCCGACGGCGTCTGCTGCACCGGCACAGGCGGCAATGAATCTGGCAATGACAAATTGGACAAGGGCGAGTGCGTGTACGACAACGGGGCCTGAACTGGCTGCTGCGAGGGGGCCGAAAATGGCACAACCGCAAGCGGCAGCACAGGGGCACTATTAAAAGCAGTATTTCCCAAATTCACTGTTCCATTAAACAAAACATTTCTTGGAGCGATTTGTTGAAAGCAGTTTCTTACTTTGCTCCATACTAATTGTACAGGAATTCCGATTTTCGGGTTGGCCATAAATTCTAACCCGATCCTTTCCCATGAAGCTAAATCTTTCGTTCCCTCCTTAGGGACCCAAGGGCAAACTTCCCCAATAGTTTTAACTAAAAGCTCTACTTCTGATTCAGAGACAGGGTGACCATTTCTTTTCAAAAGGTACAATAAATCTTCACAAAATTTAACTTGAGCAGTTGAGAGTGAGGAGCCCATTTTTTTAACACTTTTCCAAAACTTTTCCTCCCCCACCCGTAGGCTTCTACTAGGGGACACCGGTCCTACCCGTAGGCTTTAACCGAAAAACCTGGCACCCGTAGGCTTTAGCCAGAAAACCTCCGCCCCCACCCGTGGGCTTCTACTAGGGGCTACCGGCCCTACCCGTAGGCTTTGACCGAAAAACCTGGCACCCGTAGGCTTTTGCCAGAAAACCTTTTCCTCCCACCCGTAGGCTTTTTCGGGAGACACCGGCCCTACCCGTAGGCTTTGACCGAAAACCCTGGCACCCGTAGGCTTTTGCCAGAAAACCTTTCCCTCCCACCCGTAGGCTTTTTCGGGAGACACCGGCCCTACCCGTAGGCTTTGACCGAAAACCCTGGCACCCGTAGGCTTTTGCCAGAACCCTTCCCACCCGTAGGCTTTAGGGAAGACCTTACCCTGCCCGTAGGCTTACACTAAACTCCTTGCCGCTCTACCCGGGGACCCCTTGGGGCAAAATACACGCGCGCAATTTCTATTTACACTACTTTGGGCAGGCGGTGGATTCGCGCTACTGCAGCGAAATCCTGGATAAACCGGGCCGTTATACCTCACCTCTCAATGTCTGTTTCCGAGCCACTTCCGATATGTTGCCTTTAACCGGAGTCTTCGTGGAAGCGATTTTCGACTACGCTTTGCCTCACACGGGGCACCACTTGTCGGGGTTTGGGTGCTGGAGCTCCTCGTGCACGGCCTTGGAATGGTTATGCACGAGGTACCAGTTGCGGGGAAAGCGGCCAGCGTTCCGCGTGCTTTTGAGCACGGTCGCCGGCCAAGCCTCACAGTCTGAAGGATGTTGAGTAAGCCAATTGACGACTCCGAAAGTTTGTGAGTTCCTAGTTGCCTTCTTAGTGAAAAGTTGCCTCGTGAAATAAAATATATACCCTGACTCTGAATAGACGGACCAATTTAAAGAAATTAAAATTTTTACTTTACTCCCCCCTTTAACCCCAAAGGAAGACAGACACCGGTTGTATCTTTAGTGGCTTCGGCAGAACCCGCGTAGGCTCGTCCCCTAAGCTAAGTTCTCCTAAGCTTAAAGTCCCTGCGCGCCCAATCTTCCGCGAGGCTAACTAAATAAATTAAAACCGAAATATCTTCCGCGGGCCTAACCCTAGGCTAACCTAAAAGAACCTATCTAAAACTAAAACCGAATGATCTTCCGCGATCTAACTCTAACTAAAGAAAAACCCATCCAACCCATCCAGCCCGCTCCTAGTCCCTTAAACTAAACTTGACTTCAACTAAAACCCAACTAAAAGAACATAAGAAGAACGTGCGGTCTCGGTCTCGTGCCTAAGCGGGGTGCCTCTGCCTTTTATTAGGGAACAAACGTGACATCATCAATAATGCCTTAACCAATAAAATCACTGTTGCTGCCCTTCAAAAGGGCGGGAAGCAAGTTTAACGCTCATTAACAACTTTGAACATGACCGGAACTATAAAATAAAGGCGGATTAATCTCGTAAGTGAACCACACTATTCATTCATGCTTTCACTTTCGCTTTTACGCGCAGTTATACCAAAAGTAGACCTCGAAAAACTCATAAAATAACCAAATAAATATGAATCCATGGCGGATCCGTGAAACGTATTCCGACAGATTCATTAGGGTTGTTTTTGGAGTAAGTATACTGTGTATTATTTTGTTTTTAATTTTAGCTTTGCTATATGCTTTAAATCTGGTTTAAATCTCTCAGGAGAAGCTATTGGAGGCGCTGCTGCTACTTGCGGGCCAATGACCATGGCTGAGCTGGATCGACCAGTTTCTCCAACAGCACAGGGAGACAGCAATTTGGCACCGCACTTGGATGGCACATCCCAGGTAATGCACCTTTTGTAGACCAGGACAGTAAACCTGCAGCTTGCACGCATCTAACATGCTTGGACAAAAAAAAAAAGTTAAAAGGGGCAGAAAGGTTGTGGAGTTCAAGGAAAAAATTGATGCAATCCCACCCACCCTTGAACCTTGTATAGTTTTGACTATACATTGCTTTGTCTTTATGTCCCTGGAACATAACACCCATGTAAGTTGCAGGCTTACTGTACCTAAACATGTTGTGGGTTTGTGTGTGCATTTTTGCAAACAAAACACCTAGACTGTTTGGATTGTGTTAATGTCACCCAACGTAAGGGGGGGGCTGCCTTCAGTTGTTTTTTATTACTTTTCCTGTTTATTAGTTATTAGTTTTCCTTTATTAGTTTTCCTTCACCGTGACATCCCAGGGCTGGTTTAAAAACGCAACATGAAAAACAATTAAAACAGATTGCGAACAAGAGAATACTGTGGGTCCTAAAATATATAGCTCAGGTGTCAAAGACAAGGGTAGAGAGGGAGTTCACAATTTTGGGGCTATCAGAGAGGTATATGAGTAGAAACCCAGCCAGTAATCTATCTGCTGCGTTTTAGACCAGAATAATTGGTCCAAAACCAGCTGCCAACCCAGTGTGGTACAGTGGCTAGAGTGTTGGACTGTCACCTGGGAGACCAGGGTTCAAATCCCCACTCAGGCATGAAGCCTCTCAGCCTGGCCTACTTCACAGGGTAGTTGTTGAGATTAAATGAGGACAACCACACATGCCACTTTGAGCTCCTTGGAGAAGAAGGTCTCCCTAGCGAATGCTAATGCTGTAGCCTTAATTTTGTATCTTGAGCAAGCTGGGTCCCGTGCATCTCAAAATTAAGAGGAGGGCTCGCAATGCCAATGATAACTAAGGGCCATTCCATGAAAAATGAGCCTGATAAGAATGCTAGATGAGCGCTGGACTTTGGTGAGGAAGATTCCAAACGTGCAGTCTAACCAATTTTTTAAAAGCTAAAGACAAAAGAAGTTTATTTTATGGACCTTCTTTTCAAAAGTCCACCCACGTAGTCTTCACAGAAGTGTTCAAGTTAAAAGTTTTCTGATGATTGTCCCACCCGTGACAGCATTTTTTCCTTAATTTTGTATCGTTAAATTTCTTAAACTTAATTCCTGATTGCATAGTTGTAACCAATAAACATTGATTTAAACAGATATGCTGAGTTTATCATTGATTCACCTCCCAACTCACAGAGTTTTTCCATAAATCAAATTTATCTCAAGCTCCATGTCCTTTTTTTGTCCCACCCATGACAACACTTTTAACATTTAATAAAATTGTCAAAAATATCCATAAAAAAAAAATTAGTAAAATGTTCAGTATCTTATTAAGAACATAGTTTAAATTTTGGTTGTTAATTTTTATGTATATTTACATTGTTACACATGTGTGAATACCAAAAAAAATGGTCAAAGTGTCCCACCCGTGACAATGGAATGGCCCCTAATAAATGAATAGAAAGAGAACCTCCCCATGTGATGCTGACACAAAAACCTCACACATGTACCATGTGAAAGAACTAAAGTTTACAACCCCCCTGCTCTCCCTCCCAGCTGTCTTCTTCCCCAGCCTTATGCTGTGTACAACTTCAAAGTCTCACATTGAATATAACTGATCTGTAGGAAAGACTGCGATCTGAAAATAGAGATGATGTGTGTACTTTTGTGACTCCAAAAAATCTCTAATAAAAAGCAGTTTAAAAAGTAAGAGGACAGGTTTCTTATTTGATCCTGGAATGTCCCACTTTTCCTTAGGATGTCCCTATTTTCATTGGAGAAATGTTGGAGGATATGCCATTATCCTGAGCCATCTGAAGGCAATCCTGTATAGGGAAGTTTATTTTAATGTTTAATGCTTAATTATGTTTTTATATATGTTGGAAGCTGCCCAGAGTGGCTGGGGCAACCCAGTAAGATGTGTGGGGTATAAATAGCAAGATTATTGTTATGGAATGGGACGTCCCATTCCATATTGGAGGGTATGGAATGGTGCCTGCCTTCTTGTTGAATTAAGTCCACAGCATCGGTGCCTTCCTCTGTCCCAGCTAGCACAACCACGGACAATCACATTTAATTAGCTCAATTTTACTTCCTGGTTGTAGTCCTATCTGAAATGATGGACATGCATTATGATCCACACTTTTCTAAGAAAAGATAAATGCATAGTTAATGCACCATTTTTTTCCTTAAATGAGCTTTTTTTAAAAAGTGGGGGACACAGCTGTAGCTCAGTGGTAGAGCATCTACAATCAGAAGGTCCCTGGTTCAATCTTCTGTGGCATCTACAGGAAAGGCTGAGAAAGATTCCCTTGCTGAAACCCTGGAGAGCTGCTGCCAGTCTGTGTAGACAATACTGAACTAGGGGAAACAATGGCCTGACTCAGTATAAAGCAGCTTCATGTGTTCCTATCAAGCCGTTTTTTGTTTGTTCTTAACATTCCAACATCTAGTTGATGGTCTAACATGACATTTAATAACTGACATACAGAAAGAGCTTCAAGAGGCACAGCAGGCAGCACCCATGAAATCCAGAATCATCTGTGTGAAACCGAAATCCAAAGTCGCACAAGAGCCAGGTAAATTCTTTTATGTTCTCTCAGACCTGATATGCTGGTCCACATTTTTTTATGGTAGCAGATAGTCACTTTAAACCAGGCACCCCCAAACTCGGCCCTCCAGATGTTTTGGGACTACAATTCCCATCACCCCTGACCACTGGTCCTGTTAGCTAGGGATGATGGGAGTTGTAGTCCCAAAACATCTGGAGGGCCGAGTTTGGGGGTGCCTGCTTTAAACCAACTGGCGCGATATCCTTCTGTTCATTCCCCCCCCCCTTGCACTGCAGTGCCACTCAGCAGCACATGGCACATATGATGACGTGCAGGTGCTCAAAGGTAGCAAATGGGCAAAAGGATGAAGGTAATTTGGGGAGAGAGAGCAGCGAGTGCCCGGTTCGCCCTCTCTGAGCAGGGCAGCCAGGCTGTCCAAGCAACAAGGCCAAGAGAACCTTCAATGAAGTAAAATAATAGCAATTTGTTCGGATCTGGCATTAGTAAGCTATAAATCTATCTTACAATAATACTGTACCATCTTTCATATCCATTTGTATTTAGTTGAAATTTAGTTGAGCTTGGCAGCTTATTGGAATAGAATGTTATAGAAGCTGAGAGAGACGATAGATTGAGGCTGAATTGCAGAAATGTGCTTCCTCGGGAATCTTAGCATGGATGTGAGAAGCAGCCTCGTGTTGTAGTATTCGAACTAAAGAAAAAGGATATAAATACTATGATTCTATGAAATCCTTTTATTTGTTTTTTTTTTAACCAGTTGAAATCTATTGTTTTATTTCATAAAATTTATATACTGCTTGATTGTTAAAAAACAAAGCAGTGTTATCAATTTAAAATAACGGTCTAAAATCTAAAGGGAAAAAAAATCAACAATAAGCTAAAGACCAGCTTAAAACATATGTCAACAATCTGTAAGTCTGGATTGGTTTATAGGTTCCTGGGCTGGGGTCTTGTTTGGGGGGCATTGTTGCTGTTCTTGGTATTGGTTTTATTTTAGATCTTGTGATTTCTGTGGAAATGGTTCAGTTCAGTTGTGTATTTTTTAATATTTCATTTATTTTGACCACTTTAGTTATGTTATAGTTCTGGTTCCCCCCACCCCCACTTTTTAAAAGTAACCTTGAGCATGGTTTGGAAAAGCAGCATATAAATAAAATTATGTATGCATGTAAACAAAAATGTTTTCAGCAGGAGCCGAAGAGAGTAAAGTGAACAAGCCATCCTAATGTCAATAAATCTATGGTTCTGTAGATATACGATATTTTTTAGAAGTGTGTACCTACATACGGTAATGTTGTGAATGTGGCTAACATGTATCTGCATGTGCATTGCAGAACTATGCTTGCCAAGGGGCTGGGATTAGCTGTGGCTCCGTGTCATGTTAAGTCAGCATGTATGAATGAGTCAATCTGTTAAATATGAGCTCTTGACCACAAGGTGGCAGTTTCTGTCCTTTTTTTAAGGAAGAATGGCAGGGTGGGTTTCCCATAGAACAGCCGTGGCCAACTCCCAAGAGACTGCGATCTACTTACAGAATTAAAAACTGGCAGTGATCTACCCCCATTTTGGGAAGAAAAGCCCCGATTTTGGGGGGTTCATGTCAAAGTAGTTGAACTTTTTTAAGGGAGGAGGAGAGCCCTGATTTTATGGGGTTCAGGTCGCAGTTGTTGAGCTTTTTTTAGGAGGAGGAAAGCCCCAGTTTGTTGTTTATTCTAAGATCTAATAGTCCCTAATACTGTTAATATATATACTAGTCTTCCTCTTTCCAATTAGCTGAATAGTCAGTTGCTTAATATGACTTCCTATGCAATCACCTGTGATCCCAATCCTAAGTGTTGGTAGTCCCCAAAACTGGAGGGTAAGGACTAGACACAAGTACCAGTATTTTCTGACCCATAGACCAGAGGGTGAGTTTGGGTGATCATTGTTTTTTCCACGCAATGCTCAGGATTTGTGTTCATTAGGCAGTGGGATGTGCCCTCTTCTGGGTCACAAAAGGGGATTCAACTTATAAACACTTCCCCATATCTATCTATCCATCCATCCATCCATCCATCTATCTATCTATCTATCGGGTCGTGCAGAAATTTCACTCGCTGAAAACTTTGTGGTCATTGAGCCAATTAAGTATTGGAACCAGTCCAGTTCCTACCAAGCAAGAAATGCATAATGGTGAATACATGGCATTGAAAATGAGTAATCTGGATCTTTTGTGTGTGCACGCGATACGCAGGGGAAACCAAAATGCTTATCAACCCTTACGCAACCAATCTAGCAAGTGCTGCAGCTTCCACGGGGAAATGGGTGGTCTGGAGAGCAATTGTGAAAGCTTCCAGGGGGGTTCGTGTTCTGGGCTCAAAACATCTTCCTTCCTTAGATTTGGAAGCTATTATGTGTCACAGAATTCATTTCCTCGGTTAATAGATTCATTACTTGGCTTTGCAAGATAGTTTGCTGTCGTCTCTTCATTAGCCAGAAATTATTCTAATGAATTACAGTACTTACTGTGGTATAGCAAATCCTTACCAGATGCTTCAGCTGGAAGGGATGATGTTGGAGCCAACTGTGGAGCTCAAATCAGGACAAGAAAATGATAAGGCTATGGGATTGTTTGGTTTGGCTTGGTTTTTGGGGTCTTTTTGCTGGTGTTCCAGAGGTGTCTTTAGGAAGTGGGATTATAGAGCTGGCCAGAATCAGAACCTGGGACAGCTTTCAGGGACAGACTTCCACCTGAAAGGTCTGAACAATCCTGGGTTCATAGTTTAGTAATTACTCCTCCCCCTTTGAAGAAGAAGAAGAAGAAGAGTTTGGATTTGATATCCCGCTTTTCACTACCCGAAGGAGTCTCAAAGCGGCTAACATTCTCCTTTCCCTTCCTCCCCCACAACAAACACTGTGAGGTGAGTGGGGCTGAGAGACTTCAGAGAAATGTGACTAGCCCAAGGTCACCCAGCAGCTGCATGTGGAGGAGCGAGGAAGCAAACCCGGTTCACCAGATTACAAGTCCACCGCTCTTAACCACTACACCACACTGGCTCTCATAAGACCTTCTGAGCCTAGAAAGTTGACACCAATGAGGTTTTAGGGCCAGGTCACAACAGAGTAGAGTTGGTTACAGTACTAAGTTGCTGTTCCATTGTTCAGAAAAATGAGTAGTTAACAAAGCACATTTTGCTATCTGGGTTATAAGGTTTGGTAAGCTTATAATGCCTGGTCTTCCATTTCTGGTTTGTTGCTTGCTTGAGTAAAAACCCTTAGGAATTCGAGTCAAAGCATTGGGCTGAAACAATTATGATAGTAGGTCTTACTGCAGAATTTCATATCTCTATCTCTTCTGTAAAGGCTAGAAATGCTTCAGTAACCTTGAGTCTGGATTACTGTAATGCACCCTATGTGGGGATGCCCTTGGGGCCTGGCTTGGAAGCTCCAGCTGGAGCAGAATGCAGCAGCCAGACTGCTGGTGGTGACACGTGGCCAACAATATATGACACCCTTGTTAGAACATCTGCACGGGTTGCCCATATACTGCCAACCAGGATGAAAGTCCTTGCCAATTCACAAAGCCCTGAACAACTTAGGTCCGTCCAGCAATACCTTGGGGACTGCCTAAACTCTGATCCCAGCCCAGTCACTGAGATCACCTGCAGGAGTGTTGGTGGTGACAACATCCCGCAGTTGACAAGGAGCAGTTGACCTCAGCACGAAGGAGAACGAAATAGTGTCATCGGCCCAATCTTGTAGGATCCTCTACTAATAGAGATTCAGCAGGGCACCTTCTGTTTGCACTTCTAAAGGCCCGCTGAAAAGTTTTGTATTCCACCAGGCTTTACATAGGCAATTAAAAGCACACTTTTCAGTAATAATGAATTGATGATCTCTGGTTTTAAATTGCTATGCGGCATTGGTATATAAATATATTATTGTAAACCACTTTGGTATTTTTTGTGATACAGCAGTATATCGATATTTTTTCTAAAGAAGTAACATAAAGTAAATGACAGGTAACGTGGAGCTTGGTGAGGCCTTTTAATATAAAGGGGGAAAGTGGGAAAGAGAAGGAGAGGTGCTACCAGCTGCTGCGATAGAAATCAACATTAATATTGTTTTCTTCTTGGTGCTACCTTGGACTCCCATGCTACTGGTGAAACTTCATCCTGTAGGGCCTTTGCTTTGTCGTCTCTGCCAAATACGCTTTTAAAAACAATTGTTATTCTCTCCTCCTTTCCCCTCTGAAAGGCTTCTTGCCAGAAACAAATCTTTCTCACAGTCCCTCGCAGGACTCGGACACTTACTCTAGGATATAGCTGGAACAGCTTTGAGCGCCCTACATTGTGCACTCCATGAAACTAGTAATTGCCACTGCCTTCATTGAGAAAAGCGAAACGGCGAGATGGGCAAGGATCCCGCTGGCACCAGCCTTGAGTGGCCCTGAATAAAAGCAGATGAGGGTGTTGCTGAGCTGGCGAGGCTGACCTGCTTTCACCCCATCAGGCATACGTCCCTTTACATAAACAGGGAACCGAAAAGCAGAATGAATGGACGTTTAAAGGAAGGGGGCATGCTGGGATGCTAATGACTGTATTAGCCTAGGAGCCGTTTAGTTACCCTTCCCTTCGCTTCTTGCAAATTAGGGCCGCAGCAGCATGGTGCCTATTGCTTCCGAGTTGCACCAAGCAGAAAATATAAAGCTGTCCTTAACTGCCCCCCTGGCCTATAGGATGCAGAAATCTGGGGGCTAAATCAGAGGCTGAAAAAGTTGAGCAGGCTATATAACTGGTGCTGCGTGCATCTGTATGTACGGGGTTTCAGTTGTTTCGTTGCTGGGAGTAATTGAAGAAGAAGAAGAAGAGGAGGAGGAGGAGTTTGGATTTGATACCCCGCTTTATCACTACCCGAAGGAGTCTCAAAGCGGCTAACATTCTCCTTTCCCTTCCTCCCCCACAACAAACACTCTGTGAGGTTTGTGGGGCTGAGAGACTTCAGAGAAGTGTGACTAGCCCAAAGTCACCCAGCAGCTGCATGTGGAGGAGCGGGGAAGCGAACCCGGTTCACCAGATTACGAGACTACCGCTCTTAACCACTACACCACACTGGTTGAGGCGGTGCGACAGGGATTCGTGATAAAAATTATGTCGAGACAGAGGGACATGGCTGGGGGGAGGAGAGGCTGTTGGCCTCTGCCACAAAGCAATCCACCTGCAAGGGTCGGTGGTGAATGTGGCTGAGGAGGTGATGGAGGCTTGGGGGCCAGGTTTGAGGTTCCCCACCTTAGCACTGCCTTCATTGGACTCAATCCCAGGGTTCCAGAGGGGAGGAAAATGTCACGGGGAGTCATGCCTACCACTCTGGTGCACAACCCAAGCAGGTTCAAAGCTAATGGCAATCATAGCTTAAGGGATTCCACTGATTTCAATGAGAACTGGGTACAGTGAACTTCCTCTGACCCCTGGACTTACTGTAACCTATCTCCTGGTTCTCATGTCTAGGATTGCAGCAGAGGGTTGTTCCGGCACTATATATTTAATTCCAACCATGTTGGCTAGCTGCTTGTGTGACACTCCGCCGTTGCCAGGCTGCACGCATGTGTTGTTCTGTACATAATCTGACATCAAATAGATTTACATTAGTTCAATGAAACACAGCACTTAACTCAGAAAAGCCGTTTAAGATTTTAAGTAAAAGCCAGACCTATTTGGGTAGCTCCCTAATTGCCAGTGTTTCAGGGTGCTGCGTGTTCCCTCTCTCCCCCCCTCTCCATCCCTTAAGAGCATAATTGTAGTTCTTCAAGTGATTGCTGTGCTTAGTTGGCAGGCCTTAATGAAGGTTTCTTTTAGCAGATTGCAGTCGCGAATTATTATTTTTATGAAAAAAAAAATATAAATAGGGAATATTTAATACTATTCCCCGTTGCTTGAGCACAGTGATATACTACTTAGGAAAAAATGCTTCTTATTCCCACTGTTGTGTCCCACACATGTGCCTCCCTGGCTTTTGAATTTATTTATTTATCACATTTATATACCACCTCTATCTTGCAAGGATCTCAAGGTGGTTGATGTGGCTCTCCTCCTCCTCCTCCTCCCCATTTCATCCTCACAACAACAACAACCCTGTGAGGGTGGTTAGACCTAAGAGATGATGACTGTCTCCAAGGTCACCTAGCGAGCTTCATGGCTGGGTGGGGATTCGAACCCTGCTGTCCCAGGTCATTAGACCAACACTCTTAACCACTAAACTACCCACTGGCTCTCAGGTTCAGGTGTTGACTCTCTAGTTCTCTGCTTGTCGTAAGAACAAAAGCTTCTGAACTCCTCTTCCCTGCTGTGCAGGAGGAGAAAAGGCAACAGAGAAGCACACAGTGTTGGGCTTGGTGTGGCTCATGCATGTTGCACTAAGCCAGGTGCGAGGTGCTGCTCAAATGTTGCTGAACTCCCATAATCCCTGGCGGTTAGCCATGCTTGCTGGGATTGAAGAGAATTATAGGTCAGCCACATCTGGAGGACCAAAGGCCTTTGCACTAGACCACAGTTTAGTGTGACATGCTAATCCTGTGATGATAATTTGAAAAGGTAAGAACCAGAGAGATAGGACAGGCAAATATGGGGCATTCAAAAAAAATTATACTGCCCTTCATCCATAGAACTCACAGCATGAAAATACAAGATCAAAACACAAAATGCATACTATAAACAAGAACAAAAATTAAGCAATAACCCCCCCTCGCACAAACACATTTAAAAGGTTCCAGTTACAGGTGGGTAGCCGTGTTGGTCTGCCATAGTCGAAACAAAATAGGAAATTCTTTCCAGTAGCACCTTAGAGACCAACTGAGTTTGTTCTTGGTATGAGCTTTCGTGTGCATGCACACTTCTTCAGATACCTACAGATATCTGAAGAAGTGTGCATGCACACAAAAGCTCATACCAAGAACAAACTCAGTTGGTCTCTAAGGTGCTACTGGAAAGAATTTCCTATTTTGTTTCGACATTTAAAAGGGTACAGGATGTTAATCAGCCAAAGGGAAGGGACCATTAAAGGTGTTCTGAGTGCCTGAAAAGTTTGCATAGGGAGTGAACCGTGATGTCTGTGATATGTTATGCATGGTCCTCAGTTGGATGGTCAGTAATGATGAAGAAGACTCCCTGGAATCTCCCCTTGCCTCCATACTGCCGATCAGTAGACACAAGGGTGTCCGCTGTAGTTAGCACTTTCAGTTGATGCAGGGGCCACAGTGAGGTCCAGCAGACCTGGCTATGCGCTGTGTGTGCACCTGCTAAAAAACATGTCCCAGAATCCTCTGGACCACACTGGGTTGTCGTGGCACACACCTTCAGGAGTTCCTCAGTAGGCAAGTTGGTGTGAACGGGATTTCCTGAAAGAGGGAATACTTCCAGCACAACAAAGCCCACTTACTGTAGATAAAAATGGGTTCACCAATGTTGTCGCTATGTGGATAACTCATTTTTTTTTACTGTCAAAGCAGTGAGATGGCCAGACCTTCTGGGAAGTGTTTGAGGAAAAGAAGGTCCGCCTTATTTAGAAATTTCCAAGAGGAAATTCCAAGTAAAATAAATATATACTTTACAGTTTTCTTAAGGTGCCTTAAGGCAGAAGCAGAATTAGCAACACACACACACTCGAGGCACTTTGGAGGAAAGGGGGATCGGGAGGCTAATCTGGACTGAAATTAATGAATGTAAGAATTAGAAATAAAAACTCCTCAGCCTAAACAAAAGAGGAGCAATTTCCCCTCTTAACCAGAGCCACACAACCATTTCTTGTTTGCTTCCACTCCGGTTGACTGTTGTTGTGTTCTGCTAACTCTCTTGGGCAGTAGCTTGACTTTTGTTGAATGAAGCGATTGTTTTCCTTTTGTGTTGCCCATCAAGCAAGCCCCCATCTGGTTTGCATCAGACTGTTTTCACAGCCAACAACTGCTGCCTTTTCTATATCCTGACACTTAAGGGCCCCCACGCTATCAAAGCATTGCTGTGAGAGCCTGTCTGGCTGGACCCATGCAGCTGTGCCCTGGCAGCTTGAAGCTATTAGCCAAATAATGGCAACTTAGAACTTGAACCGGCTCTTATTCCCATTGGTGGTGGTGGTGGTGGTGGTGGGGTGTGTGTACACTGAACAGAATACCCTACTGCTGAACCCCACAATTCAACAGTAGGAGGCCCCAGTTCTGTCTCTTCTTTCTCAAACTTTCTAGGGTTGTGTTTTTGTTTTTTAATTTGCAAGCATCTGAGAGAACTGCAGTTTCTAAAACACACACAAACACATTAACCAGAGGCACCTACTTTAATGTTGCTTAGAACTGCTTCCTGTGGCATTGTTCAAGATAATAGTTGGCATGCAACAATACAAGGAGGATTTGCTTGTTCAAACTGTGGTTTATTTATCTTTTGGGATTGCCAATGGACACAAGGTTGCTTTTGTATTCAGGAAACTTCAAGGGCTGTTTGCAGACCCTGACTTCATGCTGCTTCATGCATTTTCTGCATGAGGATTTTTCTTCTTCTTCTAATGTGCAGCACAATTGGGACCCCTGGCAGCCCCTACTTCCAGTTTGTAAAAGGGCTATCTGGTCCTCAAGGTTCATAGGCCTTCTCTGAATGGCTGGGATGTGCCTATTAAAGCCCTGGAAATCACAACTGGCCTTAGTGCGGCTTCCTGATCCCTTCGGTCTGTCATATGACAATCCTCTTTTCCCCAGGGCATCATCTACATGTGATAAAGTAGGTATTGCCACTGGCAATTATTCAGATATTATTACGAAGTCAATGTGCTTTCTAGTGAGCAGTGATTACTTACCGCTACTCCTACTGTACTTTTTAACACAGAGGATATGTGCCTTGTGTGTGTGTGTGTGTGTGTGTGTGTGTGTGTGTGTGTTATAATTGCACATGTGTGTGCTCACTGTAGAGAAAGATTGAGAAAGCGAAGGCTCTGACATTGCTTTTGAGAGTGTGTGTGTGCGCGCGCGCATGGCGATGCGATCTCTTGTCTCTCTCTCACACACACACACATTTTCTTGCACAGCTTTGAGGAATGCTGGAAGAGCAGCGTGAGGCCATAGCACTACAGCTGCCAGCACGCCATCTGATGTGAAAATGGGGGGGGGGGGCCTTTCCTCAACGCTGCATTAATTTTGTTTGCTCCTGGCACCCGTTGCGTGTAGGATTCTTATCGCTGTCACTTTCAGAAACAGATCTGATTTTCTAAAATAGCTTCTCTCTTGCTGGCTTCCTCTGCTCCAGCAAGTAAATCCGTCTGCTGATGCTCGCAAGCAGGACCAGCCGAGCAGCCGCAGTCCCAAGAGCCCCAGTTGTTTCCCTCCTAAATGTCGTTTTCCCCAGCCATCATGCACATCCTTTTAAGCTTAAGCTCACATGTCTAGAAACACTTTAAAAAAAAAAAAAATCAGCTGGAACCAAACTGGAATGTTAAAAGGCTTGTGTTGTAAGTCGTTCTGAGTTTCTGTAAGAAAAGCGACAAATAAGTTTAATAAATAACAATAATTACTCAGGTTATTGTTATGTTGTGTACCTCTGCCAAATGGTGCACTTGGCCCCAACAGGACCCTTGAAATCCAGGTGTTTACTGCCTTGATGCTAGGATGCTTTTCTAGCTATGGACAAATTCTTCTAGTAGCTCAAATGGTAATAAAGACACCTGATCTGTTGGCCTTGCCAGAGGTCTGGAGAGAGGAAACAGAATTGTGCTGGGCCATCAACATGCTTTCTGGTTTATGAGACAACTGGACCTAAAAGCCTCTATGGAACAGCAAGAATGTGTACTGCTGTTCTTTGGCTTCTACTAGGGAACGTGTTTGCAGATGGGAAGCACAGCACTCCCTCCCTCTGCCTGACTGTCCAGAGCCATTGCCTACATTGTGTATTTTGGGTTTACATTCAGCTGTCCTCTACTCGGGCATCTACATTGGCAGGCAGTCTGTTTCTCAGTGCAATTAATGTCATGGACTGGTTGGACACAGAGGAATGGTGGGAGGAACCAGCTGGCGAACCACCAAGGGAAGAAAGCTCAGAACCCAGGGATTGGTGGTGGGACAACAAGTGGCCAGAGAGAGAAGATGGGGGGTGTGTGTGTCAGAATCTGAAGAGGTAACAGGGCTTAGTGAGCGGGGGCAGTCTGTGGCAGAGAGAAGTCCAGAATCAGAAGCAGGAGAGGAGGGAGGCCAAGAGGCAGAAATGGCTGGTGAAGAGTCATGGTTGTCTCCCCCTCCTACTGTGAGAAGCTCCCTTTCCCCTGTCTCCCAGAATCAGAAGAGGCATGAAGAGGGCGGAGGAGAAATTAGTGTCAAGCAGGCACAGTCTCAGATTGCTTGGGAAAAAACGCTTTAAAAAGAAAACACTCCTAAATGACTTAGGACATTTCAGCAAATGTGGAATGTTCTTCCCAGGAAGGTTCCTGCCATAGCCTTTGATATCTTTCCAGTACTGGGTCAAATCTCATCGAATGCAGGACAGAGAGAGTACCAGCCTAGCTGGTTTCTGTTCTGTGTTTCTTTCTTGTTTTCTAATGTGTGTTTCCCTGTACGCTCTGCAGTATTGCATTATTTTATTTTGTGTTTAACTTGCTGGCTCGGTGTTAACATTTTGTATGCTACCCTCAGAGGCCCTGGCTTTAGGGTGCCAGATACATTTATAAAAACAGATAGAACAAAACAGTAATTCGAGGGATGCTCTTAATCTGTGTGTTAGCTCAGTGCAGATATTAGGGTGTGTGAGTGGGAAGGAAGCAGACTTAATGCTTAACTTGGCTGCACTTCTTCCAGTCCCAGAAGTTTCTGTTAAAAATCTGGGCCACTTTCCTAGTGAGCCTGGGATGGGCTGCAGATGAAAGAGATGAGATCAAAGCGAAAACACTTTTCCTTGTTTGCATGGTTTTGACCCAAGCCCAGGCAATAAGCGATAGCAACCGTGCTATCTCCCGTTTATCCCAGTGCGATCATCTGCTTATGTTTCGGTTTCTTCCCCTCTTCATAGCCTTCCCTTATATAGCATTTTTGTATAAAGCGTTAAGTTGAATATAAGCTACAGATATTTGTAACGAAAGATTAAAGCTTCATATCTAAAGCCAGGGGAGGGGTGTGAGAAGTGCAGAATAAACAATAACTGAAAATGGATTCTCCCGGAACTTGGGGGGTCAGTGTTTTTCTCCCCCCCTCCACAACAACAAGAAAAACTGGATGGGGAAACAATGCAAACACATCGCTATTGTTATTTTTAAAAGCAAACAGAAAGGAAGCATCTTTGGAAAGTGTCCTGAAAGAAGACATTGAAGTCATTTTTTTTGTCTCCATTAACTTGTGCTTAGCAGTGAAACAATGTCGGCAGCAGCTTTCAGATTATACAGACAACCCCCCACTTATGCAGGGGTTATGTTCCGAGGCACCGCCTGCGTCAGTGAAAAGCCTGCAAACACCCTCTCAACCTCTGGAAACCCTTGAAAAACCCTTTTTAAAAAACAAAATAAAATAAAAAATTCCTTCCAGTAGCACCTTAGAGACCCAACTAAGTTTGTTCTTGGTATGAGCTTTCGTGTACATGCACACTTCTTCAGATACTTCTTCAGATTTAAAAAAAGCAGCATTTACCAGACGCCAAACTCCACCGCAATCGCTCCCTCCAAACCTCCTTGCTCAAACACCAACTCTCCACAGAGCCACAGCGGTTGGTGCAAGGGCTCCTGGGATTGCACTTGCAAAGGCTTGTGGGATTGCTAGGTGATGTTTTTGTGCCTGGGCTTTTTTAGGGTTGTTTTTGCCATTTTTAAAGGATCGCCATGATGCACATCAATTGGTTATGGCCTGTATTTGAAAGGGACTCAGAGGTCCATGGTAGCTCTCAAGGCTTCCTCAGTGGACCTGGCACCAGAAGTCAGATTTGTCCACCACTGCTGATCTTCTGTTTTGCAGCTTTCTCTTGGATCATGGAGTGAGACTAAAACCCAACAAGTCTGTCCAGAACAGATGTCCCATGGTTAGCAAGCAGAGATCCTTCAGCCAGCTAGTCAATATGGAAAGGCACACCGAAGGCAGAAATCTTGAAAAGCACTGCAGTAGGAAAACAGGTTAATTTTGACTGATTTGATTTGCTATATTTCTGCGCCGCTTCTCATTCAAATGAATCCCAAAGTGGCTTACAAAAAAATAAATAACAATAACATGATTACAGCACAAATACAGCAGAAATCATACAGGGGCAATGAACAAATCGTCAGAAAAACAATGCATAGAACACCATCAACGAAACAACTAAAAAATAAGCTGAACGGAACTATTACAACAAAAGCCATATTATACGGTTAACAAATCAATGCCGCGTTTTATCATCTGTAAAACAGTAGCAACAACATTAACAAAATAGCAACCCAAAAATAAACCAAACCCGGCCGAGTTCACGCACACACTGTCTGTCTCTGTCCCATGACTCATAATCTTTCACTCTATTCAGTTCATTAAGAGACACATATCCACAATGCCAGTGGCAGGAATTCCATTAAGAAGGTTCCTTGGGCTGGAGATGGGGCAGCACAGGTGAGCCCAACCACCCCATGATAGTAGTCAAAGTCTCTATCCCTTCAATGTTCTTCTGGAAACAGCTTCCCTATGATTTTAACGGCTCTGTGGGTTCACTCTAGGTTTTAAAAACTCTGGATTCTGCAGAGCTCTAGATTCTGGGTTTTAAAAAAAATTGGGGTGGGGGAAATGACAGCAGCCAGCTTTTTGCTGCTTCGGTGTACTGTAAGAATCAGGTCTATATGCCTACCCTCTGCCTCCTGTTCCTTTGGAACTATTTAATCTGTACAAAGGCCCATCCCTCTCAGCCCATTTCTGTTTGTAGGAAATCTCCTCCTCCTCCTCCTCCTCCTCCTCTGCAGCACAGTGTGGCATGATCCGTGAAGGAGAATGGGAAACCTTTTGCTTATTGACGGCTCCCTCTCTCCAGTACTGTCCCAGATGATTGCGAGTAATTTTGGAAGTGCTGGCACTCAGCCCAGTAGACTGCCTCTCCACAGACTGCTGCAAAAGCAGCTGAGGTGCGGACCTTTTCACACCATTAAACTCTTCACATTATCATAAACGTGTCTCGGTCTTGCATGTAAATTCTGCCGGGGTTTTAGAGAACCATCTTGTACCCACACTGGGAGAACTGGAGTCACTGGTTCAGTGACCTTCAAGGGAGAGTACAGTGTTGGACACGGGGATAATTTCCATTAAGCATTAGGTACAAAGGACTGGATGAGACCTGAAGATCACCCAGTTTCTCTGTTTTACGTTAGCCCAGGCCATAGTCATCAAGCAAAAATGAGTAATGAAAAAGTATCTCCTGCGGCAAACATGGTTTGGTCTGGCAGGAATATGCGAGTTAATTCCAAGAAGCTGTGTAGTGGTTAAGAGCGGTAGACTCGTAATCTGGGGAACCGGGTTCGTGTCTCCGCTCCTCCACATGCAGCTGCTGGGTGACCTTGGGCTAGTCACACTTCTCTGAAGTCTCTCAGCCCCACTCACCTCACAGAGTGTTTGTTGTGGGGGAGGAAGGGAAAGGAGAATGTTAGCCGCTTTGAGACTCCTTCGGGTACTGATAAAGCGGGATATCAAATCCAAACTTCTTATTGATTAGAGTGTTCAACAATGCTGGGGGGGGGGACTTTTTTCAGTCCAAGGGTCAAATTCCCAAATGGGTAGCTTTCTGAGGGCCATATGCCACACCCAGCCTGGACCTTAACCTCTGTTGCTTGGCCCCTTCTCTTTATTTGTCCCCTGTTACATCCTTTGCTGCTCCAGTTCAACCACCATCCAGAGATTTTTTTTCTCCTTTGCCGGCCCTTATGATTCGAACTGCCTTAAGGTAAAAAGGTAAAGGTAAAGGACCCCTGGACAGTTAGGTCCAGTCAAAGGCAACTATGGGGTTTCAGCGCTCATCTCGCTTCAGGCCGAGGGAGCCAGCATTTGTCCACAGACAGCTTTCCAGGTCACGTGGCCAGCCTGACTAAACCGCTTCTGGTGCAATTGAACACTGTGACCACCATTTACCTTCTCACCTCAGCAGTACCTATTTATCTACTTGCACTGGTGTGCTTTCAGACTGCTAGGTTGGCAGGAGCTGGGACAGAGCAACAGGAGCTCACTCCGTCACGGGGATTCAAACCGCCGACCTTCTGATCGGCAAGTTCAAGAGGCTCAGTGGTTTAGACCATAGCGCCACCTTACCCAACACTTGCAAGGTGCCCCTTCTCTTACTTCGAGTCCCTCCTCAAAAATTGCTGTTTGCTCTGGCGCAGGCCCCTCATTCAAATGTCCTGCAGTAAGAAAGCCATGGGACAATCAAATGTTCTTCCCCCACCTCCCCTGTTGCCTTCCCAGTGCCTCTTCTGAGATTGTAAGCTGCTCAGGTCACGGAGCCATGCTCTTCTGTTTAGCAAAGCCATGTGCACTGATGCCATATGGGTAATAACGCTGGTTGAATTTTGTTTTTTAATCTTAAGAAAATGTAAAGCAGAAGTGCCAGTTACTCCAGCAGGTTTACTAACTTCCTTGGGGAGCTGTTCCTTTTCCTATGGCCAGGGTATTATTACTTTTGCCAAGCTGGTTCTGCAGTTGTGGGCACACAGGCATGTGCTGCTGGCTGCCTTGCGACTGTGGCATCTCGACTTCCCCAGAGACTCCAGGAAGCCTGAAGGTCCCTTGAGTGCATCTCTTGACGAACCTTCACATTTCGGCTGCATTTTGCCACTGTGACTACGGGGGAAGGTTGTTGTTATAAAGATTAACAATGACCTTGGGGGAATCATTCGTTCCCTGACAGCAAATATGGCATCGGTTTCTCTTAGGGAAGTCAGAAGTAGGCAGTTTGAACCTTGGAGTTGCCTATGTTCCCCATGCATTGGCTGTGTGTGTGTGTGTGTGTGTTGAACTGGGATGCAGTAATTTAAACTGGAAGCTAATCTGCCTCTCATGAATACAAACTCCTATTGCAAATGTGGAATTACATGGCGTTGGTTCAGATCTATACTTCTTGGACCCCACACGTTTCAAACCCATGTGCTGATTCTCCATCTCTCAGAGGAAGCACTCCTATTTGTTTCCTACTTTACCTTGCTTATTCTGCCCAGAAAACTACTATAGCAGCCTTCAGAAACCTGGAAGATAAGGCTTTCCGTGACTAATAACCCTGATGGATATGCTCTACCTCCAAAGCTGAAGGCAGCATGCTTCTGAATACCGGTTGCTGGGAACTGCAGTGGGGTGGGTTGGCCTCTATGAGAACAGTAAGCTGGACTACATGGGCCATGGGCCTGATCCAGTGGTTCTTATGTACTGATTCCAGATGAGAAAAGTAAAGGACCCCTGGACAGTTCAGTCCAGTCAAAGGCAGGGTGCAGTGCTCATCTCACTCCTAGGCCGAGGGAGCCGGCGTTTGTCCACAGACAGCTTTCCAGGTCATGTGGCCGGCATGACTAAAACGCTTCTGGCGCAACGGGACGCCATGATGGAAACCAGAGCGCACGGAAAAGCCATTTACCTTTACCTCCAGACAAGAACAGGGGTGATGTTAGACGGAAGACCACACCCTTCAAAAGGTGTTTTTCAGACTATCAGGGGTGTCAGGGTGGGTATCAGCAATAACTCACGAGGTGTCAGTGAACTTAACTCTTTATTCAAAGAGTGCCTAGTGAGCACTGCAACTCTTCCCAGTAGGTCTTGCCCCAGTGAGTCAGTTGGAAGGACTAAAGGTCCCCGCCTTCCCACAGCTCTCTAAGTCTCCTCCTCCCCTGGGTTTTTCCCAAGCAATCTGAGACTCTGTTGTCTTGCCTGTCTCTGCTCTACCCTCTTCAGACCTCTGAGGAGACCAGTGGGGAAGAGGAGCTGGTCACAGCAAGAGAGGGAGACCCCCCTGGCTTCTTCAGCCACCTGCCTCATAGCCCCCTCCTCTCCAGCCTCCAGTTTCTTGACTTCTCTCTGCCACAGCCTCTTCCTGCTCACTAAATCCTGTTACCTCTTCAGCTTCCAACACCTCCTCCCAGGCTTCTCCCTCTGACCATTCAATGTTATCCCACCAGCAATCCCTAAGCTCTGATCCTTCTTCCCTTGGGGGTTCCTCAGCTGGTGCCGCCCACCATTCCTCTGCATCCGACAAATCTATGACAGGGGACCTTTTCAAATTCCACTTTTCTGTCTGCCACAAAGACATTCCTGTCTATTCACTGCAGAAGATTCTGGGGCAAATTTGCTTCATGCTAGCCAGGCCTGTTGAGCCTCTCTCTCTGTTGATCTGTGTGAGCCGAGAGCATAATATTCTGCCTTTTCTGATATAATGGCAACATGGCATGTGCCCTTTTGTTTCAGTCCCTGTCACACACTGAAAGGACATTGAGCTGCAATGCACTATGGCCCTGAGGGCTCTCTTCTTTTGGAACGCCTTATAAACTTCAGAGGAAACCCAAGGCTCTCCAGAATATAATCCAAAAAACGCTCGTGTGAAACATGGTGAAATTAATAAGTTTTTAATATATGATGGTTTGTAGCATTTTAAGGCTGTTGTTAGATCCCTTTCATTCTATGTTGTTTTCACTTGCAGCCAAGTGAGCATTTTCAGCAGTCTTCAGTCTTTATCTTTTGTGAGCAGCCATTAGATCCACAGCTTTTAGGTCCACTGGGAAAATGCTGTTAGGCATACATGTAGCGCATTGGTGCTTCTCGAAGCATCGCTTTCGAAAACCGTTTTCGCAAGTCAGGCAGCAGCTTGTGCATCACGAGGCCCGGATTTTCCTTTCCTTTGCAACAGCAGCCGGCAGTTCTCATTCAACCTTAAAATAAAAGGAACAGCACAGCTCGAAAGAAGCACAACACCAAACCACTTCTCTACAAAGAAAGGCTCTGAAGAGTTGCAGGCACTCTCATTCTGGAAAGGCACAACTGAGAAAGGAAGAAGCAGGCCAGCTGGAAAGGAGCTTGGCAGCAAGATCTCCAATACTCTCCTTGGGAATTGCTGTTTCCCTTGAGATCTGTGACTGGTTGGTCCAAGAACAGCCCATTGACTTTTCTTTTCTTTTCTTTTCAATAAAGTTTGGGTGTCTGTTCCTTTTGCATGTCAAGGACCCGATCCCTCCCCCAGAGAAATAAGACACAAGACACCATATGTAAGGTTCAAATGGGCAAATAAATGGCCACAACTTTATTGGTTACGGATGTTGAGCAGTATTGGCTTAGGCATTGGATCAGCTGACTATATCTGACTCCAGTACGTCGTGCTGGCAGTCCGGGAAGGGTTAACCACAGATGGGTGAGCCCCTGCTGCTGCACATCAGCTAGGGACTCACCCTGCGATCACCGGTCTGGGGCGTGCCTGGGGCCCTCACCTTCCACGGCTCCGGACAGTGGCCACGCCCCACCGAACTCCTTTATCGAAGTACCCTTCAGCCTTTTGGGGGGAGGTGATGGCCAGTCCTCCCCCCCACCTTTCCAACCTACCCTAAGATCCAATGACTAACCGTCAAACCAAAGTTGTGACGAATTGCTACGAGGTAGGCAAAAACCACCAGGCAGAGCCAATTTGCCAAGTGGGAAAATTCCTACCAGGCCTCTCAACGGCGACCAACCGTAGTCCATAGCAGCGTCAAATCCTGCCTAAACTAAAGGGAGGGTGGGCCGGGGAAATGCGGCGAAGGGAGCAGGAAAGCAAGAGGCCGAGCCCTGGGAGCGTCCTGCTTAAATGCAGCAGGCACGCCCAAAGCCACTGCGCCAGTTGGCCGGTCGCCCGGGCACCGCACCCAGGGCTCGGCCAATTAGTGCCAGGGGATGACCCCATCCCCTGAGCACGTGCAGGGCTCGTGTTACCTGCCTGCAACCCCCCCTCCTCCTTATGGGCGGAAGGGGCATTCTCCTGAGAGTTGCATGGCCCGCCAGGGTGTGCACCCCAGCATCTTTCAGAGGCAGTGTAAGAAGTTTTTAATTGAGGCAGGCCTTTCATGGCATGTGACTCTCGTTTGCTATATTTATAGGATGTTATATCATTGCCATGGAGAGAGAGGCATGCTCTGCCTCCATGCCTGTGCTGTTTTCCAAGAGACTGCAGAAACCCGTATTCTTATCCATGGCTGTGCTGAGCACCTGAAATGTCAGGCTTCTTAGCATCTTGAGTAAAAGCAGCTTGGATAGTTGACCTCACTGCCTTCCTTGAGAGGCCTTACCAAAGTGCAAAGGCATGGTTCACTTCGCTGTCCGTCATGCTAAATAAACTCGGACTCCCTGTCCTAGATCAGAAACTTGGGCTGCCCTGGTGGCGAAGAGACCATGGGAGCAGGAAGAGCCAAGTGGCCTCTTGCCTGTCACTTTAGAAACTCATCCCCGTTGCTTGTCTGCAGCTTTAATGCCAGGGCTGATCTGCTAATTAGTAGTCTCCGAAGCGCAATACAGAGCAGACTATATGAATCTGAGCTGCCGTTGCATAGCCACAGTAAATAATTAAGCAGGGGAAGAGTTGGTAAATATTATCCCTCTAGGGTTGAGGGGGAAATGTTAGTTGCTATGTGTGTCAATGAAAGAAGGAAGATTATTAATGTAGCATGCCTCAGTAGTAATGCAAACTGCGCTAGAGACTTGGGTTTCGTACTGCTAATGACTCAGGGCCCCGGCGCTCTCAACTGATACTTCCTTTTGGTTTGTGCACCTTGGGTGGGCAAGATGCGCAGCCAGTCCTGGTTTCTTCATATAACAATAGCTGCCTCCTGTGGATTTCAGTTTCAGGTGAGGTTAGTTGAGCCTGTGGCTGAGGGGCTGCCTTATGAAAGTCAGATGCGGTGGGCATTCAAGCTGCTGTGCACATCGATCCAGTAGAATGGCGAGAGTCTATGCTTTGTGCAAATTAGCAGTCGGAAAAGAAGTCCAAAGACTATATATGATTCTCTAAAATGTTTACTAAATTCATATCCTGTCGTTCCTCCCAAAGGGGCCCAGGGCAGCAAACACATTCGTGATTTTAAAATGTACAATAAAAAAACTGCTTAGAAACGCTTTATGACATCTTAAAGGATGCACAATGAAATTTTTAAAACAATTTTTAAAACAGATGTAGCCGGATTGTAACCAGACATCATCGCTGTACTCTTTTAACATCAACGGGCAGAGAGTTCCAGAGCACATTATTGCCAATTGATTGTTGCCACGCTGGTGTGCAGAGAGCAGGAATCATATCATAGAAACATAAGAAGCTGCCATATCCTGGGCCAGCTCACACGTGTGTGCCCAAGACTCATGTGTGCATTCCCTGTCTCTTCTATGTTCATGGAAACCGCAAGTTTTCTGAGTACATCTGACTGGGCAGACGATGGTTTTCACTTACCCTCCCAAACAAACTTGCAAACCGCAATTTGAAGTGGCCCCGCTAGAGAGATGGGCAGAGTTAAGGGGATCGAGTGGTCTTTAGCGATTACAGTCATGGGTGCTTGTAATCCTCATACAGTCCGGTTTGAACAACTTAACATTTTTTCTCCTATTTTTGGATTGGGAAAGAAACTAGCCCCTCTCCTGTCTAGTGATTGTCCGGGTTACTAGCAGTGTGGGTGGCTAACAGATGTCAGAGCACACACCCAGGAAAATGTGAATCAACAATGCAGCTGCCTGCATAAAATCTTCTGGCGATGTCTTCTCATGTGCCGATGCTGGATGATCCAAACAGCATGCACAGGGCCTCATGGCGTTTTTACATACGAAGATGATGAAATCAGACGGCAGCTTTAGCACATCTTGCATTTGTTCGCTTGGCTCAGCTTGGAAACGACTAAATCTTCTCTCTGTTTCAGGGGGAGAAACGGCACCTGATTTAAGTTTCCTGCCTGCGCCAGCAAAGATGTCTACGATTGTACCATCTGCCAGTATAGACGACCAGAGCTTCAGTTCTGTCCATGGCAGTGCAGATTCGTCGGGCGCAGATACGTTTTGAGATGTGCGTGTGCATTTGTGACACAGGCGCATGAGCTGGGAAAGGGGAGCGTTGGCAGCTGTTTGTGCAGAAACAATATACGGTGCAGAAATGGCACCAACCACATGTTTTGACATCGAATTAATTGGCTTGCCTTTCGTCACCAGAAACTTTTTATATGTGTGTGTTTCTTACATGTGAATATGTACACTATTTCTTTAACAAATTAAATATTTTATTTTTTAAAATGAATTTCAGCCTTGCTGGGTATCTTACAAGCCCTGTGCTTTCTTTCCTTTCCTTTTTTTGACTTGTTGTTGCATGTTTATAATAATAATAATTTTATTATTTATATGCCGTCCCATCCGACTGGGTTGCCCCAGCTGTCCTGGGTGGCTCCCAGCGATAGAAGACAAAAAAAAATATTAAAACAACAACAACAATAAAACCTTTAAAAATTCACTATACAGGGCTGTTTGGAAGGGGAAGTGGGATCAGGCCATTTGGGGGAATGTAGGACCAAAGAAGAGAAGAGAAGAAGAAGGGTTTGGGTTTGATCTCCCGCTTTATCACAACCCGGAGGAGTCTCAAAGCAGCTAACATTCTCCTTTCCCTTCCTCCTCCACAACAAACACCCTGTGAGGTGAGTGGGGCTGAGAGACTTCAGAGAAGTGTGACTAGCCCAAGGTCACCCAGCAGCTGCATGTGGAGGAGCGGAGAAGCGAACCCGGTTCCCCAGATTACGAGTCTATCACTCTTAACCACTACACCACACTGGCTCTCATTTGTTCCTCTAGCTCAGGCATCCCCAAACTCTGCCCTCCAGATATTTTGGGACTACAATCCCCATCATCCCTGACCACTGGTCCTGTTAGCTAGGGATGATAGGAGTTGTAGTCCCAAAACATCTGGAGGGCAGAGTTTGGGGATGCCTGCTCTAGCTTAGTATAATCTACACTAATTGGTAGCAGTTATGCAGGATTTGAGACATAGGCCTTCTCCGGCCATATCTGGAGAAGTCTGAATTTGAACCTGGGACCTTCAGCATGCAAATCATGTCATCAGCCCCTCAGTTACGACCCTTCCCTGCAGTTGGCACCAGAAAGCTTTCTTGTTCTGCCAAGGCAGTAGATAAGCACCACTTCCACAGTTTGGGAGCCTTTGCACAAGGAGTCCACGTTGGGTCTCCCTAACCTGGAAAGGGCAGGATGAGTAAATCCCACAAGTTCTTTCTTACTGCCTATAAAAAAATGCAGTTTTTTAAAATTGTCTTTGCTCATTCATCTTCCAAAGGGAGTAGTACACACAGCAGCAGGTGTATTGAAGCTGTGGGGAGCACCTGCTAACTCATACTAGAGCAAAACGAAGGTTTGAAGACTGGAGTCTGTCCGTATTTTTTTTTTTTTAAAGGTAAAGGATCCCTGACAGTTAAGTCCAGTTGTGAACAACTCTGAGGTTGTGGCGCTCATCTCGCTTTACTGGCCGAGGGAGCTGACGTTTGTCCGCAGACAGGTTTTTCCGGGTCATGTGGCCAGCATGACTAAACTGCTTCTGGTGAAACCAGAACAGCACATGGAAACGCCGTTTACCTTCCCGCCAGAGTGGTACCTATTTATCTACTTGCACTTGATGTGCTTTTAAACTGCTAGGTGGGCAGGAACAGGGACCGAGCAACAGGAGCTCACCCCGTTGCGGGGATTCGAACCGCTGACCTTCCGATCAGCAAGCCCAAGGCTCAGTGGTTTAGACCACAGTGCCACCCGCTGTGAGCATCTGCTGACTCGTGCTGGAGCAGCACTGGAGGGTTGGAGTCTGTCCGTATTACATACACATAAATGCACTTATTAGAGATGTGCACTTCCTATGAGATTCAGTTTAGGCTCCAGTTGGGCACATCAGAAAGTAGCCTGCTTCGTTCCTGCGTGCTTTTGGAGGCTGCCTGATTTGGCTGAGGATCCACAAGGGCAGTCTTTACAGTTTGGGGTGAGACATAATAATAATAATAATAATAATATAGCCCCACTTAATCTCCCCTAGTGTTTTGTGGGCAATTGTACTGAAAACGGAGACACCAGAGAAGTGTTCCTAGGTAGGAAACTTGTCAAATTACAAACAGGCCCAGGAAATTTTGTGCTAGACAATTTTTAAGTTCATTGGTTGGGGGGCGGTGAGTGCACAAAAAGCAATTTGCTCCCCTCCCTGTGGTTTTGTGGGCAACAATTTTATTATGAAAAGGGCACACATTGTAGAGGTGCCCCGAGGATAGTAAGCTGTGAAACGTCAGAAGGATGCCTGGGATTTCCCAAGCAAGCATGTCTAGAATTAGCAAAGAGCAGAGTACAGAGAACAGAAAAGAATGAGGTGATATATTAACATCTTTCCCTGAAAGCATCATGATCAGAAAGCTGCTAAAATCATTCCCACCTTGGGATTGGCCATGCTGAAACATGGGCAAGAAATTTATTAAATAAGTGAATTTAAAAATGAGAAACTTTTGAAACAAAGCTGCTGTAATTTCTGGATGTAAAATTTGTGTATTTTAAGTGTGTGTGTGTGTGTGTATCTAAATATATACACACATGTAAAATACACACACACACAATTATTATATTTTATTGGTTTAAAATCCTTAACACATCAAACTAAATACCTAGTCGCAGTGACAGCAACTTTGTACATATTTAAACACCATCAAATAAATCAAACATGAAAAAGTAATATATCTAAAAATGCACAGCTCTCTGGTAGCAGTTCCCAATGTTATGTATGTACTCTTGGAATAACCTTAGGGCTTGGGTGATATTACACTCTTAACACAAACATAGTAAATCAGCCCTCAATGTCAAAAACCCTGCTCTCTGAGCACAGTAATTACAAAAGGACAACATAAACGCTGCTGGCAAGAGGCGGGGGAGACAATTAAGGCGGGAGTAAGAAACGGGAAACGATGGGAGAGAGAAGGAGTCAGCGAGTGAGTTATGGAGCAGGCGGCTCCATAAGAATTGGAATAATTCTCTTTCTGAAGCAACTGGATGTAGACAAAGTGCTGAACAGTAACACAGGCCAAAAGACAACTTTCCATCACTAAAAATTACTAAGGAACTGGTGCTACCATGAAATTACTATGAAGAGGGACTTTCCCTTGATATTGCAATAATATATTGGTTTTGTGACACCCTTGGTTCTAACATGCCTATGGTTTGTTAAATTACAGTCAGGGTTTGGAATGATTTCATTCAGTTGAACAAAGCTCAACTTAGAACTAGCTCCTTTTATGGAAGGCAGAAGCCATTTTGGGAAGGAAGCAGGATACAAATGAATGACAGTGAAATCCCATCATTTTGTTAGCCGTTCTGGGATGGCCCTCTACCAGTTTTTCCAATATCTGGGATTCACTTTCCTGGTTGCCTCCAACACGTAGAACAAAAGAGTCTTTGTCTTTAAAGTTGGGGAGGTCCTCTACGCAAGGTTGTTCACACAGGCAAAGTCTCTCCTTGTACTGTGCTTTGCCATACCGACCATCCACCACCGCCAAGGGCATCGATTGGAATCCTAATTCTGTAAAAGCGATTCTTAATAAGGCAAGTGGGAGCTTTGTCAAATGAGTAGCTCAGATGTGCTTCGTTTTGATAAGTGGGGACCATGGCGAACTTTTGGTAGAGGCAATCGTGGTTAAATCCCTTTCTGCATCGGACCTGAAGAGACAATCTCTTAAGTGCCTCTTACCCATCTTCATGCTCCTTCATGGATCACTGCCTTGTTGTGGCGAAGGGGCTTGACTAACTCAGGGAAGCTATGAGCTATGTCATGCAGGGCCATCCAAGATGGACAGGTCATAGCAGAGAGTTTAGACTAAGTGTGACCACCTGGAGAAGGAACTGGCAAGCCACTCCAGTATCCCTGCCAAGAAAACTCCATGGACAAAGACAACAGGCATATAAAAGTTATGACGCTGGAAGATGAGCCCCTCAGGTCGGAAGGCGTCCACCATGCTACTGAGGAAGAGCGGAGGACAAGTACGAGTAGATTCAGAGCTGATGAAGCGGCTGGGCCAAAGCCGAAAGGACGCTCAGTTGCGGATATGCCTGGAAGCGAAGGAAAGTCCAATGCTGTAAAGAAAAATATTGCATAGGAACCTGGAATGTAAGAACCATGAACCTTGGTAAGCTGGATGTGGTAAAAATGAGATGGCGAGAATAAACATTGACATCCTGGGCATCAGTGAACTAAAATGGACGGGAATGGGTGAATTCAGTTCGGATGACTATCATATCTACTACTGTGGGCAAGAATCCTGTAAAAGAAATGGAGTGGCCCTCATAGTCAACAAAAGAGTGGTGAAAGCTGTACTGGGATGCAATCTCAAAAATGATAGAATGATCTTGATACGAATCCAAGGCAGACCTTTTAACATCACAGTATCCAAGTAAAGAAATGGAAGTGCCGGATCACCTCATTTGTCTCCTGACAAATCTCTATGTGGGACAAGAAGCTACAGTTAGAAATGGATATGAAACAACAGATTGGTTCAAAATTGGGAAAGGAGTACGACAAGGCTGTATATTGTCTCCCTGCTTATTTAATTTATATGCAGAATTCATCATGCGAAAGGCTGGACTGGATGAATCCCAAGCTGGAATTAAGATTGCCGGAAGAAATATCAACAACCTCAGATATGCTGATGACACAACCTTGATGGCAGAAAGTGAGGAGGACTTAAAGAACCTTTTAATGAGGGTAAAAGAGGAGAGCGCAAAATATGGTCTGAAGCTCAACATCAAAAAAACTAAGATCCTGGCCACTGGTCCCATCACCTCCTGGCAAATAGAAGGGGAAGAAATGGAGGCAGTGAGAGATTTCACTTTCTTGGGCTCCATGATCACTGCAGATGGCGACAGCAGTCACGAAATTAAAAGATGCCTGTTTCTTGGGAGGAAAGCAATGACAAACCTAGACAGCATCTTAAAAAGCAGAGACATCACCTTGCCGACAAAGGTCCGTATAGTTAAAGCTATGGTTTTCCCAGTAGTGATGTACGGAAGTGAGAGCTGGACCATAAAGAAGACTGATCGCCGAAGAATTGATGCTTTTGAATTATGGTGCTGGAGGAGACTCTTGAGAGTCCCATGGACTGCAAAAAGATCAAACCTATCCATTCTCAAAGAAATCAGCCCTGAGTGCTCACTAGAAGGACAGATCCTGAAGTTGAGGCTCCAGTACTTTGGCCACCTCATGAGAAGAGAAGACTCCCTAGAAAAGACCCTGATGTTAGGAAAGATGGAGGGCACAAGGAGAAGGGGACGACAGAGGATGAGATGGTTGGACAGTGTTCTCGAAGCTACTAACATGAGTTTGGCCAAACTGCGGGAGGCAGTGAAGGATAGGCGTGCCTGGCGTGCTCTGGTCCATGGGGTCACGAAGAGTTGGACACGACTGAATGACCTGAACAACAACACCCATCTTCATGATCACCTGAAGATCTTGTGATATTGGGTGAAGAGGCATTGGATGCCATCCTTCCAACATTTGCTCTGTTCCCGTTCTGTGTGGGACATAGCAGGGAATCTCTCCTCTGAGAGAGATTGAAGTCTTTTCACATAGTTTAGACACAGATAGTCAGTTCTAGCCTTTATTGTTGTCACATCCGCTTCTGCGCGGAGAAGGGTTTCTAGATCTGTAAGACACGGAACAGCTGTGGGGCCAGTTGTGTACTGCAGGCTTCACCAACCTTGTGCCCTCCAGATGTTTGGGCACCAGGTTGGCCAGAGCATCTGCTGCATCCCATTTACCGCAAGGTAAATACTTGCCCAAATGGAAACTGGGTGGTAGACGGATGCTACAGAAAATATACAACAATCATCGACATCTGCTCTCCAGATGCTAAATTTGCATAGTTGGCCTTGAAGGGAACAACTCTCCCTGCTATGCTATATTCTTTTTGTTATTGTTGATGTACGATGTTTTCACTGCTCTGCTCCTCCTGCTGCAAAAAGAGACAAAAGAGGGCAAGGAATAAAAGCAGCTCCCATGAAACGAACGTGGTAGAGAGCATCCATCATCATCTCACACACACAAAGGTAATAAATAAAAATATGAAGTCCCCTAAGCATTCTAGAAAGGGGAGGGATTTCGGCTGGATAATGAGAAAACCATGTTGTTGTTGAAAAACCTTTAGCTCAATCCATGTGTGTGTGTTCTAGTAAGCAGGAATCAAATATAAAGAGCCAAAAGGGATTTTTTTTTTAATAATAAAAAAGCCTGTAATTTAATGGGGGTGGGAATGTTTATGTTTTTTTACTTAGTTTGCTTTTTATCTCAAAACCCAGGCAGGTTCGTATGAGGGAATAAGTTCTTTCATGTGCATAAGCAGCCGTTTTTGTCATTTGTCAATAGTTTGGAAGGTGTGCAGGGCGCCCCAGCTGACATGCAGTGTACTTTGCCCAGGAAATCCTGTTGGCATACCCAATTGCCCACCATTTAGGGTCCATGGGCATATCTCAAAACTTATGGGCACCTGCCACAGCCTATTCTATTGGCTATAATAGACGTATCTTTCAAGCCTAATTTTTATTGGAGGAAGAATGGTCTCCATGGAATGCCTATGAGCTTCTAGCACCCGTGCACACATGGTTGGCATTCCCTCCCCTACACCTCACTGGCTCACAAACAGCCCCCATTTCCAGTGGCGTAGCTAGCTGGCTTGGTGCCGGGTGCTGCACACGCGTCCTATCGCCAATGGGGGTGGGGCGTGCCACTGATGGGGGCGGGGCACGCTGCGTGGAGCCTCTCTGCCGCCTCCCCTTCAGCTGTAGAATCATAGAATCATAGAGTTGGAAGAGACCACGAGGGTCAGTCCAGTCCAAACCCCTGCCAAGCAGGAAACACCATCAAAAGCATTCCTGACAGATGGCTGTCAAGCCTCCGCTTAAAGACCTCCAAAAGAAGGAGACTCCACCACACTCCTTGGCAAGCAATTCCACTGTCAAACGCTCTTACTGTCAGGAAGTTCTTCCTAATGTTAGGTGGGAATCTTCTTTCTTGTAGTTTGAATTCCATTGCTCCGTGTCCGTTTCTCTGGAGCACCAGAAAACAACCTTTCCTCCCTCCTCTATATGACATCCTTTTATATATTTGAACATGGCTATCAATCACCCCTTAAACCTTCTCTTCTCCAGGCCAAACATACCCAGCTCCCTAACCGTTCCTCATAAGGCATCGTTTCCAGGCCTTTGACCATGTTGGTTGCCCTCCTCTGGACCACCTTCCAGCTTGTAGGGCGGCTGAGGGAGAGGCGAGGGCTGAGGGAGAGGCGGAAGTCCCACACTGCCGTTTTATGCAGCGCGGAGATTGCAGGTGCCCAGCCAAAATGTCATAACCCACAGAGACGCGTGGCGCTGGGTGGCGCTGCAGGCTCTGCGGTAAGTGCCACCCCCCACAGTGTGGCGCCCAGTGCCAGCCGTGTTTCGTTACGTTTGTTGAATGAGCTAAAAAGTTTCGTGAGCCCCATTAAAAAATAATCATCATATTTTGTCATCCCCCCCCCACCCCAGCGATGACACCCAGGCGGCCTGCAGCCCCTTCCTCCACCACTGCCCATTTCTGCATGCTTAAAAGGGTTGACTTTACACAAACAGTGTGGTATACGATCTTCATTTCCTTCTTCTTGGCTAACTCAGAAGTGTTCGGTGTAAAATGGCTACATGAACACCTCATCCGCCTCCCGGCCACTTTCTCTTCTGCTTCTCCAACTTGGCTCAGCTATAGCAACAATAAAAAGAGGGGCGGGGAACCATTTCAGCTTGGGAGAGGAAGAAAAAGTCTAGATCAAGAACTCTGCACTCATGAAATCTTGGCCTGGTTGAAGGCTACGAAGCCGTCGCTTCCTTTGATGTGCGCTGCTGTTGTTGTTTTTTACTTTAAAATGCGGCCAGAAAATCATGAGGCATGTTCCCTTCCCTACTGTGGATAATAATATCCGTTCGCTAAAAATGTGCGCACAGGAGGAACGGCTCGTTTAAGATGAGGGGACAATCCGACCATGGGGAGAGAGAAAGCTGCCCAATTATGAAACAGCTCCACAAGCTCAGTATTATCTGGGTTTTTAAAATAAATAAATAAAAACTCCGTGTTTAACAGGATGCCAAGTTGATTAAGCCCAAGTTCTGTCTCCTTGGGAAAGTGGAACCATCTGTTCCTGATTTGCCATGGGGGGAAAAAAATCCAAATATATAACTGGAAATGGCTTAGCCTGAAAATGTGGCACCTGAGACAGTTTGAAGAAACACCAAAGATGATGGTAGAAACCAAACCACCGTGAGGGAGTCCTGCTAGATCAGAACAATGGCCCAATGAGTCCAGTATCCTGTTCTCACAGTGGTCAGCTAAATGCCTGTGGGAAACCCAGAAGCAGAATTTGAGCCCAAGAGAACTCTTCTCTCCTAAGGCTTCCAGCAACTGTAAGAAGCAGAGCACAGCCCTTCGGGGTTGGAAGCCATTGCTACTACCAGCATGAATTTAAAGCTCTCTCCTGTGCATGGGCGTACCCAGAGAGGGGCAGGGGGGAGCAGCTGCCCCCCCCAGAAGCAAAAAAATAAATAAATGGTTATAAAGTGATGAAACGAAATGAAATTAGGTAGGGCGATGGCGAATAATCAGTTGTTTACCACACTGAAATGGTGTAAAAACCGAGAGAGTATCTAGAGCCACCTAGCGACTGGTAGAGGAATCCATGTCAGCCAGCCAGTGGGATTCAAGTGAGGGAGAGGTCTCTAGCGGGCTCTAGCAGAGAGAAGAGGGAATCTTCTAGATGGGGTCTAGTGAGTTCCGCGTCACTATATAAACTGAGCTGCCTGCCGCTAGTTGATCAGTATTTTAGTTGAATGCAAGGCATTAGTTAGCATTCACTGTTGACGTAGACATGTAACTAGAATAAAATGTAATTTTTTCAAGCAAATAATTGTAATAAGTACGTAATAAAGCACTGCTATAATTATATATAATTTTCTTAAAATTGTGGTTTTGTAAGACCATAATGGGCTCTTGAGCTCTTGAGTGGTGGATTCAGGAACACGAAGAGGCAAAAACACCATGCAGGGTTCAGCAGGATTTATTTTGAGTTGCATATGCAAAGCAAAAGGCACAATCCAAAAGTTGGACTGAGCACTGAGAGACTGGCGCGTACTCCTTATAAAGACAATACAGAAACCAAAAATAGAAACCGAAAATTGGCTCAAGGTTCACATGTTCCTTAGGAGGGTAACCTCCCAAAGCCTCCCCAGTCTGGGAATGTGTACCTGGCGAGCTTTGAATATACTTGGCAGGCTTCCCAGAAATATAGCAACATAAGCAACAACAGTCCCCTATTGTATGCTGAAGGTTGAACCTATTCATAAGGCATGTGTGTGTCTAATCAGCAAGAAAGCATAACTTCAGTTAACCGGCAATAATACTTATTGCATTAGATAGGAAATACAAAAGCATAAATCAATAATACCCATGCAGGGGGATGAGTCTACTAACTAGGAAATACCTTACATCTTAATGGACTGAATATAATATTAATACAGTTGGCAGGAGCCAACTCCAGCTGCATTCCTCCTGTCTGCTCAGAAGGCGCATACATCCCGTCCAAGGCTGAGAGCCCCCCCTTGCTCACACAACTCAGAGCTGCCCCTCTCCCAAAGACCCATAGGAACAATACACAAATATAATCAATACATACCAATACATGTAAGGATACACAACTCCAATAAGCCTGATGCCTCCAGTATGATCAATCACAAGACCAGCTCTTAAGCCCATTAAAGGCTAACCACAATTAATATTAATGGCACATTCCTTAAAAGGGGCTTTCCGTCCCCCTCTCTCGTGATGGTGTGTCTATGGTAACAGCCAAGGTGCTATTTCTGTATTAACAGGCCATTGTTTAATTCCAGATCGTGCACCGTTATCTAAACCTTGAAGCTGCTGGCTAGTTTTGGCTGATTTCCCAGAAATAGTTGAAGAAGCAACATTAGGCACATTCCTTTGTCTCTCTTAATATTACAGAAAATACAGAAAAATATATTAATGCACAAATGCTGTGAATGATACACAAATAGACAAGCTTAGAAAGCAATTAAGGCATTCATAATCAATATGGGATATTAGCTATTTGAACTGTCCCCTTCATTCCCTCCTTTTCTCTTCAGACAACTCGGACTTTCCAAGTACGAGTTCGTCTGACGGATCCTCCTGAGCCAAACTGCGATACAGGGTCATTTATAGGGATCAGTTATCCTTTGCACAGAATCAGAAATACACTTTTGGACACATTGGGCTAAACAAGGGGCCATGTAAATTGATAACAAAATAACAAACAGATATGGTCCTCGGCCATAGGTATAATGACATTGCCAGGAGACCAACTGTGAGCCACTATCATGTAGCACCTTCTCTCCATTTATAGGGGTAGTAACATCATTAACTTTCCGCAATGGTATGCATGTTCGTATTTAAAGGCAGTCAGGTTCAATGGGATGGGTATCAAAGGCATTTCCACCCTTTGCATCTATGGGGCCCTGACATGCGTACCGAGCAATTTTCCTTTGGGTTCCTCCCCACAACCTACGCTCCTGTAGGTGCCTCAATAGGAAAGAAATACCACCACCATGTAAAGTATAGTTAACATGATGCTAACACCTAGAAAACTCAGTGTATTCTCTCTTTTGCGTGGTGTTCTCGTGGGGCATCATTCCTCTGCTCTCCACCTTTGGGGATCAACGTATAGGCCACACGTACCACAGGAAGATTTCCTGCTGTTGGAAGTATTCCAAGCAGCCTAACTACTGTTTCTTCCTGACCCTGGGTTCCTGGAACCATCCACCTGAGGGAGTGACCCTTCCATTTATTGACGGGGGGAAACTGACTTGCACCGCACACACCTCCTTTCTAATTCCTGACTCAGATGGTTCTGGTATATCACTTGGCCCCTGTGGCTATAGCGATTACTGTAGAGCAATACACCTCGTGGTGTGATGCCCACCTTCCGGATTAGGAGGAACGGTCTATGGACCCACTCCTGTTCCCCAGTGGCCCTATAGGCCCTGCCTTGACTGGTTGGACAAACCAATGGTAGCACTGTCCTGCTGTCCAACTGTCCTGATACCGTTCAGCTGCTGATGTTTCCAGTTTCTTCTGCCGTGCGTAGAGGTGCCAGCTTCCGGGTGTGGCACCAGCAGGGCTGTCGTCTCGCGGACATCGAGAAATAATCAGGAATCACTGTCCAATCTGCTTCAACTTCCTTCACACGCGGACGGTGGACCCACGGGATGGTACCGGTAACTTTCACTGTCGTTGGAATAGACAGGAGAACAGTACGCTGCCCTCCGCCAGGCCTCGCAGAATGGGGCGGTATGTTGACCCACACTCAGCTCCTGGTTCGATAGCGGCAACGGTTCCACCAGCACACAAGGCGTTCTAGCCTGGGTCCACCTGTTCAAAGACAAAAATCTGAGACAGTGATTGCACATCATGCTCAATATCTATAACATTTCTCGAAACAGCTGAAACCATTTCCGTTGTCTCTTCAGCACAGGGTACTTCAGCTGCTTTTTCAACTCCTGAAGTTTCTTCTCTAGCTGTAATTGCTTCTGTGGTTACTTCTTGCTGCACTGGAGCTGCACAAAGTACATCAGCACCAGCAAGTTCAATTTTTCCTGTTGATTTTTTTTTTTCTGCTACTAGCACCTGCTTCACTGCCTTCTGTGACAGAACTCTTTCCTTCCTCTGATAAAGCACCAGAGTCCGAGGTGAGGGTGCCTCCACCTTTGGTCTTTACTGCTGCAGTTGCTACCATTCCTGTGAATTTTGCTTCAGTAGCTAGCTCTATGCTTCCAACCTTTTTTTTTTTTTTCTTCTCCTCTTTTTTTCTTCTTCTTCTCGGGGATCCACAGTTGACTCACTTTTCACAGTGTCATCCTCTGTTAACTCGGCCTTAGTGCGTTTTGATCCCAAAGTAAGCGCATCTTCCTTGTCATTCGCAAAGATCCTTCAGTTGCAGTTACAAGCGTGACATCCTTCAGTCCATTACTTTCCGGAACATCAACTTCAACTTCTTCTTCCGTGCCTGCCCATCTCAAGGTATGGCTGGCATCTGCTACATCCATTTGGATGACATTCACTACCTTTTGATCAGGTGCCGAGACTTCAGCTACTCCCCTCTCCATAGATCTCGCAGTTACAGCTTGCTCTGTTGATGTTTTAGGCAGGGTCATCTTCTATTTCATTCATTGAAGGCCCCTCAATAACACTGCATAACATCTTGCATTTCCCTCTGCCTCAGGAGCTTCAGTCCTGTCACCAATTACAGAGGCTTTATCAGAATTTACCTCAACACATGTCGCAAGGGAATCTGAAGTATCTTCTACCTCAGAGTTGAAACCGACCTCATTCTCCACTTGCTGCAGGATCTCCTGTAGATCTGGCTGCTTGGAGGCTGCGGCTTCCACTTCCATAATTCTTCTGACGTCTGAAAAGATCTCCTTATGCACTTCTCAGGAGGAAATTCACTTCCAACATTGCGCCTCCTTCTCTGCAAATACCTTCACACCAGCCTTGAGGGCTGCCTTCTCTATGGGGGCTTCTGTTTTCCTTTCCTTAAGAAATAATATCACCTTCGTGCTGTTTCTATAGAGGATGCCAATCTTCTTTGCTTTGTGGAAGTCCTCTGCCTCAACGTCTTTGCAAGAACCTCGCTCCACCATTTCCCTTGGCAATCTCTACAGCAAACTCTATATCCACCTTCTCCTGCAGGTGTTACCATATCTAGCCTTTCATCTGGCCGATCTGATGAGGCCACTGTTTCTGCCTTCTCTGCAGGAACCCTCTGCTTTCACCTTTACATCTGGCTTCCCCGTGATGGCCTCCACACAAACAGACACATTTGATTCTTCCGCCTTTGTGAAGGCTCCAAGTTCTCCTTTTAAGTCTGCTGCCTCTGCTTCTTACCTACTCTGGGAGGAACTTTATTTCCACCTCTTTGACACGGCCATCCGTTTCTATTCGCCACACTATGGATCTCAGTCTCTGCATTCTGCTTGTAGACCTGCACTTCCACCTTTCTTGTGGGCAAGTCTTCTTCTACCGTCTCAGCACGGGAGGTTTTCATTTACCATTGCCTTGCCTTTGCCATTTTGCCTTTGCCATTGCCATTGCCTTTGCCTTTGCCTTTGCCCTTTGCCTTCCTTTGCCTTTGCCTTTGCCTTTGCCTTTGCCTTTGCCTTTGCCTTTGCCTTTGCCTGTTGCCTTTGCCTTTGCCTTGCCTTGCCTTTGCCTTTGCCTTTGGAAATACTGGTTTCTGATTTCAACTACAACATTCTCTGTGCTTTCTGGGTAGTAAGCCAAGTGCGGCATGTTCGGCCATACCTAGGTCACTGACTTCAATTGCTGCATTCTGCACTGGAACTGCAGTTATCTGGCGCTGAATAGGTGCCTCAAACACAAAAAACTTCGGCCACAGGGAGGCTCAGCTTCCTTTGCTTGCCCCTCGGCCGCCCTATTCCCTCGGGTCACAGGTTCCTTTTCCTCTCTGGTGCCCTTCGCAGTACCTCACGGCTATCATCTCAGGGGTCCAAACGGCTCCCAACAGTTCTGCTAGCTGGTTTCGGCGTTTCACATTGCGCCCATCTGATTTCAGCCACCAACATTCTTTCCATATAGCTTCATCCCCGTTAGTGTGAGGAAAGCATACTCAAAGTCTGTATAGATGTTTACAGTTCGTACATTGGCCAACCATAGTACTTGGGTGAGGGCCACTAATTCAGCTGTCTGAGCTGACGTTCCCGGATCCAATGGACCTGCTTCAACTGTTGCATATCTCGCTAATCTCCTCCAATTCTGAACAAAGCTGCTTTTATCGGAGAATGAAATTTAGGCTTGCAGCTTTGTAGGAGATCTCGACCCAACAAAGGGATGGGACACTCTGACATATATAGGAATTGATGGGTCAGCGTTTGCCCCCAATCACGCATTCCATGGGCTGTAGAAAAGGTTTTACTTGACTGGTCCCTGTTGCCCCTGTAACTTTGATTGACTGCTTGCTGATAGCTGTAGTTGCCATTGGAACTACTGAATTCTCCATAAAATTGACCACTCGGTTCCCTATTTACATCTGGGCCATGAGTTCAGGGGAACCCTAAAGTGAACCTGGTCCTCCCTATTGCTGGTTCTCAAAACTTTGCCAGCCCATGAGTACTGGACCTCCTTGTCCGCTATTCCATCGGTCTGTATGATAGGAGTAGCGACTTTCACTGGTTCCTCTTCTTCCTCTGGTTCCTCTTCTTCCTCGGCTCGGTTCCCCTTGGTTCCGGCCTTCTCCCATTCTCTGTTTGGGCCATCCCTTTTCCAATGGCCTTCTCGCCTGCACCACGCACACTGGTTTCTTCCTGAACCAGTTCCGCGCTCTCTGCCTCTTCCTTCAGTTGCACGTCCTCTTCCCTTCTCCTCTCTCTTCTCCTTGTTGCTTCTCCCCTATAGCCAGTGCCAACATATTCAATTTCTTCTTTCTGTACTTCTCTCGTTTCCTTTTTTTCCTGATCTCTATTATCATATACACGCTGAGCAGTTGCTATCGTCCACTCCAATGAATGGCCTTCTAAACCACCCTTCTCAGTATTTTCTTGCGGATATCTGGGGTTGATTGGGCTATGAAGGTAGTCTTTAATAATATTCATTATTCCCCTCCTCTGGATTTAGGGGTGTCCAGATTCGAAATGCCTCCTTCAGTCTTTCCAGGAACATGGCAGGACTTTCATCAGGCTTCTGGATAATTTCAGAAACCTTTGCCATATTGGTGGGCTTTCGCGCATCCCTAATGAGCCCTTGGATCAAAGTGCTCCTATAAGATTTGAGCTTCTGCCTGGCATCTGCCTCATTGTAATCCCAGTTGGGATCTGTGAGGGGATATTGAAGCAATCTTTCTCCCTCGTCTACTTTGTCGTCTGCCAGAAGGCGACGAGCTTCAGTACGTACTCTCTGCACTTCTTCGCTTGTTTGCAATTTCTGCTGGCAATCTTCCCAAGTAGGGGTAAGTGTTCAGGTCAGTGGTAGAAAGTGGGATATGTTGGAAAGTACTAGTTCTGGGCAGGGGTTCCCCTTCCCGTGGGGCAGGCCCAGCGCATCCCATGCCTGGCGGAGCGGCATTAAATTAGACGTTATTCCCTTCACTCTTTCCATTTCTTTTAGTCTCCGTTGTTCCTCATAATTTAGCACCAGCTCACTTGTGCTCAGGAAGGCTCTTAAATACTCCTCAGATTCTTTAATTTTTATCTGAGCCAGCCTCAAAAGCCCATCAGACCCACCTGCAGCAGCCTGCCACCTCTTCATGATCAGCCTAGCCCTTTGGTAATTTACTGCAGTGTTCTCTGGGGTTCTGGCATGGATGCCAGGGGTACATGGCAAATCCTCTGGTTGTTGGTTTAACTCATGGGTGGGATACACACTTCTCTTAGGCGTTTGAAGAACTGCCTTGGGGTCTGTTGCCTCTCTCTCCTCCTTGTTCCTCTACTGCCCTCGGAGCCTGGCCTCGCGGCGATTGACTCGGGGGGGTTGGAATGGAGCACTGGGAACATAAGGGGTTGTCTGCTGAACAATGTCTAAGTCTGTTCTGTCGAGATCACTTGCTACTTGCAACTGTGCTTTCTCTCCAGAGCATGTCATTATCTTCTTTTTGCATTGTTCCTTCGGGTTCTGGTCTATGCACCCTTTCCATATATTTATATATGGAATCTGATCCAAACGAGTTTGGATTATTGCTGCCCACAGTGGGTTCACTTTCACAGGATCAAAGGATCCTTCAGATGGCCATCCGGTGTCTAGTGTTGGCCAATCCACTTCACAAAGACTTCTCATCTTTTCCTTGTCTAGCTTGATACCATAGGCATTGCCTTTGTTAGCTAACTTCCAGTTGTTCAAAATGCACTGGAGCGGGGTCAGTGGGGTTGAAGAACCCCCCCATTTCCCGCGCCTTCAAACGTGCTTGCACACACACACTCGCACCCGGGGTTCGTGGCCTGGGCAGTCTCCTGCACACAGGAATCTCACTACTTGCCAGTCCCGTCTCTGCCAAGGCAGAGATCCACACTCAGTTTTGGGTTTCCTCTACGGTCCCCCTCTCATACACTCTTTACAACCACACAGGCGCCTCACACACCACCTTCCCAACCTATCTCTGGTTCCCTTCTGGACGTCTCAGACGTCCTAGTTCCCTTCTGGGTGTCCAAGACGTCCACCCTTACCCTAGGGAGTGGCTTTCAGTTGTCTCATGGACTGATTGGGTCCACTCGGTACAAACCTATACCACCTCCCAGAAGAATGATCAATTCTTCTTTTCCTTATCCCCTCTCCCAGGGGGATTCCTTACTTACCCTTCCCGCGGGTTGCCCTTCAGCGCTGCTCCTTCTCCTGTTCCTTGTGTCTGTTCCTTCGCGGCAAGGCAGTGGCCACAGAAACGGCTTTCAGTTTCCCAGTCAAAGGTAGCTTGGCGTGCACAGAAACTTTCAAGTGTTTACAGCGACCACAAGCCAGACCAGAAAAAGGCACAGACCTGCCTTCATGTCAGCATCCAACACTCAAAGAGCCCTGGCCCACCCAGGGACGCCAAAATGTAAGACCATAATGGGCTCTTGAGCTCTTGAGTGGTGGATTCAGGAACACGAAGAGGCAAAACACCATGCAGGGTTCAGCAGGATTTATTTTGAGTTGCATATGCAAAGCAAAAGGCACAATCCAAAAGTTGGACTGAGCACTGAGAGACTGGCGCGTACTCCTTATAAAGACAATACAGAAACCAAAAATAGAAACCGAAAATTGGCTCAAGGTTCACATGTTCCTTAGGAGGGTAACCTCCCAAAGCCTCCCCAGTCTGGGAATGTGTACCTGGCGAGCTTTGAATATACTTGGCAGGCTTCCCAGAAATATAGCAACATAAGCAACAACAGTCCCCTATTGTATGCTGAAGGTTGAACCTATTCATAAGGCATGTGTGTGTCTAATCAGCAAGAAAGCATAACTTCAGTTAACCGGCAATAATACTTATTGCATTAGATAGGAAATACAAAAGCATAAATCAATAATACCCATGCAGGGGGATGAGTCTACTAACTAGGAAATACCTTACATCTTAATGGACTGAATATAATATTAATACAGTTGGCAGGAGCCAACTCCAGCTGCATTCCTCCTGTCTGCTCAGAAGGCGCATACATCCCGTCCAAGGCTGAGAGCCCCCCCTTGCTCACACAACTCAGAGCTGCCCCTCTCCCAAAGACCCATAGGAACAATACACAAATATAAATCAATACATACCAATACATGTAAGGATACACAACTCCAATAAGCCTGATGCCTCCAGTATGATCAATCAACAAGACCAGCTCTTAAGCCCATTAAAGGCTAACCACAATTAATATTAACGGCACATTCCTTAAAAGGGGCTTTCCGTCCCCCTCTCTCGTGGTGTTTCTATGGTAACAGCCAAGGTGCTATTTCTGTATTAACAGGCCATTGTTTAATTCCAGATCGTGCACCGTTATCTAAACCTTGAAGCTGCTGGCTAGTTTTGGCTGATTTCCCAGAAATAGTTGAAGAAGCAACATTAGGCACATTCCTTTGTCTCTCTTAATATTACAGAAAATACAGAAATATATTAATGCACAAATGCTGTGAATGATACACAAATAGACAAGCTTAGAAAGCAATTAAGGCATTCATAATCAATATGGGATATTTAGCTATTTGAACTGTCCCCTTCAGTTTCATTCGCCTTTTCTGTGCTGAAAAGTCACAACCTGAACGACCATGGCTTCCCCCCCCCTTCTGATCCTGGGTACGCCCCTGCTCCTGTGGAAGCAAGTTCCACAGTTTAGTTCTGCACTATATGAAGAAGTGTGTGCAGATCCTGCTATCCAAACACAATGCATCTTCAAAAATTTGTTATGTGGGTTGCATAACAAGCTGACAATTTCCATTGAGTCCTATGGGGAAATTTCCAGTTTTAGAAACTGGGGTACGAAAGCTAGGAGCCAAATGGCTGAGACTTGGGTTGTGGGTGCCAAAACAGAAATGTCTAGTCGCCGCGGGGGGGGGGGGGACAGCGCAACACTTTTTATTATTATTTTGATAAGCATGAACGCAATTCACACAAGTGACACGTTGTTACATTTTTAGCAGAAATTGTGCATACGTGTTTAATTTTGGTGTTTAGAATAAAAATATTGGCACCATGCTTCAGTTTTCAAAACATGCTACTCTTTATTGTTAAATTCCTTAACATCGTCTATCTTTAACATATACGTTGAGGCTTCAAAGCACATACATTTCAGTAATCCTTGAGTGTCAGCCAGTTACAAAAAAACCGGCGCCCAGACTTTTGAAGGTGCTCGCAAATGGAGAATCTTTAGGTGCAAAATGCGCCTGGCGCCCTGCTAATTTCAAACCCTGGAAATTTCTAATTTTGAGTGCAAAATGAAAGGGGAAACCCCAGGAAAACCCTCTGAAACATTGCAAAAAGCAAACAAAGAAAGAAAAGATGCTATCTTATTTGTCCAATTTCTCCCTCTCCCTCTCCTCCCTGCAATCATGGCTTCTGTCGAAACAGCTGCAAAAGAAGTAAGGCATGCATAGGCTGATTGTTTACTAGGGGTTTGGTACTCAAATCTCATGTTTGGATAGGTTCATTTTCATAGAAGGAGCATCTGGATGGGGCATGCGTGTCCTTTTTCTTTATCTGTTCTGAATCTTCAAATATTCGGCTTCCCTGTATTATGAGATAATTAACTCTATGATTCTATGATTCTATATGGTGTTTCCTGCTTGGCAGGGGGTTGGATGGCCCTTGTGGTCTCTTCCAACTCTATGATTCTATGATTCTATGTGGTCTTCTTGAGCCTGTCCCTTCCCACCCTGCAAAGCTTCACTTCTTCTGTGTTGAGTGATGAGACTCCGGAGCAATCCCAGGCATATTTTCTTAAACAGTCTGATGTTATTGAGGCTGTTTTAGCTCCAGTGCAGTGTAAGAACAGGGAGGGGTGGATCCGCTGGCAGATCCTGAGAAGATTTGCAGCAGAGTCAGTGAAGTGTAGGCAACTGTACACACATATGGTCGGAGCCAGTAATCATGCTTCTGAATCCCAGTTGCTGGAAACCACTGGAGAGGGGGGGGAATGCTCTTGTGCTCGGGTCCTGCTTTCGGGTTTCCCACAGGTACCTGGTTGGCCACTGTGAAAAGGCAAAAGGTAAAGGTAAAGGACTCCTGGACGGTTAAGTCCAGTCAAAGGCGGCTATGGGGTTGTGGTGCTCATCTTGCTTTCAGGCCGAGGGAGCTGGCGTTTGTCCACAGCTTTTCTGGGTCATGTGGCCAGTAGGACTAAACCGCTTCTGGCGCAAAGGAACACCGTGACGGAAATCAGAGCACACGGAAACACAGTTTACCTTCCCGCCACAGCAGTACCTATTTATCTACTTGCACTGGTGTGCTTTCGAACTGCTCGGTTGGCAGGAGCTGGAACAGAGCAACAGGAGCTCAGCCGTCACGGGGATTCGAACCGCCGACCTTCTGATCGGCAAGCCCAAGAGGCTCAGGGTTTTAGACCACAGCGCCACCACTGGCCTGTTCCAGCAGTCTCTTCTTTTGCTCTTATGGAGGTGGGATTCCTTCAGATTTGAGACTTGAAACATTTGTAGGGGAGAGGACATTCTTGAAGGAAGAAGGCTTTGTTCCCCTCACTGCAAATCAAGGCCCGTGAACTCTTTTGAGAACAGGATCGGTTGTGTGAAAGACGATTTCCCTGCTGAGTACTGGAATTTGTGCCTTTGCAAAGCCCACACTTGGTGTCCTCTTGGAATCAGCGAGCGAGATTAAGCTCGGCGCTTCTCCACACGTAGTTTTATATCTGCCCGCTGCTTATCAGTCAAGGGACCCCGGGAGAATGTCACTTCCCTCCAAGTCTGTTGACTCTCCATTTTAAAGTGAACCGGGTTTCCCACGGCACAGTGCTAACAAGTATAATTTAACACGAAGCACTTGAAAGGCTCTGCACAGCCACAGAATTTAATTTAAAAATTGCTCCTAGGGAACAAAACAAGGCAGAGATCCTCTCCTAGAGGGATCCGACAACAGTGTTGAAAGGAAAGGCTTTGTTTTCCATTTTGTTTTGGAAAGCGATGTTAAGAGTCAGCGCCAGATCGACAGATTTTGCTGGAGGGGGCAAAAATCTTCATTGCTGTCCCCTCCCCGACTTCAACACTCTGGGCGGGGTGTCTCTTGCCCTTGGTGGCCACCCCAGTAGGAAGCAACAAGTGGCAAATGAGGCGTCTGACTGCAAACCTTGCAAGGCCTTTTGCGGCTTATGGAAGGCAGGTGGCCATGACAAGGGGTGGCAGGAGAGGCCGAGAAGCTCTTCTCCAGCTTGGTTTGCGCTGGGCAGGACGTGACGTCTCCATATGCCCAGCAGCAAGCGGGCGAGGGTGCCCAGCCAGCTAGTCCGCCATCCCTTGCTGCTGGGAATGGACAGACAAGTCCCAGGCCCCTGCGGGGCAGTGTGAGAAGGCACCTCTCTTTGGGGCAGCTCAGAGGCCGGGGCAGCAACAGTGGCTGCCCGGAGGACTCTCAAGGAGAGGAGGCTGAGAGAACAACCCACAAGGGAGGGTGTTCGGAATAGGGTGAGAGGCTGCCAGCTCTGCAGGCAAGGGGTGGCATAACTAGGCTCCTGAGCCCGCTGGGGTGCCGCAGAAAGAATGTAGTTGGTCAAGGGAGCCATGGACTCAAAAAGGTTGAAAACCTCTGATCTACATGAAACCCTTGGATGGTTTGGGAATTCCATGGGGATGGCGTGCTGTTGCCCATGTCCAGCTTGTCAACTTCCCTTTGAGGTGTCCGGCTGGCCATTGTGAGAACAGGATGCTGGGGTGGGTGGACCTTTGATGTCTTATGTCCCTATGTCCAGTTCACAGCATCTCTGGATAGAACTGGGAGAAACTACTGCCTGAACCCCTGGAGAGCTGCTACCAGTCAGTGTAGACCAGGCACCCCCAAACTCTGCCCTCCAGACGTTTTGGGACAACAATTCCCACCATCCCTGACCACTGGTCCTGTTAGCAAGGGATGATGGGAGTTGTAGTCCCAAAACATCTGGAGGGCCGAGTTTGGGGGTGCCTGGTGTAGACAATATTGGTCAGACTCAGTGGGCTGCCTTGTGCAATGAAACATTCTCCTCTCTTCCAAGCACACATTCCCTAAATCTGTCCACAGTCCTCCAGAACAGATGCAAAAAAAATAGTTTTATTATTATTATTATTATTATATTATTATATTATTATTATTTGTACCCCGCCCATCTGGCTGGATTTCCCGCCCATCTGGCTGGGTAGTTGAACGCCTTAGTTGTCGAACAAATAGGCTCCTGAACATCGCAAACCCAGAAGTGAGTGTTCCGGTTTGCGAACGTTTTTTGGAATCCAAACATCTGACGCAGCTTCCGTAGTTTCCGATTGGCTGCAGGAAGCTCCTGCACCCAATCAGAAGCCGTGCCTTGGTTTTTGAACCGTTTCGGGGTCGAACAGACCCCAGAACGGATTAAATTTGAGAACGAAGGAACGACTGTATAAGGCAACTTCCTATGTCCCCATAGTGCAGCAGTGGATTTTTGCTCACAAGTAAAAATTATTGGCAATAAGCCATTTTCTTACCAGTCTGGTACAGTGCTAGCAACAACAAAAAAAGGATTTTAATTGTCTCATTATTTATCTCCTTTATGTCTCCTGCTTCCTCTAAGTATGTCTCCCAACTTCCCTGATTTTGTACTTTGGAAGCAATTGTCCTCTGTGTGCAGTTGTTGTGCAATGCTTCCCTGCACACTCAGCCCAAGCAACACAGGCAGAGGTTGCATGCGCCAGCTCAGAGCTATGGGAAGAATCCCAGGAGTGGCGGCATCCCATGCCAAGGAAGGGCATTGCTTACATCTCAGCGGAGGGTGCATTCAGACGTCCAGAATATTGCATCACTTTTCCTCATTATAATGGGAGTGCTTCTGTTGCTTCCTCATGTTACTTTCACACTGCACGAAACTCTTGTGTTATGGAAGTGGCTTTTGGACAGATACACCAGCAGTTGGGGATGCGGGTGGCGCTGTGGGTTAAACCACAGAGCCTAGGGCTTGCGGATCAGAAGGGCAGTTGAATTCCCGCGATGGGGTGAGCTCCCGTCGCTCGGTCCCTGCTCCTGCCCACCTAGCAGTTCGAAAGCACGTCAAAGTGCAAGAAGACAGTAGGTACCGCTCCGGCAGGAAGGTAAACGGGGTTTCTGTGCGCTGCTCTGGTTCGCCAGAAGCAGCTTAGTCATGCTGGCCACATGACCTGGAAGCTGTACGCCAGCTCCCTTGGCCAGTAACGCGAGATGAGAGCCGCAACCCCAGAGTCGACACGACTGGACCTAATGGTCAGGGGTCCCTTTACCTTTACCAGCAGTTGCACTAAGTTTCATTTACACCAGTGGGCGGGTGTGACACAACAAATAAAACCCGGGTAGAGACTTATCCCCTTATCCCCCTCCGTTGGAAAAGCGAATGTCTTCAGTTGTGTCCAGAAAGTACAAGTATTGGGTTGCCTATAAGTACAAAAGAAGAGGTCAGTAGGAAACCGCAAGCAGCATCCCATTCTCCTCTTCCTTTGGTTTCCAGAAAATGGTACTCAGAAGCATTTGCTGATTCCAACTTTGGAGCAGAGCATAGCCATCAGGACTAGCAGTCAGCAACATCTCTCTCCTCCATGAATTTGTCCTGCCTTCTGTCAAAGCCATCCAAGTTGGTGGCCATCATTGCGTCCTGTGGCAGGGAGTTCCACAGTTCCGTTATAGTGTGAAGAAGTGTCTGCCATATCGCAACAGGAATTACAGAGTATATTGTATAGTCCGTATAGTTAAAGCTATGGTTTTCCCAGTAGTGATGTATGGAAGTGAGAGCTGGACCATAAAGAAGGCTGATCGCGAAGAAATGATGCTTTTGAATTATGGTGCTGGAGGAGACTCTTGAGAGTCCCATGGACTGCAAACCTATCCATTCTAAGGAAATCAGCCCTGAGTGCTCACTAGAAGGACAGATCCTGAAGCTGAGGCTCCAAGACTTTGACCACCTCATGAGAAGAGAAGACTCCCTGGAAAAGACCTGATGTTGGGAAGATGGAGGGCACAAGGAGAAGGGGACGACAGAGGATGAGATGGTTGGACAGTGTTCTGAAGCTACCAACATGAGTTGGCCAAACTGGAGAGGCAGTGGAAGACAGGAGTGCCTGCGTGCTCTGGTCCATGGGGTCACGAAGAGTCAGACACGACTGAACGACTAAACAACAACATTGTAATAGATGGGAGCTGGCTGTGAATACTCCATTCTTCCTTTGCTTAGTTAACTCCCCTATATCGTAACTTCACATGCTCCTGCATTTGCTGAGAATAAACCCCAGGGATCCATGCAGCCTTCCCTGGGCCGCCAGAAGCCGAATCTTGCCTCTCTTCCAGCCCCCGTTCATTTGCAAATAGTTTCCTCGTGGATGGTGACCTTCCTGGATATTATGTTGTGTCTGGATGGTGCATGTTTTAGATCTCCCGCTGGCTGCTGGGAGATCGATGCACAGAGAGGGAAACGGAACGGTCTGGTTTGAAATGAATCATGCTTTGGCCTTCGAGAGGAGATGTGAGATGGAAGATCTTAACCCCGGCCATGTGTTACAAAGGAATGAGCCCCTGGAACGAGCCAACAGAGTCTAATAAAAGAGTTCTGCTGCCCTCCTCAACACAAGTCAAGCCCGTTTCATATTATTCCTAACTCAGCAACAATTTAGTCCTTAGTTGTCCTCCTCTCTTCTTCAGATTTGTTTCCTCTTTGACACTTAGGGAAGCGGTCTTCGAGGGGGGTGGGGAAGCAGTCGGGGGGGGGCGGTTCTTTAAAAGGGAGCAAGAGCAAGAGGACTGCTTTTCGGGACAGTCTTCTGCATAGCTTTTCAAACTGCTTTAGAATTTCTAAAGTTTGGAAAATAGGAGCCCCATTCATCTGTCTTAAGCTCTTAACTGCTTTGGATGAAGTGGAATCATAGAATCAGAATCTTGAGTTGGAGGGAACCCCAGGGGTCATCTAGCCCAACCCCCTGCAATGAATCTTTGAGTTGGAAGGAACCCCAGGGGTCATCTAGCCCAACCCCCTGCAATGCAGGAATCTGCAATGCAGGGGGAGGCGGTGTCAGTCTGGAAATTACTGGGAACACAGTATCAGCCCTGTCCCCCTCCCACCATCAAAATTCAGACTCCTGTCAGCGAAATCGAGAATTGCTCCGATTATTCACTTTATGCACCACAGTCTCCATACTCTAGCCCTCTTCACATTTTACGCTGGCTACACATAGCAGGACCCAGTCCTCTGTCCTGGCTCCTACATGCTACATGCTTCCAACTTTTGAATGAGCCTGTGTAGAGAGATAGCTCAGTCGGTAGAGCTTAAGACTCTTAATCTCAGGGTCGTGGGTTCGAGTCCCACGTTGGGCATTGCAGGGGGTTGGACTAGATGACCCTCGTGGTCCCTTTTAGCTCTGTGATTCTATGATCTGTAAATGGAGGTCCCTGCCTTTTCTGGGCCGGGTTGAGCCTTTTGTTAAGGTCACGTTCACACCATTCATTTAAAGCACACGACTCCCCCCCCAAAAAAGTATCCCGGGAACCATAGTTTGTTGAGGGCGCTCAAAATGGTATCCCCGTGGGGTGAACTATAGTTCCCACAATTCTTGGCCCATGCTTTAAATGTATGGCACAGAGGTAGCCTCAAACTAGATTCGACTTTCCTTCGCGAAGATTGTAGAGGGGCCAAAAATGCAGCCGCAAGATCTGCTTTTAAATTCCACATCTGAAAAAAATAAATTGGTTAAAGCCTTTCTTCGCTTCTGCCTCCTATTAGAGGCAACGGCCTACACTGGGAACTTGTAAAGCCAGCTCCAACAGTGAGCTGCACATTGTAATTATTTCCTAATGTGCGGATGGCTTAGAGATCTGAGCGCCTTCTACCCAAACCCAGTTCCTTTATTAAAGAGCGTGCAGGCAGAGCCTCTTTCGTATCTGAGTCATCTGAGGGGGTGCTGATCCTGAGCCAGTGTGTCTGGGAGCAGGAGCAGGAATGCTGGCAGCTGTCTTATACCAAGCCGGACTATTGACCCATCTAGTTTAGTATTGCCTGCACTGACAGGCAGCAGCTCTCCATGGTTTCAGATGGGCTTTTCTCCCAGTCCTACCTGGAGATGCCCTGGGATTGAACCTTGGACCTTCTGCATGCCATGTTGTTGTTCAGTCGTTCAGTCGTGTCCGACTCTTCGTGACCCCATGGACCAGAGCACGCCAGGCACCCCTATCCTTCGCTGCCTCCCGCAGTTTGGCCAGACTCATGTTGGTAGCTTCAAGAACACTGTCCAACCATCTCATCCTCTGTCGTCCCCTTCTCCTTGTGCCCTCCATCTTTCCCAACATCAGGGTCTTTTCCAGGGAGTCTTCTCTTCTCATGAGGTGGCCAAAGTACTGGAGCCTCAACTTCAGGATCTGTCCTTCCAGTGAGCACTCAGGGCTGATTTCTTTGAGAATGGATAGGTTTGGTCTTCTTGCAGTCCATGGGACTCTCAAGAGTCTCCTCCAGCACCATAATTCAAAAGCATCAATTCTTTGGCGATCAGTCTTCTTTATGGTCCAGCTCTCACTTCCGTACATTACTACTGGGCAAACCATAGCTTTAACTATACGGACCTTTGTTGGCAAGGTGATGTCTTTGCTTTTTAAGATGCTGTCTAGGTTTGTCATTGCTTTTCTCCCAAGAAGCAGGCGTCTTCTAATTTCGTGACTGCTGTCACCATCTGCAGTGATCATGGAACCCAAGAAAGTGAAATCTCTCACTGCATGCCATAGATTTATTATTTGTTGCATTTATATCTCACCTTTTCCTCCATGGAGCTACAAGGCTCATCCCTCCACATTTAATCTCCACAACAACCCTGCGAGGTAGGTTGTGCTGAGAAGCAGTGACTGGCCCAAGGTTGCCCAGTGAGGATCATGGCTGAGCAGGGATTTGAACCCTGGTCTCCCAGGTCCTCATCCGGCACTCTAACCACTATACTACTCTGCCACCAAGCTGCCTCAGAGTCCCCTAATGGACTAAATGAGGGCAAACAAACCAAGCCCAATTCCTTTCTTTTATTTTTAAATTATTTTCCAAAAACCAAAAAATACAGAAGAAACTAAAAGTAAAAAAGAAATAAAAATAAAAACACAGAAATATTAAAAAATTAAAAATTCACAGACCAAACCAAACATCCCCCCCTTTTCCACCCACCACCTTGCCTTATACTTATAACATATTTTAAACTAAAATATTACTTCCTTCCATCGATGCTTGCCCAATTCTGATGGGTCAGAGGTGCTGTGTGGTTAAGGTGATGCTCAATTCGTGTGAAGTTGCATCTCATCGCTTTAAAAGCATGGTCGGTCTGTGGCCTTCGCGCCGTTACTCATAACATAAGCCTGTCTCCTTTCATAGCGTGAACGTCTTTGCGTCAAAGACTCGTTTTGAGCATGTGTGATTGTGGTTGTTAGTTTTAACCATCAGCTGAACTCAAGGGAAGAGAACAATGTGTGTCTGGTGGGCCAGCAGCTAGAGGAATCCTACCTTGGTTTTTTTCCTGTGTAGGTCTGGATAATTTTATATATTGGCATATGGATATTGCTTCTTCTTTTTTTACAACGCAATAAAAATCTTTGTGCACCTTCTCAAGCAGCAAGGCATTATGAATAGGACCCTTTGGAACAGCCCAGGCTTTCAAGAGCTCAGTCTTCCCTCTTTTTCATCTTCCTTAGATCCTGACCCAAAAAGGTTTTAAGGCTTTTTTTTTTCTCGTTTTGTGTTTTGGCTGCTTCATAGGCTGGTGGGGCCTCGGAACGAATTGACAATGGCTCTTCTATGAGCATTTTTTTTAAATCTCTCAAAACTACTTGGTTTCCCTCCCGTTTTTAAAAACACACAAATGCATGCAATGGAGCCAAGCCCGCCAGATGTCTGGATCTTAAGCAATCGACTGTCTTTCCTCTCGCTCACTTTCTCCAGGACAATCTTCCAGCTGTGGAATATAATACCGTTTCTTGGAACAGGCTCAAACAGCTTGTAATGGACAATGTTGGCCACTGAACCTTCCTAGCGTCCGGGTTCTTCCAAGGTGTTGTTAACACCACGGTTTGTGCAACAGGGTTATATGTTGTTGTTGTTGTTCAGTCGTTCAGTCGTGTCCGACTCTTCGTGACCCCATGGACCAGAGCATGCCAATGTTTCACTGCCTCTCGCAGTTTGGCCAAACTCATGTTAGTAGCTTCAAGAACACTGTCCAACCATCTCATCCTCTGTCGTCCCCTTCTCCTTGTGCCCTCCATCTTTCCCAACATCAGGGTCTTTTCTAGGGAGTCTTCTCTTCTCATGAGGTGGCCAAAGTACTGGAGCCTCAACTTCAGGATCTGTCCTTCTAGTGAGCACTCAGGGCTGATTTCTTTGAGAATGGATAGGTTTGATCTTCTTGCAGTCCATGGGACTCTCCAGAGTCTCCTCCAGCACCATAATTCAAAAGCATCAATTCTTCAGCGATCAGCCTTCTTGATGGTCCAGCTCTCACTATATACCTGGCAGTATTGTGTATCCACAGCAGTGACCAGAGGAGGAATGACCGCTGGGAGAGCGCAGAGAGAAGAAATGCCGTGGTATATCTGCAGCAGCACAACTGCCGGACCCCTTCATCTGCCCCGGCTGCAACAAAACATGTCTCTCCCATATCAGTCTTTGCAATCACAGCAGGTGCTCTAACTCTTCAACTGTTTGACCTCACCCCCACAGGCACACTCTTCCATTGTCTCCCGAGACAGACACATGTCAACCAGTATACAGGCTTGCAGTTTTTTCTCCTGTTCCAAGGGAAGGTAGGGAATGAATCTGGAGGCCGAGTTCTGCCTAAGGGACAGACTAAAGTTAGTTCATTGTGTCTGGGGGCGGGGTGGGGGGGGGGGGGGTTTGAGCACTTTAAAAATAATAATAGCAGGTTTGAATTGCTCGCACCCAAATACATATTATTAAGAGACTGAAGAAACTGGCAAAAATTAAGTTTCACCCCCTAAAATGAGTCAGAACATTGGTCCATTTTGCCCAGTACTTGCCAACACTGACTGGCAGCTGCTCTGCAAGGCTTCAGGGCCAATCGCTGCCTTTTCTGGAGACACCCGGGATTGAACCTGGAAATTTCTCCGTGAAAAGCAGGTGCTCTGGTAAGGCACCGAAGAAAGCCGGCTGGAGACCGTGCTTCAAGGCTCCACCCTCAGCATCACCACAGTTCAAGAAGGTGCTACTGAAAAGAATTTCCTATTTTGTTTCGACTATGGCAGACCAACACGGCTACCCACCTGTAACAGTTCAAGAAGGATACTGACAAGCTGGAACGTTTCCAGAAGAGGGCAACCAAAATGGTCAAAGGCCTGGAAACGATGCCTTATGAGGAACGGCTTAGGGAGCTGGGTATGTTTAGCCTGGAGAAGAGAAGGTTAAGGGGTGATATGATAGCCATGTTCAAATATAAAAGGATGTCATATAGAGGAGGGTGAAAGGTTGTTTTCTGCTGCTCCAGAGAAGCGGACACGGGGCAATGGATTCAAACTACAAGAAAGAAGATTCCACCTAAACATTAGGAAGAACTTTCTGACAGTGAGAGCTGTTCGGCAGTGGAATTTGCTACCAAGGAGTGTGGTGGAGTCTCCTTCTTTGGAGGTCTTTAAGCGGAGGCTTGACAGCCATCTGTCAGGAATGCTTTGATGGTGTTTCCTGCTTGGCAGGGGGTTGGACTGGATGGCCCTTGTGGTCTCTTCCAACTCTATGATTCTATGATCTAACACAGGCTCTGCAGCAGCCTCTCCAAGCTGGTGCCCTCCCAGTGCAACTGGATAACAATTCCCCAGCCCCCCCAGGGTTCAGCGTTAGGTCTCAACCCGGCCAGCCTTGTCAAGGGATATTCTCTGTTCTTATCAATATTTGAAATTGCCAAGTGTAGCCTCGCCAAAGTCTCTCCTTCTATCCAAGGGGGCTGCTAGGGGAACTGCTCCCCGATGATTTCCCCAGCCACTCTCAGTAGTAACAGTTTTGTCCCAAGGCTATGATTCATTGTTAAAGACAAGCCTGCCGTTTAAAAACCACCAAAGGAGCAATTAAGGAGCAATTCTATAGGCACATCAAAAACTTGCCTTTTTTTAGAAAAAAAATGCAGCATTAATGAACAGCTTTGAAATTGACAATATCAAGTCAGGGAAGTGGTATGATGATGGATCCATCATTAAAAATAAATCACTATAGGCAAATCTCACAATAGACGGAATAGCCCCCTCAAAAGCGACTGTTTGAGTTAAGTAGAAGGCATAGCCCCGGGACAAGATCTCTGGAATTCTGAAATATGCAGAAGATCTGGCTGCATGGCATGCATAGGATTCCATTGTCCTGTTTTTAAAGAGGGAGATTTCCTTTGGGAACATTGATGCCTGCTTTTTGGAATCCTCCGTATCTCTCTTTCTCATCAGTGAATCCACCTGTTTGCTTTGACTGGATATTGTGAATGACCACCATCTCCAGTCCTAACTGTGATCAGGTAAAGCTGGGGATGAAGTCCAACTACTGATCGTAGTTCAGGTGTTCAAAGCACTTCCTTTGGGGAGTTCAATAGCAGGGCAGATATTTGGAATGCAAAAGGCCCAAGGTTCAAATCCAGGTTGCACCGAGAAAGACCCCCCCCCCGACTTAAACCCTGGAGAGCTGCTGCCAGCAGTGCCAGCTAGATGGACCAACGGTCTGATCTAGTGTTCGTACGCTTACAACCATCCGTGCAACACCTTCAGAAGGTGGGCGAGCATTTATCACCCCCGTATCTCAGGTAGCTGAGTCTGAGAGTGCCTTGCTAAAGACCGCCTAATGAAATCACGGCAGACATGAGATTCCCACTAGGTCCTTCCTGATTCATAGCTCAGTCTTTCAACCACTGCCCTTCCCCAGCCGTCACTACATTTGCTCCACTACATTTGCTCAAATCCAACACTTACTTCCCTTTCCCCCTGCCTTTCCTTATCCAGCGTCAAACTGGAGTCGATCGCAAATTTCTCAGGACAGGGGGTGTTTGTCTGTGTTACCAATGATAGCAGCAATTATTTTAATTTTATTCATGTCGCATTCCGCTCTGGTCTCCGCTTGAAGAAGAACAGGGGAGAACGAGTCGGTTGTAAGGAAAAGCCACCTTTAGAAAACGCGAAAGCGTAAAAGCACAGAGTCGGAAGGGATCACGGGGGTGATTAGTCCGACCCCCTGCAATGCAGAATAATCAGGGATTGAACTCGCAACCTTGGCATTATCATCACCATGCTCTGTGGGCTTTTGGTTTTAACTGGAAAGCCTTAAAACCAGTTTAGCACTTGGAGTGGTGTCCAGCAACGCTTCCTCTGCGTTCTCCTGCCTCTCCAGTGCTTTAGCAGAGTTCTTACTTCTACTTCTTCCTGCACAACGTGTGTGTACCTTTCGTGCCAGCAATTAAACTCCCACAAGTCTGGCTTGATTAAAGCAAGTAAGCTTTATTTACAAGCATATAAATCATGAAGCTCCTCTCCGGGGCTCACGGAAGACATGTCTGCTCAAAAGTGAAAGCAGGACTGACCAAGAAAAAACAGTGCGTCACATAAATCACAAAGGCATTGCATACAGCAGATAACCCGGATGTTGTGACACATCCTCATCCCTGTGGGAGGAGCGAACTGTTGAGCTTCTTTAACTCTGAAAGCTCCAAACATCACATGCTCTAACCCAGGCATCCCCAAACTCTGCCATCCAGATGTTTTGGGACTACAATTCCCACCATCCCTGACCACTGGCCCTCTTAGCTAGGGATGATGGGAGTTGTAGTCCCAAAACATCTGGAGGGCCAAGTTTGGGGGTGCCTGCTCTAACCCACTGAGCTATCCAGGCTGAGCCCTTACTTAACTGCCTTTTTAAAAAATTGCAAAGCCGCAAATGGTGTACCTTTTCCTTCAAAGAGGAGCCTCTCCATCACCTTGATCACCTTGTTTGCCCTTTATCCTGCTCCTTTCGCAAACATACAAATCTCCTTTTTTTTTTTGAGAAAACAAGACTTTATGTGGTTGTATTTTTGACATGAACGCTACAGACTAAACGAGGCACAGCTTTGCACTAAATTTAAAACATCTTATTGGTAAGAAAATGTTGCAGAAGAAACATTATAAACAAGCCTTTAAAAAAAAAACAAATCTCCGTTTTTCTTAAAAATTTAATAGCAGGTGACAAAACAAGTCTCCAAAAATGGACATCTTCACACACTTAAATGCAAGTGAGTTCTTAAATAAGATCTGTAGTTAAATGTACTAAAAACATGCAAAACAAAATAAAATAAAAAATTCCTTCCAGTAGCACCTTAGAGACCAACTAAGTTTGTTCTTGGTATGAGCTTTCGTGTGCATGCACACTTCTTCAGATACCAATATGCAGTGAACCAAACGGAAAGGTCTTCGAACTGTTGTACAAACTACAGGTAGGTAGCTGTGTTGGTCTGCCATAGTCAAAACAAAATAAAAAAATTCCTTCCAGTAGCACCTTAGAGACCAACTAAGTTTGTTCTTTGCATGAGCTTGTGTGTGCATGCACACTGATGTTGTACAAACAACCTTCTTTGTTATCCCATCTTGTAATGCACACTGTAGTGGCTGGGGAAATCCAGCCAGATGGGCGGGGTACAAATAATAAATATTATTATTATTATTATGTATGGAAAGTGCTTTCCTCTTCAAGCATGAATGTATCCAACAGTGAAAAGACCAAAAGGCCAGAGACACTGACCAGCTCAGGACACACAGATTTCTGGGATATACGATTGTGAAAGCTTAGTGTGCTCTGTCTTTTCTGGTCCAGAAACTTGGCGATCTCCTTTTTGAACTGGATGACCAGAGCTGAACACAGTACCCAAATGTGGTCATACAGCATCTTAAAAAGCAGAGACATCACCTTGCCGACAAAGGTCCATGATCGCCGAAGAATTGATGCTTTTGAATTATGGTGCTGGAGGAGACTCTGAGAGTCCCATGGACTGCAAGAAGATCAAACCTATCCATTCTCAAGGAAATCAGCCTGAGTGCTCACTAGAAGGACAGATCCTGAAGTTGAGGCTCCAGTACTTTGGCCACCTCATGAGAAGAGAAGACTCCCTGGAAAGACCCTGATGTTGGGAAAGATTGAGGGCACAAGGAGAAGGGGACACAGAGGACGAGATGGTTGGACAGTGTTCTCGAAGCGACTAGCATGAGTTTGGCCAAACTGCGAGAGGCAGTGGAGGATAGGCGTGCCTGGCGTGCTCTGGTCCATGGGGTCACGAAGAGTCGGACACGACTGAACACTGAACAACAACAACATGATGATATTGCAAGGTTTATTGTCGGTTGCTTTCCGAAGGAACCCAGCATGAAATTTGTCTTCTTTACACCTTGGATTCTGATGCTGGTGGTTCCCTTGCAACTCGAAGATTCTATGATTCTGTGATCTCAGACTGCCTGGCTCCTGGGTGGGTTCTGTGTAATGAATTGACTCTGAGAGCCTCCCATCACCTTCCTGGATGTATACATGTTATCACTGCCCCCTCCCCATTGTCATTTGCCACGGTGCCATTGCGGCCCGCTCCCCTCTCCCCTCTGGGCATCTTAAATACACGTCTAATTATTGACGATCCTTTTTGCCGGAGACCAACAAGTGCACCAGGGCGCCCTGAGATTTAAATTCCATTTAATGCTCGCTGCGCCCAGCTAATATAGCCATGTCGGGCAAGGGCTTCAATTAGCCGGCGTATCATCCGAGGCTTTCAAGTGGCTTAATGACGGCGGAGGTTGAAGAATGTGACACCCGGCGTCGCCGCTGCTTTCAGTTTCAGGTTAGTCATGTGTACCAGATGCTAAGCAACGTCTTCCATTATTCATGGGTGTCAAACAGGGAAAGGAACATTTCTGGGCTCCCTGTTGCTCAGTGGTGTACACACACACATATGCACATTGAACCGCCGGGCCATTAATACACATCACTCCCAAGGGTGCTGACACTAATGATTCCAGAGCGCATGATTCCATTGACTCCGCTCCCGTGCGAAAGAACAGGCCGTCTTCATAATACGTCCTCCCCAGGGCACCCCAGGGAGCCATAAATTTCCCAGCAGTGTTGAGGCGCTTGGCTATGTTGGTTTTCTTGTCTCGGGGTCCCATTGTTTCGGCAGGCCTGGGCAATGTCAAGATGATATTTCACACTGGGGAGGCAGTTGGGTACCAACTTGGTCCAGGCAGAAGCCCCATGCGCAGTTTTGCTGGGGAGGGGTGAGCAGCAGTCCCAACAGGAGTGGCTCTCGAGTAAATATGTATGGGACCTGACGGCACTTATAGGAAAAGAGAGGAGGGGTTGAGGAGTGTGTCTTGGTAGATTTAGGATATGAGAAACATGTTCACTTAACCTGAAAAAAGGAAAACCACACAAACACTGGGGGTGCTTTAGAACCCCCTGCCTATATTGAGAGCCAGTGTGGTGTAGTGGTTAAGAGCGTGGACTCGTAATCTGGTGAACCAGGTTCGCGTCTCCGCTCCTCCACATGCAGCTGCTGGGTGACCTTGGGCTGGTCACACTTCTGAAGTCTCTCAGCCCCACTCACCTCACAGAGTGTTTGTTGTGGGGGGGGGAGGGAAAGGAGAATGTTAGCCGCTTTGAGACTGCCTTAGGGTAGTGATAAAGCGGGATATCAAATCCAAACTCCTCCTCCTCCTCCTCCCTTTAGTCCTGAGTTCAAGCATCTTCAAAACTCATGACACCTTTGGTAAAGGCTGTTCTCCAATTGGAGCGCTCGCAGGCCAGTGTTTCCCAATCATTGGTGCTTGTACTACTTTCTTTTTTACATTTATATCCCACGTTGGATCCTGGGGGTCTGAAAGTACATTTGCTAAAGCCGAGCAGGATTGGGTTGGATCAGTGCTTGGATGCGAGACTGTTTCAGAATCACGGGTATGACACCTTGGGTTCCATGATGCCAGAAAGGAGGACTATTTCTCTTCATATGCTCACAACAACCCTTTGAGGTAGGCTATTTATTCGTTGATTACACTGGCATTCCACATTTCTTCCAGTGCAGCGTCTAGAGTTCGCAGCAATCCCAGGAAGTGACCAGATGCAGAGCCTCATCGCTTCAGCAAGATGACTGCAGCGTGTGCCTTGAGAAAAAGATGGGCAAGCCCAGCGCCACCCAAATCCACACCATGATCAACTCCCGCCCAGAAACCTACGGTATGCCCCCACTGTGGAAGGACGTATGGATTCAGAATTGGCCTCCACAGTCACTTACGGACTCATTGTTAAAACCGTGTTTATGGAAGACAATCTTACTCAGCTACGAGTGATCGCCACAGAAGAAGAAGAAGATAAATGTGTGTAACCAACAAATAAAACAGCCTGCCTCACAGGCCTGTAGTGATGCTATAATAAAGCCCCGATGCACAACCAACCACAAGGGACAAATGGATGGATGAGTTTTGCAATGATGGGAGGATGTAGGAATTGGCGTTAAGGACAACGTGTTCCGTCCTTCACAGCTGTGTTTAGATGACACTCTTGTGTGCAGTTTTCCTTCTTCGCGCTGCAATATAATTCTCATCCGGATGGCGCGGGCTTTTGCTGCGGTGTGTTCAAGACACTGCCGCAACTCAACGTCTCCGATCAGGTGCACAAGGCGATGTTTGTGCCGGGAATTGCAAACTCCCTGGAGTTCAGCATCCGAAGGGATGCTATGAGCTGCGCTGATAAGAAAGTGATACTCACAAAAGCACAAGCTTCCAGGAAGATGAGGTTGCCTGATTGCTGTGGCATCTAGCAAGTTTCACACCATCAGCACTCTCTGATCTTGCTAGTCGATGTCACCTTGAAACCACAGGTATAGTAGCTATTGTGGGTGAGGTGCAATTGCCTTGGGTGCAATCAGGGGGGGAAATGGGCATCCGAAATCATGACAGAATCAGAGATGCGATCTAATTGAGGAAATTGTAGCTGGTTCATCATAAGAGTTTCACAACACAATCTTATACACGCTTACCCAGAGGCAAGTGCCGCTGTATTCAGTGGAGCTTTCTGCATAATGAATTAGGGCTGAGCTTCACAGCGGAGGATCTGCATTGCATTCAGGAGGGAATGCCCCATACTTGAAACCCTAGTCACTACTAGCCTGTGAAGCCCATACTAGATGGACCATGAAGAATCCAGCATGCAAGAAGCTGCCAGAAAGCCAGGAGGTGTAAGTTAGGCTGCCGTAAAGTTACACCAGATCCAAACCTCGTTTAGCACCAAGGCTGCTGTTCCTGAGGCCCAGCTTAAGCCTAACAGAGGAAAAAACTTTTAAAATACTGTAGTGCTCTCTGTCCTGTGCCAAGTCATGTGACTGAACAGGTATAGGATCCAACCTATGTCTCCTGCCTCTGCTCCTGCAACACCCTTGAAATACCCCTTTGGGGGACTTACACTGGCCTCTGCTTAACCCCTTCAGCTCAGCCAGCTCAGACCTGGCTGAGTGACAGGAGCAAGCCAGCAGCAAATCACACCATAGAATCACAGAGTTGGAAGGGTCCCGAGGGTCATCTAGTCCAACCCCCCTGCAATGCAGGAATCTGAGCTCAAGCATCCATAACTCTTCATTAGCAAGAACAGGCTCTGCAAAGACTTGACTGAGTGTCCAGGCTAATGAACACAGCAGCTCACCCCGGTAGGTCTTGCCCCATGGATTAGTTGCCGAAACCGAAAGGCTCCATCTCCCCAGGATTTTACCCAAGCAGTCGGAGACTACGCCTACATGAAGCCAAGCTCTCCTTCGCCCTTTTCATACCCCTTCTGGTTCTAGGAGACCAGCAGGGAGGGGAGCTTGTCACAATAGGAGGGGGAGACACCCGTGACTCTTCACCAGCCTGACTCATCTCTGCCCCTAGGTCTCCCTCCTCTCCTGTCTGCTTCTGATTTTGATTCTGGACTTCTCCTGCCACAGACTCTCCCTACTTGCTCTCACTAAGTCCTGTTACCTCTTCAGCTTCTGACACCTCCTCTTCCCAATCTCTCCCTCTGACCACTCACCAACCCCAGGCTCTGAGCCTTCTCCCTCGGGGGTTCCCCAGCAGGGCCGTCTTACCCATAGGCGCTGGGGGTGCAAGGCACATGGGTGCCGGGCTCTCAGGGGCACCAGGCCAAGAGTCTGGGGCCCGAGAGTGGAGTCTGGGGAAGAGCCTGCCTGTCGGTCGGAGCACCACGGCAGGTTCTTCTGCTGCAGGTGGCTCTGCGCTGCGAGTCTGGGGGCGACCGAGCCAGCGAGACACTGAGGCGGCTGGCCGGCTCCATCCTCCTGTGCACCTGGGACTGGGCAACTGCGGGGGGAGCAGGGCAGATCTTTGCACCCCACATATGCTTAAGACAGCCTGTTCCCCAGCTGGTTCCTCCCACCATTCCTCTGTGTCCAACCAGTCCATGACACTGAGCAAATTCTGCTGGTGTATCTTCAGCTCAGCCAAGGTTGGGATTGGGTAGTTAGTGGTGGCTGAACCTGGCTAAGCTGGGAATCAGCTGGCTGAGCTGAAGTTCCTCCGCACTCTAAACTTCTCATCCTAATGGTTCTTGCCATGTTATTGCCCCCTTAGTCAACTAATGTACTGATGAAATTTCTATAAATTTACATCAGGGTAAAGGCAATACTTCAAGGGACGCGGGTGGCGCTGTGGGTTAAACCACAGCCTAAGGGCTTGCTGATCAGAAGGTCGGCGGTTCAAATCCCCACAACGGGGTAAGCAGAGAGTGAGTGACTGAATTTTCTGGGACCTTCTCGCTGCATGGTGCTGATAACGCCAAGGTTGCAGGTTCGATCCTTGTATGGGAAAACTGCATATTCCTGCATTGCACGGGTTAGACCAGATGATCTTCTGTGTCCCTTCCAACTCTCAAGTTCTATGAAATGAGAAATAAAAAGTCATCAAGCTCTGGCAATACACCTTTGTCAAAACTATGGCAATAATGAAGCTATGAGCCTACATCACAATCATCATCACATAGCGCATTCACAAGCCATGTGATCAAATGTGGCTTTCAGTAGTAAAATGGGGGGTGCGCCCATTATTTCACCATCTTGGGCAATCTCAGCTATGGAAGACCTGCTCCCTGCTTTGCAGGACTTTTTCCAGCTGCCCTGGGAGGGCAGAGCTCGGACTGACTCCAGCTGCAAAAGCTGAACCTCTTGAACAGACTTTTGGGCTGGGGGATCGCTTACAGTTTTGTTGGGGTGGGGAGGTTGTTGTTATTATTGATATTAATTATTTGTATCTTTATATTATGTCTTAATATGATTTGGGGACACGGGTGGCGCTGTGGTCTAAACCACAGAGCCTCTTGGGCTTGCCGATCAGAAGGTCGGCGGTTCGAATCCCCACAACGGGGTGAGCTCCCGTTGCTCGGTCCCAGCTCCTGCCAACCTAGCAGTTTGAAAGCACAAAGTGCAAGTAGATAAACAGCTACCGCTCTGGCGGGAAGGTAAACGGCGTTTCTGTGCGCTGCTCTGGTTCGCCAGAAGCGGCTTAGTCATGCTGGCCACATGACCCAGAAGCTGTACACCGGCTCCCTCGGCCAGTAACGCGAGATGAGCGCCGCAACCCCAGAGTCGGACATGACTGGACCTAAAGTTCAGGGGTCCCTTTACCTTTACTAAAGGCAATACTTAGAAACTAATAAATATTCAGAAGGTTAGGGTGGAAGCCAGTGTGGGGTCGTGGTTAGAGTGTCAAACTAGGACCTGGGAGACTAGGGTTCAAATCCCCACTTGGCCATGAAGTTCACTGGGTGGCCTTGGGCCAGTCATTGCCTCTCAGACTAACCTACCTCGCAGGGTTGTTGTAGGGGATTAAATGAGGTGGAAGGAGAATCCCATGTACTGTACCACTTTGAACTCCTGGGATGGGGAAATTGGGCTATAAAACGCAATTGGTAGATAAATAAGAATCGTTTGTGCTCACTCAGGTCTTAATTCCTGGAGGGGACGGCACAGGACTGAGATCCTGCTCACGGTGTACAAATGAGCAATTAAACCACTAATCGATTCCGCAGTCCCTGTCCGGGGTTCCCTCATTTGGATGCACATTCATATTTCCCTAGATGAGAAGCATTTAATTGGGGAGAGTTTCGGCATTGCAGCTTATAGACCCAGGAGTGCTACCAAGCCTAAAGATGGGCTTTAATGCTTGGCATGAATCGCGAAAGTATATACAGTATGCCTCAAAGTGCAGGCCAGAGTTAGAGGTTGCCTTAAGGCCTGGTTGCACTTCTGTTAATGACCTGCTGATTAGCAACCTTATAATTGGTTTTTTTTTTTAAATAGCAGGCTGGGTTGGGAGGGGAAGGAAAACCATCAGCCCCACAGCTGGGGCCATGTTTAAGCCTCCTGTCTCCAGCCATGGTCTTGGTAGAAAATACCGCGTCCTCTCTAGGGCTGCCAAAAAATGGAAATCCAGACAAAAAAAATTTGTTGAGCAAATCTAAACAAGAGATAAATGGATTTTTAAGGAAATTGGCCAAAATACCAACACTTCTGACGTCGGCCTGGGTTTCCCAGGGCATTTCAACATTTTACTGATATTGCACCTGGACGCTATTTCCGTAGGATAAATCCAGGATATGTCTGGGAAATCTTGGACGTACCCTACCGTCTTCCCAGTGCAGCACTAGGGGAAAATCTCCTTTTGGAGCCGCTAAGTGGTAATAGTAATGAAATTGCTGTTTAGTGCAACCCTGTGTGTGTCTACTCAGAAGTAAGTCCCCACTGAGTTCCGTGAGACTTACTCATGGGCAAGTATGCAAAGGATTAAGTCCCCACTGAGGGGACTTACTCATGGGCAAGTATGCAAAGGATTAAGAAGCTGATGTCACTGACTCAAGTTCATCCATTTTGAAGTAATCGAACTAAACCTTTTTAATTGGATTTTGAATAAATGTGCAATTAATTGTTACTGCTTTGAATTTTATTGGGCTATTATCTTTCTTAGTGGGCTGTGCAAACCACTCTTCTGGAAAAAAAAATGCTTTTTACAGGCTAGGGTAGGGGTCACTGGGGATGAATTTATGGAGCCAAGGGGGTGGTAGCCTGAAAAAGTTTGGGAACCATTGGACTAGACAATAGGCTAGTAAGATAAATGGCCTGCTCAGTTTAAGGCAGCTCCATAGGTTCCCATGAAGTTAAATCCAGCATAAATCTAGCAAGAGGAGATAACATGATTGCAAAGTAATTAAAAGAGAAAGCAGAATTTAAGTTTGAAAGGACATGGGGAAATGTGGGAAGACTAGAACCTTCTACCACATGGGGTGGTTATGGGAAGCTATAAACATCTTTTGGGACATTAGCACAATTACTCCCCAGTCAGTTCTTTGTACCCTGAAATTAGCTCCGCTAACTACTTTTGATGGGGAGAACAGAGACCTACACTGAGTATACTGCATTTCTATCTGAGGAGTGAGACAACTACCTGCATGCAATTCATTCGGTCTGTCAGACTGTTCCTGTAGAAAGATGGAAGATCAGGCAGATACAAAATGCAATTTGGGGGCCACATTTGGCAAGCGGGGTTGGCGATGGAACTGGAACTGTCCACTCCTCCCCTGCCTGCCACAGCTGAAGTGCCATTCTCCAGCGCTGCTTTCAGAACTCTTTTCCTTACTTGGACTGCACATCCAAACTCCACACAACTGGGGTGAGGAAAGGGAGGTTTGGAGGTCACCCGCAGAATTGTATCGTACGCCCCAGCAGCTCATCTCTCGTGAAACTGTTCGCCTCAGGCTTCTGCTATTCTGCCTGTTTAACATATCCCCCTTCTCACTCCCGGGCTTTCGTAAAACAAAAGCAATTATCAGAACCCAGCTACCTCTGTGGCTTCGCCTTGAAATGAGCCCAATTAATTTCCATGTATTTACAGTAATGTATGCATTAGAGATGACAGCTTGCTATGTGGCACATCCCCCTTTTCTTTCTTAGAAAAGCCTGCCTCTGCCTTTTAATTAAAACAGGGATTTCATTACATTTCATTTCATTTCATTTCATTTCTTTCTTTCTTTCTTTCTTTCTTTCTTCTTTCTTTCTTCTTTCTTCTTTCTTTCTTTCTTCTTGGCCTTCTTATTTGGAGAAGTTCCTCCATGAAGCCACCCACAGAGCTCAAGGCCCCTCTCGGGTGCACCGGAGTGTCACAGGCTTTTAAGGGAGAAAGAAAAAAGAAAAGAAAAAGCTATTCCATACAATAATTAGTGTCATCCCAAATTCATATTTATGCTGCTAATTGCAGGGCTAAGTGAACCTGCAGTTTAGCCACAGACGAATCAGCCTAAGTAAACACAGAAGCAACCCCAGCACACACAGATGTGCTTCTGTCTGGAAAATCTGCATGCTAATTACTGTTTGCAGTCCTCATAATCCCCCCCCACCCCTTTGATTACACCAATACAAAAGGATACAGCAATTAACACTTCACAGGATTTTTTTTTAAAGGTTAGTAAGTGGAAAGGATGACAAATAGCCAGCACCATTTGCACATTTTCTCCCTATGCATAAGAATTCCCTTCCTGGATTTTTCCTCTGGGGTTTATTTACTTATTGCATTTCTATTAGGGTGATAGGTGAAGAAATGTGCATGCACACGAAAGCTCATACCAAGAACAAACTTAGTTGGTCTCTAAGGTGCTACAAAAAGCCATGCCTAGTGTATGAATACTGCTATGATGAAGGCATTTTCTGGGACGTTCTCGCTGCATGGTGCTGATAACGCCAAGGTTGCAGGTTCGATCCTTGTATGGGAAAACTGCATATTCCTGCATTGCACGGGTTAGACCAGATGATCTTCTGTGTCCCTTCCAACTCTCAAGTTCTATGAAATGAGAAATAAAAAGTCATCAAGCTCTGGCAATACACCTTTGTCAAAACTATGGCAATAATGAAGCTATGAGCCTACATCACAATCATCATCACATAGCGCATTCACAAGCCATGTGACCAAATGTGGCTTTCAGTAGTAAAATGGGGGGTGCGCCCCTTATTTCACCATCTTGGGCAATCTCAGCTATGGAAGACCTGCTCCCTGCCTTGCAGGACTTTTTCCAGCTGCCCTGGGAGGGCAGAGCTCGGACTGACTCCAGCTGCAAAAGCTGAGCCTCTTGAACAGACTTTTGGGCTGGGGGATTGCTTACAGTTTTTTGTTGGGGTGGGGAGGTTGTTGTTATTATTGATATTAATTATTTGTATCTTTATATTATGTCTTAATATTTGGGGACGCGGGTGGCGCTGTGGTCTAAACCACAGAGCCTCTTGGGCTTGCCGATCAGAAGGTCGGCGGTTCGAATCCCCACAACGGGTGAGCTCCCGTTGCTCGGTCCCAGCTCCTGCCAACCTAGCAGTTTGAAAGCACAAAGTGCAAGTAGATAAACAGCTACCGCTCCGGCGGGAAGGTAAACGGTGTTTCCGTACACTGCTCTGGTTCGCCAGAAGCAGCTTAGTCATGCTAGCCACATGACCCGGGAGCGGTACGTCGGCTCCCTCGGCCAATAAAGCGAGATGAGCGCTGTAACCCAGAGTCGTCCGTGACTGGACCTAATGGTCAGGGGTCCTTTACCTTTTAATATGATTTGTGTTGCTTTTGAATTATGGTGTTGGAGGAGACTCTTGAGAGTCCCATGGACTGCAAGAAGATCAAACCTATCCATTCTCAAGGAAATCGGCCCTGAGTGATCACTAGAAGGACAGATCCTGAAGTTGAGGCTCCAGTACTTTGGCCACCTCATGAGAAGAGAAGACTCCCCGGAAAAGACCCTGATGTTGGGAAAGATGGAGGGCACAAGGAGGGGACGACAGAGGATGAGATGGTTGGACAGTGTTCTCGAAGCGACTGGGATGAGTTTGGCCAAACTGCGGGAGGCAGTGAAGGATAGGCGTGCCTGGCGTGCTCTGGTCCATGGGGTCACGAAGAGTCAGACACGACTGAATGACTGAACAACAACAACATGATTTGTGTGGAAATTGTTTCAGTTGGGTTGCATACTTTTTGATGTCCAATTTGTTGTTTATGACTACCGCTGCTGTGTTTGCAACGATGTGAAGTTTTTCATGTTGCAAGCCGCCTTAAACATGGATTGAGCTATGGGAAGCCCCCACAGAAATGCAGCGAAGGCTCATGTCCTGGTAAGAGACACGAAATGAAGGCATGCGTAATGCATGGAAATAACATTTCGAATCTCAGCGCTGCAGAGAGTTCAGCCCTCATCAGAGACCAGGAGCAAAAGCAAGCTGTTGAGGGAGAAGCAAGGCATTTTTCTCAAAAAAAAAAAAAAAAGAGAGAGGCCAGTTTAGACTCATAAGTAGAAAAAAAACACAAGTTTGCTGATTGTACTTGGTGGTGTTTTCCTGGGCTTCAGCAAAACAACAAAGGAGGAGACTCACCCACACAGTTCTGCACAAAGTTCACTTCATTTCTAGAATTTTAGTAAGATGACAGCTTTTGGTCTGGGTAAAATCTGAGAACAATAGTGCAAGGACCCCCCCCCCCAAATGCTTGATCATGGAAGGCATTGCTCACAATGGATCACAGATCTTGATGATCAGTCTCTTCAGAAGGTGCAAGTCAAAAGCATTGGAATATGGAGTTTTTCTTCTCTCTCTCTCTCTCTGGTTTGATCTGCTTGATCTGATTCACACATGCAAGTGTGTCCAGCAAGCGTGTCTCAGCCACCCCTTTGCATCCCTGCACCGTCCGCCACAAAAGTGGATGCACAATGAAAAGAAACCCCTCTTGAAGTGGGCAGTACGTGATGTTCATGGCAATATGTAGGGATAATTGGTTTAGCAATGTCTGGAAGGCCATTCCTGAGCTTTGAAGCAAATGAAATGCATTCTAGAGTGCTGAGTGACGACTGGGGGAGAGCGGGTGTTTTTCTTTCTTTTTTTTCCTGTAGAGCATTTCCCCCCTCCCTTGTTCCACATCTGGTCCTCATAAAACAGCAACAAGCAAAATGCTGAAGATCCGATTTCCTCAATCAGCTGCTTGGTCATGAGATTCCAATAGAGCCGGGTAGGAGGGAGACTGTTCTATTTGGGAAAGAGTCAAACTGGCTCTCTCTCTCTCTCTCTCTCTCTCTCTGCAGTGAGATGCCTCTGTAGGACTTTTCCTCTAATGCCTTTGTCTTCATTCCTGTTTCATTGTCATCGTCTTCCTAATCATGATGTGGTTGAAGAGAAACTTCAGTGGGGAGGATAGGAGAGGTTCTTAGGAGAGGCCTCGGTCCAGTATGCCTGAAGGAGCGTATCCAGCCCATCGTTCTGCCCGGACACTGAGGTCCAGTGCCGAGGACATTCTGGCGGTTCCTCGCTGCGAGAAGCCAAGTTACAGGGAACCAGGCAGAGGGCCTTCTCGGTGGTGGCGCCCGTCCCTGTGGAACGCCCTCCCACCAGATGTCAAAGAGGAAAACCAACTACCCAGACTTTTAGGAGACATCTGAAGCAGCCCTGTTTAGGGAAGCTTTTAATGTTTAACAGATTATTGTATTTGACATTCTGTAGAAGCCTCCCAGAGTGGCTGGGAAAACCCAGCCAGATGGGTGGAGTATAAATAATAAAGTATTATTATTATTATTATTATTATATATTATTATATTATTCCTGCATTGCAGGGGGTTGGGACTAGATCGGTGTTTCCCAACCTTTGGTCTCTAGCTGTTTTTGGACTACAGTTCCCATCATCCCTGACCACTGGTCTTGCTTGCTAAGTATGATGGGAGTTGTAGTCCAAAACAGCTGGAGACCCAAGGTTGGGAAACACTGGACTAGATGACTCTGGGATAAGTGCAAATACTGCAATGTCATGCAAAATGGCGTAGAATTGGGGGGGGGGGAAGGCTCAGAAAAGGGCAGACAACATTATCAAGGGGGTAGAGCAGCTCCCCTAGGAAGAAAGATTGCAGCATTTGAGACTTTTTAGCTTAGAGGGAAGGTGAATAAGAAGTGACACAATGGAAGTTTCTAAAATAATTCATGAAGAGAGTGAAAAGTTCCCATCTCTCTCTCCTCTCTCTCTCTCTCTCTCTCTCCTCTCTCTCTCTCTCTCTCTCTCTCTCCTAACATTAAAATTCATGGACGTCCATTGAACCAGAATAGATTCAGGGCAGAAAGACTTTTTCACACAGCGTATGGCGAAAACTATGGAACTCACTAGCTTCATAAGTGTGCGGCCCCGAAATTTTGGATCCCTTCCAAACGGACATCAAAGTCTCGTGCTAGTTTCTGCTGCGAAACCCACATTTTGTGTCGGTTTGTGGGGGCAGCACAGAATGCGGGGTTTGTGGCACAACAACTTTGATATCGGTTTGGAGCGGATCCAAAATTTTCGGGGTCGCAGGAGGCAGCGACGAACACCAGCCTGGGTTGCTTTAAGAAAGGAATGGAGAAATTCATGCAGAAGAGGACTGTTGGTGGCTACTCGGCATGATGGCTCTGCTCTGCATCCATGCTTCTGGAAAGCAATTGCTGTAAACCACAGTAGGGGAGAGGTGTCTTGTGTTTGAATCCTGCTTGCGGGTTTCCCACAGGCATCTGGTGGCCCCTGTGAGAACAGGATGCTGGACTAGATGGGCCATTGGACTGAACTAGCAGGTTCTTCTTAGGTTCTCAATTTTTAAAATCTGTGTGCCATGAAGATGGGGAGGATGTGACCACGGGTCTGCCAGTTCTGCCCTCTTACCATTGGTAAGGTAAAAGGTAAAGGAACCCTGGGCGGTTAAGTCATAGAATAGAATCATAGAATCCTAGAGTTGGAAGAGACCACAAGGGCCATCCAGTCCAACCCCCTGCCAAGCAGGAAACACCATCAAAGCATTCCTGACAGATGGCTGTCAAGCCTTTGCTTAAAGACCTCCAAAGAAGGAGACTCCACCACACTCCTTGGCAGCAAATTCCACTGCCGAACAGCTCTCACTGTCAGGAGGTTCTTCCTAATGTTTAGGTGGAATCTTCTTTCTGGTAGTTTGAATCCATTGCCCTGTGTCCGCTTCTCTGGAGCAGCAAGAAAACAACCTTTCTCCCTCCTCTAGATGACATCCTTTGATATATTTGAACATGGCTATCATATCACCCCTTAACCTTCTCTTCTCCAGGCTAAACATACCCAGCTCCCTAAGCCGTTCCTCATAAGGCATCGTTTCCAGGCCTTGGGACCATTTTGGTTGCCCTTCTCTGGACACCTTCCAGCTTGTCAGTATCCTTCTTGAACTGTGGTGCCCAGAACTGGACACAGTATTCCAGGTGAGGTCTGACCAGAGCGGAATACAGTGGTACTATTACTTCCCTTGATCTAGATGCTATACTCCTATTGATGCAGCCCAGAATTGCATTGGCTTTTTTAGCTGCTAGTCAAAGGTGTGGGATGTGATACATACCTGTAAGTAGCAGTCAAGTACAACATTTCTTGTTTTCCTAGAGTGGATATGCAAGGGGATGTTTGGCCCAGCCAGTCGGAACTTCCTGTTTCCTCCTGGGCTGGTGCATCCTTCCTTTGCATGTGACTGGAGGTGGGCATGACCTTACCTGTCAGGTAACAAAAGGGCAAGTCACGCAGCACACCTCCTCTCTCTTTGACTTCATTGTTAGAGCAGCCTTTTAGCTAGAAAAGATCTGTTGGCTCTCAGCCAACAGAGGACACTGGGATTATCCCCATATGGGATAGATCCACATGTATATACTTTGTAACTAAGTCTGCCTTCAGGAATCCAACTGTGAACTGATGGTGTGAGTAAACTTCTTTTATATACTTTTACACAATATTGTGGCATGTTTAATTTTTTTAAGAGGGATATATGGGATCTTACCAGGAATCTAATATTGAGAGGCTTAAACAAGCCTGCAACCAGCTATCTGCTGTGGGTCTAAAGGGGAATGTAAAACTCTGCTAAGTTATAGAACTTGCTGGCACAAGTTAGGAAGGATGTTAATAAACAATATATCTTCTTCTGCCTCCCTGAACATTCCCACAAAGGCGACTGTGGGGTTACAGCGCTCATCTCGCTTTTTAGGCCAAGGGAGCTGGCGTTTGTCCACAGACAGCTTTCTGGGTCATATGGCCAGCAGGACTAAACCGCTTCTGGTGCAACGGGACACCGTGACAGAAACCAGAGCGCATGGAAATGCTGTTTACCTTCCTACCACAGCGGTACCTGTTTATCTACTTGCACTGGCATGCTTTCAAACTGTTAGGTTGGCAGGAGCTGGGACAGAGCAACTGCAGCTCACTCCGTCACGGGGATTCTAACTGCTGACCTTCCGATCTGCAAGCCCAAGAGGCTCGGTGGTTTAGACCACAGCGCCACACGCAAGCTGCGTGCCTTTGAGGGTCCTGCTTGCAGTGGAGCCCATTAATGTACACTCCAATGCTCTGGTCACCCTTTCTGTCTTCTACTAATTGGGATGCAATGAGGTGGGCCGCAGCGCAAGGAGCTTGAATGCACAGAACTTGGGGGGAGGGTGGGCCTGGCAGGTGCATCCGGATACAAAAATCATCTGTTATGCAGATTTAAAGATAGTCTGGGAGCTGGTGATTATGCAGAATCATCCATAAAATGCTGACCATCAGAAAGGAATTGGGGTGGGGCAAACGAGGAGTTCTCTGCTCTTGAAATTCCTTTCCCTGCAAACCTCCCCGTCTCTGCACAGCTGGGCTAACAGGAAAGATGTTCCATTACCAGAAAGGATTGTAAGCGGGGGTGGGGGCGGCAGCACACATTTTAGGCAATCTGAACCCATCCTTTAAAAAAAGCACTGCGGGTTTAAAACAGACACCAAAGAACAGTAACTTGAGAAACTCAGCCTAAAGCAAAGGGTGAATCCATTAATAAAAAACCCAATCTATTAACCTATATACCTATTAGCAAAGTCAAAGCCGGATTGGGATAATAATAGTCTGCTAGGAATTTTCCTCTGGTTACAGGGAAACGGATGGGGATCGTATTAAAGCAAAAGGACGCAAATGATTCGGGTAATTGACTCCCCAAACCGGATAAATTTGACAAGAGAGGAAAGCAGGGCCACGAAACGAATGCGGGCAGCACTTTTTCGAAACTTCTGGCTGCACTTTCTTGAAACCAGCCATTCCCAGCCATTGGCTGCGCAGGTGAGGCGCGAGGGAATGTTTATGAACATTCCATGTGCTCGTGACCAAAGCAAATAAAAAATAAAAAATTCCTCCCAGTAGCACCTTAGAGACCAACTACTGTATATACTTGAGTATAAGCCTAGTTTTTTCAGCACATTTTTTGTGGTGAAAAAAGCTGGCCTCGGTTTATACTCGAGTGAAGCGGGCGGCAGGGGCGGTGAGAAAGAAGCCCTTTCTCTCCGCTCATGCCGCCACCCGCTCTCCCCAGTCAACCATTCCTTAAGAAGCATACAGAGCGGCGGTTCTTTACTCTCCCCAGGCAGCTTGTTCCATTCCTGAACTGCTCGCATAAATGCAAACTTGGCAAAGGAGGAAGAGGAAGGAGCAGCCCAAAGGGCTGCTTTCGGGCTGCTCGTTCCTCCTCCTCCTCCACAGCGGCAAGGTGAACCGCTTATACTCGAGTCAATAAGCTTTCCCAGGTTTTTGTAGAAAAAATTAGGTGCCTCGGTTATATTCGGGTCGGCTTATGCTCAGGTATATACGGTAAGTTTGTTCTTGGTATGAGCTTTCGTGTGCATGCACACTTCCTCAGATACACTGAAACATGTGCTCATGAGTTATCTTTTCGAAGTGTCAGCCCATTAGGTGCGTTTCTGGGGGGAAATTGCAGGGAAGGGAGGACACAGCAATATCACAACTGGAGTCAGTAGACTGTATGACTCATTCATTCATTCATTCATCATTTTCTTCACTTCTATCCCACCTTTCCAACTACCCCTGCCGGGAGCTCATGGCTCAAGTATATGGTACTCCCCGCCTCATTTAATCCCCACAACAGTCCTGCGAGGTAGGTTAGGTTGAGAAGCAGTGACTAGCCCCCAAGGTCACCCAGCGAGTTTCATGGCGGAGTGGGGATTCGAACCCGGGTCACCCAGGTCCTGGTCTGGGAGGCCCAGGGTTCATTCATATTGGATGGTAGAACTGATAAATTAACTGATTGGCATAAACCAGCTATATTAACTGATTTGACTGATTAACATATTATACCCCTGTTAAATGTGTTTTGGGGGGGGTTATTGGCATGTGTTTTTTGTTTGTTCTTGTTTTTATTATGTATTTTGTGTTTTTATTATGCATTTTTGTTATGAACCGCTCTGAGATCTATAATAAATATAATTTCAAAAGGACAGCTTATATATATATATATATATATATATATATATATATATATATATGGTTTTTATTAAAGTTTTTTGTGTGTTCCAAACTAAACAGATAAATTCAAGCCAGCTTCTTATACCTGTTTATTCCTATCATATTGGCAGAATGTGAGCTCTTTTGGATTCTGGGACATTTTCAGATTTTGATTTTTGAAATTCAGTTTGCGGGGAGGGCTTCTCAAAAGCAGGATGCTCTCTGAGTATCAGTTGTTGGGAATTGCTGGTGGGCCGAGAGTGTAAAAGGTAAAAAGGTAAAGGACCCCCTGGACGGTTAAGTCCAGTCAAAGGCGATCATCTCGCTTTCAGGGGTTTGTGGCGATCATCTCGCTTTCAGGCCGAGGGAGCTGGCATTTGTCCACAGATAGCTTTCCAGGTCATGTGGCCAGCATGACTAAACCACTTCTGGTGCAACGGAAACCAGAGCGCATGGAAACGCCGTTTACCTTCCCGCCGCAGCGGTACCTATTTATCTACTCGCACCGGCAGGCTTTTGAGCTGCTAGGTTGGCAGGAGCTGGGACAGAGCAACGGGAGCTCACCCCGTCGCGGGGATTCGAACCCCCGACCTTCTGATCGGCAAGCCTAAGAGGCTCAGTGGTATAGATCACAGCGCCACCTACAACCCTGTAGGCTGAGTGTGTAGGTTTTGCACAAGCATCTATTTGGCCACTGTGAGACGAGGATGGACCATTGGCCTGACCCAAACAATGGATCTATTTTAAATGCTTGTGACCAGTTGATAAGCAATTTGTAGGCAGCCTCAGAGGAATTGTGGACCAGAAGCTGAGGAAGGATTGCATACAATGGTTTGTTTGAGGTACTAGATGAATCAACAGTCTGCCAAATCCATGCATTGTGGGAGTCACCCATCAACTTCTGTTTACTATCCTCTGCTGTTTAATATCCTCCTCTTACCGTCAGAAAGGTCTTTCAAATATTTAGTGGGAATCTCCATTATTGTAATTTGGCTTCCAAAGTCCCCCCTTGCAGTGCCTCGATTTCACGGAGTCGTGGAGTTGGAAGGAACCATGATGAGGGTTATAATTATTATTTATTAAATTTATATACCACCCTATTGCAGGGGGTTCGATCATCTAGTCCAGCCCCCTGCAAAGTGGGAATCTTTAGCCCAATGTGGGATTCGAACCCACAACCCTGAGATTAGGAGTCTCATGATGCTATACAGGCTGAGCGCTGCCACGCTTGGGCAGGGAAAGATTGCTGGCAAAAGATTCCTTCATTGCAGGGGGTTGGACTAGATGACCCTTGTGGTCCCTTCCAATTCTACGCTTCCATAATACTTTATATGGTATATCATGTCATATTATATGATATGTTTCCTTGACATGGCATGTCAACTAATTGTGGCCAAGTTTCACAACGAGGCTAGCATGGGCAAGTGAGAGGAGAAGTTGGTGCAGCAAGAGACTCTCCATCTCAGCGTCCTGGGTTCGAGTCCTACATTGGGCAAAAGATTCCTGCATCGCAGCGGGTCGGACTAGATGACCCTCGTGGTCCCTTCCTTGCAACTTTGCGATTCCATGATTCTAACCAACGTCCAAGCTGCTCTGCAGACTCTTCCCCCACTCCGTCCGCGCGCCCCTCACCGCGGCGTCTGGCCGGCTGGCTCTGGGCCGCGGCCGCTTGGCGCGCGTGACCTCCAGGGGGGGCTTCCTTCGCCGCCTCCTCTGGGCCGCCGGGGGGCGGGAGAATCGGAGGGAGGGAGGGAGGGAGGGAGGGAGAGAAGGAGGGAGACGGGGAGGCGCAGCGCCGGAGCAGCCGGGAGAGGGCGAGGGGAGGAGCCGGGAAGGGAAAAGGGGGCTTGGGAGGAGAGCGAGCCGAGACGCCGCAGAGGAAGGAGGCAGCCCGGGCGCTCTGCGGAGAGGAGGCGGCGGGCCGGGATGCGCTTGCCGGGGGGCTGCCAGGTCCCGGTGCGACGGGGCTCCGCGCGCTGAACGCCCCGGGGGTCTGCGGAGCGCATCTTGTGCGCTCGCCCCTCGCGCCCGGATCTCCATGCACTGATATGGGGAGTGCCGGCTCGGGGATGAAGCAGGCGATCGCGGAGCCCGGGCAGCTGCAGGCCCCCCCGGCGTCGTCGTCGGGGCGGGAGCCCGAGGCCCGGTGGCCGCGCGACGGCGCCAAGAGCGAGGCGACCGAGGCGGAGCGGCTGCGCACCCGCGAGCGCCTGGAAGCTACCCTGGCCGGGTTGGCCGAGCTGGAGTTGCTGCGCCAGCGCCAGGAGCTGCGCGTCAAGCGCCTGCTGGCCGCCGCGCCCGCCGATGCCCGGCCTGGGGGGAGCCGCTCCGGGGAGACGGCGGCTGGAGAGGCAGCCGCGCCAGGGGCCGCCGCCGCCGCCCCGCGCAGCCTGGAGGAGAAGTTCCTGGAGGAGAATATCCTGCTCCTGCGGAGGCAGCTGGTGAGCCCAGGGGCGCAGCGCGGTGGGGGTGCGGCGGAGGCGCAGCGCAGCCTGGCGGGTGGGGCGGAGGGTCGTGGAGACCCCCCCTTGCGGCGGAAGGAGTAGGTGCGGGCAGAGCCATCCTCCAGTCCCCGCACCTCTTTGCAGCGCCGGGGCTCGGGACGCGCGGCGAGGGGACTCCTGAGCGCGTGCGGAACGCGCCTCGTCTCCATCCGGGCGCACGTGGGAGTTGGCGACCGGGTCTCTATTTTCGTCTGCCATGGGGGGGGGGGGGGAGACCCCCTTGTCGGGACCTTTCCCTCGGGTAACGGCTGCTCTTTTATTAAGAGTCCTGAGCGCCGGATCCATTGGGTTGCCGATCAGGAACGCTTCAGAGAGAGACGGTTTGCAGGGGATAAAAAGAGGTTTGTCTTGGACGCTTCTCTGCTGGAAATACACTTGGATTATTATTATTTTTTTTTTTTTAGAGCTGCTCCATTGGGAGCGGAATGACCGGTCACTTCCATACAGAGCGAGTCCGGGGGCAGGGAGGGACACACCTTTGCTTTCTTAGCACCCCTAAAAGCATATGGGGTGAAGGAAAGAAAGGGCAAGCGCCAGCTCATTGGTGAGGGTGTGTGTGAGATCTAGTGTGCATGCAGAATAAAACGGAGCTATCTGTCTCAATCGGTGAGAAGACAGTGGCAGGCAGCCCCATTGTAGGGGATTTGAGACTCCTCTCCAAATGAGGGAGCAGAGAGTGGATCTAGGCACTCACCCGTGGCCCATACAAAATGTGGGGACACCCCCCTTGCATGAGTTTGTGGGAGACGCAGGGGCACTGTCTGATTTGGAGTCTCTCAGTGCTCCTAAACATCATAGCTGCTGCAGGATGCAGAATAGACATCAGTCTGTCTCAAGGAATCTAATGGTTCTGTCCGAGGCAATCTCCGAGTAGTATCCTAGTGCAGAAATCAGAATAATAATTATATTTAAAATATGGTCTATCCTAGGCAGAATAGCCAGCCTCCTGCTCCTGTTCTCGGGCCTCCCCTTTGCTCATCCTCTTTGGGGTCTTAACAAAAGCAGCCATAGCTGCTAGTATGTAGTGATTAATTACTGCAGCTTCCAAATGAGGTGGCGGCAGAGGGCTGTGGGGTGTGTGTTTTGTCATTGCACTGCACTGAAAATGACCTTAGGGAATGGCTTTTCCTTTCCCCCCCTCCTAAATTCAGTGTTTCTCCTTGCGGCTTTTCGTGGGAGATTTGGGGAGGGCACCTGGCGATCGCTAGCTGGCTGTATTCCTTGGGCACGGACTCCAATATTAGATTGCCTGCTGTAGGGAATTAATTTCCCTCTTGCAGATGCTGTTAAGGGACTGTGTGTCTTGTGTTGGCAAGAGCGGACATTAGGGCCAGGAAAGAAGCATTTATCTTATTGAGTTTCTGTCGTCGCTGGGGCCTTTCGGAGATTGCTTTTGTTTAATCGTAAAAGGGGAGTTAGGAAGAACTGGGCGAAATGATTAGAGCCTCACCTGATCACTGTAGTCTATTTCTTTAGTCACTCTTAGGCGTCCAAAAACGTGGTTTGGGGTACCTGGATTAAGCATGGCTCAAAGGAAGCTTGCCTTAAATTGAGGCAGATCGTTGGCCCATCTAGCTCAGTACTGCTTGCACTGGCTGGCAGCAGCTCTCCAGGGTTTCAGATGAAGGACGTTCGTGGAGATGCCGGGGATTGAACTTGGGACTTCTCTGCGTGCAAGGCGGGCGCTCGGCCTCTGAGCTTACAGCCCTGCCTGTCCTGGGAGGAGGAGAGCCTGCAGGGAACAATGGGTGCCAGGGAAATTCTCCTGCACAAGCCTCACTGAAATGAGCGGGAACGGCGCTGCTCTTGCATGCTTTCCACTCTGTAAAGCCAGCGGGAACACCTTCCGCATCGCCGTTAAGAAATATACTGGCAGCAAAGGCATGGGAACTGGCTGGTGCTCCCCTAGACTGGAGCCTGCTGTGTTCCAGTGGGAATGATGCAGGAGCAAAAAGATCTTTGCCCACTGCAGCGAAGGAGGATTTCCCTTCCTTTCCCGTGTGCAGCTTGCAAGGCAAGAGGTTCCAGCTGGCTTGTGACTGCTGGCTCCCAAGGCCTTTCTGTGTGCTCAGTTCCAGCGGAGGTTTGTGCATGGGAAGTTTCAGGGGAGCTGTTACTTTTGCCACAATGAACAAGAAGGAAGAAAGGGTTGCCAGACTCGAGTCTCTTTTTGCCCTTGGCAGCTTGTTAAGCGAGGCTGTTCATGTCTTCTGTGCCAAGACTTTCTCTGCCGAGGAAGGCGAGGTCTGTGCGCCGGGGGTGGGGGGGACAGCAACTCAGCTTCTGCAGTCAAAGGCGGTGGAGCCAAGAACCACCCCCCCCCCTCAGTGAAAATAGATGGAAATGTTGCTTATGGCACAACAATGTGCTCAGTTGGTATGTTTGATTTTGAGCATGATATTAAAAGGCAGTGTGTTGCGCATGCAAGAGTGGGCAGGCAGCATTGGAGCGGACTAGTAGCATTGCAGTGGGGAACAGGGGCTGGGTGATGGGTGATGGTGAAGGACCCACAAGTAGCGGTCACTTGCGAGAACAAACAAGAAGCCTGCAGCCAGGAAGCAGAATGGTCAGTCCAGATAGCTTCTGCTCCTCATTTTACCGACCCTGGTGTCCCCCTTCCCCTGCTTGCCAGGTCACTGTTGCACTGATAGTAGCAGCCTACAAGATTCCCTATCTTTCAGACTCTTAAAATATATACAGCAGCTCTTTCAGGATATAGAACCTGAATGCCGCAATGCTCATTCCGTTCCACAAGGCCTGTGCGAGGTTTTCATTCCCAGCCAAAGGGACAGCTTCCGCTTCCCTCACAGGAGTTGGATTGCGCATGTTCCAGCAGCTCTGTTCCCGGAGCAGTTGGAAAGTTTGTGGACATTCTGTGCCGTCACACAGCTGGTGTCCAGGCAGCGTTAGAAACTGGGATAGAAAAGCTAGGAGCCAAATGGCTTCTGGGACTTGGGTTGTGGGTGCCAAAACAGAATGTCTAGTCGCTACTGAAGGGGGGGTGTCCAGCAACACTTTTTATTTATTATTTTGATAAGCATGGACTAATATGCAATTCACATAAGTGACGCGTTGTTAATAACACATTTTTAGCAGAAATTGTTAATACATGTTTAATTCGGTGTTTACAATAAAAATATTGGTACCATACTTCAGTTTTCAAAACGTTCTAGTCTTTAATGTTAAATTCCTTAACGTATTGTCTACCCTTAAGTATATTTTGAGGCTTCAAAGCACATACATTTCAGTAATCCTTGAGTGTCGGCCAGGTACAAAAAAAAAATGGTGCCCAGACTTTTGGAGGTGCTCGCAAATGGAGAATTTTTAGGTGCAAAATGCGCCTGGCGCCCTGCTAATTTCAAACCCTGTGTCCAGGGCTTTATTACCATAAGTGCAACAGAGTACAGGTGTGTGTGGAACATCTGTTTTGCAGGTGTGAGCTGGGAACTGGGCGGTGAAGGAATGCAGCTGTCATTGCAACCACTGCCGTTGGTTGGTTTAGCCAGGAAAGAGAACCAAGCGGGGGGCCAGTAATTCAGACCACAGGCTTGCCCCATGGTTTCAACCAAGTAACCAGGGAAAGAAGCGTTTGTTGACAGTATGTTGCAGATTGTGTTATGGAAACCGCAGGACAGGAGAGGGCTGCTGTGCTCAGGTCCAACGTCCAGGCTTCCTACTCGAGCGTCCGATTGACCACTGTAAGAACAGAATGCTGGATCATTAGCCAGGCTTTTATGAAGGCAGGCGGGTTTTGCACTAGCAATAAACTTGCTCTGTGGGTCCAGATGTTCTGCGTGTGCACAACAGCACCAGAGTCTCCTGCAGCCTGCCTGTTGCGGGTCAGGGCCTCGCTGTCCCAGGGTGCGTGTTTTTGAAGGCCATCCTAAGAGATCTCTGTGCTTGACATTGAGCTCCTTGGTAGATGCCAGGCTGAAGGCAACCATGCTTCTGTCCTTCCAGAATCCCAAGCCAGCTTCCTCTGTATTGTAATGCAATCTTTTGATGCCCCTCTATTCCTCAAAGGAACCGGAAGGAATCAGAGCTGTGGGCAAGCAATAGAATACGGGTCCTGTATCCTGTCCTTCAAAGGCAGATGGAACAGGGGGAGGACATCAGAAGAACTTGCTTGATGGTGCCAGAATAGTCCGGCATCCTATTTTCATGATGGTCAGCCTGATGTTTATGAGCAACCCGTAAGCAGGACCTGAGCACAACTGCCCTTCAGCCCAACTGCGCAATCGAGCAGCTGGCATTCAGAGGAATACTTCTTCCTGAACGTCGCCCTTGTAACTGGTAGCCATTGACAGCCGCTGTGGTGGAATAATGCCTGCTGATGGTTCAGGTTCATTATGGGTTAACCTATCACTCCCATGTTAGGTAGGTGTTCCCTGGGAGGCGGAGCTAGTTGGCATTCTAAAAGGAGGGGGAAGAACCGTTAAAAAGGCAGTTGGGGGTTTGGCAGTTGGGGGTGGAGGTTTAGAGAGAGAGAAAATGGGAGGTTAGGCTTTGGGGAATGGGAGGAAAGGTCATTACCATTGCTAAAGGGATGCAGGAAATATTATAACTAAGCTGAATTACACGAGAAGAAGATTTGTACCAGTAATAACCCGAGACATCCATGTTTTCAAGTTACCTAATAAAGTTAAATGTGCTTAAACGTTCGCTGACTGTGGCAGTGTATCAGTACCTTAAGAGGTGTGACTAAGAGGAGAGAACAAAGCTTTCCTGGGGAGGAGGAAACTGTTTGCTTCTTCTGTCATACAGAGGGCTGGACAGTGAAGCCAAGTGTGCCACTTATTTGCCTAAAGGGGAGGCAAACTGCAGTAGTTGGGAACCCTGGTAGGGAGATCCCATAGGTGGCAAGAGGCATTCAAACGTAGAGCCCTGAGGTACCCCAGAGACAACTCCCCTATGAACACTGAAGGATTCATCCTAGTTGTCCGTGAAACTTAGGGAGAGTCACTGTTGGGGAAGTATTGAAGGGGAGGGAATAGGATCCCTCACAGCCACATCCTGCATCAGTTGGTCTGATCCTCTTTGGAAGCCGCTGGGCTTACAACAGTGCGTGCGAAAAGGATCTAGGGGTCTCGGTGGACCACAAACTGAACATGAGCCAACAGTTTGATGCAGCAGCAAAAAAGGCTAATCTTCTATTTTTGAATCTGGTTCTTTCTGCCCAAGTGTAGAACCTTACATTGCTGGAGCCCCAGACAGTATGACCAATGAGAGCTGCTGTTCAGCAGACTTTGGAGGGAGTTAGGTTGAGAAATGCGGGCCTAGCCTCACTCAGCCTCTTTCCATTTATTTTAATATATATATTAAAGGTAGAATAATAAAATCGGGGGTGGACTCACAACCATACTTTAAAACATACAAGATATAGAATACTGAAACAGATTAAAGTTGCCTCAACTTTCTGAGCATCTGGGTATGCTTGTCTGAACAGGAATATTTTTAGGAGGTGCCAAAAAGAGGACAGTGAAGGCGCATGCTTGAAAATATTCAGTTTGATACCACAGGATCAATTCAATACTACAGGATTGAAATTTCAATCTGAAAAGGCTTAGATGGATAGATAGATAGATAGATAGATAGATAGATAGATAGATAGATAGATGGATGGATGTCTTCAGTGTGCATCTAAATGAGTGGATTGTTGATTCATTGCTAATGGTAATGTGACGAGGCCTGCTCGTCTTGTGCGAAATGACCAGTCTCACAACAGTTGGGTTGAAAGAGTCTGATGATATTTGGGGCTGCAAGAGCCTTATTTATACAAAAGCATACAGGAACATTTCATCATATTTGGACTACATTTCATCAGCCATAGGATTTGGAAGTACCATATATGGGTAGGGTGGGACTACATTCTTACAACATGCCATGTCTACGTAAGTAAATGGGCCTGTGTGTATGTGATATTCCCTGTGCTCAGTAGGTGTGGTACATGTTCATCCTGATAAGGGCAGTACCCCAGCAGGCAGAGTGCACGTTGGTGCATGGCCTTCCTGATAAGGGCAGTTTGTGGTTTTTGTGTCACTACGCCCAAACGGCCAGTTTCCCTACAGTAATGAATGAATGAATGAATGGGGCCACCACACAGAAGGCCCTGCTTCTGGTGGACATAAAGTGAACAGTGGAAACTGTTGATGCCACCAGGAGGTCATTCTCTCCAGTAGCCTATTCCCAAGTTGTTTAATAAAATTGTAGAATTGTAGAGTTGGAAGGGCCTCCAAGAGTCATCTAGTCCAACCCCCTGCAATGCAGGAATCTCTATTAAGCATCCATGATGGATGGCCATCCAGCCTCTGCTTTAAAAACTCCAAGGAAGGAGGGTCCACAACCTCCCGAGGGAGACTGTTCTACTATCAAACAGCTCTTACTGTCCGCAACCTGCAGGGCTGCTTCTGCGCATGCGCGGATTGCTAGAGGCAGTGAAGGATAGGCGTGCCTGACGTGCTCTGGTCCATGGGGTCACGAAGAGTCGGACACGACTGAACGACTGAACAACAACAACAATTGCAGTCGTTAACAGTGGTCAACAGGTTTTCCACACGCATCAGCCAATCCCCCATTCCCACCACCCTTCTGAGTAATACCTGTCCTCACTCTCTCACTATATTTAAGGGTCTGGTGACTTCGATTTCAGTGTATCTGAAGAAGTGTGCATGCACACGAAAGCTCATACCAAGAACAAACTTAGTTGGTCTCTAAGGTGCTACTGGAAGGATTTTTTTATTTTTTATTTTGTTTTCATTCCGATTGTGCAGATAAAAGATAACGGATAGAGTTCTACAGGATGGGGGTGTCCAGATCCAGTGATCCCCAGATGGTGGAGATGTCAGGCACCATCCTGGCACACAGGAATCTTCACTTGGTTGCAAGTGGCCACTAGCCAGGAGCAAAATGCCCCTGGCGAATTTCGAACAAAAGAGGTGGATCCTGCAAAACAACTGTCAAAGGCCAGAGTAAAGAGTCGTGTCTTCAGCATGCGGTGAAAACTGTACAAGGAGGACATCATTTCTTGGCATTCTCCTCCCCGCCCCCCCCGGTAGTCTTCTCAGACAAATGTTTCATTGTAAACTCTTTGCAGGCAGAGACCTGCCTCTTTTGCTTAAGGAATCCTGCAAAGCTCTTCGTATGTTGACTGTGCTGCATAAATGACAGCAGTCAGATAGATTCCACAGGACTCTGAAGAGCCCTGTCACATCGATAGGAGCCTGATGGATGGCTCGCATTCAGACCAGCCATCTGGAAGTCACGGGAAATGAATCTCGCGAGCAGCAGCTCGGCGTGGTGTGTGCATGTAGGGGGAAGGGGGACGTAACGCATGGGTGTGCTTTGTGCTAATGCACACCACAGAATTGTAGAACTGATAGGGTCATCTTGTGCAACCCCGTGTCGTAGTGAATCAAGGTGCGTTATCCCAGGGATGGGGAGCTCCTGCCTCTCAAGATGTTGTTGGACTCTTACAAGCTCCAGCTGGCATGGCCAGTGAGCCTTTATTTATTATTTGCCTTTATATCCAAGGAGCTTAAGGTGGTGTGCTCGGTTCTCCAGAATCAGAGAGCCAGTGTGGTGTGGTAGTTAAGAGCGGTAGACTCGTAATCTGGGGAACCGGCTTCGCTTCCCCGCTCCTCCACATGCAGCTGCTGGGTGACCTTGGGCTAGTCACACTTCTCTGAAGTCTCTCAGCCCCACTCACCTCACAGAGTGTTTGTTGTGGGGGAAGAAGGGAAAGGAGAATGTTGGCTGCTTTGAAACTCCTTAGGGTAGTGATAAAGCAGGAAATCAAATCCAAACTCCTCCTCTTCTTCTTCTCCTCCATACTTCCTATTTTATTCTCACAACAACCCTGTGAGGTGCTTTAGACTGAGAGGATGTGGCACGCTCAAGGTCACCCAGGTCTTAGTCTAATAATAATAATAATAATAATAATAATAATAATGATAATAATAATATGATTTATACCCCGCGCATCTGGCTGGGTTTCCCCAGCCACTCTTGGCGGCTCCCAACAGAATATTAAAAACACGATAAAACACCAAACATTAAAAACTTCCCTAAACAGGGTTGCCTTCTAAAAGTCAGATAGTTGTCTGACACTTTTAACCACACTGTACTTGACTGGCTCAACCTTTTTCTCTCCAGTAGTTGCTGTTGAAGGACAGGACTAACACATAATGACCCAGTGTTAGAAACTCAGATATACAAGCTACGCGTCAAATGGCTCCTTAAACCAAGGTTACAGTCACCAAAATTGGATGTCTATTTTGGTGTTTTTGGGCAAGACAGCTCTAAACTCTTGTTTTTCAAATGATGGACTGGCTGTGATTGATTATCAATTAAACATCTGGCGAGTTCAGATGACAACCTTGAGCTAAGTTTTTTTTAAAAAAATATTTTTTTATTAAAAATTTTCTTTATTTACAAAGGTATGTGTAATGTCTCTCTCGTATTTTTTTCATGTAACATTTTACAAATCAGTTACGTTTGTTGAGACATTAGGAAGGAAAGGGGAAAAGAGGTGGGTGGGATGGGGAGATGGGTGGGGTGACAATGTTTCTATTTTGCGGTATGTAGGGTTTGGTGTCAACGTTGTTTGTGTAGGTTATCTGTTGTTCGCTTGTGCTCCTTTGGCGGTGAGAGAGATTGGGGTTGGCGTAGGGTGTGATTGTTCATTTGTGGTTGGCTGTGGTGGTCTTTGCTTTCCTGTGTGAGTGGGGTTGGTGGGTGTTTTGGATCAGGTTAGCCATATTGATTTGTATGCTGTCAGTAGATTATTGTCATTGTCTTGTTGGGCTGTGTGTGTGATGAAGGGGAACCATACTGGGGTGAAGGCGTCTTCTTCTATTTGTCCCCGTGTCAGTTTCACCTTACTGGTTAGTTTTTCTAGTAGGGCTGTTTCCCATACTACTTGGTACCATTGGTCCATGCTTACTCCTGACAGGTCTCTCCAGTGTCTGGTTATGATGTTTCTGGCTGCTGAGAGTAGGTGGGTTATGAGTTCTTTGTGGTGTAAGTGGGCATTGTTGTCTTGGAAGATGTTTAGTAAGACCAATTCTGGGGTGATTTCTAGCACTTGCTTGGTTATCTTACCTATTTCTCGTATGGCTGTTGTCCAGAATAGTTGGATTTTGGGGCACTCCCACCACATGTGGAAGTATGTGCCTGTGGAGGTGCACCCTCTCCAGCATTTTGGTGAAGTTCCTGGGTGTATTAGCGCTAATTTTCTTGGCTTTAGGTACCACCTGTAGGTTAGTTTCAGGGCAAGTTCTTTTCTTTTCATTGATATGGATTTAAAGGGGGGTTTAGACCACAGTCTGGTCCATTTGGTGGGGTTGATTTCATATCCTATGTCATCCTCCCATTGTTTTTTGATTGCGTCTAGGGAGTCCATGGGATTTTTTGAGTAGTATTTTGTATATTGCGGATACCAACCTTGAGCTAGGTTAAGAGCTTTGATGATAACTTAAAGAATTCATAACATAAGAATATTCTTTGCAACTGTGAGCAGGGCAGAGGGGTGGGGTAAGTGAAGGCAAACTACAGAAAATAACTATGACATTGTTCACCGCTCTTGCTCAGTCTGCACAAAAAAGAATTTTTTTTTTTGTTCCTCAAATTCATTCTGATTGTGCAGATAAAATATAACTGATAGAATTCTACAGGATGGGGTTACAGGTGGGTAGCCGTGTTGGTCTGCCATAGTCGAAACAAAATAGGAAATTCTTTCCAGTAGCACCTTAGAGACCAACTGAGTTTGTTCTTGGTATGAGCTGAAGAAGTGTGCATGCACACGAAAGCTCATACCAAGAACAAACTCAGTTGGTCTCTAAGGTGCTACTGGAAAGAATTTCCTATTTTGTTTCGACTACAGGATGGGGTGTTAGTGTGTGAAAACAGTGAAGACCCAATGATCCCCAAGCACGCACCTCCAGGTGGTGGAGATGTCAGGCACCAACCTGGCATCCAGGCATCTTCACTTGGTTGTTGACACTCTCAATGAACTCTTAATAGGTTTGTGAGATAGGTCTTCTCCTTGCAGAAGCCATGCTGGCTCTGCTTTAGCAAGGCTTGTTCTTCCATATGCTTGGCTATTTTATCTTTGGCAACACTCCCCATCCCATTAGTTTTCTCAGGACGGACATTAAGCTAACCAGCCTGTCATTGCCTCTGGATCCCCCCCCCCTTTTTTAAAATTAGTGTTACATTGGCTACTTTCCAGTCCTCAGGTGTGGAGGCTGATCTGAGGGACAAGTTGCATATTTTGTTAGAAAAGCATCAATTTCACATTTGAGTTCTTTGAGGACTCTTGAGTAGAGGCTACCTGGACCCAGCGTTTTGTCAGCTTTTATTTGGTCTGTTCGGCCTAGAACTTCATCTCTCGTCACCGCTGTCTGCCTCAGTTCCTCAGATTCCCAGAGAGTTGTCTGTTACTTAGAAAGGGCCACCATGATTGGATTTGAGAACATGACCATGTAATCCTATTAGCAGGGGAGTCCTGGAGAAAGCACCAAATCTTGGGGCTTGTGCTACTGGAGTAAGCAAGCGTTTGGTTGCCTTCCTAGTCCAGTTAGACGAAGCATCAGCGATGCTGTGTGGCATTTGCCAAAGTTCTTTGCCTGTCACGTAATCCTGGTCTTGTGCCTGCTGGAGTGGACACTGGCACTACTAGAAAGGAAATCTTGGCATCATTAGAGAGGCGATAGACCTGCCTTGCCAACAGCCTACAAAAGAAACTCAAGTCTGGGAAATCTAGTATATTCAGGTCTTCGTTTTGCAAGATGCTTTCTATCGCGAAGTTCCCTTTCGGTCTTAATTTAGCTCTTTTGTGCATTTGACTCTGGAAAGCGTCGTTTGGCATGATATAAATAGCAACTGCAACCAAATGTTGCAGCATGGAATGCTGCTGTTCAGGATCCCAGCCATTGCATTTCCCCTCCTCCCACACTTGTACCATCCCTGTCCCCAGGCAGCCAGCCAGCAATAATTTTCTTAAGATGATTTTCTATCTTCTAGAAACCTTTGGGGTTCTTCCAAGCATGCTGATGCCCCCTTCTCGAGCATGGGGTGTGCATTTTGGACACAAATGTAACAGCATGCACAGCCTGAAGATCAGAAACAGAGGGAGCGGTGATAATAATCTTGTGTCGTACGTCATTGTTCGAAATCCACCAGCTGCTAGGTGCATTTTGCACTTTGCTAACGGCCACTTGCTACCAAGTGAAGATGTCATGATGGCACCTGACCTTACCTGTTTTCACACACTAACAACATAGCCTTTAGGATTCTATCTGTGATATTTTGTCTGTATGATCAGAATGAATTTCAGGAATCAAAAAGTCATAATCCAGAAGGCAGCAGCTAGGCTGGTGATTGGGAACAGCCGCTTGGACCATATAACACCGGTCCTAAAAGATCTTCATTGGCTCCCAGTACATTTCCAAGCACAATTCAAAGTGTTGGTGCTGACCTTTAAAGTCCTAAACTGAGTCAACTTTCAGCAAGGTTTCACTTCATCCTTTAGCTTTGAGCAACAAGAGATCCTTGGCCGTGGCCCAGTATACCTGAAGGAACATCTCCATCCCTATTGTTCAGCCCGGACAGTGAGGTCCAGCGCTGAGGGCCTTCTGGTAGTTCCCTCGCTGCGAGAAGTGAGGTTACAGGGAACCAAGCAGAGGGCCTTCTCGGTGGTGACGCCTACCCTGTGGAAGGCCCTCCCACCAGATGTCAAGGAAATAAAGAGCTGCACACCTTTTGGAAGACACCTGAAGGCAGCCCTGTATCGGAAAGTTTTTAATGTTTGATGTTTTGTTGTGTTTTTATATGTGTTGGAAGCCGCCCAGAGTGGCTGGGGCAACCCAGCCAGATGGGTGAGATATAAATAATAAACTTATTATTATTAAATTATTAGGTTAGGCTGAGAGACAGTAACTGGCCCAGTGTTGTCCAGTGAGCTTCATGTGACCGAGTGGGGATTCGAACCCGCGGCCTCCCAGATCCTCACCCAACACGCTAACCACTAAGCCACATGCTGGATCTATTCACAGTGGCATAGAAATGGCCTGAGACTGCTAACTGATTTTAGTTGTGTGGAACCTGAATGACAACATCCCGCAAGCAAAGGCGTTGACATTTTTTTGTCATCAGATCAGACCTAAGTTAATGAATTTTCCACCGTTCCCTGTTTGGAGGAGTAACATATTTTTTTTCGCTTCAGAAGAAATGCAGCAAAACATTGATGCGTACAAAGCAATGTAGACAGATAGGCAAGATGATGGAGAGATATAATTATGAGATTCAGCAGGAAAACTGATTGCTCTGACCCAGAGGTTAATGATCGTATTCTAAATACATTCTTTATAGCAGTTTGCATCAAGAACACCTTTGCAAATTTGCTTAAGCTCTCTTGTTATTTCGAGAAAGTAATGCGTTTGTGTAACTGAGGATAGAGAAGGGAATTACTGTGAGCCTTTATCCCCTTTTAAACATTGATCCAGTTCTCTTACTTGCATGCTTATAAGCATATATACAGGTGAAACTCGAAAAATTAGAATATCGTGGAAAGGTTCATTTCTTTCAGTAATTCAGCTTAAAAGGTGAAACTAATATATGAGAGTCCCATGGACTGCAAAAAGATCAAACATATCCATCCTTAAAGAAATCAGCCCTGAGTGCTGACTGGAAGGACAGATCTTGAAGTTGAGGCTCCAGTACTTTGGCCACCTCATGAGAAGAGAAGTCTCCCTGGAAAAGACCCTGATGTTGGGAAAGATGGAGGGCACAAGGAGAAGGGGACGACAGAGGACGAGATGGTTGGACAGTGTTCTCGAAGCGACTGGCATGAGTTTGGCCAAACTGTGGGAGGCAGTGAAGGATAGGCGTGCCTGGCGTGCTCTGGTCCATGGGTCACGAAGAGTCGGACACGACTGAACGACTGAACAACAACAGATATATGAGATAGACTCATGACATGCAAAGCGAGATATGTCAAGCCTTTATTTGTTATAATTGTGATGATTATGGCGTACAGCTGATGAGAACCCCAAATTAACAATTTCAACTTTGGGGTTTTCATCAGCTGTACGCCATAATCCTCACAATTATAACAAGCGAAGGCTTGACATATCTCGCTTTGCATGTCATGAGTCCAGTAGCTAATGAAAACGATTGCTTACATAAATGGACTTTTCCACAATATTCTAATTTTTCGAGTTTCACCTGTAGATTGCAACAGAGGTTATAACTCAGTGCCTGCATTATAAAACGCATTTGTAGCATGACATGTTCAGACCCTGGGTCCTTTACTTTGCTGAAGACGTATTGTATCAGTATCAAAACCTTATTGTCATCACTTACAGACATTCAAAATAAATAGGCCAGTACGATCTCGGCGCCGTATCGTCAGTACAGTCACTTGCCAAGGGAAGAGGAGGCCAGCAATCTATTTCACCTCTGTGGGTCTCCAGCAAGGGCAGGGTCAAATAGAGGAATTTAGCTACTGTCTTGCTGAGCTCCTGGTCTCTCCCCTGTAATAGGAAGCATGTAACCTCTATCTCCGGTTTCCATTTTGGGATACATAGTTGGTCTTGGTATTGTTGGCGGAAATCATCATACATTTTGCATTTGAGGGCCATGTGAGCTACAGTTTCCACCAGGTGGGCATCACATGGGCAGATCCTATCTCCTTCTGCCATCCACGTGAACCTACCCCAGAGGAGGTTAGAGGGATTAGAGTTGAACCTAGCCAGCGAAAAATCCCTTCTTTCTTGCGGGTTAAACAGAAATTTGTAGATAATTGGGATTAGATTCCTGCGCCCAAGAGAGTTGAAAAAAAAGAGGGGGACATGTTTTTTTCCGCAGCTAAAATTAGTTCCTGGCGCTCTATGTCCCATAACCTAGTTTTTAACATGGATTTGTTGATTGGGAAAGCCACGGCACCTAGGAGATCCCCTGACAGCCCAAGTTGTTGCATCTTTGTGCAAAACAGTTGTAACCCTGGGGAAGGGAAGCAGTCTGACAGAACTTCGCTAAGTAAAGTGTCTTTATCTGCTGAGAAGCAAATGTTTAGGCAGCATAAAAGAAAACTCGTCCAGGCAACTGTCTCAAGCTTATATTGGCCTCCCTCTAGACACAAGGCTGTGTAAGGTACACAGCGTGGGACAGCTGTGTACCTTAAAGGGCTCCGATTCTGTTGACATGCCCGGGGGAGGGGAGTACAATGAGAATCCAGTTAGGAAACTGGGTTTGAATGGGCCCCAAACTGGCGCATCCTCCACGGGCCACTTTTGACAGGTGGGGTAATAACATTCTTTAACATAATAATTATAATCAAGCTTCCAGGATCAAGGGGCAAAGGAGGTGTTTCTTTTAAAAGTGGCATTGGATGGGATACGCCATCGTGGGTGGGAGGAAGAGGAAACACTCCCCTTCGTGGTCAGTAAGGTGTGCGGAATTTTAAGAGGGCAGCATCATGGGTAGGACTGTACCACAGGCCTCGAACAATGGCCACGCTACACCTGTAAACAAATAAACCCCATGTGTGTGATGAGTGCAGAAGGGATGGTTTGAAGAGATCAGGCCTGGCTTGGTGTCAGGGACTGTGCTGAGGAGGGCTGCATTGAGGATGAATGGTGAGGTGCCCCCCCTCCCCCTGCTCCTGCTCCTGAATCTTCCCAGGAGCAGGAGGACAGCATAGATTTGGAAGGGTGGTTTGCATAGATCAGAAGGCAGAAGCTGGGAAATACTTGATGGGGAACAGCTAGCAGAAGAAACACTAGGAGAGAGAGAGAGAGTTAAAAGATTCACAATCTCTGGACAGCATTCATCCCCCTCCCCTTCTCCAAAGTCACAAAGAGCTCAGAAAGTCTCAGAACACAAAGCGCAGAAGGTGCAAACTCAGATTACAAGGCGTAGGAGTGATGTAGATTAATAGGGATGGAGGGGGTGTAAGCCTTAATTGGGAGCACCGCCATTTCTAGGAGACATGTTCTTTGTTCTCGCACTGTGATTATTAAAGATTATAACTGGTAAGAAGTTCCTTTTGTTTGATCTTTTGTTACTGCCACGGGGGAGGAAGCCGATTCCCTGAAGCCTGACACTTGGGTCCCTGAAGCAAAGTACCAAGCCGAGTCCTAAGTTTGCAGAACTCTGCTGTTGCAGCACATTTTTGCTCTTCCCGTCCCATCATCGCTTAGGAGTCTCTTTTTTCTTTTCGTTGCTTTTTTAGAATTGCCTGCGACGGAGGGACGCGGGTTTGTTAAACCAGTTGCAAGAACTGGACAAGCAGATCAGCGACCTGAGGCTGGATGTTGAGAAAACGGCCGACGAGCAGCTTGAGACGGACAGCCGCCCCAGCTCAGGTAGGAATGAACCAGAGCTGTTATTGAAAGAATTGTTTCTGGAAACACAGGAGGGGAGAGTGCTCTCGTGGTCAGGTCTTGTTTGCATGTTTCGCATTGGGGCATCTGGTTGGCCTCTGTGAGAACAGGAAGCTGGATGAGATGGGCCATTGGCCTGACCCAGCAAGGTTCTTATGGGAATTGTAGAAATGCAGAGTTGGACAGGACCCTGAGGATCATCTAGTCCAACCCCCTGCAATGCAAGAATATGCAGCTGCCCCATACGGGGAATCGAACCTGCAACCTTGGTGTTAGCAGCACCGCTCTTCAACCAACCGAGCTATCCAAGCTCACTGTTCTGATTCTTCTGGTCAATTTTGCCAATTCGGCATAATCCATCAATTTAATCTGCCATTCTCCTCTGGTAGGGACTTTATCTTCTTTCCGTCTCTGGGCCAATAACATCTGCGCAGCATGGTCGCAAACATAAATAGTATTTTTTTCCCTGCTCCCTTGGGATTTCGGCACCTAGGATTCCTATAAGAAAAGCTTCGGGGGTTTTTTGTTTTGTTTTTAAGAAAAAGTTATTTAAAATATTTTTTTCAACTCATTATAAATCATTTCCCAAAATTATTTTACTTCCTGACATGTCCACTGCACATGATAAAAGGTGTCTTCTTTTTCCTCACATTTCCAACATACAGTTGACCCCGTTATATACATTTTTTGCTAATTCACTGGGAGTAAAATACCAGCGGTAGATTTTGCAGCTCTAGAATGCTATTATTAGTAGTCATGGTTATGATTATTTTATTTAACAAAATTCATATTCTGCTTGATTGTAGGGAAACTTCTAAGCAGTTTGCGAGAAATAACCAAGATTATCAATAAAACCAGAATGATTGAAAACATTTACACATGATTGAAATCAACAGCCAAAAAGATGCAAACACATCAGCACCTGCAGATCTTGATAGACTAGTTTCAGCAAAAAATGTTTTAAGCAGGCACCGAAAAGAGAACAGTGAAGGCGGCTGTTTGATGTCAATAGGCAGGGAGTTCCAAAGTTGAATAGTGCTACACGTTAAGCGTCAATTCCGTTTCCACCTGTGCGTGCAGAGAGGTTTGTGCAGAGAAGCCCACTGATAGCAGGTGGACACGGCTTCTCACAATGTTGCATTGTGGGGAAATGCGGCAGTTTTTTGGCCCGTTTCAAATATTTGCCAGTCAGTGTTCATTTCAGCCTCGGTTGATAGCTGCAGTTGCCAAGCTGAAGTACGGTGGTATGTTCCTACTCCCAGAAACAAATAGCAAACTCTCGCTTCAGTTACGATGTCTGCCAGTCTTGCATTAGTGTAAGAAAAGAACTTTAGGGGGGGGGGGAACCTACTGTCAGGGGCAAAATCTCCCCAACAGTCCATCGAAGACTGGACATGTCTAGTGAGTCTGGAACTGGGAGAGAAAACCAGAGGGCAGAAGGAATGAAGCATTCTTGGAAGAGCACATGGTTGTAACTCCACACGAAAAATGGTTATGTCCCTGTGGAGATGGCAGTACTGAATCTGTGGCGCACGCCCTTCTGGCTTGCACTCTTTATAAAGACTTGAGGGATGAGATGATCACCCCTCTTTTATTGTCCATTCCGGGTCGCCCAGCCATTGCCACAGTGTCCTTTCTCTGGGCAGATCAAGATGAGCGGGTGACGGCGAAGGTTGCAAGGTTTTAGCTGGGGCAAATCGGAATAAGATCCTCTATATACCTAAGGGACCGCCTCTCCTGGTATGTCCCGGGTAGGACCTTAAGGTCCTCAAATAATAATTTGTTGGAGGTCCCGAGCCACAAGGATGCTAGGTTGGCTTCAACTAGGGCCAGGGCCTTCTCAGTACTGGCCCCGACTTGGTGGAACGGTCTGGCACAAGAGACCAGGGCCCTGCGGGATTTGGCATCTTTCCGCAGGGCCTGCAAGACGGAGCTGTTCCACCTGGCCTTTGGGTTGGTTTCAGTTTAAACCCTGATGTTTCGTTCTTTTGGTGTGATTGGTGGGCTACTTAAAAATGAGGCTGCAGTTTAGATTTAATTTTAAATTGTATTTTAATGTGTATTTTAATGAATTGTTTTATGTTTTTGTTGTGATTTTATTGGTGTTAGCCGCCCTGAGCCCAGTTTGGCGGGGAAGGGCGGGGTATAAATAAAATTTATTATTATTATTATTATTATTATTATTATTATTATTATTAATTTGACTACTGATTCGAAACCCTAAAATGTATTTTATATAATTGACTTTTCTCTCCTATTCTTTGTATATCGTACTGTTGTTTTATTGCTATGGCCGATGGCTGACGCAAATAAAGATTCATTCATTCATTCACTCACATGGCTGTAAGTTGTATTAAGTAACGTGTGTTATGTGTTAACTTTCCAGCCTTGGCTTTCTCTATCGACTAGGTGTCGCATGATTAATGGGTTTTCTTGCGTTTTTTTTTTAAAAACAGGCTTCTATGAGCTGAGCGACGGGGCCTCAGGGTCGCTCTCCAACTCGTCCAACTCTGTTTTCAGCGAGTGTTTGTCCAGCTGCCACTCCAGCACCTGCTTCTGCAGCCCTTTGGACACATCCCTGAGTGGCTCTGATGGACGGCCCAAATCTGCAGGTACGGGAAAGGGGGGGGGGATTCACTGAAGTGGTTACGGGGACAGCTTGCGCCCCATGAAAATTTCCCCATTCACCTCTGCAGGAAGTGAGTCACGTGGAATTGAAGGTCGCTTGTGGAACACACAACTTTTGGTTCCATCCATGGGGGCTGTTGGGTCAAGCAGGGTCACACCCAGACTTTGGGGATCCAGCCTACTTGATACAGCAGACTTGTTTCTCCAAATAAGAGCCATACAGGTGTGCTCAACAACAACAGCAACAATTTATTATTATTTATACCTCGCCCATCTGGCCGGGCCCCCACAGCCACTCTGGGAAGCTCCCAACAGAATATTAAAATGCAATAATATATTAAACATTAAAAGCTTCCCTAAACAGGGCTGCCTTCAGATGTTTTCTAAATGTCAGGTAGTTGTTTATCTCTTTGACATCTGCTGGGAGGGCGTTCCACAGGGCGGGCGCCACTACCGAGAAGGCCCTCTACCTGGTTCCCTGTAACCTCGCTTCTCACAGTGAGGGAACCGCCAGAAGGCACTCAGAGCTGGACCTCAGTGTCCGGGCTGAACGATGGGGGTGGAGATGGTCCTTCAGGTATATAGGACCGAGGCCGAGGATCTCTTGTCACTCAAAGCTAAAGGATGAAGTGAAACCTTGCTGAAAGTTGACTCAGTTTTAAGGTTTGAGTTTTGGTGGGAACATTCATATCTCCAGAAACATTTAAAGAAAATGCAGACACAGGGGAGCCGTGCCGTGACCAGAGGAGCAATATTTAAAATCTAGTATTTGTTGAGGTGGTTGTTGTTTTGGCGGGAGAAATCCATGTTTCTGTAGCGTTATGGGAAATCTGAATTCTGCAGGAAACTGTGTCTCTGAGCATTTCTGGATACGGATTTTGAACTTTGGTTTTTGGAAGTTTAAAATTTCTCTGCCTATTTACCACTCAAGGATGTTGTCGTTCCCTTTGACGGTGGAATGTTTCCTCACTTTCCCCCATTCCTTCCTTTCAGATCTCATCGGCTGGCTGGAATATAACAAAGGGAACCAGCATGAAGACGCGTCCGTGGGGATGGCCTGCCGAGTGCTGTCCACACCGCACTCTAATTCCCTTGAGGTGGTTGCAGACGTGCATCCAAAATACCAGTGTGACTTGGTGTCGAAAAACGGGAGCGACGTGTACCGCTACCCCAGCCCTTTACACGCTGTCGCGGTGCAGAGCCCCATGTTCCTTTTGCCGGTGACAGACAACCCCCCAAGGGAAGAGGGAGAGCAGAAGGTTGCGGACCTTTGCGTGGGACCCGAACACGACTCTGCAAAAGCGGGCACCTCCTGCCTCCCGCATAGCTCTCCTCCCGAGTCCTGTCCCCCAGCCAGCAGGAAAATAGACGGCTACATCTTGAGCCTTGTGCAAAAAAAGACCCCTTCGGTGCGGACTAACAAACTGAGGACGAATCTGAATGCAGACCCCGCCAAAGGGATTTTGAGGCACGGTAGCCTGTGTGTCCGGCAAGCGCCTGGGATTGCAAGCAGCAGTTCGGCCGCTGCTCTCAAGACCCCAAACCAGGTCTTCCCCCATTCCAGCAGAGCCAGCACACCACTTGACAGCAGCGCCTTCTCCCCTCTGAAGCAGCATTCGAGAGAAACCGAGCACGTGGAGAGCAAAAAGATTCCTCCGCCTGCGGTCTTCCCGCCAAATGCTAACCACGAACTTCAAAGCCAGCACGCGGTGAGGAACGTCAAACCTCCAGAGCCGCCGCGGTGTCCGGTTGCAAGCAGTGGCGACGTCCCCAAGGAAAGCGGCCAGATTTTTGCGGAGACCCCTTCCCAACACGCAACGCCCCCGAAGGAAAGCAAAACTCTCCAGCTGCCCAGAAAGATCCTGTTCAAAAGCAGCGGGGCGCAAGCGGTCCACAGTGTTTTGCCGCCTCAGGAAACCAGGCCTCTGCTGGATTTCAAGAGCGACGGGGTCGTCCTCTCAGGGCCTGGAGGAAAGCCTGCTGGTGAACGCCAAATACATCCCGGCTCAGCCGCAGACGGTCAGGCTTCACAAGGGCAGCCGGAGCGTCAGGATACTCAAAAGCTCCTTGGTGAAGCACAGGTCGCACCTCGTCACCGTGCTGGAAAACGGGCCGCAGGCCGGCAGGGAGAAGGCCAAACCCTCCGGCAAGAAGTGCCGTTTCCCCGACGACCTGGATACAAATAAGAAGCCGAAGAAGGCCGCCACAAGAGGAAGAAAAGCGGCCACTTGCCGCCGGAGGCCGCCCTCCTGAGTCGGCCTCCCGGCGTCCTCAAGTCGGCGGTTAGGCCCCACAGCCGGGAGCCGGTGGTGGCGAAACCGAAGCACAAGAGGGCCGACTACCGCCGCTGGAAGCTGTCGGCCGAGGTCTCCTATGAAGAAGCCCTGAGGAGGGCGAGGAGGAACCGGAGGGAAGGCCTCGGGGCCTACCCTCAGGCTCCCCACCCGTACGCCAGCCCCTACGCCTACGTCGCGAGCGACTCGGAGGTATTCGGCGGAGTGCGAGTCGCTCTTTCACTCAACGGTGGTGGACACCAGCGAGGACGAGAGGAGCAACTACACCACGAACTGCTTTGGGGACAGCGAGTCCAGCCTGAGCGAGGTGGAGTTTGTGGGCGAGAGCACGACGACCAGCGACTCGGACGAGAGCGGGGGGCTCATCTGGTCCCAGTTTGTGCAGACGCTCCCCATCCAGGCGGTCGCCGCCGCTTCCGAGCTCCACGAAAACGCAGCCAAAGCCTTCGTCAAGATTAAAGCCTCACACAACCTCAAGAAGAAGATCCTCCGCTTTCGGTCCGGCTCTCTCAAATTGATGACTACTGTCTGAAATGCATAACTAGTAGCTGAAGATGGCAGCAGTGGTGACTGACATGCCTATTGGGGGAAGTGTGTGTGTGTGTGTGTGTGTGTGTGTGTGTACACAGCCTTCCCGATTGGTGACCTTCAAATGTCTTTGATTACAAGTCCCATCAGCTCCAGGCAACAGAGAACCATAGAAGTTGTGGAGTTGGATGGGACCCCTGAGGGTTATCAAGTCCAGCTCCACTGCAATGCAGAAATCTCAGCATGCGGTCCCCCATCCAATTTCAAACCATACCGGACCCTGCTTAGCTTTGCAAGTGTGCTAGCAGTTTCATTGCTGCAGTTTGGGGGGGTCATGGGAGTTGCAGAGGTCGGGGTTCAGGGGAGCTCCAGTGGTTGGGAATCTTGGGAATTGCAGAGGTCTGGGTTTAGGGGAACTGCAGTGGTCAGGCTCATGGGAGTTGTAGTCCAAAACGTTTGGAGGTCACCAGTAGGGGAAGCTTGAGGTAAGGGTGATGTCTGCATTTGGGAGTTTTCGATGTGTCTTGGGCACACTTATTCAGGGCACAGAAGCAACACAAGCCATCTTCAAGAGAAAATGCACTTTTCGGGGTGGGGGTGGGGAGGGCTTCCCTTGCAAGAGCCGAGGCGTCCCAGCGGAGAATTCTTCCGGCATCTCGTGGCTTCGCTGCTGGAAGGCACAGGCCCCTTTGCTGGTCCTTTGCCGAGAGCAGCAAAGCGCTCAGCCCGCCACCCTCCAGAGAGGCAGCCATGTTGCGTTGTGTTACTGTTTGTGCAATGCATGCTGCCCGCCATCCAAAGTGCTCCCGAGAACAAACGCAGGCATACAAAGACAATAATGCGAGCACAACGTGGAGCAAATGCGAACGGTGCAAGTTCAAAACGTTTTGGCAGTATTAAAACCCATGCACAGCTGTGTTTCTGGCAGGCAAAGAGCATTCCCTACAAAAACATTGAGGACAAGAATACTCGAGCGGCCCCTTTGTCTCGTGAGGGTGTTGCAAGGGCAGGTGAGGAAGCTGGTGCCCCCGTGAGGCTTGCAGTAGACACTCTCCCCCCCCCCCGTGACCACTGCCCAACAGTCAAGTTGACCTCGTCCTTGGTCAGCTTACGCTCAAAGTTTGACCCCTTGCAACCAAGAGCAGCCCAGAAATACTTGCAACGAGAGCAGCTCCTCTGGGGCTTCTTTTGGAAAGTGCTAAGCTGGGGCCAGTAGATGTTCTTGTCGGCTTGCATGCCAGTTGCCTGTCCGAAACACCAAACCAGGATCCTGCTTGCCAAATCAGCTTGCAGGTAGATGCTTCGAGCTTCCAAGGCTGCCGCCTCCAGTCCTTTGAAGGGCATTGAAGGGAAGTTAGCTTTTTATTGAGATACCGAGGGAGCAAGCAATATATATCCTGCAAAATGCAAGAGTGGTGCTGTGTGGTTATCACTTTTTAAATACTAAAGAGCCAGCTGTTGGGACAGGGGAGAATCAGGATTGGGACTGTGATGGACAGGGAGGCGAGCAGTTACTGTATTTTTCACTCCATAGGGTGCACCGGACCATAGCCGCACCTCGTTTTTAGAGGAGGAAACAAGAAAAAAAATATTTTTCTGGTTTGCCTCCTCTAAAAACCCTGTTTTTTTTGAGGATCAGCTAAAAGTTTTGCAGCTTTTTTTTGCAAAGGGAAAAACCTTGTTTTTTGAGGATCAGCTAAAAGTTTTGCAGCTTTTTTTGCAAAGGGGGAAAAGCAAAGCTCCTATTGCAAAGGGGGGGAAGCAAAGAGGAAAAGCCCCGTTTTATGAGGTTCAACTCACATTTCTGCAGCTTCTAAAGGAAAGGGAGCCATTTCTACAGTTTCCAGACAGATATCTAATCAGCCAGTCACATGTCCTGGGGAAACAAGCAACCTCCCCCTGCAGCACATTCAACAAGGAGGGCGGGGCTGAAAGGGAGCTGGGACTCTTATCTCTCTCCTGATCTCTTGCTGATCAGCTGCTGAGCGGGGTCCTTTCAACACCCCCGTTTCTGTTTGTAAATAAGAAGCATGATCCTCTTTTGGCCCCTGGGCAATTCAGCTCCAGGGACCACCATTCGCTCCATAAGACGCACAGATATTTCCCCTTACTTTTTAGGAGGAAAAAGTCTTATGGAGCAAAAAATACGGTAAACCTTTTCTTCTGCGCTGCTGAACATTCCCGTGCCCACTCCCCCCCAGAAGCTATTGTTTGGCATGGGAAGGGGGGGAAGAGTTTCAGAGTGTTATTTGAGTGGGATCACAGCGCTGGGGGGGGGAGGTTTTTTGTTTTGTTTTTAATCTGCTCATTGCGGTCCTTTTCCTGATTAGTGCCTCCCTTGCAGGAGCTGTTTATTTAAATAATAGTAATAACACTAACAGTGGCAATGGCAAACTATGCATTTGACATAACGTGGAACTTGGGCTGTGGCATCAGCCTTGTTACAGTACCTGCCCCTTCTGGTTCATCCCAAAGCCCTTCCTGAGAGAGACCGCCCTGAGACCTTCAGATGAAAGGCAGTAAACTGATTTAATAAGTAAACAACAGCTTTGCAAAGAGGGCAGGTGCCTAGCTCACAAAACATTTACTCTCCCCGCCAGACTACAGACGCCTGTGTCGGTCACTTATGATGCATGTTCCAAGCCGTGCAGGAGGGAGTAGTGTGGACAGAGCAAGCTCTCTTCCACTTTACAAAAGCTTCCTTGCTTGGTCGCCTGATGGTGACGATGCCTCGCCCTAGGCGACCGGGCAAGTGGCTATTTACAAAGCCTGCTATAGCAGAAAGATGAGCAAAGCCTTTTCTCTATGCAGAACATTTACCCACCCTGGTTTCTGGTGCTGCTTCCCTCCTTCCCGGATGTGTGCTAATATGCCAAAACGACGGTCTCATGCAGACGTGCCGAGCATGTGTGCGCTCAGGCGCGCCTCTCGCTACTTACACGAAACAAGGTGCTTCTTGTAAATACTTTCCCAGAATGCTGTTGTTCTGAGTTCCTTAAATGCACATATTTAAATCTTGGCGGACTGCTTAAATGATGTTACTTGAACCTCCCAACTTTTTTGTTGATACTAGTGCCTTTTTAAGTGGCGAAACCCACTGTGCTAGTTTTAACAAAGGAACAGTACCACCACTTTTTCAGCTGTGATGGCTTCAAGTGCATAGTGGAGTGGGGAAAAAAAACGTCTGCAGCAAGCTTTGATTTCTCTCCTAGCTGGGGATGGGTCAAAGGACATCTGGACCCTATGCTGTACCTTACTTTGGCTTCTAAACATCTTTGTTTCATACAGAAAAGTTGCTTCTCTATCTCTTCTTACAGAGACAGAAACACACCATTGACATGCATGTAACACACACATGTAAAAGAGACTGTGGCTTTTTTTGAGCATGGGCAACGTACCTTACTTCTCTATCCCCCCCCTTTCCTACCTTTCCCCCCAAACAGAATCGCTAGAGTTGTCTGGATGTGGTTTTTAATTTTCTAAAATAAACTAGAATTCATTTTTAGGATCTCGTAGGAGGCTGCCTTATCCCTGATCAGAATATTTGTCAATCTGACCCAGCATTGTCTAGGTCGTTCATGCCACCACCTGTCATCCCTCTACCTGGAGATCCCGGGGATTGACCTGGGACCTTCAGGTGTTCTGCCGTTAAGCTGTGGAAATACGAATTTGCCTTAGGGGGAGACGTCCAGCTAACCCTATGTCTGGCTAGCAGGAGTTCTTCAGAGTCCAAAGTGGACCTCTTTCTGACATGGCTAAATGACGTCCTTTAGATGCTGGGGGCTGAATCTGAGACCGTTCTGCACGATGTTCTACCTCTGAGCTACATCAGTCCCTGCCCATGTTAAGGAGTAAGCACTCTTGCTTGATAGCAGAGACTGAGGTGCACGTAGCCTTGTATTTTTGTTATAAATCCCTGCAAGCCGCTGATATTAAATATGCGGTCCACCACAGTCTTCCATCCCTGGTTCAGAAAACCTCATTGGCTGTGGTTGGACACAGTGGTCAATGTTTCCTGTAGCAGAATCTGCTGGATGGCCTGGAATCTCAAGAGATTATTATTATTATTATTATTATTATTATTATTATTATTATTAGCCTTGTTTTAAGAACAAGCTCTATTGTTCACGGCTGAGAATCAAGACCTGGAAGTTGTGTTCCAAACACCAAATGAGGCACTGAAACAAGATATTGTGCAGATCTTGAAATTCAGTAAAGGGTCTGGATTCTGAAATCCAGTGTTTCCAACTGCAAACCGATTTTCACATGTTTTGAACTTCAACAATATCGGGATACTTACAAAAAAAAATATAGTATACGTGCAACTTAAATTCTGTAATGTTCAGTATCGCGTGCAAGATTTTAATACGTGCATATTTTATTTGTATTCCAAAACCACCTAAACAGATAATTGGGAATGTCAAAATGTCCAAGTGGGTTAATTGTTAATTGTTAAGGATAAGTTAGGGGTTGTTTTTTTTTTGGGGGGGGGGGTTTAAAATAAAAAAGGACTTAATAATAATTGCCAGATTGGAGGAGATGCTTTAGAAAACAGGTGGGCAGGGGTCAGACTACTGACACCTACCTTGTTTTTTACTAGAACCCTAAGGCAGAGATAAGCAGTGGCAGGAGACAGACATGCAGATAAATAAGATGTACCTGCTTAGTCAAGGGAATGCATGTTTGTATCAGAACTGAATGTGCAGGCCCTTTGCACAAAACAACCCCCCTGGTCTCCTCTTCCCCTAAACGTTCGTAGCTTCAGCCAATAGGTTGGGAGGAAGCGTTAGATGTAGCTTATCAGAGTGTCCCATGTGCATTGCCTAGTTGTAACAACTCAAGGAGAGGGGACTGTAGCTGAGTGGCAGAACATCTGCTTTCCAATGCTGAAGTCCCAGGTCCAGCCCTTGGCATCGCCAGGTGAGGTGAGGAGAGACCCATTTCTGGAACCCTGGAGAGCCACTGCCAGTCCGAGTAGACAATATAGAGCTAGATAGAGGATATATAGAGGATACTGACAAGCTGGAACGTGTCCAGTATAGAGGATACTGACAGCTGGGAAGGTGTCCAGAGGAGGGCAAACCAAAATGGTCCCAAGGCCTGGAAACGATGCCTTATGAGGAACGGCTTAGGGAGCTGGGTATGTTTAGCCTGGAGAAGAGAAGGTTAGGGGTGATATGATAGCCATGTTCAAATATAGAAAAGGATGTCATATAGAGGAGCGAGAAAGGTTGTTTTCTGCTGCTCCAGAGAAGCGGACACGGAGCAATGGATACAAACTACAAGAAAGAAGATTCCACCTAACATTAGGAAGAACTTCCTGACAGTGAGAGCTGTTGGACAGTGAATTTGCTGCCAAGGAGTGTGGTGGAGGTCTCCTTCTTTGGAGGTCTTTAAGCAGAGGCTTGACAGCCATCTGTCAGGAATGCTTTGATGGTGTTTCCTGCTTGGCAGGGGGTTTGGACTGGATGGCCCTTGTGGTCTCTTCCAACTCGATGATTCTATGATTCTAGATGAGTCTATGTTGTGTCTTCTTCCTGTGCCCTTACCCAGTTGCAAAGCTCTCTTCCCCCAAGGCCATGGTCACTCTTGCTGAACTCCTGCCAGCCAAAACTAGCATGGGAAATGAACGGAGACGTTGGAAGCCCTTGGGTTCCCTCTGGTCTACAAGGACTTGTCAGTAGCTCTGTGGGTAACACAAGGATGTACCATGCCCTACAAGCATGGGATTGTACCACTGAGCGACAGTCCCCTCTCCTTAACCTGAACCAAGTCTTGGAAGGCTGTGAAAGTTGATAGCCCCCAAAGGCATCTCTGCTCCTCTGCTTCCATAGGCCATTTTTACCCCTGAAGTGCTATGAGAAGTTCTCCTAGACAGCCTTGCGGAAGTCCTTGCGGAAGTGGTGGGCGGAGCCAGAGGGGAAGTGGTGGAGCAACAGGGAGGTTGGTCTTACCTTTCATAAGGTAGCTTACATTCAGTCAGAGGTTGGCTCACTTCCCTCTTGTGGGGCTGGTGCCACTCACCAGGAGAGGCAGCGGGGAGCTTGGTGCTGGGGGGGGGGGCAGGGACAGCAGGTAGGGCAGAAAGTGGGCCCAGCAGACAGCAAATCTATAATGTGTGGATAGGCTGAGCCCACTAATTCTATCTTTGTCCTCCCTGCGGAGTTTTGCGAAGGAGGAGGAAGCGGACGATTTAGCTGAGATTTAGCGGACAATTTAGCAGTGAGATTCTTGCATTGCAGATGTTGGACTAGATGACCTGTGGGGTCCCTTCCAGCTCTACCACAGTGACTGAACACCTTCCACCCTCTTTTGCTCACCGGGTCTGGCTAACTTCTAAGAATAAACAAAAATCCCTCCTCTTGAAATAGCAGCCTCTGCTCTTGGTTCATGTGGAAAGGAGACGGCCTTGGCAATATTATGAGGCAGTGCTTCAGATAAGGGCATCAGGCGGCCGCGAAACACAGATTTGCAATCTCTGAGGAAACTGAATGGACGCTGCAGAAGGAACGAGTTCAATGTGTGTCCTAACAAAAAGACGGGTGTTTGCAGTCCAGTCCGAACTTCAGTTTGAGCAGGGATTATGGGCTTTGCGTCCTGTCGCATGGCGCTTCACCCAGCCTTGTGCTTCTCTGGTTAATATGTTCCTGGGCTTTGCATGGACTATCCTTTAGCATAAAGTGTGGTCCAGTTAGGGTGTAGCCGTTTTTCTTCATGCCACGTTTGCGGCTCAGTTATGTTGCGCAGGCCCTGTCTACTTCATGTCTTAAAGACACGTAAAGAGCTATGCAGGTTCAGACCAACAAGCCATCTTCTACCTGTTTCTCACAGTGACCGACCAGAGGCCTCTTTTGGAAGCCAACGAGAAGGACACGAGCTCAAAGCTCTTGCGTTTCTTCCCCTGAGACGTGGCATTCAGTGACATGGTGTCTCTGGTTCTTGAGGTAATATTCTGGCACCCTGACTAGTTAACTATCAATAGCCTTATCCTCCATGAATTTGTCTAATCCCCTTTAAAGCGGCCACAAGTTGCCGTCGCCACATTTGGTTGCAAATTCCATTATTTATTCTGTGCTGCGTGAAGAAGTCTTCTGTCCTGGACTCTGGTTAGGCGCCGTCAACTTACAAAGCAGCCTCATACCTCTTTAGATAGTCATGGCTTCCACCTAAGCATGTTGGGAACTGTAGTTGGTTAAGGATGGCCGAGAATTGCTAGAGGGCCCCTGTGCTCTTTGAAGAACTAGAGTTCCCAGATGCTCCCACTAGCCATCCTTTTAAACAAAAAACATGCTTTTAGTCATGATTTGTGCTCATGATGCCGTCAAGACAGTCAGATGTGATCCTGCAGATCCACTAGGAAGTTCTCTTGGAAGAAGATGTAAACCACTCTAGCAATTGCAGCTCTGTGAGGGGAACGGGGTCTCCTAGCAACTCTCAACAAGGCACAGTTCCTATGATTCTTTGGGGGGAAGCCATGACTGTTTAAAGTGGGTATGATAGTGGTTTAAATACATAGTGTAGATGGGGATGAATTTGCTTATTGGATGACCTTGGGATCGGTAAAGGGAGAAAACTTATTTCTATCTATAATTTTAATCTTCTTAACATGCTCACCCCTTGCCTTATTTTTCCTATACTAACACCCTCCCTCTCCTCTCTCTCTCTCTCTCTCTCTTTCCTCTCTCTCTCTCTCCTCTCTCCTCTCTCCTCTCTCACACACACACACACACACCACTGCAACTTTCGCTGCATCCCCTTGGAACATTTCTGATCCATCTTCCAGTTCTGATCCATCTTCTAGTTCTGTAATATCGTTTTTGAGATGCGGCAGCCAGAACTATACCCAGTATTCAGTATTCTTGATTTCCCACCCTGTGAACTCTGGGAAAATCAAGAAAGGTTTGGTTGTTGTTGTTATTTTTTTTAAAATAAAATAGTATATTGTATAATATTCACTTTCTTAAACACACACAAATATGCATGTTGTGAGCATGAGCGTCTTTGTCATGTTGATATTTCAGTCATTGTCCAATAAGCAGCTGGTGCTTTACAGCTATATAAAAATCATATCGCTTTGTAAATTAATATAATGCATCAATATGCTGTAATAAACAGTTGTCTTTTAAGCCTGTGTTGCATGTGATGCTTTTGATCTGCAACCCCACTTTTAAAAAGTGCATAGGATCTAGATCAGACTGTGAGTCTGGTTGAACAGCTGCCAGAATTCAATCGATCCAGAGAAGTTTGTAAGTGAGGTGGTGAAGGCCTTGCCCTCTGGCTTTGCTCCAAACATGTATTACACTAAGGTATTCTGCTCCTGTACACGGAGCTTCCTTTTTACTGGCATTGTTGATAGGCCCACATTGCATTTGTCCAGATCTTAGGAGAGCTGGGAAACCTGTGGCTCTCTAGAAGCTACTGAACTACAACTCCTGTTGTCCTGTGCTATAGACAGATGGACTGTTGGGACACAGAGGATCGATGGGAGGCCCCAGCTAGGGAACCCCCAAGGAATCGAGGTTCAAGCCTGGGACAGGTTGTGGTAAGAGGGAGAAGACTGGAGGTGGTGGTGGTGGAAGCTTAGGAGGCAACAGGGTTTAGTGAGCAGGAGAGGCTGTGGCAGAGAGCAGTCCAGAATCGGAGGCAGGAGAGGAAGAGGGGTCGGGAGACAGAGATGAGTCAGGCTGGCAGAGAAGCTAAGGGGTCTCCCGCTCCTGCCTGCGACAAGCTCCCCTCCCACCTGGTCTTCCAGAACCAGAAGAGGGTATGAAGAGGGAGGAGCAGAGCCATGGCACGTTAGTGTAGTCTCAGATTGCTTGGGAAGGACCCAGGACAAGAGGAGACTCGGGCAACTGTGGGAAAGCGGGGACCTTCAGTCACCACAACTGCATCATAGAGCAAGATCTGCTGAGAAGAGTTGCTGTGCTCATTGAGCAGATCCTGTGTCTTCTAATAAAGAGTTAACATACTCCATGTGAGTTATTGCTGACCTGCTGGCACCTGTTCCTGGCAGCCATGCTGTTAGGAACTGATTGGAGCTGAAGTCTCCACAACCTCTAGAGGGCTGCAGGTTCTCCAGACCTGCCTTGGTGGAATGTTATGATGCTATGGACCCTTCCTTGTTGCTTTAAGATTAGTAAATACTAGGGATGAGTGAGTCCATTTCCGTTCCATTTTTAAAGCTTTTTAAAAAAAAATAAAACATACAATAAAAATACAGGACATTGACGACAAGACATAAAGAGAACATGTGTCATTCAAAATCAGTCTACCCTGTTTCCCAATAACTTTCAGGAGTTTGTTATTTAAACCACCACAAATGGGAAATGAACATGTTTGAATGCATGAAGCAAAACCCACAGAATTAACCCCATCATCCCTAGCTAGCAGGACCAGTGGTCAGGGATGATGGGAACTGAAGTCTAAAAACAGTTGGGAGACCCAAGTTTGGGGAATACTGACCTAGTCCAGCCCCCTGCAATGCAGGATTCTCAGCTCAAGCATCCATGGCAGATGGCCATCTAACCTCTGCTTATAAACCTCCAAGGAAGAAGATTAAAACTTTAGGCTCCTTCCTTTCCTCCTTAAGTAAACTACCAACCCTTAGGGTCATTCTCAAGCAGGCTGTGGCCAAGATTTGTTAGAACACAAAAGAGCCTGGCACCTGGATCAGGCCAGTGGCCCACCTAGTCCAGCATCCTGCTCTCATGGTGGCCCACCAGATGCCCAATGGGAAGCTCGCAAGCCTCACGAGCACAAGAGCCCTCTTGCCTCCTGCAACGGGCATTCAGACTCTACTGCCTCGGACAGTGGAGCTAGAGTAGCCACTGGGTTGTGTAGCTATGAAGATCATTGGGTGATCCGGCACTGCCTCCCAACTATGTGACAGGGTTGTTGTGGAGCAGGGAAACCAGGGCAGTTTCAAATTAAGCAGTTCCACCTCTGATTCCCAGAAACAGGTTCTTGGAAAATTCAACATCTCATCAATGACTTGGAGGATGGGCTGAGGGCATCCTGATCAAGTTGCAGGACACCAAATTGGGGGGGTGGCTAATACCCCAGAGGACAGGATCACACTTCAAAATGACCTTAACAGATTAGACAACGGGCCAAAGCAAACAAGATGAATTTTAACAAGGAAAAATGTAAAGTACTACATTGGGCAAAAAGAAAGAAAAAAAAAAAAAAAAAAAAAAAAAAAAAAAAAAAAAAAAAAAAAAAAAAAAAAAAAAAGAAAGAAAGGCACAAATACAGGATGGGTGACACCTGGCTTGAGAGCAGTACATGTGAAAAGGATCTAGGAGTCTTGGTAGACCAAAAACTTGACATGAGTCAACAGTGTGATGCAGCAGCTAAAAAAGCCAATGCAATTCTGAGCTGCATCAATAGGAGTATAGCATCTCGATCAAGGGAAGTAATAGTACCACTGTATTCCACTCTGGTCAGACCTCACCTGGAATACTGTGTCCAGTTCTGGGCACCACAGTTCAAGAAGGATACTGACAAGCTGGAACGTGTCCAGAGGAGGGCAACCAAATGGTCAAAGGCCTGGAAACGATGCCTTAGGAGGAACGGCTTAGGGAGCTGGGTATGTTTAGCCTGGAGAAGAGAAGGTTAAGGGGTGATATGATAGCCATGTTCAAATATATAAAAGGATGTCCTATAGAGGAGGGTGAAAGGTTGTTTTCTGCTGCTCCAGAGAATGGACACAGGGCAATGGATTCAAACTCCAAGAAAGAAGATTCCACCTAAACATTAGGAAGAACTTCCTGACAGTGAGAGCTGTTCGGACAGTGGAATTTGCTACCAAGGAGTGTGGTGGAGTCTCCTTCTTTGGAGGTCTTTAAACAGAGGCTTGACAGCCATCTGTCAGGAATGCTTTGATGGTGTTTCCTGCTTGGCAGGGGGTTGGACTAGATGGCCCTTGTGGTCTCTTCCAACTCTAGGATTCTATTCTATACTGCCTCTGACAGTGAAGGGAGAACGCGGCCATCATGATAAGGCTGATCTTCCATGAATTTGTCTTTTAAAGCCACCCAAGCTGGTTTAAATCTTCTGGGAGCAAATCCCCCAGTTTAACTATGTGCTCTGTGAAGGAGAACTTCCTTTTGTTCCGTAATCTAGTTCGCACGCCCCTCGAGATATTTCTAATTGCACCACCAAATCTGTCGGCAATGGACAGAAATCCCCGGTTTTATCTCCTGAGAGAGGAGTGGCAGGCATTGCCACAAGAACTGCTGCCCTTGTAACTGGAAAGAAGAGTTATAAACCAGGATTTTCCAATGATTCCTACTAATTGCAGTGCCATTGCCTCTTATCCCCCTTCCTTTAAAGACAACTTAAGCCGAAAAGCTTAAGGAATGGCCTTTTCGATAAGGAGACGAGGAGCGAAATCTCCCCATCACTAAAAAAAAAGAAGAAAGTGAATGATTGGCCGACAGCAGTAGCAACATCCCTGCTAGGGACTTTTAGGGTAGTTGGCGAAATTTGCTGATTTATCTTCCACTTAGTAATGAGTTTCTGAGGCTTTTCTAAGTGGGATGTTCATTTAAAGAAAGAGAAAAAGAAGCGACAGAATTGTGTCCCAAAATCGGCTTCAGCAGAGATTTGGTAAGGCTGGTTTTTTCATAGAAATACTGAAATTTGGGGATATCGTGGAAACTATTATTAAATCAGGTGACTAAAGTTTTCTGGGCGCTGTATGAGGACTGTAAAAGGCGCTAGTCCCTGCCAACAGGCTTGCAATTTAACAGGATTACAAATTTAGAAAGTGGTGGGAAGCAGGGTTTGGAGAACAGGCAAATTCAGACACTTCAGAAGCTTTCTACGTACATAATTCGCATAATATTTACAAGATCATAAATTCACACATCACTAAGGGTGTTTTTGCAAGTGACACTGAAGAACAATGTAGAGTTCTTCCCTAAAGATTTCTGCACTTCTGCAAATCTGCTGGTGCTTCCATAGCTGCTGATACCTATAATGATTGGCACTTTCCTCCTGAACACTGAAAATATAGGGAATTATTTATCCATGGTGCCCTCCAACAGTGCACAAGGCTTTGTTAACACGCAAACCGTGTAGTACTACCTTGATGCATATATAGCGATGGCACGTGAGAAGGAAAGAAATGAAGCACAGGAACTCCTTAAATCAGTTGGTAAACGACCAGGGATGAAGAAGAAGAGTTTGGATTTGTATCCCGCTTTATCACTGCCGAAGGAGTCTCAAAGCGGCTAACATTCTCCTTTCCCTTCCTCCCCCACAACAACACTCTGTGAGGTGAGTGGGGCTGAGAGACTTCAGAGAAGTGGACTAGCCCAAGGTCACCCAGCAGCTGCATGCGGAGGAGCGGAGAAGCGAACCCGGTTCACCAGATTACGAGTCTACCGCTCTTAACCACTACACCACACTGGCTCTCAATGAATGAAGGGAGCTGAAGTCCAGGAAAAATCTGGAGGGCCACAGGTGTAATCCCTGGAATCTGAATTTAAAAGGATCTCATAGAAAGTGATGTGGAAGAGAATAGAAGGACCATTTTTAGGAAACCCTATTCCCCTCACAGAGCTACAACTTGCAAACTCTGAGAATTGCAGTTCTGTGAGAGGAACGAGTCTCCTAACAACCCTCAGCAGCAATAACAGCTCCCAGAATTGTGTGTGTGTGTGTGTGTGTGTGTGTACATTTTTTAAATTTATTTTCCATTTAATTATATACATTCACATCATTATTATCCACTTTACCACCCTGGTCTTTAGAGTCATCAATTTCCTTCCCTCCCACCTCATGGCTATCAAAATAAATGTTTATATCATGCATTTTGTACGTTTTCCAATTCTAATTGCATTTGAAATTTAAACGAACACAGAAAGGTAGAAAATTTCTCATTACAAGTTTTCAGACAACCCTGCTAGGGATGTTAATTGCTTACAATAATCGTTCAATATCGTTTAAATTTACTCCAGTCCTTTTGGAATACTTGATCATGCTGGTTTTGGATTTTCCCGTCAGCTTCGCCAGTTCTGCAAAGTCCATCATTTTCACCTGCCACTCTTCTTTCATTGGTACAGTACTTCTTCTTGTTTCCATTTTTGGAGCATACATCAACAAATAACTTTACGTTATGGGGGTTTCTGAAGGGGTGGGAAATCAGAGCAATAAGGGGAAGGGAAGAAAGAAAGACGTAGAGTTTAAAAAAAGAAAGAAGGACAAAATTCAGAATACATTTGGCAACAGGAGATCGGTAGAGACATCTAGACCTAGGCTGCAAATAGCAGAATTATTCGGGGGAAGCTGGGATTATTTTAAGTGGCACCGTAGGGCTTTAAATGTTGGTGTGGACATGCCCTGCCTGAGTCGGTATGAGTCTGCTTCCGATGTTCATATGTACTCCTAGAAGAGTTTGGATTTGATATCCCGCTTTATCACAACCCGGAGGAGTCTCAAAGCGGCTAACATTCTCTCAGTGGGACTGAGAGACTTCAGAGAAGTGTGACTAGCCCAAGGTCACCCAGCAGCTGCATGTGGAGGAGCGGAGACGCGAACCCGGTTCACCAGATTACGAGTCTACCGCTCTTAACCACTACACCACACTGGCTCTCTCCTAGGAGAGCTTTCATTGCGGTGATGGAAAGCACTGGATTCTTTTGCCCTTGAGTTGAGCGCACATCTGTTGAAGCACCTATTCAGACACAGGAATTCAGGAATGAGAGACTAATTAGATTAATTAGATCTTGAAAATGAGTGTTAAAGCTGCACTCCCTGACTCCCGACTTTCCCTAGCTGTCTCTCTCTCCTCCCCCTCTTGACAGATGGTCCTACAACGCTAATTTGTGTCTGTGAGTGAGTCCCAGTTGGGTTTTTTCCCCAGAGATGTTAGATTAAAGTTTTCTGACTCTTCCTCTGTCTCATCTCTAACAGTCTGCTCTGTGAGTGCTTAGAGCTCTCAAATTTCACTGTGGCCTTCCTTCCCCCTTTGAAATGAGAGGGATCACCTTTGCCCCATCCCTGTCTCTCATCCTTATCTGACTTTCATCCCAATATCCTGTGCCCATTAAATTATCCTCCCTGCAATTAGATTTTTGCAAGAGAAATTTAATTGGCAGTGTCCTTTGCATTTTTTGTTGGGTTTTTGTTGTTTCGTGATTTCAATTTTCTTGTGGGGTTTTAAAAAAAAATCTGCTCTGCAAGTGATTAATCCTCTGAGTGGCTAATGAGGTTTAAAACACAAAACAACTTTTTATTTATTTTCCATATGCCATGTGCAGGTAAATCATTAATATCCAGTGCTGGTTAACTTTTTATTTATTTTCCATATGCCATGTGCAGGTAAATCATTAATATCCAGTGCTGGTTAAGTACTGTAATGCAATTATCCTACAGAGATAAGTGGAGCAGCAATGATTATACAATGATAAAAGTGTTTTGGGTCATTCCCAGAGTTGGTGAGGCTCAGTTGAAAAGGATGAGAAAGTGAGCCTTAATTTCATCAACCCAGTCCTGTGGAACACCCTGCCACTGGAGATTCAGCAGGTGCCTTCTGTGCCAACTTCTAAACGCCTGCTGAAAACTTTTTATTTTGCCAGGCCTTAAGAGTACATCCCCAACAATGGTCTATTGATGCATGTTTTAAATTTCTTTTTGCTTTTAACTTTTCTTTATTACTAATTATTCTTTGTCAAATAAAATAACCCCGAATAAAACATTACATAAAAAATACATTCAAAGCAACGTAATTAACAGGAAACGAAAATATTATATCTTAAAGATTTCAAAAAAACATTGCAAAGAAGATCAACTACAGAACAGGAGTGCCAGCTTGGCCCCGCAACCGTGGGTGCCCGGGGCCATGGGTGCCATGCAGCGTGCATGGCCCTGGCACAGAAATGTGTGGGTGCTTGGCTCCTTCATGGAGTATTTTGTGGGTGCTTGGGCACACAGGGCCCCAGGGCGTTGGGACCATAGCTGTCAAGTTTCGGATTTGAAAATAAGGGATCAGCAGTCTCACCTATCCCGGGGACAGTCACATGTCAGTGGTGGGCGGAGCCAGAAGCAAAAGTGGGCGGAGCAGCAATGTAAACTCCAAGTGGGCTCGGGCTTGGAGCGGAGCAAAGAGGAGGGCAGCCAGCAAAGAGGAGGGCAGCCATGTGCTCCACGCGATGGAGCCCCATCGTCTTCTTGTCTGATCCCATCAAAACAGGACAGGAAGCAGCAGCTGCTCAAAGGCAGCCAGGCTCCACCCACCAGCTAACCCTATTGGCCGGCTGAGGGGCTCGACGGCAACGGATAGGGGCTGATGCAGGGGGAGGAATACACCCCCCTGTAAGCACGGGAAATGGCCCCCACTTGCTTTGAGGGCTGAGGCTTTTCTCTCCAAGTAGGCGAGGTCTTCCCACCCAGTCCCTGGCCAGCAGGGGAGGAGCTGCTTCCATTAAAAACGGGAAATTTAAGGGGAAAAAAAATAAGGGAGAGCAGCGGGAAACTGCTTGAAATAAGGGAGAATCCCGGGGAAAACGGGATACTTGACAGCACTGGTTGGGATTTATGCTACAGAATGCACTTTCAACGCAGCAAAGTTAACAAAATGCCTTAGACATTTCAAAAGAAGTGACCAGAGAAGGAATGTCTTCTGGGAGGAGTGCAGAGAGCACAAAACGCCCTGGTGCATCTGCAGCGCCACAGCTGGCCGCCTCCATCTGCCCTGGCTGCAACAAAGCATCTCTCCCTATATCAGTCTTTACAGCCACAGCGAGCACTGCAACTTTCTAGGGCTGCCATATGTAAGGATCTCCCTGGATATTACTGGGATTTCAAAGGCGTAATTGACGTCTGGGAGAGAAGTATTCGAAAGGCAGCGCTTTGCCCTGAATCTTAGGAAAGAAAGTCGATCGAAAAATTGCAGTGTTTTGGCGTGTTTGTAAAAATAATAATAAAAAAGCTCAATAATTTCGGTGGCTTCCTAAAGATTCATTCTTGCATTGCCTCCAGAGACTGATGGATGACAAATCCATGCTGTAGCCCTTCTCCAAAGCACAGTGCCCAGATCACGAGAAGTAATAATTCCTCTCTATTTTGCATTCAGCATGCTAGCATTTTGGGAACTCTGTCCGAAGCATTGAACAAAATTATGCAGGCTGGTTGTGGCATCTTTGTTTGCAACCATGTTTTCCGGAGGGTTATAAGCAAACGTTTATTTTGAGATGAACGTTATAAAAATTAGCTTAGCGATACATGCCAAGCCCCAGATACCCATGGAGGCAGTATTTCTCTCCCCAACCTCTCCCAGTGCTTTACTGAGCCACGAAGAGCTGTGTTTTCACATTGCAAAAACCCCGAAATGGATTCTTATTGCCAATGTTGGAGGCTGCACAGATGGAAGACAACAGAAGGCACTGCTTAAAGGTCACGGGGATAAAGTTGCCCCAAATCTGGTACAGTAAACCTAATACCTGGACAACTGGCTAGACCTTTGCTTTGTTTCCTAGAGGAGGAGGCTTCCGCCCCACTCCCCCCACCCCGTGGAAGACACAACTTCAAAGCTCGCCCTCGTGGAAACCCAACAAAGATCTGTATCGTTCAGCCTCTGGCACTTGGAGGAAAACTGATTGACAGGCGAGAAGCTCTTTGTGGGCAAATGCAGCTCAGCAGCTCACCGCTGTTCAAAGATGTGCTGCCTGCACTTTTAATCTCCGGCATTTGCTGTGGATTTTAGAGAAACCAGAGATAGCATCTTGGGTGCATTATGCAGACCTGCTAACCTTTCCTATGCCGAGTCTTCTATAAGGATTGGGTGTCAAAGGTGTGGGTGAGCTTTGCACTCTCTCTCTCTCTCTCTCTCTCTCTCTCTATATATATATATATATATAGCCATTTCTCTATGCAGGGTTCTGTCTTGCGTTGTTGGACATTCTAACCAAATACAAAACAAATATTAAAAAAAAAACCAGAGCAGTGAGTAAGGTTGTTTTGAATAAGAGACAGTTCTGGGCTATGTTTTCTACGACAGGGGTCCCAGAATTCCTTGTGAAGAGGAATTGATAGTTGCCTTTGACTGGACTTAACCATCCAGGGGTCCTTTACCTTTTACCTTATAGCGCAAATATTCCAAGGTCGTGATGGTTGGGGAAACATTACTGAACAACTAAGAATGGGGAACAAGGTGTGGATGGCACAGTACAAATGTACCATTAAATGCACTGTTATTGCATCAATGACAAGTTGCAGAATAAACCTGCAAACACAACACAACACAACACACCAAACTGGAGGGCCCCCCAGTTATTCTGGACAGGAGACCCCTTGATTTGTGCTGCTCTTCCCTATGCAATCAAATGCAGACATTGGGCCAAAGATTTGGCAGGATTTATGTCATATCATTTGGTAAAATTTTGCCCACTTCACCATCACTTTTTAGGTATCCTTTAAAAACCAGACAGTTGTTTTTTTGTTTTTTTTTGGTGGGGACGACGACAAATAAATGGCTGCCAGCCATGTTGGCTATGCTCAGTCAGATGCAGTAATGCTCCTGAACACCAATTTGCTGGAAACCGCAGGAAGGGAGAGAGCTTTTCTGCTCAGATCCTGCTTGAAGGTTTCCATAGGCGTCCACCTGGCCACTGAGCGAAGAGGATGCTGGACTAGGTGGGCCACTGGCCTGATCCAGCAGGCAGGCTCTTCTTGTGTCTTTATGCTTTTCATCAGCTTACCTTGCTACACTGTTCAGTGACACATCAAAATGTGGAGGGTAGGACTCGAACCCATGGCTTCAAGTTACAAGAAAGGAGATTCCGACTAAACATCAGAAAAAAACTTTCTTACAGTAAGAGCTGTTTGGCAGTGGAGCAGACTCCTTTGGGAGGTGGTCGACTCTCCTTCCTTGGAGGTTTTGAAGCAGAGGTTGGATGGCCATCTGCCATGGATGCTTGAGTATAAACACCACAACTGGGTAACACTGGCCTGCGAGAGCTCCAATGGGAGAACAGCCTTTACCACAGGTGTCATGGACTTTGAAGACCTCGGAGTCCGGACAAAAGGAAGAAACGTGCTAAGAGGAAGGGCACTTGGCAAATCCACACCGTGATCAACTCCCGCCCGGAAACCAATGTCCCCACTGTAGAAGGACATGTGGATCCGGAATTGGCCTCCACAGTCACTTGTGTTCATGGAAGACAATCTGACTCGGCTACGAGTGATTGCGAAGCAGCAGCAGCAGCAGCAGCAGTAGCAGAAGAAGAGTTAAGATTTTTGCATTGACTATAATTCTATGATGGAACAGTTAAAAGCAAAGTGCTTCTTCCTTTAAACTGTCCGAAATGGACTATTCATTTAAATTGCCAATTTCAAAGTTGCATGCCGTTGGGACCACATGCAAGGTAAACAGACACATAATATAAGTGTCTGTAAATGAGAGTGGGGTGTACCGGTCTTTGATGTGGTAGATCAAGGAGCACCCCCCCTCCCAAACTTGGCAACATCAGCACTTTGTAGTCGCTGGAGACCCGTGATGTAGCCAACAGAGGAGATACTTCTGACACCAGGGGAGTCTGTAAGCTTTCTGGGAAGGCTTCAAAGCAAAGCAACCCATTTGGTGCATTGCCACAGCCTGTGGTCTGTGAAGAGGAGGCTGATGTGAGAAGAATAATAGTTTATGTATGCATCTACTTTCCCTCTCTCTCCAAGTAATGACATCTCTCTAATCCATTCATGGGGCGGGCTGGCACACGGAAATGATCATCAGATGAAGATTTGCTTGTGTGAATGGGCCATCACAGAGATCTGTCACCACGGAAGACAACTCAAACAGCAGCTCACAGGCAACTCAAACAGCATGTTCTTTAATGGAGTCAGACATTCCTGGAGGGGGGAAGGTCTCAGTTTTTAAATGTTTAAGGAAAATATAGGCAGGCAGAAAATAAAATGGGACGTGGCAAGCTATTTCTACAGGGAAAAGAACTGACAGGATCAGTGTTTTTCCTGCCACTTTTTTTACCTGCAAAAAATTACATCTTCTGTAGGACAACAGAAAAGCTCTCTCCTGAAAAGTGCCAAAAATTATGGGGCAAAGGGAAGGGTTGTTGTCATCAATGATATGACGGGCACTGTCCAATACGTGCTTACCACACCTATGGGCTCCTGTGCTTTGATTAACATTGCATGATATTTTGATCAAAATGTAACATTGGAACAAAGAATATCGATGCAATCAGGTCTATAAAAAAAGCACACATTATCAATAAATACCTTTGGGGGGTTGTTATCAATAAGGGTGTGTTTGAGGATCCCATTAATAAACTGAGACATAGCACGTAGTTTGGACAGATATTACTCAAGTGCACAGAGAGCAGTGGATATGAGGATCCCCGTCCTTATTCCACCTTCCTTTCCTTCCCCCAATTTCATTTTTGTGGAAAACTACAGATTTTGGGGCACAGGACTGTAGACCTCCCCTGTGAGCGACGTCTGAACACAACCTAAATGGCAGGGTGATTAAACGATAGCAGCGCCTGCCGTAATAGAAAGAAAATAAGCACCTTTGGTTCATTACATCTCAAATGCCGCTTAATAAGATAATTACAGCTCCGTCGGAAAGGGCTGGCAAATTGAGGCACTGAGACAATCACTCCAGTTAGCTGGATTTCAATGCAGTCATTTACAAAACTTCAAAAAGTTGTCATTCTGGGCGGACAGGGAGTCAAACTGCCGCTAGGCTGAGAGTCTCTTCCTATGCAAATTTCTTCCTGCAGTTTGCTCCAAATTGGCAGCTTTTGTTTCTGACACAGGACCGATATATTAAGAATCTTCCACCCTTCCATTTTTCTGGCATTATTTAGGAACATAGGAAGCTGTCTTATATAGAGGCCGCATTCACGCGATACATTTAAATCTCTGTGATACCACTTTAAACAGTTGTGGCTTCCCTCAAAGAATTCTGGGAGCTGTAGTTCGTTATGGTGACAGCAGTCCTGAAATTACCGGTAAAAGACGCCTGCTTCTTGGGAGGAAAGCAATGACAAACCTAGACAGCATCTTAAAAAGCAGAGACATCACCTTGCCGACAAAGTTCCATATAGTTAAAGCTATGTTTTTCCCAGTAGTAATGTATGGAAGTGAGAGCTGGACCATAAAGAAGACTGATCGCCGAAGAATTGATGCTTTTGAATTGTGGTGCTGGAGGAGACTCTTGAGAGTCCCATGGACTGCAAGAAGATCAAACTTATCCATTCTCAAGGAAATCGGCCCTGAGTGCTCACTAGAAGGACAGATCCTGAAGTTGAGGCTCCAGTACTTTGACCACCTCATGAGAAGAGAAGACTCCCTAGAAAAGACCCTGATGTTGGGAAAGATGGAGGGCACAAGGAGAAGGGGACGACAAAGGATGAGATGGTTGGACAGTGTTCTTGAAGCAACTAGCATGAGTTTGGCCAAACTGTGGGAGGCAGTGGAGGATAGGGGTGCCTGGCATGCTCTGGTCCATAGGGTTACGAAGAGTTGGACACGACTGAACGACTGAACAACAACAACAGTTTGTTATGGGCACCAAGAGTTGTTAGGAGACACCTCTATTCCCTTCCCAGAGCTACAATTGCCAGAGCACCAGGGACTGGCAGAATGCTGACAAGTGTGCCCTGGGAAAAGTGGGCTGGAGTCTGACTCGGGAGAGGGGGGCAGTGGTTTGTGGGGATCTGGACCAGCTAGGAGGCGAGTGTCGCGGGCCCTTCGCCCTGTACAGCCCACCCCCGGACGTTTTACGGTCTATGAGTGCTGCACCAACGACAAACAGTCCCCAGCTGCAGCCCTTCAGACTACTAGCTGGATCCTGCTTACTTCATTCACCACAGACGAGGATATTGTGAACTAAAAAGATGTTTATTGCGTACAAAGCTTGTGGTTGCTGATAAAATAAAGGTTGTTCAATAAGCTTATAACAGTTGTCCTATACCGGCCTAATACCTCTAAATGTTACCGGCCTAATACCTCTAATAGTTAACTAAATATCAATAACAACACGTTTCACAATCTCTTTATCCTCTCTGCTAACATCCACCTAAGACTCTAAACTCCCAGCTCTATCTCTTGACTCACACTTCAACTTCAACTCCCCGCACTTAACTGCCTCCTCCTGCCCACACTTAACTGCCTTACTGCCCACTGGGAGGGGTGTTTTATACCCAGGCTAAGCCCGCCCCTGAGGGTTCTAACTGTCAGAACACTTAACCCCTACCTGGCATGAGGCTAGTTCTCCACATACCTCCCTCCTTTTTAGGTTTGTATCAGAGGAGTTACTAGCCAAAGTATCCCTCTGATACAAACAACATTTTTAAACATCACTATAGACATTACATAAACAAACATTTTATAACTCTTACCTATATTACCTAACTATGGCATAATATTACATCTTCAGTAAAAGTACATATAGTTGTGAACATTATATACAATAGTTCATGCAGCATTAGGTCTTTATTGCAAGAAAAACTGTAACTGTCCATTAACCTTTGTCTTTGGGTCTTCATTATAAGGCGTCTGCGATGAGGTTTAGGATCCTTTCACGCTCCTTATCGTCCTTAACCGTCGCAAGAAGTATCTTTCTCTGGGCACCAGTCTTTTCTCTGCCATACGTGATGGGATGTAAGCTGTCTTCCCCGGCCAGATGACACAATCCCATGCCGATCCCTGCACTCGAGGCGTCTGTAACGATTGTGGATCCCAAGCTGGGTAGAGTCCTTGTTTCTCAGGATCAAAAGCTCTCTTAGTTCAACCTCTCCCTCCTTCAGGATCTCTGTTAAATGTTTAAGCTCGCAGACTTGTACACACATCTCCAGGTCATCATAAGCTGCATAAACACTGGTTGTCTGGCTTTTAAATGCACTGGGAACTATTTGCAGAAGTTTGTGGATATCCTCTGTTTTATTCAGCTTGCTGAAGCTTTCTAGGCAAGCGTGATCTCTTAATGAAAGTAGGCTAACAAGCTCTGATTGCTTATTGCTCATAGCAATCTCCCTTGTTGTCAGTTCATCTTTGGTCTGTAGTGATTTATTAGTTCCCACTTCGAGCAATTTTAAGATTACTTTTGTATGCCTTTGACGTGGTAGCCCTGTTAATGCTGTGTAACTACATTCATTTTGGACATTTATTGGGTTGCATGAGCAGCAGGGTACCCATCTTCCCACCACACAATCTCTAGTGTAGGAAACACTTTCACTTTCATAGAAAGTCGATAGGCCCCCATGCCAGCTATAACTTCCAGTACGTCTTTCTTTCTATCTTTCCAACTGATGAATGGTTTATCGTAACTATGACTAGTTGTTCTAACTGATCTCACAGATAGGTCACTGGTCATATTGCAGGTAGACACTCCTTTACCAATATCACAGGCTTTTTCAACAAAGTGACTACTGTAGTCTAGATTGGGTTCATGGTTTAGTGACTGGGTTGGGTTTATCATATTCTTATGCATGACCCGCCTCCCTTCACCATGCTGAATTATATTGTTTATATCATTCATTTTTGAAATGATCTTACAAGGACCTTCCCATGTCAGTTGTAACTGGTAAGTATGGCACGTTCGACAAAAAACTTTATTTGCTTGCCCATCCCAGGCCAAAAGAAATTTTGGGACACCCTTTGTTTGGTTCTGGTGATTCCCAAGTGACCTCCAAAGATACTGCCATGTGCATGTTGTATTATCTTGGTTCTAAATTCAGTAGGTACCATCAGTTGCCTGTGGATTTCATTACCCCCTCTATTAGGCTTTAAAAGAATCTCTCTGTATAGCAACCCATTGTTGACTATAAACCGCTCCGGGCTTTCAGGGGTTAATACTGTATTCAAGGCTGTGGCTTGAAAATATTTCTGTAAATCTGTATCTAGTTTCTGCTTGGCTGCAAAACTAGCTGCTTGACTATTTGTAACTGGCATTATACTTGTATCTTGTGTCAGTTCAACAATTGTATCAGGCCTTTCCTCCTGAGGTAACTGTCGCAGTTTTTGTGCCCTAGTTATTACAAATGCACTCTGTACATGGTCAAGTAGATCCCACCCAATTAACATTGGAGCTGGGATTTCTGGTGAAACTGCTACTTGCCATTTTCCAGACCATTGTTTATATGTCAGATTAACTAATGCGACTGGCAAGGTTTCTGGCTGTTTTGATATTCCTTTTAAACTGATTGTTTTGCCTTTAATAAAGTCTTCTGGCTTTAATAAATCAGGATGTACAATACTAATCTGAGACCCTGTGTCTTTTAAGCCTTTATATTGTTTACCATTCACCCAAATTTCTTCTCCTGTTTTGTGTAATAGCATGTCATCTTGTTGAATTATATAGCACCTCACAACTTGGGCCACTGGTAACTCATCAGCCTGTTCTCTAGACTGGGCCTCGGTTGCCGTGGCAACCATGTTGGCAGTTGGCTCTGTCTCCACAGTTTGGACACAATATGTCTGCTTCTGAGGGGTAGTATTTGCACTCCTAGTTCTGAGTTCAGTTCTACAGTCCACCTGTCGATGGCCTTTTCTCCCACATTGCCAACAGATTAATTCAGGCCTTTTACCCTCACTATATTTATTTACTTTTCCCTCAGTCCCCCCGTTGTCATAGGCGTGTTCTGGGGAACATTTGCATTGGCGGGAAAAATTTTCTTGGCAGTTTCTGTGGTAAACTTTGTGGGCTGTTGCATTCTCTTAAACTTATTTGTTTCCCACTGTTTGTCCTTATATTTTGGGGCATCATAAGCGTGTTCTCGGATTTCATTTATTTCATCTGCCAGGTTAGCAGCTTCTAGGATGGTTTTAGGGCGTCTTTCTTTAATTAAATACTTCAAATGACTATTAATCGTGTCATAAAATTGTTCCAATGCGATCACCTCTTTTATTTTCGCCACAGAATCAGCACCCTCCTGTTCTAGCCACTTGTTTAAATAATTTGTTGTTTTAGCTCCTAATTGAGCGAATGTTTCCTCACGCACCTTTTTTATTGTTCTAAACTTTTGTCTCAGTTGTTCTGCAGTAATTCCGAATCTAACATAAACCAACTGTTTAAATGCTTCAAAATCTTTAGATTGATCAGATGGCATTTGAGAATAAATCTCTGTTAATGTTCCACTAATACGAGCTCTCAGTATTTGCATTTTCTCCTCATCTTTTACTTCAAAATCTTCGCAAGCCCTCTCAAAAGAAATGATAAACGCTTCAGGATCGTCTTTATCTTTGAAGTCAGGGAATCTTTTTAAATCCACCCTGCTAGGATTTTGTGTGGAACTATTGTTGTTGTTTCTATTATCTACAGCTGATAATTCAAGTCTTTTCATTTCTAATAAATATTCTCTTTCTTCCCTTTCTCTTTCTCTTTCTCTTTCAATATTTAAGATCATTTCTTTCTCTTTCAGTGCTATTGCCTCTCTTTCTCTTTCTCTCTCAATAGCTAAGGTCATTTCTTTCTCTTTCAGTTCTCTCTCTTTTGCCTCAGCTTGTAATTTTAATTCTCTCTCTTTTGCTTCAGCTTGTAATTTTTTCTCTCTTTCTCCCTCAGCTTGCAATCTCATTTCTAATTCCTTCAGTTTATATTCTTGTTCTAGTTTCCATTTCTCAAATTCCTCTGAGGCTTTAAAACTAGTCCCCTCAGCAGGATTTTTGTTAACTGTTTCAGTACTGGTTTCCTCAATCTGGGAAACCCCATTTTCTTCTTCAGAGCTTTCTACTTGTGAGTCCCTAAGAGCTGTTTTAGTCTTTCTAGGTGGCATTTCTATTTATTTGGTGGTATTATTTCTGTACTTAAATCAAGGATGTTTCAGTTAAACTATTTCTTCAGGCTCAGTTTCCACAGTTTAGGTCCAAAGTCACGCCCAAAGTTACCTCAGTGCACTTTGTCCAGCGTACTTTTCCGACCTCTCACTATAAACCTTTCTGCCTGAAATAGTTTCAAACGCAAAGTATCTTTGTAACTCTCTCACAATCTCACAGTCTAAGGCGCTATCACACCACACCCTAGGGCCAGGTAATTCCTCTCTGAATTCCCCTTCTCCCTTTCCAGGTGTATGCGATCCCCTTCCTGACTAGATTGTAGAGTCTCACAGAAGTTTGCTTAAATCCTCTTTAAGCCTCACACTTCACACAATGCGTAACCCTTAAATCCTTCTTGTACCTTGGCACTTCTTGCCAACACTTTAGATCTTTGATCTCAATGTGACCACCACTTTATGACTATCTTTCGTCCCGCCGCTGCCACCACTTTAATGTCGCGGGCCCTTCGCCCTGTACAGCCCACCCCCGGACGTTTTACGGTCTATGAGTGCTGCACCAACGACAAACAGTCCCCAGCTGCAGCCCTTCAGACTACTAGCTGGATCCTGCTTACTTCATTCACCACAGACGAGGATATTGTGAACTAAAAAGATGTTTATTGCGTACAAAGCTTGTGGTTGCTGATAAAATAAAGGTTGTTCAATAAGCTTATAACAGTTGTCCTATACCGGCCTAATACCTCTAAATGTTACCGGCCTAATACCTCTAATAGTTAACTAAATATCAATAACAACACGTTTCACAATCTCTTTATCCTCTCTGCTAACATCCACCTAAGACTCTAAACTCCCAGCTCTATCTCTTGACTCACACTTCAACTTCAACTCCCCGCACTTAACTGCCTCCTCCTGCCCACACTTAACTGCCTTACTGCCCACTGGGAGGGGTGTTTTATACCCAGGCTAAGCCCGCCCCTGAGGGTTCTAACTGTCAGAACACTTAACCCCTACCTGGCATGAGGCTAGTTCTCCACAGCGAGAATCAGAGGCAGGCGAAGCTTTGGAGGAGGAGGAGGAGGAAGAGGAGGCAGGTCAGGCTAGTGAAGGGCTAGGTGCTTCCCCACCCTCCCCTGAACTACTGTCTCCCAGAACCAGGAGGGGACTGAAGAGGGAAGAGTAGAGGAAATTTCCACACAGGCATAGCCTCCAGCTACATGCACACAGCCTGTCGGGGGAAGGTGGAGGGAGAGTGGTCCCCAGTCGCTACAATTGCTCCATAGAGCGCAGACCTGGGAATAGCCGCCTCAACACTGAATCGGTGTGCATAGGTCTCCAGATCTGTAGAAACGACTGTGTTATTTTCGGCAAAATGGAGTTAACCCTCTGTCATGTGCACTTGCTTTGGGCTGGGGGGCACCCTTGACACAGAGTGGTTTAACAATCAATCCCCTTCCACCAGGAATTCGGGGGGGAGGGGGGAATGTGGCCTCAGATCCTTTGGTCCATCTAACTCGGCATTGTCCACAATGACTAGAAGCAGATCTCCAGGGTTTCGGAGAGAGCGATACCACAAGGCAGAATGAGGCAATTGCTTCAGGCAACAGATACTGAGGGGCAGCAGTTCCCCCCCCTCCCAGCCATTCCTCCTGAGTCCTTGGCCACTCCCCTTTGTTGAAATAAGGTTCAATTGGGAGCAGGGAGATAGAATCATAGCATCATGCTCTCTGTCTCAGGCAGCAAAATGTTTTGGGCCTGCTTTCACCACACAAGGGTCTCAAAGCACCTTTGTTGTTGTTCAGTCGTTCAGTGTGTCCGACTCTTCGTGACCCCATGGACCAGAGTACGCCAGGCACGCCTATCCTTCACTGCCTCCCGCAGTTTGGCCAAACTCATGTTAGTAGCTTCGAGAACACTGTCCAATGACCATTAGGTGCAGTTGTGGACGACTCTGGGGTTGTGGTGCTCATCTCGCTGTATAGGCCAAGGGAGCTGGAGTTTGTCCGCAGACAGCTTCTGCATGTGGCCAGCATGACTATGCCGCTTCTGGCAAACCAGAGCAGCGCACGGAAACACCGTTTACCTTCCCGCTGGAGTGGTACCTATTTATCTACTTGCACTTGACATGCTTTTGAACTGCTAGGTGGGCAGGAGCTGGGACCGAACAATGGGCACTCACCCCGTCACGGGGATTCGAACTGTCGATCTTCTGATCAGCAAGTCCTAGGCTCTGTGGTTTTCTCAGGCAGGGTATTCATGCCCGTTTCTGCTCCTACAGCATGCAGATTGTGGCATAGAATTTAACTAAGTTAAAGAGCCAGTCCTCATTGAACCAAGGCGATTTGAATCCAGATTTCAAAGCCATCGCCTGTCAACCAGGAATGGAGGGTGCTTTCTCGCACATTGGCATTGGGAGGCTTGCCTGCGAAGTTTGTGCAAATGGGTGTGGCTCCCTTGGTTAGAATCTCAAAAGAGATTCTCATTGTCTAAGGGATCAGCTGGAGCGCTTAGTTGCCCAAGAGTGCTCCTTTTTCTTGTAGACATGGGAGATTAGTTTACATTATGTTCCTTGATTAAAGCTCAACAGCTCAAGTTGTTCCAGGGAGAGGAGGGGAAATCAGTGCTAGGAAATAGACTGGCTTAAAATGTGAATTGTTGGGCGCTATTAGCATAAGGTTACAGACGTCCCCGTTTCCGGGGACAGTCCCCGGATTTACAAATCAGTCCCCTATCATTTCCACTATCATTCCGACTGAAGTTGAAAAGTGTCCCCGGATTCATTGAAAAAAGTCTGGTAACCTTATATTAGCAACATCACAGAGGAAAATATGCTCAGGGTTGCAGGAAGGGCCCTTGCCGACATCTTTTTTGATGATTGAGCACATTGCATTAGAATTTGCCTCTCCCTTTTGGCATCAGGTAAGGAGCAACGAGGAAGTGCAAGAATACTTCCTAAGCAGCTGGTCTAACAAAGAAAGAAGATGGTTTAGCAGCTAAGGCAATTAATCTCCAAGGCACTGTGCTGCCACTTTCAGTCTGCAGCAGAAAACAGGCCAAAGCAGCTGCTCTTCTGGCATTCATCTCTATGGCTCAATGGTAGAGCATTGGCTCCGTGTGCAGAAGGTCCCGGTTCAATCCCCGGCATCTCCAGGTAGGTCTGGGAACGTCCCCTGCCTGAAGCCCTGGAGAGTCACTGCCAGTGTAGAAAATACTGAGCTAGATGGAACAATGGTCCATGGCACCTTCCTTTATTCTTTATTACAGCATTTCAGAGCGAGAGTGCTATTTACAGAGAGACCCCTTTGTGACCACATTTTAAATCAGGAGGCAATCCTAAAGGCCACTTCTCGGTTTACACCCAGCAACCAGACTGAGATTCTTCTAGTGTTTGCATGGTAAACACATACGATTCCTGACGGCTTCACTCACAAGGGTCATAGGAACATGCAAGCCCTCTCACCACGACAAGGTGATGATTCAGCGAGTGGGTGTTAAACAGGGTTGTGTTATTGCCCCAACTCTATTCATTATTTTCATTGCCATGATCCTACACTTTGTCGAAGGGAAACTTCCCACCAGAGTAGAAATCATATATCAGATGGAAAGCTCTTTAATCTGAGCAGGCTGAAAGCAAAGAGTAAGGTTACCGTAACTTCCGTCATAGAGCTTCAGTATGCTGATGACAACGCAGTGTGCACGCTCAGAGGATGACCTCCAACTCCAAACCATCCTAAATATCTTCGCAGAAGCTTACAAAACTTGGCCTATCACTCAACATCCCAAAAACAAAGTGCTGCCCCAACAAGTACAAAATAACCCCTCTGCAGCGCCACAAATCCAACTCAATGGTGTAACGTTGGAAAATGTTGATCACTTATCCTACCTAGGTAGTTATCTTTCCACAAGGGCCAACATTGATGCTGAAATCCTGCATCGCCTGAGCTCTGCGAGTGTGGCTTTCTCCCGATTGAAGTGCAGAGGGTTTGAGGACCGGGACATTCGCAGGGAAACCAAAATACTCGTTTACAAAGCTATTGTAATCTTACTATATGCTTGTGGAACATGGACCACCTATAAACGCCACGCCAACTCCTTGAAAGATTCCATCAACGGTGTCTCTGAAAATTTTTACACATCACTTGGAAAGACAGGTGAACTAATATCAGTGTACTGGAAGAAGCAAAGATCACCAGTGTCGAAGCAATGATTCTTCAACATCAACTTCGTTGGACTGGTCATGTTGTGCGGATGCCTGATGATCGTCTTCCAAAGCAACTACTCTATTCTGAACTTAAAAATGGAAAGTGTAATGCTGGTGGTCAACAAAAGAGGTTTAAAGACTGTGAAGGCAAATCTTAAAAAAGTAGTATACACTGACAACTGGGAAACACTGGCCTGCGAGTGCTCCAGTTGGAGAACAGCCTTCACCAAAGGTGTCATGGGCTTTGAAGACACTCGAACTCAGGACGCAAGGGAGAAACATGCTAAGAGGAAGGCACGCTTGGCAAATCCACACCGTGATCAACTCCCGCCCGGAAACCAATGTCCCCACTGTGGAAGGATGTGTGGATCCAGAATTGGCTTCCACAGTCACTTACGGACTCATTGTTAAAACCGTGTTTATGGAAGACAATATTACTTGGCTATGAGTGATCGCCGAAGAAGAAAAGAAGAAGAAGAAGAAGAAGAACACATAAAATTCAGAGGGGAGATGTGCCTCCACATGCAATGAAACTGCCAAAATGGCCAATTGCCAAAACTTGAAAAGAATAAAATAAATCTGAGCTCCTGTCTGTTGAGAAATGCTGAAAGAAAGTTTGGTACATCATGTTAATGTGCAAATGGATTCTCATTGCTCAAATAGACACAGATGGGTACCAGGAGGCTGACATAGCCTTCAAAACATTATCAATTTCAGATTGCTTCCCGGAGCAAATAATCTTTTTGTTGAAAGAATACCTTCACATTTATTGCTAATGTGCTAAAGTCATTCATATACCTACAACGGGGGAATTACAGGCAATGAGGCTTTGTTGATTTTTCTTTTTGATGTTTCAGATAGTACTGTGCATTTGTAGATCTCACACCAATGCAAAGAAAACTCCGAAAAAAATTTGTTTCAGCCCCTATGTGGTTAAGATGGAGAGAGGTATGGATTCTTGGGGTTTGCAATAGCTACGAGTCATCAATAGCCACCCAACCAGTATTCACAAGCATCTGCCAGGCTGCAGAGCAAACTAGGCCTGGAGGGTGTCAAGCCCAGGTCATCCACAGAGCAGGAAAGCATGGGAGGCATGGAATGCTATTTGCTTTTTATTAACAGAAAATAACAACACAGCAGAGTCCCCTGGCTTGTCCAGCTGAGATGTTGTGACAATGGCCTCAAAACTTCCTCCTCTGGGACTGCCTGGTCCATTGCTCAGCAACATGCAGGACTCTCCTTAATCGGGATGTCAAAGGGGAAGGAGAGTCAGCAGGACTGGGACCCTGACTCCTCTCTGTCTGCATTCACACTGTGACTCTCAGTCTCTAAGCCTGTCCTGGGAGGGCCTCCTTCTCCTGACTCCCCCCTTGATCGCTCAACCCCCTGCTTTTAGCACCTCCCAGCTCGTCCCTTCCCCAGACTGCTCCTCAGTGTCCCGCCAGCACCACGGTCCAAGATCTAAGTCACCATCTTCTGTGTCTTCCCTGGGTAGGCAGCTCCCACCACTCTTCCTCATCCAGCCAGTCCCTGTCAGAGGGTCGTTCTCATAATCAAGAACCATGTTTATTACACTCTGAATACTCTGGTTGGACAGTGTTCTCGAAGTGTCTGGCATGAGTTTGGCCAAACTGCGGGAGGCAGTGGAGGATAGAGGTGCCTGGCGTGCTCTGGTCCATGGGGTCACGAAGAGTCGGACACGACTGAACGACTGAACAACAACAACAATGGATGGATTTGGAGGGCGGGGTTAGGATATTATTTACCTTTGCTGTTGCTCATTAGTGAGAGTTCAATGTCTAGTTAGCAGGGTTCAGAATTACCCTTTGCAGCCTAAAATGTGGGAACTCAGGAGAGCACGGAACAAGCATCCTCTCTCTTCAGCTGCGTGGCGGAAAACACGCTGAACTATGAGGAGGGAGGGTGGTAAGGATTATTTCCCATTATCATCCCCCCCCCACCAGAACAGGCAGTGGATGTGATCTCACAGAGAGGGATGGGGTGTCAACAATATTCACACCTGAGAATGTTTCCCCGAAAGCTGCAGAAGCTTCTCCCCCACCCCTTTTTCGAAAGCATCTCTAGCAGGCCAGGAGTTAATGTGCTGCAATTAAGCCAGGAAAAAAACCTGACCCCCTTTGCTAGTCCCCCTGCTTCTGACAGAAGGTTGGAGATTATGGGGGAAGATTGCGTGGGCGTCCTTCCCAGTGCTTAGCTTCCGAGAGATGGATATACCAGCTTCCTTGATGTCTTGAGGTTTTATCCGAGTGATCCAGAGAAACGAATTCTTGGCAAGGAAGCCCTTTTCTGTTGCAGTTTTTGGAAGAGGCGAGCGCCAGCTTGTTGAGGATACACCAGATCTGTATCTGGCTTCAGGCTGCATCCTGGCTCGAGGTGTGTGTGTGTGTGTGTGTGTGTGTGTGTGTGTGTGTGTGTTAGAGAGGATGGATCTGCTGTTGAGGAATAATTTACAGCAAATAAAAATGGTCAGAGTGGGTCTGGCAGAGGTGTATGTGTTTCTCCTTTTTGCATGGAAGGTCGCTCCCGCAATTGCTCCTGGGTCAGAAGATCTTTGGCTCCAACTTGGCCCCCCCCCAAAGAAAGCTCTTTAAACATTTTGTGTCTTTGTAATCGGCACAACACATGTGTACACCTGATGCATGGCAAATGACTGAGAGGTTGTAGATGGGGCCTGCGTTTCATGCAAACGTGGCGCAGGATGATTATTTGGACCTGTCACTATTTCTCAACCCATCCTACCTTACAGGGGTGTTGTGAGGAGCAAATGTCAGGGGGCAGGAAAGATCAAATCCTGCACATCAGTGGTTCCCAAGCTTTCCCCCTCCCCACACACAGACCGTGAAAATTGCTGAGAGTCTTGGCTGACCGCTTTGTGGTTTTCTTCTCCTTGCTGTAGCAACTGTAACGTGCTGTATTAGGTGCTGCATGGATCCTCATTGCATTTTAATTACTCCAATTATTCCTTTTGCTGTATTACATTTTGAATCCCATAGAATTCTGCAGAACTCAGATTGTAAGCGCTCTTCACAGACATGCTGCAGACCACCTGAGACCCCTGGAGGAAATACAGTTGCACCGAAGTGACCTCTCTGGGGCGTGAGCCTGGGCAGTGTGTATGGAGGCCCTGGGCCGCCCAAAGGAAAGCAGAAGAAAACATTTGGAACTGGCTGGGCTGCAGGAGTTGCCGGAAGGAGGCGTACAAGGTGCCACCATAGCTGTCAAGTTTCGGATTTGAAAATAAGGGATCAGCAGTCTCACCTATCCCGGGGACAGTCACATGTCAGTGGTGGGTGGAGCCAGAAGCAAAAGTGGGCGGAGCAGCAATGTAAACTCCAAGCGGGCTCGGGCTCAGAGCAGAGCAAAGAGGAGGGCAGCCATGTGCTCCGTGCGATGGAGCCCCATCGTCTTCTTGTCTGATCCCATCAAAACAGGACAGGAAGCAGCAGCTGCTCAAAGGCAACCAGGCTCCACCCACCAGCTAACCCTATTGGCCGGCTGAGGGGCTCGGCGGCAACGGATAGGGCTGATGCAGGGGGAGGAATACACCCCCCTGTAAGCACGGGAAAGGCTCCCACTTGCTTTGAGAGCTGAGGCTTTTCTCTCCAAGTAGGCGAGGTCTTCCCACCCAGTCCCTGGCCAGCAGGGGAGGAGCTGCTTCCATTAAAAACGGGAAATTTAAGGGAAATAAAAAATAAGGGAGAGCAGCGGGAAACTGCTTGAAATAAGGGAGAATCCCGGGGAAAATGGGATACTTGACAGCACTGGGTGCCACCCAACTGTCTTAGGGACTCCACTACGGATTTGTGTGTCATGAAATTCTACTCAATATTGATCCCAAGTAGACTCCAATGTCTAGTTAGCAGAGTAACAACTTAAATACATTCAGTTACAGGTAGGTAGCCGTGTTGGTCTTCCATAGTCAAAACAAAATAAAAAATAAAAAATTCCTTCCAGTAACACCTTGTTGTTGTTCAGTCGTTCAGTCATGTCCGACTCTTCGTGACCCCATGGACCAGAGCACGCCAGGCACGCCTATCCTTCACTGCCTCCCGCAGTTTGGCCAAACTTATGCCAGTCGCTTCGAGAACACTGTCCCACCATCTCATCCTCTGTCGTCCCCTTCTCCTTGTGCCCTCCATCTTCCCCAACATCAGAGTCTTTTCCAGGGAGTCTTCTCTTCTCATGAGGTGGCCAAAGTATTGGAGCCTCAACTTCAGGATCTGCCCTTCCAGTGAGCACCAGGGCTGATTTCTTTAAGGATGGATATGTTTGATCTTTAGCAACACCTTAGAGACCAACTAAGTTTGTTGCTCATACCAAGAACAAACTTAGTTGGTCTCTAAGGTGCTATTGGAAGGATTTTTTATTTTTTTTTTTATTTTGTTTTAACTTAAATACGTTGCAGAATTATCCCCCAAAATAGACCAGAGGCAATTGTATTTCATCCAGCAGAGCTTTACGGCTGCTGCTGAAGGCAAATGAGCATAATGGTCACAAATCCAATACATTCAGGACTGGCGCTGTCCAGAAGAAATCCATTTGCAGAAGACTTAACTTAAAGTTACAATGCCTTAAAATAAGTCTAAACCTTAATATACTATTACAGAACACCACACCAGAAGGAAGAGAGATAAGAAAGAGAAAGTGAAACCCAGGCTCCTTCTGTCCTTACTTTTATAGTCAGAATGGCCTTGACAGAAAAGAGGTAAGAGAACCAGTTTAAGCCAGCTGTACTCAGCTTCTCTGAAGGAATAACCCAAACAGCATGAACCTTCTGCTTGCTTCTTCCACGCAGAGAAACTTCCAGAACCCTCTTGAATTAAGTAGAATAGGCAAGATCTCTACACATCAGATCAATAATTTCTGTACTAAGAAATGCAAACTGACATTGTGTAGGGTTTACTCCTTAGCCTTTTCTTTCCCCAAAGGTGTCCCACAAGACAGTGGGTACGGATTGTTCCTCAGGGTTTACTCCAAAAGCCCTTCCTTCTCCTAGATGGGCTACCTTCCCAGGTGGATGAGCCCCATCTGCCCCTCACTTCCCTCTAACCTCTGGTTACGTACTTAATTCGTTCCGGAGGTCCGTTCTTAACCTGAAACTGTTCTTAACCTGAAGCACCACTTTAGCTAATGGGGCCTCCCGCTGCTGCTGCGCCACCAGAGCACAATTTCTGTTCTTATCCTGAAGCAAAGTTCTTAACCTGAAGCACCACTTTAGCTAATGGGACCTCCCGCTGCTGCTGCGCCGCCAGAGCACGATTTCTGTTCTTATCCTGAAGCAAAGTTCTTAACCTGAAGCGTTATTTCTGGGTTATCGGAGTCTGTAACCTGAAGCGTATGTAACCTGAAGCGTCTGTAACCCGAGTACCACTGTACATCACATGTTGAAACTGACTTCTTGACCATTGGACCCCCTCTTTGTCTCTCACCTACTCAATCCGCCAGACCCAAGGTGGGAAGGGCCTGTCTCCAGCCTTGGCTGACATTTTGCTTTCCAGCACACCTGTCATCCCACTAAAATGTTAAAGAAAGAAAGGGGTGGAGTGGGAGGAGGAAAAGAGATGTCTGAGACCAACATCAGCCCAGAGTGTCCTCCTGAAGCCTGTGGGATCCAGCATAGGCCAAATTATGCTGGCTGTTGACACGAGGCCCATCGGAAACAAGCACACAATATTTGTGTTCAGTGTGCTACAACACATTTTTTATCCAAAATTGCCAGTGGGGTAGGGAAGCATTTATGCTGCAAGAGTTCTCAGCTCAAATATGCACTAGCTCATAAATTGAAATGCTCCTGTAGTCCTCACTTTATAACTTCTTCTGCAAAATACACATAATTGGGTAACAGGTATTTATGAACACCTGCAGCACTTAAAAAAATACAGCTTAAACCGAACAAAGACATTATTATTATTGCAAAAGGGATTTAATCATTGCAACAGTGGGCCCACTTCCTGTTTATTGATTTGATTTCTGAGCTGGAAAATATGGAAGCCTCCTGATTTCAGCTGAATCTCCTTCCCACTGTATCCAAAAATATCAAGCATTAAAGTTCTAATTGCCAAAGCAGCTGGATTTTAAATAACCAATGCAGTGTGGGTTCCCCCCTTCTTTTTACTGAACCAGGATGTCTCTGCAGATGTGATAATTATTCATGGCAACTCCTTTTCCCTAGGAATATTTTCAAGCTAAACTCTATCAACTCCATCAATTGTCTCAGGAGAGGGAGGGATTGAAGGTCAGTAGAGGAGCAAATGCCTTGAATGCGGAAGAACTCCTGTCCCTTGCAGCAACTCTAGAGGGCCCTGGGCACCCACAACACGGGGCCTCCAACACAACTTCGGGTGCTTCGCGCGAGGGAGTCCATTCCACTGTCAAACAGCTCTAACTGTCAGAAAGTTCTTCCTGATGTTTAGTCATAATCTTCCTCGCAACCCAAATCTATCGGTTTGCATCCTAGCCTCTGGAGCAGGAAAAAAAGCTCACCCCCACTTCCCACACAACAGCCCCCCCCCACGCGGTGATGGCCATCATATCTCCTTCCAGTCTCTCCTTTTCCAGGCTAAACATACCCAGCTTATAGCCTCCACTGCTGCTTCTTAAGCAGTTTGGATTCTTCCAATAATTCATAGGAGTTATTATTACTTTTAAAAGTTCTCCCCTCTCAAAGCACACAGAGAAAGTGAAAACGACAAACATTCAGCTCAACCCTGATGTACCCAAGACAAAGATGGCACTGGAAGGAACCATCACTTTACATCAACATTTAGGGTATGGAAGAGAAATTAGAGGATAGGCCTTTAAGAGCTCTCCCCTTGTTGAAGTAATGCCAGCTTGCCTGACATCTGATATGTATAGTTGCAGAGATCAGCAGAAGTGATTAGGAAATTAATGTTTTTTTGAGCAGCCTTGTTGTGACTTTTGCATTCCTCATATTATTATTTTTAGAAGGCCAGTAATCAAAATCCCTCTAGGTTGCTTTGAAACCTGCAGATAATCTGCTGCGTCTGATTAGCACCACATTAAACTCCCGCTGGAACAAAATTAGGGAAGCTTAAGGAGATGACCTGTTTGATGGGGAATGTTAAAACATCACATGCTTCTGTTGACACTGTTAGGTTTTTGTGAATGGGGAGGAAGACAATTCCCCTCAGCTGGCCTTCCTTTCCTTTAGATCTTCTAACGGAGGAGCTTTCTTGAACGGTGTGTCCATGTGAGTTGAGTCAAGAGTACAATAGGAAAAAGCCTGATGGTCAGAATGTTCAGTTTTCATCTGCAAAACAAAAAAAAACTGAACATTGCAAACTAAGCATTCCCCTGTTGTACTCTTGACTCCAGACACACAGACACACCATTCCAAAAAGCTACTCCATGCTGCAAATGTTACAGCCGCAACTGTTCCAACTCTACAGACAGAGAATCTCACCTAAGAGATCTTCAGCAAACCGTTTTAGAACTAAAATATCCGCCCAATGAAGTTAAACAACAGATCAACAGAGCCAGACTGATACCCAGAGAGAACTGCTGCAAGACAGACCCAAAAAGAAAATAACAGAACACCACTAGAATCACATACAGCTCCCAAGTTAAAACAGTACAACGCATCATCAGAGATCTACAACCTCTCCTAGACAATGACAGTTCTCTTTCTCAAGCTCTGGAGAAGACCTTTCATTGCCTACAGACAGCCACCCAATCTTAAACAACTCCTCACCCACAATAATACAACAACAGACTTAACATGGACACTGGTACCAGAGCCTGCAATAAACCCAGATGCCAACATTGCTGCCACATACACCCGGACAACACCATTACTGGCCCCAACAGCATCAAACATAGCATCTCAGGACTATTTAATTGCTCCTTCTAACATTGTGTATGCAATCAAATGCCAACAGTGCCCTTCAGCTCTCTATATTGGACAAACAGGCCAAACCCTACGCCAAAGGATAAATGACAAAATCTGACATCAGGAATCACAAGACAGAGAAACCAGTAGGAGAACACTTCAGTCTCCCAGGATAATCTATACAAGATCTCAAAGTATCTGTCTTATTACAAAAGAATTTCAGAAATAGACTGGAAAGAGAAGTTGCTGAATTGCAACTTATTACCAAACTTAAAACCATGGAGAGCTGGTCTGAATAGAGATTCTTATCTCATTATACATGATAAAGCTATTTTTAGCCATCTCACCCTTGCTTTTTCCAGTAAGACCAATTGCAGTTGTTAACAGTCGTCAACAGGTTTTCCACACCTATCAGCCAATCCCCATTCCCACCACCCTTCTGAGTAATACCCCCCCCACTCCCTCACAATATAAGGATCGTGACTTCTTTTCAGTGTATCTGAAGAAGTGTGCATGCACACGAAAGCTCATACCAAGAACAAACTTAGTTGGTCTCTAAGGTGCTATGGAAGGAAGTTTTTATTTTATTTTGTTTTGACTATGGCAGACCAACATGGCTACTACCTGTAACTGGATCTGTGAGGTGAGTGGGACTGAGAGACTTCAGAGAAGTGTGACTAGCCCAAGGTCACCCAGCAGCTGCATGTGGAGGAGCGGAGGCACAACCCGGTTCACCAGATTACGAGTCTACTGCTCTTAACCAGTACACCACACTGGCTGCATGCCTGTGCTGTAAACTCGGACAGCATCTTAAGCTAGATTTAAGGATGGCTTTGTAACTGAATTACCATTTTACGCCTGCCTGAACAAAGCTGCTGCTGCTCTTCAACAAGTATTCCAGGTATTATTTTTGCCTTTTACAAGACTATTTTGTGTGTGGTTGTTATTTTAAGGGGGAGAAAAGGAGGAATAACAGAAAATCCAGTCTGCCTAAAGCATCATGGATTGCTTAAATTAAAAGGCTAAAACTATTCCATTTAAGTGTCCCTTTAAGCTGCAAAGGGATGGCATTCTGCTGAACTCACAAACGTGAGGGAGGGAGGATAATAAATGTAATAATAATCCTCTCTTAGCATCTATTCACATCCCAGCTAAATCGGGTCCTCCCTTAAAGAGGGCACATGTTGCGGTGAGACCTGGCAACCAAACCCTGTGTTGTGGGTGGGTATGATTGACAGCCACAACACCCAATCAGTAGGTCCCTTGATGCAGGTTCAATCTGGCCAATGGGACGCAAGCTAAACGGATCGAGGGACCTATAAATACCCATGCACGTGACCCAGAGCTTCCTCTTTTGCTGCGTGCATCGGATACCTGCCCACCTCTCCCTACTTTTAGGGCTTGTGTGCTTGACCTTGCTATGCCGTCGTGTGTTGTCTGTTGTTGGGACAGGGGCACGGCAGGAATTTCCCCCACTTGGCTGATTGGCTGTTGCCATTTGTGTTTCGCCTGCCGCGTAGCAAATCGTCACAACTTGTAAGGTTGCGGATAGACTCTGGTTCAGGTGATAGGAATGGGGGAACGCTCTCACCATCCCTAAGTGAAGTGAAGGGTATTCAGGAATTCAGGGACTCAATGGTTTATCCAACCCTGAGAGGGGGTTGTGCCCGTGCCTGAGTCCAGGGGACATTTGGGAGGCGGATAGAGCATGTCCCCGGCTTTCCGCTGTTCCAGGTGTTCACTCTTGGCTGACCTATGCTGGAACTCTGGGTCAGTGCTTCCTGCGGAGCACTTTATTGATCACTTGCTGTAATCAATAAAGTTGTGGCCTAAATTCTGCCAAAAACCAAAACAAAACTTGAGTCTTGTCTGAATTTATTTGGGGTGAGGTTAAAAGGTCTTAACACGCAAATCCACCACAAATAATTTTGCAGCCACAAACATGGCAGAGCATTTTTGCTCCTCACTACAAGAACAGATGGTGGACACCCCGTTAGAGTTGGTTTTTGGAGCGAAGACCTTTTTAGTTTATCGTCTGTCACCTTGAGCATGATTTTGTGGAAAGGCAGCCCAGTGGTTTTATACATAAATAATATTTTGAAGGCCTGGCTCCTCTGATATTCCTCTGCTCTTAAACCAACAAAGGGGATGACCAGAACAAATTCAAAGTAATTTTCTCTCACACACGTTTTAAAAAATTAAAAGCTAATTGAATATATGGAACTCGCAGAACTGACCGCGAAACTCCGAGACCAGAGGGAGGAGAAGGTGCAAGAAGACTGGAAGAAACGACATGAAAAGTTAGATATTTGAAATTGGAATCAGTGGATATTATAGGCGATAGTATAAAAATGTTAGTTTAAAATAGAATATAAGAAGATAGAATTGTGATTTTATTTTATGTATTTTTGTAAGAATAAGGTGTTAGATATAAGTTGATAGATAAGGATTAAGATTAATTGTAAAAAGTAGAGTTAAAGGCGTTACAAAGTTACTACAGTACATTTGAAATGAACGCAGAAGAGAGGGCGTGAGGAAGTCCCCAAAGTAAGATTATAAATAAGATTAGAATAGTTAAATGAATGTTTGAGGTTTTGTTATTGTTTTTGTAGTTTGGTTGTTGTTTATTATGTTTGTTTTGTATTGTGTAGTTGTATGTTTTTTTGTCTTTTTTGTAGTTTGCTTGTTAAAATGCCAATAAATTCTAAAAAAAAAAAAAATTAATAGCACCAGCTACAAGTTTGTAAGGGGTAGGGGAGTGCATGTTTTGCCCCTCTGCCTCTCCGTTCTTTTATTTAATGACCTCTAACACAGTCACCCGCCTATTACAGTTAAGTAAAGTACTCCACGAGCAAAAATCCCCCCACCCTATGTAGCTTTGCCGATGGATGGCTTTCTATTTCTAAATGTCAGCCTTCTCTGCTTTGATGTGTTCATAAATATATACCAGACCACTTACACCGGCCCGGCAAGCTGAAAAAGACAGATAAGATGATCCGTGGTCCGTTCAACTGCTGACTTGCTCTCTCGCCTCTTTCTCTTTCTCTGCATGCTCCGGGAGAGACATTTGGACTGGAAGTGCCTCTTATTTACAGAAATGGTTGTGCCATCAAAAAGAGCTGGTTGGAGAAAGTATAGAGTTTCCTCTGCCTGGTGTGTCTCGTCTTCTGCTGTTTTATGTTCAAACACGCTACAAGCTGAGTTAGTGGTAAATTGAACTTTATTCCTGATGCGCCTGCACAGAGTAGAAAGCTAACTTCTCGTAATGATACCATAAAATGGGCAAGGGATATTGGACATAATGTACAATTGGCATCAAGGGAAAAAGGGAAGTGGAAAAGTCCATTTATGTAAGCAATACATGAGGACAGGATCACACTTCAAAATGACCTTAACAGATTAGAGAACTGGGCCAAAGCAAACAAGATGGATTTTAACAGGGAGAAATGTAAAGTACTACACTTGGGCAAAAAAAATGAAAGGCACAAATACAGGATGGGTGACACCTGGCTTGAGAGCAGTACATGTGAAAAGGATCTAGGAGTCTTGGTAGACCATAAACTTGACATGAGTCAACAGTGTGATGCAGCAGCTAAAAAAGCCAATGCAATTCTGGGCTGCATCAATAGGAGTATAGCGTGATATGATAGCCATGTTCAATATATCAAAGGATGTCATATAGAGGAGGGAGAAAGGTTGTTTTCTGCTGCTCCAGAGAAGCGGACACGGGGCAATGGATTCAAACTACAAGAAAGAAGATTCCGCCTAAACATTAGGAAGAACTTTCTGACAGTGAGAGCTGTTCGGCAGTGGAATTTGCTGCCAAGGAGTGTGGTGGAGTCTCCTTCTTTGGAGGTCTTTAAGCGGAGGCTTGACAGCCATCTGTCAGGAATGCTTTGATGGTGTTTCCTGCTTGGCAGGGGGTTGGACTGGATGGCCCTTGTGGTCGCTTCCAACTCTATGATTCTCTGAATATACAAGTAGCGCATGGTAAACTGGAAGCAACAAACAAGCAAACTCCCCTTGGGGACTAGCAGAAAGTGAGCTAGTCCACAAAAGCCTTCATATAAGATGCTGGCCACATAATGTGACCTGCACTGGCCTATTGGTGTTAAAAAGGCTTCTGCCAACCAGAGCAGTAATGTCACACGTCCGTTCCTCTGTAGGTGGGGCATTGGTGTTTATGCATGAACTCCCTCGCTGATGGCTTTCAGGCTCTAGGTTTAGGACCTGCTGTGAGTTCAAGTCCTGCCTAAAAACAGCGGTTTGTAGTGTGGGCCTCCCCAGCAGATAGCTGTCAAGATACTGACTCGATTCTCTTCCGACACTGGGAGACGTTTTCACAAAATGGGTTTGGTTTGGTCCCACTTCCGTTGCCGCAGAGCCGGGATATTTCCCCAACTAGGTAGCCAGAGATTTATATATTGAATAAATCCTCCTTGATTTGTAGTTTTCGAATATAAATGGAACCTTGCTTTAGTGAATCTCCACTGATTGCAAATTTAGTTTCCGTAATGGGTGCGTGCCGGGAAACGGTTTCCAAGGTGGCTAAATTCAAATATTTGTCATGCACGAACCTGACAGGCTCAGTATGATTATGGAATGGAAATATTGCTTTGATTGTGAAATTAATACATTGCAAGAAGGAGCCCTGCACGTTTAGTCTTCCAATAAGGATTAATGATTATGAATACTAAGGAATATCTGCAGAGTTATTTTAAGGGTGGCTTCAGCTGATTTTTTTTATTACAATAAGAAAGAAGGGATATAAGGCATATTGTTGGTTTTACTGACATGAGTGTGAATTTCCATTAAATCCTCCGCAATCTGTGCTAGCGGTGTGAGTGACTGAGATGGACACATTTGGAATACTGTACAGATTACTTGCTGGCTTTACTATTCTATGCCATGCAGTGAATGGGGTAATGGTCTGAGAGGAGTTAAGCAGGTAAGCAATTTGTGGGGTGGGTTTTAAGGGGTAGGAGAGACTGACTGAATGAATGAATCAACAAATGAATGAATGAATGAATAAACTTTATTATTATTACCCCGCCCATCTGGCTGGGTTCCCCCAGCCATTCTGGACGGCTTCCAGCAAAATATTAAAATATAATAAAACCAAATTTCAAAAACTTCCTGATACAGGGCTGCCTTCAGGTGTCCTCTAAAAGTTGTGTAGTTCTTAATCTCCTTGACATCTGTTGGGAGGGTGCTCCACAGGGAGGGTGCCACTGCCAAGAAGGTCCTCTGCCTGGTTCCCTGTAACCTCGCTTCTCACAATAAGGGAACCGCCAGAAGGCCCTTGGAGCTGGACCTCAGTGTCCGGGCTGAATGATGGGAGCTGAGGCGCTCCTTCAGGGATACTGGGCTGAGGTCGTTTAGGGCTTTAAAGGTCAGCACCAACACTTTGAATTGTGCTCAGAAATGTACTGAGAGCCAGTGAAGATCCTTTAGGAACAGTGTTATATGATCCTGGCAGCCACTTCGAGTCACCAGTCTTGCTGTCGCATTCTGGATTAGTTGTAGTTTCAACTTCAAAGGTAGCCCCACGTAGAGCGCATTGCAGTAGTCCAAGCAGGAGATAACCAGGGCATGCACCACTCTGGCGACACAGTCTGTGGGCAGGTAGGTAGGGTCTCAGCCGGCGTACCAGATGGGCTGGTAAACAGCTGGCCTGGACACAGAAATCACCTGAGCCTCCATGGAGCTGCCCACTAAATAATTGTGTTCTTACAGATGTTGTTGGTATGTTGTTTTTGTTGTTGTCATCCGTCTGTCCTGGGAGGAAATGGCGTGTGCCTCTGGGGATTAAGTTAAACCGCTGTGTTAGCAGCACCAAAGTGACCTCCCTGGGGCGTAAGCCTGGACAGTGCGAATGGAGGTCTTGGGTTGCCCAGACAAGACCCCTCTCTTGGCTTCACTGATGTCCAAAGGAAAGCAGAGCAATACATTTGGCACCAGCTTGGCTGCAGGTGTTGCCAGAATGAGGAATACAAGGTGCCACCCAACTGTCTTAGGGACTCCGCTCTGGATTTGCGTTGGGTTTACTCCTCGGCCTTTTCTTCTTCTGAAGATTTCCCGCAAGGCAGCAGATGTTTAGGACCAGATTTCTCCTTCTCCTAAATCGGCTACATTCCTGGGCTCAGGAGCACCTTCTGCCGAGTGCCAATTCTGCCAATCAAAGCATTCATTGCCTACATGCAAATGTGTAAACATTTAACTGATTTGTTAATTGATTAATGAACTAAAAGCTGTACAACTGATTGTGCTGGCAGCCAGTATGGGAGAGCTGTATTCCCATAATGCGCAGAGAGCAAAAGAGTGGCTGGGGAAGCCCAGCCAGATGGGCGGGGTATAAATAATTTGTTGTTGTTGTTGTTGTTGTTGTTGTTCCATTCTGGACATGTGTGCGGGGGGCACGACAAAGAATGGAGTCATCTCCTCTCCCCCCACCCCATAGGCAACACATTAAACAGTCCAGAGAAAGGCACTTATCTGACAAAAGATAATTTCTGGCTTTGCAGGAGCATTTGAACCAGCCGCCGCAGAGCGTTTTCGAACAGTGACTAATTTTTCCAATCTGTTTTCTCGTGGCACCGTTTGCTAAGAGCAGGATTGGTGCTGTGCTGAGATTAGCCCGGAATGGATTGCTGTGATAAGAAGTGGCGAAGGACTATAAATCCGGATGATGAAGCAAAAGTCTGCCGCAGGATTGCGGAGAGGCTGTTATCCAGCCAGCTCTCGGCTGGTCTCGCTCTCCTTTGCCTTCCCCTCCACAGCCGCATTTTGCTGACTGAGTAAACTGTTGACAGACCACCTTGGATCTCAGCAATCCTTCTGGCACATGGAGCGACAGCATGGGAGGAAGGCCCAATTTTCCGCTGAGGGGGTGTGCTTGACACACCGCTGGAGGATTGGCAGCGGCCACAGCTTAATGAGAAGCTTGCGGAGGAATCTGTGAGCTAACCAACTGCTCCAAAAAGCACCTTCTTTGGAAATGATTCTCCGGGGTACTTGGAAGTGTGGTCTCAGAACTTGCCCACTTAAGAGGGAAGCACCTGCCTTTCCACAGAAACCGCCCCATCTTCCACCATGATTCCAGCGACAGCCCCTGCAGAATGAAAAAGTGGCCCGCTGACACCACCCAGTGCTGCTCCCCGTAAATTTAAATCTAGGGCAAAAGCAGCAGCTCTCCATGGTCCTTTCACCTGCCCCAGACTCCACATCTGCTAGAGGGACTGGAATGCTGCTTGCTAAATGAAGCTGAAGGCTGGAAGATTCAAGAGAAGAAGAAGAAGAGCTTGGATTTGATATCCCGCCATTTGTTGTTCAGTCGTTCAGTCGTGTCCGACTCTTCGTGACCACATGGACCAGAGCACGCCAGGCACGCCTATCCTTCACTGCCTCTTGCAGTTTGGCCAAACTCATGTTAGTAGCTTCGAGAACACTGTCCAACCATCTCATCCTCTGTCGTCCCCTTCTCCTTGTGCCCTCCATCTTTCCCGCTATATCACTACCCAAAGGTGTCTCAAAGCGGCTAGCATTCTCCTTTCCCTTCCTCCCCCACAACAACACTCTGTGAGGTGAGTGGGGCTGAGAGACTTCAGAGAAGTGTGACTAGCCCAAGGTCACCCAGCAGCTGCAGGTGGAGGAGCGGAGACGCGAACCCGGTTCACCAGATTATGAGTCTACCGCTCTTAACCACTACACCACACTGGCTCTCACCAGTGAAATGAAGAAGAGTAGAAGAGTTTGGATTTGATATCCTGCCTTTCACTACTCGAAGGAGTCTCAAAGCGGCTAACATTCTCCTTTCCCTTCCTCCCCCATAACAAACACTCTGTGAGGTGAGTGAGGCTGAGAGACTTCAGAGAAGTGTGACTAGCCCAAGGTCACCCAGCAGCTGATGTGGAGGAGCGGGGACGCAAACCTGGTTCCCCAGATTACGAGTCTACCGCTCTTAACCACTACACCACACTGAAGTATTTCTTCATGCAGCACACAAACTATGGAGCCCCCTCCCAAAAGAGGCAGTGATACTCATCCAATTCAGATGCATTCAGAAGAGGATTCGACAAATTTGTGGAGGAGGAGGCTATTTGTGACTAGTAGCTACAATGGCTTACCTCGCAAGTGTTGCAGAAAAACTGGGACATCCCTTTCCCCCCACACATGGAGGCCATCTTGGGTGCCGTGATACTGCCTGATTTTGTGCCAAGATCTCACCTGCCCAAAGCACTTTCTTGGGGGGGGGGCGTGATCTCACACGGTGCCCCAAAAGGCGTATTTTTTCAGGTTTGGTGAGAGCAGAGCCCTGAAAAAAGCATGTCTTTGGGCTCCTGTGCCTCGAGCGGGAGCATGGATGGGAAGAGGCAGTTCCCAGTTTGGGGACTCAGCATTTTGGAGATTATGCAATGGCTCTGCTTGCATGATCAGCAATGCTTCTGAATACCAGTGGCTGGAAGTCAGAGGAGGGGAAGAGTGCCCTTGTGTTCGGGTCCTGCTTGCAGGTTTCCCCATGGCATCTGGTTGGCCACTGTGAGAACAGGATGCTGGACTAGATGGGCCACTGGCCTGATCCAGCAGGCTCTGTTTATGCTCTTAAAGCAAATGACAGGACTGGGGAAGGGGAGGACAGAAGTCCCGAATACTTCCTTGCCTGATTCAGTGGTGGATTTAAAGGTGAAGAGTACACTTTCACATGTCCCACTTTTATTCCACATTCATGATTATTTGAGCTCAGGATGCTATCAGGGCAGTCACACAGCAACCCACTTTCAATCCTATTTGCACCTGCATATGTTTTAGGGTGGTTCATACTGCTTCATTTCCAATCTGGGCTTCCCATGCGTATCCAGTTGTCTGCCGTGAAACAGGAAGCTGGAAAGGGGGGCTCGCCTTATCTTCTTTAGTTGTTGTTTGGGAGCCTCGCTAAGCTAAATACAACTCTGAACACCTGAAGGATATTTGCACAAAGTCCTTCAAAGATTTCTCTCCGGGGAGCAGCGTGCTTGTTTTGTTTTGTTTTAAAAGTTCTGTTTTCTCAAACCCACACAAATTCCTGTGCAATTCAATGAAACTACTGAAGAAGAAGGGATTTTTGAGGCTTGGAACCTTCAAACACCTGGGAGGTTTCTTTGCACATCTCCTGGAATTGCAAAGAGGAAGGTTCCTCCAGAATTCCCCTTTGCTTGCTGAAAAGCCTTGGCTGTTTTGCTTGGCTCTCTCCCCGCTCTCCAATTTCTTACCTGAGCAGCTCTGCGAAGAGAGTGCTGGCACGCACACTCTGAAAGGCACCATACAAATCTCGCTTGTTGGTTTTGGCCTCGGCCGTGGACCTGCTGTGTAGCTGTGGCAGTGCGCTGTTTTTTTTTGTATTTGTCCCACCGGATCACTCCAGAGGAGTCTTGTATCTTTTCCTAGCCACCCAGAAGAGCAACATCCTGACAACGAGGAAGTACAAGTGGTTCGGGAAAGGGCAACCCAAGAGATCGAGTGGCTCCCTGAAGAAAAGGTTGCAACGTTTAGGTGTTTTTTTTTTGGTTTAGAGGAAAGGCAAGGCAGAGGAGACATGATAGAAATTCATAAATTATGCTTGGCACAGGGAAAGTGGATAGGGAACAGTTTCTCTCCCTCTCTTGTAACACTAGAAATTGTGGACATCAGTTGGTAGAGCGTAAGCCTCAGGGTTTTTTGCCTTCTTTATTTTTTTAAATTAAAAAAAATTATTTTGACAAAGTAATAATCATAAATAAATAAGAATAAAAATGTGCACCCAACCACCAAGATCATTCCACTGTAGCTATCCAACCTCCCAATTTTTCAACACCTCTTGTGACGCTTTGACCCCTTTCCGTTTTAACAGTACAAATTCTACAAACACCCTCCATATCTCCTCAAAAATCATTCTCCTGCGTATTCCCCATCTTACCTTAATGGCACAAGTTAATTTATCATTAATAGCTATATCCCATACCTCTTTATACAATTCTTCCATTTTATTCTGCTTGCTCCTTCCACTTCCTAGCTATAATAATTCGTGCAGCTGTCAATAAATTTGTGAGCAAGTCCTTCATAGCCTGCGAACCTTTCACCCCATCGTAAACCGATAATAATGCTAGCTCTGGACTTACGGTCAGCTTTAACCCAGTGATTTCTCCAGTTATCTCCTTAAACACCCTTTGCCAAAAAAGTTGTACATATTTACACCTCCACCACATGTGAACATAATTCCCTGTTTCCTGGCACCCCCTCCAACATAACACCAAAACTAATTAATAATGATTTTTATTTTTATTTTTATGGACAACATTTTCAACATACGATTCTCCCATATTTCCCCTCAGCCCTGTTGTCTCCTTTCCCCATACCTCTTTTCATTGAGAGCATAAGACTCTTAATCTCAGGGCCATGGGTTCGAGCCCCACATTGGACAAATGTTTCTGCATTGCATCAGGTGGGACTAGATGATCCATGTGGCAACACTAAACTTCTATGAATAAATGTTGGCAGATTCAGGACAGACAAAAGAATTTCTTCACACAGTACATAGCTAAACCACGGAACTCACTCCCACAAGAGGCGGCGATGGCCACCAACTTGTGTTGGCTTTAGAAAAGGACTGGGCAAATTCATGTTTTGCCTCCACAGTTGGAGAAAGCAGCGCTTCTGAATACCAGTTGTTGGAAACTACAGGAGGGGAGAGAAGAAGAAGAAGAAGAAGAAGAAGAAGAAGTAGTAGTTTGGATTTGATATCCCGCTTTATCACTACCCGAAGGAGTCTCAAAGCGGCTAACATTCTCCTTTCCCTTCCTCCCCCACAACAAACACTCTGTGAGGTGAGTGGGGCTGAGAGACTTCAAAAAAGTGTGACCAGCCCAAGGTCACCCAGCAGCTGCATGTGGAGCGGAGACGCAAACCCGGTTCACCAGATTACGAGTCTACAGCTCTTAACCACTACACGACACTGGCTCTTGTGCTCAGATCCTGCTTGGTGATTTTACGCAGGCACCTAGTTGGCTACTGTAAGAACAGGATGGTGGACTAGATGGGCCATTGGTCCGATCCTGCGGGCTCTTTTTACATCCTTTTGTCTTGGGGAGAGGAGATCAAAAGGACACTCTTCCCAGTTCCTTCTCCTGCTACATCCCTCTATTTGTTCTGCTTTACTTCTTGAGCCTCAGTACAAACACCATTTGGGGGGGGGGTTTCCCCTCTCTTGCAAAACGTGCAGTTCTGAAGCCCCACTTCAGATCAAACGGTGGTACCCAGCTTTCGACAAAGGATATTTTGTTTCTCATTTGACAGAAAGGCTGGTTTCAAAAACAAGAGGGAGGGGGGAGAATGATAGCACAGACAGGGGGCCCTTGGCCTAATCCCAACCACCCCCAATATATTTGCTTTTCCTATCAAAGCCAAGGTGAGAAAACTCAGGGGCCGGCTTTTAAGGCATCACCTGGGAAAATACAAGCCTCCTTTCATCTCTGGCCTCCTCCTCCTCCTCTTTTCGCACACTGTGTGTTTGAGGGCTTTGAGCTCCCAGCTGCTCCAACATCCCTCCTTCCTCACCAAGCAGGAGATGTTCCCTTGCAGGGCTCAGGGAAAAGGACGCCCCTTACCAGGAGCCAAGCAAGACAGAACAAACGCAGGAGGAGAACATTTGGTTGCCTTCCTTCCCAGGACATGGAGCGCATCCCCTGTGTGTGTGTCTACATAGCAGCCGGGCCATGTGCTCCTGCAACAGAGTGTTGAAAATGCCCTTGAGAGATTTAAATATCAAAGCCGGCCTGCTGCTGCCTTTAATCATCTGGATAATCAGTTGAGAAGCAACCCATGGGAGGAGGCCCTCAGCGCCGGCCTTCCTTTATTTTTGATTTATTGCTTATCCATCTCCCTGTCCGAGGCATCAACGTCCCCTTATCTCCGTCCATTCTTACAACAACCCTGGGGGGTTCCCATCTTTTGCAGACAGGGAGCAAAGGCAGAGAGATAATGGCACACCAGACGAAGCCCAACCACTGACCTCTGTAGTTGTGGCAGGATCCAAATATAGCTTATGCCGGTCCAAACGCCCCACCTCAGTTTCCTTGGGCAATGGAGCATTCTCCCCCTCTCCAGCCCTGCGTTACCCCCAAAACCTGTTCTGCAGCATAAGCGCTGACGGGACGTGGTAGTTGAATACTGTCTCAAATCCAGAGAATTTTGCACTAAGATGCTGGTGAATTTTCACGGGATCATTTTTTAAAAGAGAATCATAGAATCATAGAGTTGGAAGAGACCACAAGGGCCATCCAGTCCAACCCCCTGCCAAGCAGGAAACACCATCAAAGCATTCCTGACAGATGGCTGTCAAGCCTCTGCTTAAAGACCTCCAAAGAAGGAGACTCCACCACACTCCTTGGCAGCAAATTCCACTGCCGAACAGCTCTTACTGTCAGCAAGTTCTTCCTAATGTTTAGGTGGAATCTTCTTTCTTGTAGTTTGAATCCATTGCCCCGTGTCCGCTTCTCTGGAGCAGCAGAAAACAACCTTTCTCCCTCCTCTATATGACATCCTTTGATATATTTGAACATGGCTATCATATCACCCCTTAACCTTCTCTTCTCCAGGCTAAACATACCCAGCTCCCTAAGTCGTTTCTCATAAGGCATCGTTTCCAGGCCTTTGACCATTTTGGTTGCCCTCTTCTGGACACGTTCCAGCTTGTCATTATCCTTCTTGAACTGTGGTGCCCAGAACTGGACACAGTATTCCAGGTGAGGTCTGACCAGAGCGGAATACAGTGGTACTATTACTTCCCTTGATCTAGATGCTATACTCCTATTGATGCAGCCCTGAATGGCCCTGTATACCTGAAGAAGCATCTCCCCCCCCCCATACAGCCTGGATACTGAGGTCCAGCTCCAAGGGCCTTCTGGCAGTTCCCTCACTGCGAGTACTATACTCCATGTAGGGTTTACTCCTTAGCCCCCCCCCCCAAAATCATGCAAGGCAGCGGAGGTTTAGCACCAGAGATTTCCTTCTCCTAGATGGACGACCTTCCCAGGTTGACAAGCCCCATCTTCCCCTCACTTCCCCCTACAGCATGTGCAGAAACCATCTTCTTGACCATTGCCCCCACTAATGGTCTCGTCCTCCGCTCAATCCACCCGATCCTGTCTTCGCATGCAGGGGAAGTCCCTAACTCACCAAGGGTGACCCTTGAGAGCCATCGGCTCCCCTTACTTGGTTTAGCTGGCCAGTCAAAGCCATTTCCTGGGATTGTGGCCGCTGTCGCATGTTGACAGCCTCTAGGAGCCACAGGTGAGAGCTGAGTGCAAGAGGGGGACCAAACTACCCCAGAAAAAGCATGACGGTATCCCCCTTCAGAGGCACTACCCCTCCCCAAACACCCCATACATGATGGACCAATGGGTCGGGGTCAGTATAAGGCAGCTACCTATGTTTCTATGGAGTTCTGTTTGGCAATTGTAATTAGTAACTAACAGCTGTAGCATTCATGCATTTTTCTCAAGAACCATCTCTATCTGTCACCTCGACTGGTGCCTGTGAATTCCGTAAACTAATTACTTGTTGTGTGAATTTTTTCCTCTCATCTGTCCTGGGCCTCCTGCCAGTAGATTTCAATGGGTAGTAGTAGCATTATGAAATAGGGAGTGGAGGCAGAAATAATCTCTCTCTCTCTCTCTTTGGGAATGTGTCCCTACTATGCGCATTTCTTTACACTGCAAGTGTAACGGCAAGGATCATTCCATTTGTAATTTAATGGTTAATCCTGTTATTAGTAAGTCAAGGAATGAAGCAAGGACAAGTTGACTTTTCTATTTTTGATGGGGGGTAAGCTCTGCTCGTAATGAGTATATTAAATGTGTCGGAGTCTTGTCATTACAACAACAACAAAAAGTTAATTTTGGTGTCTCGGGTCAAAACGGTTGTGTGTAAATAGTTCAGTTATTACTACTCCCCTTCTTTCTTGCAGACATCTGTGTTTCATAGCAACCTGAATAATAAATAGTGCCTTTTTAAAATTCGCCTTCCACTTCCCTGTTCCAAAGACAACACTGTGACCATCAGACCACACAGGCTGCTGACAGAGTGACCCCCACCCCAAAGACAGATGAAATGGCTGCTAGATCACCTGTATTAGAAAGGTATTCACAGAACTACAGAAGCAATAATGCTGAAGGCTGCAATCTGACATCATGAGTACAAATAATAATTTGCCCATTACAGAATACAGGGTCTACGATAATGTCCATAGCATCAAGGTCCATAATAATAAAACAAGAACATTTAAAAAAAACAAATAAAGGAACTATCAAATACAACTTAGAGCTGGTGAGTAAAAGGAGTAACACCTAAAAGCCTAGTGTAAAAAAAGGTGAAAATTAAAAAGACCAGTTGTTGTTGTTCAGTTGTTCAGTCGTGTCTGACTCTTCGTGACCCCATGGACCAGAGCACGCCAGGCACGCCTATCCTTCACTGCCTCCCACAGTTTGGCCAAACTCATGTTAGTAGCTTCGAGAACACTGCCCAACCATCTCATCCTCTGTCGTCCCCTTCACCTTGTGCCCTCCATCTTCCCAACATCAGGGTCTTTTCCAGGGAGTCTTCTCTTCTCATGAGATGGCCAAAGTACTGGAGCCTCAACTTCAGGATCTGTCCTTCTAGTGAGCACTCAGGGCCGCTTTCCTTGAGAATGGATAGGTTTGATCTTCTTGCAGTCCATGGGACCTGGAGGAGGAACTGGCAACCCACTCCAGTATCCCTGCCAAGAAAACTCCATGGACAAAGACAAAAGACCAGTTAAGTCCAGTCAAAGGCTACTATGGGGATGTGGTGCTCATCTCGCTTTCAGGCCAAGGGAGCTGGCGTTTGTCCACAGACAGCTTTCCAGGTCATGTGGCCAGCAGGACTAAACCGCTACTGGGGCATGGAGGACTGTGACGAGTGCCAGAGCACACAGAAACACACTTTACCTTCCCGCTGCAGAGGTGCCTATTTATCTACTTGCACTGGCGTGCTTTTGAACTGCTAGGTTGGCAGGAGCTGGGACAGAGCACCAGGAGCTCAGCCCATCACAGGGATTTGAATCGCCGACCTTCTGATTGGCAAGCCCAAGAGGCTCAGTGGTTTAGACCACAGTGCCACTTGCGTCTAGTGTAGATAGAGCTCAATCTTATGTCTTAAACCAAGATATATGAAAACAACTGATCCATTTAAATTTATTTTTCAGGTAGGCTAGGTATAGAAGAGAAGGGAAAGCGGGGAGAGACATGTTAACCAAAACAAAATAAAATAAAAATTCCTTCCAGTAGTTCCTTAGAGACCAACTGTTTACCTGGAGAGCTTCATTCACATCCTCACTTTGGGAACAAAGGTATTGCAATTTAATACATTAATCACCTGATCTAAGGTTAAACACTCAGCCCAGAGCTATCAGAGAACAATAGCAATAGTTCATTATCAACTCAGTTAAAGCTCAGAGCCCTGTTCTTCAGTATAGCCCCATGCCTTCACTAATACATCTTTCATTTCAGTGTCAATTAAATAATCATACCTTCTCTCTGCCCAGACCCAAAATCCCTCTTAGATGGGCCATCAACACCTTTTGTCATTTACAGGTAGGTAGCCGTGTTGGTCTGCCATAGTCAAAACAAAATAAAAAAATAAAAAAATCCTTCCAGTAGCACCTTAGAGACCAGCAACAGGGCACGAAATCCTCACTGGGTAGCTGGAAGTCACTACTTAAATTGTCTGCAATTCCCCCCAGTGTCCAGGCTCCTAATATGTTTTTGGAATGCAAAATAGATAATTCTTTCCAGTAGCACCTTAGAGACCAGCTGAGTTTGTTCTTGGTATGAGCTTTCATGTGCATGCACGCTTCTTAAGATACACTGAAACGGAAGTCACCAGACCCTTAAATATAGTGAGGGAGTGGGGAGGGGTATTACTCAGAAGGGTGGTGGGAATGGGTGATAGGCTGATAGGTGTGGAAAACCTATCATGTTAACCAAGTCATCCTAAATGCCGGTGTCAGAGACTGAACATGCTCTGCTGCCAGCAGTATTGAAAGTGGGATCGTGTGTGACTGCCCCAAGAACGTTGCGAGCACAAATCGTCATGGATAATGCCCAGTGAAAAGGATGTCTGGAGGGGCTCCAAGTGTCCAAGCCACCCCTCGACCAGGACAGGGCAGCTACAACATGCGCTGATGCCAGTCATGAGCTTGTGCACATCAGCATCTCAACAGAGCGTACCATCTGTCAGATAAAAGCGGGATGGGGGGGGGGACGGACAACGGTGATGTTGGGTTCCATGGATTTTATCCGCCGGTTTTCTCACACCCCACCTATTCCCTGCTCTCTTTTTCTCCACTCAGTTGCAGCTGCTCTCTTTTTGGCTGGGGAGAACCGGATGGGATGGTCTGCTGAGCTCAGCTACTGCCTGGAATGGACCGAAGCGGCTTAGGAAAGCGGTTTGGGTGTAGCCGCTGTGCGGCAAGACGGGCTGGAATTCCTGGTTGCATTCACAAGGCAAATCACTCTCCCTCCACTTTCACAGGATACAACCGAAATGCTTTGTGTTCTTGTTGTTGCTGGGATCCGATGCAGAAGATGTTCCTTACAGCTGCAAGAAAATACAATCTATTTTTTTTAAATGCAGTTGAAGGCCTGCTTGCAGCTGCAGCAGATACACGGTCTCTGATAGTTCTCGCAAGACACACAGGCGCATTCCTGAGAATGTAAACACATGCGAAAACCATCAAGTGGCCCGGGGGAAGGCCCCAGTCTGAGCAGAATTGGCACTGCAAGGAAAAGATTCTGATGATGGCTTGGAGAAAGGGAATTAAGGAACATAGCCAGCAGAGCTGAAACAAATTATAACCCTCCCCCGTTCTCCTCGGTGGGCTTTGGTGGCAAATAGATGCCCAAACGTTTTTGTTCCTGGATGGTATTTGACGTGCCGGAGCTGCTTGTGATGGCCTGGGAGTCAGACTCTGATGCTGAACCTGAGGGATCCCAGCCTGCACAGGATTCCCCGCCTCCAGAACCAGCTGAGCCATGGCCAGGGCTTGAGCCTGAAGGATCCCCACCTGTGCTGGATCCCCAGGTGCAAGCATCAGCAGAGTCTGCTCTGGCTCCTGATGGGAGGGAGGACCCATTGCCTGCAGGTGCTCCACTCCCCGTCTTCAGAGGAAGCTGAGGCAGCCCCTGGGTCCAGTAACCCACCAGCCTCTCCTGAGCTGCAGAGGCGAAGGGAGCTAAGTGCCTACAGGAAGAGTGCTCACCTCCAGGCCCGGAGGAGAGGCGAGTCTCCGGAGGATCGGGGCCGCCCTAAGCATAGGGCCAGATAAAAGCCAGCCAGACCCAGCCCAAGTTGTGCGAGCAACTTACTTGCAAGCGTATGCTCAACCTGCAACCTAGTGCCTGCACCTGCCTTGGACCTTGACCTGCTCCCTGGCTCGCTCCCTGCCAGACTGACCTCCTTTGGACCCCTAGACCCAGGACTGGACCTGGACCTCGCTTCACGGACAAACCCCTGGGGCCAGCACACTGCTCGTGAAATCTGGGGTTGAAGATTTGACAAGATTTCACAGATGACGTGCAGTAGATGAAACCTTTTGATGCAACAGGCTTCTAGCTGTGATGGAGGAGATGCTCTGCCTTCATGGCAGCAATGCTTCCGAATACCAGTTGCTGGAAACAGCAGGAGGGGAGAGGGATCCTGATTGAGAGCTTCTCATGTGGAAACAGCAGTTGGCTGCTATGAGAATAGGATGCTGAGGTAGGCTGGCCATTGGCACACCTTCCAGCTTGTCAAAATCCTTCTTAAATTGTGGCGCCAGGGGCATCGACTTCCCCTCCACATTGAGGGGTGCAGCCATGTGACATAATGCTGCCCGGAGTGTGCCTGGTGGGGGCGGGATGCACAGAGGGTGATCTTTGCGCAGGCCCGTCTTAGAGGGATTGCCGCCCTGGCGCAGCGATCCCTCGGCGCCCCCAGCCTGCCGCCTCTCCGCCCGCCTCCCTCCCGCGCTGGCCGCCCCTCGGGGGGGGGCGAGCGGGGGATGAGAGGCGTGGCGTTGGAGCGGGCACCCGCGCTCCGGCGGGCGGAGGATGAGGGCGGGCGGGCGGGCGCTCACGCACCGGCGGGAGGGCGGGCTGCAGGCCGGCGGGGGGCGGGCTGCAAGCCGGTCGCCCTCGCCTCCCAGAGCCCCAGCTGGAGTGCTGGAAGGTCGCGCAAAGCCCCGCGCCGCTTCAGCGCTCCAGCTGGGGCTCCAGGAGGCGAGGGCGGGCGGCTTACAGCCCGCCCGCCCACCGGCGCGTGAGTGCCTGCCTGCCCATGGGGGCGGGGGCGGGTTGGGGAGGGGGAGCCCGGTATGCCGGCGGGCTCATGGGGGTGCCCTGCGCCCTGGCGCGCCGCGCCACCGGCCTCTATGGATGAGACGGCTCTGTCTTTGCGCTTGCTTGCCCTGGCCTGCACCCAGCTCCTCGGCTGCCAGGCGGAGGTTGGGGCTTGGAGCTAAACATACCCAGCTCCTTCAACCACTCCTCATAAGGCTTGGTTTCCAGACCCTTGATCATCTTGGTCGCCCTCCTCTGCACACCTTCCAGCTTGTCAACATCCTTCTTAAACTGTGGTGTCCAGAATTGGACACAGTATTCCAGGTGTGGTGTGACCAAGACAGAATAGAGTGGTACCATTACTTCCCTTGATCTGGACACTAAATTTCTATTGATGCAGCCTAGAATATTAGTTTGTTTGTTTTTTGCTGCTGCATCGCACTGTAGACTCATGTTAAGTTTGTGGTCCACCAAGACCCGTAGATCCTTTTCACGTGTACTGCTAGTAAGTCAGGTGTGTCCCCCCATCCTATATTTGTGCATCTGGTTCTTCCTGCCTAAGTGCAGAACCTGACATTTCTCCCTATTGAAATACATTTTGTTAGTTTGGACCCAGTTCTCCAATCTGTTGAGGTCATTTTGAATTCCGATTCTGTCTTCATTTACCCTGCATCCAGTACGCTCCCAGTGCTTTATTTCAGAAGCAGTGTACATCCGCCACAATCCACCTGTCCTTTCTTATGAAATAATGCGTTTTCCTCCAAACCAGCTTCGATTCGAATTGAGAAAAAGAACGACTTAGCACAGCTCAGCCTCAGGGCTCAACCACACTGTAGTTTTCCCTCATGTTTTCTTCTGTTTGTCCCCTTGATTCCCAGGCATGGGTCTGAGAGCTTTTTCGTTTTCCCTGGGGAAAACCTGCTGTTTACCGCAGAATCGGAAGAAACGTCAGCCCGCCAGGAACTGATTGTTCCGATTCAGTTTACAGTGTGTTTTCCTGGGGAACGTGGAGGGGCAGGAGGAAAACCTCTCAGACCTGTGGCTAGAAATCATGGGGCCTATCAAAGTGTGGCTGAGCCCTCGATATAAGGGAGCGCTCCCAAGTTCACCACTGACCTTTGCAGAAACCTTTCGACCTTCCAGCTTGTCACCCGGCCATGAGCAAACAGACGACTCTGAGCCACACAGTCCAGATAACACAAATCAGATAAAACCTAAGCCTCGCTTGGCTGGTCTGCAATTGCGGGAAACCCACCAGGGATTTTAATTTTGCTCTTGTTTGTTTCCATGCTCTGGCATGGGGCAAGGTTTGTTTTAAAACACACCATCGCCATAGCAGCACAGTGGACTTTGTGGCCAGCAGACCGCCGTGCTTCCTGCAGCAACCGGGGATGTTGACCATCCTATAAACTTGGGCGAATGGCCGCTGGAATACAGTGGTTCCTGTCGAATGGCAACAGGAACCCACAAAATATCCTAGTAGTGGCTACTGAGATTCGGAATTGGGGAAGGGCTTTAACTCAAGAGTAGAGCCAGGCAGAGGGCCTTCTGGGTGGTGGCTCCCGCCCATCAGATGTCAAGGAAATAAACAACTATCTGACTTTTAGAAGACATCTGAAGGAAGTTTTTAATGTTTGATGTTTTATTCTGTTTTTAATCTGTTGGGAGCCGCCCAGTGCAGTGCAGAAGGTCCCAGATTCAATCCTCAGCAGATCCAGGCAAGGCTAGGAATGTCTTCTGCTTGAATTCCTGGACAACAACTTCCAGTCATTGCAGGCCGAACTGAGCAGGATGGACCCAATGGTCTGATTCACTATAAGGCAACTTCTTCCTATGTTTCTACGATTGCTTGCAGCATTGCAACCATCATCATAAGAACAATATATCCCATTAAAAAAAAAAATAAGCAGAAGTAACCCCTTGCTCATATGGAGGTTTAACTGAGAAGGGGGCCTAGATGGAAGGATTCCTTTAAGAAGAATTTGCCGGCGAATTTTCATGACAATTTTTTTTAATTTTTATTTTTATTTTAAATCACAAACTGGTGTCAAGAGCCGAATTTACAACTGGGAAAATTAGAAGCTGAGAGAAATTAAGAGTCTCCCATCCCTGGATGTAATAAAAGGAATTAATAAAGAGAAACAACGGAAGTAAACAGGATAAAAAAAAAGAGGTGAGCCACTCAGCGGGTTGGTGGGTGCAGTGGGAAATATTTCTGTCATCCTGAAAACGTTGATGATTGAAATGGGAGGGCACCTGCCAGAGTTTAAACCCTTACTCAATAAATTCTTCCTCAGGCACCAGTTTTACATTCACCTCCCCTTTTGATTTATATATTGTTCCAAAAAGGTGGGCGCCAACCCAGGGTCTGTGTTTCTTTGGAGAATTGAGGCGCTCCAGAGATTGTCTTAGCTTAAGGAAATATTATTTATTCACAAATTTACACCTGATTTTCAATGGAGGGAGTCCAGATCTTAAGCATCGATGGTCATCCCAAGCAGGGCTTGTTCCCCACAGCAGTGCAGCCCTGACGTCCAGCCTGCAAAAAGATGGATCCCTGTCTTTTGTTCTCCTTCTCCTTCTTCTCTGCACTCCTTGTTAAAGACACTCTTTTCATGTCACCTCTCTCTCACACCCCACTATTGCAGATATTAATATTGTGCAGTTTGAAGCAACTGGGTGCATGAAAACTGACTCCTTTTTGGAATGTAACATTGTCAAGGCCCATAAGCTTAATTTTCCAAACCTTTACTTGCAGAACTTTCTTCAAAACAAAACAGGAGCATCAAATGACACATCCAAACAGACATGCTGTATGCCAGTCTGAGACATAGACTCGGCATCTTGCAAAATACGAAATACTCCGAACAGATCTAGAAGCAGAGGTCTGTCTCTCCCCAAAGCCTGCATCCTGCCTGAGGCTGTTTACCTGGAGAGCTTCATTCACATCCTCACTCTGGGAACAAAGGTATTGCAATTTAATACATTAATCACCTGATCTAAGGTTAAACACTCAGGCCAGAGCTATCAGAGAACAATAGCAATCGTTCATTATCAACTCAGTTAAAGCTCAGAGCCCTATTCTTCAGTATAGCCCCATGCCTTCACTAATACATCCTTCATTTCAGTGTCAATTAAATAATCATACCTTCTCTCTGCCCAGACCCAAAATCCCTCTTAGATCAACACCTTTTGTCATTTACAGGTAGGTAGCCGTGTTGGTCTGCCATAGTCAAAACAAAATAAAAAATTAAAAAATCCTTCCAGTAGCACCTTAGAGACCAACTAAGTTTGTTCTTGGTATGAGCTTTCATGTATATGCACACTTCTTCATGTTAACGCTTCTATCTCAGGTGAGGCCCTGGCTTGGAAAGGAAGCTTAGCCTGTATTTTTCCACTAGTCTGCAATCTTCTCTTCAATATTCCAAATAATTAATTATTATTATTATTAATTATTATTAAAAAGGTCCACCAGAGGCTGTATTTCCTGCGTCAACTAAGGAAATTTAAATTGCCCCAGGAAGTGTTGATCCAATTCTACAGAGGCATTATTGGAACTGTTCTCTGTAATTCAGTAACAGCTTGGTACGGTACAGCCTCCAAGAGAGACAAGAAAAGGCTCCAACGAGCTGTAAGAATTGCAGAAAGGGTAATTGGTGTTAGCTTGCCTTCAATAGAGACAATTTATGCTACCCGAGTAAGGAAGAGAGCAGAGAGAATTGTAGCAGATCCTTTACATCCCGGTCATCATCTGCTTGATTTACTTCCATCTGGACGTCGCTACAGGACTTCATATACAAAATCGGCCAGGCACAAGAATAGTTTTTTCCCTTGTGCCATTAAATTGTTAAATTCGTAGTTGTATAGCTGAAAGGGAGGTAAATTATGGGTGGGGTTTCTTTGCTTCTTTGTATTGTGAGAGGAACAGTGCCTGTATGTTTACATTGCAATGTAGCTGAAACAAATTCCAAGTATGTTGGAAAATGTACTTGGCCAATAATAAATTATTCCTATTATCCCTATTCCTATAATCAGAATCCTACCACCTGTTAATTTCAAGGGTTATGGGGGGGGGGTTCCCCCCAATCCATATATATTGTCACAGGCTAGTCACCAGCAAGATAACCGGTATTAAGTGGAGCCAATTCTATCTCATTTTGCGGCTGGCCGAGTGTGGGAGTGGGGAGCAGGAATCCCTTTTGAAAAATCACCTCACCTTAAATACCATAATCACAATCCACCATATCTCTTGATGGCTTGACATAGCCTTTAAAAAGACATTTTGGCTTGAAATAGTCCATTTAGAAAAAGAGGGAGGGAGGATGTTAAAGGTTTTTTTTTTATTTATAAAAAAATACATAATTAAAATGGCCACCATGGTCCTTGAGCATAAATAGCTTTGCCCCGTCGTGCAATTACCAGAGTCGCTGTCAGTGGCCTTCAAAGCACTTTATGCCACTGGCGTTATTTTCGAAGCCATACGGTCCCTGCAATGAAACAGGGCAGCTGAGATAGAAAGCTATTTGCTGCTCAAGAGGCTGCAGGCACCCATCAGCTTGGAGCCAGCGGCCATTCATGCCGCTTTTGTGTCAGCGCCGTGCGTTGGAGTTGAGCTCCTCAGTGCCCAAATGATAGCGGGGGTCAATATTGGCAGCACACACTTACGTACGGGTGACGGGGAGAAAGCAGATTTGCATGTGAAAGACTGGGCTGAGCTTCCTTTTTCCCTTTGCGGTGTCCACCCCCCCCAAAAAACCCCGTGCAGACAAGTGCACGTCCCAAGTGGTTCGCTGCAATTCTGGGTAGCGCACTTAAAAGCTTCCATTATATCAGTGAATGAAATTGTACTTGGCATCAATATTGCACTCGGCGCTTAAAGCATTTCACATACATTATCCTCAGGAATCCTTGTAAGAAACACTTAACACAGGAGACCATTATCATCTCCATATTGCAGACTGGGTTGGAAAAGGGCGCGGGGGGGGGAATCTTTCGTTTCGTTGTTGGTTTTTGCCAAGGCTCAGGGAACAGCAGCTTGCCTAAAGTAACCTCCTAGTACAGATTGTGGCAGGGGTGAGATTCGAATTCAGGTCTTTGTGGGATTTGAACCCTGGGCCCAGCCTCAGACATTATGCATCACTAGCAGAGTGCCCATACAGCTGCAGGAGGTATCCTCTTCCTCCACTTTAAATGGAAATAAATACCAAATACTTTCTCCAGTCCAGACTCTCTGGTCTCCACCGCTGCCTCTCATCATCCCAGTCTCCAAAGGCAGGGGTGGAAGAAGGGGTGCGTGGTGAAGTGCGGACCACCCCGGGTGTCTTCGCTGAGGGGTTGACATTTGGCGCACCGCCCACCCACCCGCGACTCCCAAGCCTACCCCTAGCCGTCAGGGGAAGCTGCGCCGCTTTGCCGGCGCCAACCCCACTTCCCCCTTCATTTTGACAGCTGGGGGAGGCTTGGGAGAAATGGGCGTGCGGCGTGCCAAATGTCTGCCATCAGCAGCTTGCTCCGCCCCTGTGGACGGCTCACTCTGCCCTAGGCTGCAGGGTGTGCGTGCCACTCCGTGGACCTGAGCGACTATTCTGTGCCTGGGAGGGCAACCTCCACGCCCCGTGCCCCTCGGGAGCATGTCTGCCCTGGGCAGTGCGGGCATATGCTCCGCCCCTGTCCAAAGGTCACCCAGGAGTTGTTGCAAGCCAAAAACAAGAGTCACTTGGGCTGCTTCACTCTGCCTCTGACCCCCGACCCACCATTGGCATGTAGCCCCCAGGGGTTGAAAAAGGTGCCTATCCCTGGTATCAACGTGGGCAAAGGTTGGTCTTCAAATATTTTTCATAATAAACAAGCACACCGATAAATCATGGCTGATGGGTGTTGTGTATTGATTCAAGGGTTATAATATTTGTATTATTATTGTCTGTATTCACATTAGGGGATAGTAATTGCCTTCCTGTTCCAGAAGGAACAGCTACTATTGATTCATTCAAGTTGCTGCTTTTGGATCTTCAGTCTTATTGGTTCCCACCAAAAGGCAGCTTTGTGATTGCTTGAGATTGTTCCCTCCAAAATGTATCCTTTCTAGCCAGTCTTCTGTCCCTATAAATGTAGCTTCCCTCTCCTCAGTCTCCAGTCTTGTTTGCCTGAATAAAGAGTGTTACGTGAAGAAGCTGTCTCCTGCCTGCTATGTCAGAGCTGAAATCACTTGCTGAATCACGATCCCCACAGTTGTGAGGCCTGAAGAGATCATGAAGATACATCCTCAGCTGTTGCTATTGGCTATGGACAGCCTGTGACATCAAGAAAGTACATGGCTGCTGAGTGGATATAAAGGTGAGCTTTTCCCTCTTCCCCAACACAACATGACAGGCAACAGCCATGACGTTCAGCGTTGCCCAGTCTTCTTCCACTTGTAGGAGGCAAATTGGCAGATGGGCAGAGGTGATCATTCATTCATTCATTCATTCATTCATGTGGCCGTGGGATGCTAGGGAGCGACAATAAGGCAAGTTCACTTGCTGAGTGGGATCCTGGCTTGAAGGCGGCTGATATCCATGATCACAAGTTGGCTGATGTCTAGCGATGGACCTAGTGGAAGCTGCAGATGTTGGCGGGCAGAAGCTGGTGGAGTTCGCATTCGGAAGCCAGTGGATATCGTAGGACTGAAGCAGGCTGAAGTTTGTGGATGGAAGCTGGTGGGGAAATTAATCTTCGGAGGCTTCATCTGGCTTAAGCTTCATCTGGCTTATTGTTCACCTAGTCCTGGAGGAAGAACTGTGAGGGGAGAGACTCCATCAGGAAGGCCTTCTTCCACCTGCCTTGCCCCACCCACCCTCCAGTCTCTGTTTCTCAATTTGCCATCGTTTCATTGATTGTAGTTTGGAAATTATTTATTGTAATTGTTAAGAGTGGTTTCTGTTTTTTTTTATGCCGATATTATTATTCTATACTATTCTAATAATGATTGTTGAACGTTACTTTACTTGATTGCTTGTTTTAAAGCTGTTTTATTATCACGTTTTTGTATTGCATTGGATTGTTATAAGATGTACATGTTTTGTTTCTTCAGCTTGTAAACCACCTTGATATTGTAAGATAAAGATGGTATACAATTAAAAGTAGTGATGATGATGATGATGTATAGACCCCAGAGGGCTCTCTTCTGAACTGTCTACAGACAATTCCTGCCAACCAGCTGGACCATCGACTTCATCTGCCCAGACAAAAGAGAGCTGGCTCTGGGCATCAGCTAATGAGAAGTCCCAAGTCACTCAGCTGGCCTCTGACCTTGAGGTTTCCTAATGATGTGCTTCTAAAGAGCCGGCCTTTGCCATGGGGTGTCTCGTATTATCCACTGCTGGATTATTGTTGTCCCTGCTCCAAGGAGGGGCGGTTCGAGGGTCCACTTAGCACATGAAATTTGCAACAAGGTTCTGCCAGGAGATGATGTACGAGCCCTAGAGGTCAAGAGTTCTGCTTGGCGGTCAGTGAGAAAGGGTCACGCGACAGTGGCCATCACTCAACCCGGAGGCCCTTCCTTCCTCCACCTCCCATTTATCCGTGGAGATTTCAGCCATGCAAATGGCCTTTGCCTCATCATTTGTGTCTGGTAAAGCCCACAGACGCATCTCTTGGGTACAAACAGAGGAGGGGATGGACGAGGTCAAAAGGTCCCAGAGGACAGCAGGTTTAACTATTCAGCAGAGGGGGCTGAGGAATACACGAGGCAAGAGTGTTGGTGCGAAATTGGGAACAGTGAAACTTTACCTCTGGGTTTCCCAAAGTGGTTGATATTGACACAGGGGGCGAAGAAAGGCGTGGGGTGGAAAAGAGGTTTACGAGGTATTGTGTAGAAAAAATAATTTTTAGTCTCAGGAGGTAAAGGGAAGTGTTATTTACAGAGTGCACCTCTCTTCTTCTTCTTCAAGGTCACCCAGCAGCTGCATGTGGAGGAGTGGAGACACGAACCCGGTTCCCCAGATTACGAGTCCTAAAGTACCAGCTCTTAACCCTACACCACACTAGCTCCTCCTCCTCCTCCTCCCTCCTCCTCCTCCTCCTCCTCCTCTTCTTACTTCTCTTCTTTCCTTCTTCTTCTTCTTCTTCTTCTTTCCTTCTTCTTCTTCTTCTTCGTCTTCTTCTTCTTCTTCTTCCCAGCGAGGAACCTCTTTATTTATTGATTCCACAATAAAACAGTATTCCACCCCCTTTCATTTTATGATTCCCAGTTAGTGATTGATGGTTTAAATAACATTGTTTATAGATGGCTATTTCCTGACTTTATTTCATGTGCATTCCTAAGAATTTGAGCTCTCCCCACTCGTGATTCCCAGAGGCACATTATCTCAAGTCGTACTTGTTGTTGCAGTTATCAGTGATGGCCCTTGGCTCGTTATGAGCAATGTCTCTCTGATCGTGCATTTCTGATTTTGTATTATGGCTCTATCAGGCTCCTGGCACGCATTTTGCTTCTATCCCATTTCTGTCTGGTGGTGGCGGCTGAGGGGAGGGAAAAATCCTCGCTGTTTATCTGGAGATCATTTAATTCCAGAGTTCCTGCCTGACAAGTGTTTACCCTCTGCGATCAGCCTTCTGATGTCCACTGCTTCTGATCCCTCCCGCCGCTTCCGGTGTGGCATTCTTCCGTCCGGGATAAGATCTGGCTATCAAAAACAAAACTCCCTTTGAAATGTCCGGCCATGGAAGATAATGCTTGCTGTTTTGCGTTATGTAAAACATGTTTTCCGAAACGGGCTTGGCTCTGCTTGATGCTGTGGAGCTTTGGAGTCCAAGAAATGTCTGGATGCCTAGGAGCCAGGGCCTCTTAATCTCAAGCCCCACATTGGTCGAAAGATTCCTGCATTGCAGGGGGTTGGACTAGATGACCCCCGTGGTCCCTTCCAACTATACGTTTCTCTGGTTAAACCACCTAAGACACATGGGAGCATGCGGAATGATATTTTTTAAACCAGCAACTGTAGAAATGATTTTTTTAGTTGATTATATTACTAATGTAATTACCTGGATGTAGTTTTTTTTGGGGGGGGCTAGGGGAAAACTGTATTGGATTGCTTGTATTTGATTATATGTTGTTCTTATATTCAACAAATAAAATATTCAAAAGGGGAAAAAAACCCACTGTGGGAATATGTTTTTAAAGGTGCTACTGCACCTGTTTGTTTGGATTTACTTTAGGTGTCCTTCCGCTTTAGGAAGGAAGGACAAAAGATCCAGCAGGGAGTTTCACTGCATGGATCCCTCCGCGTTTGGGCGAAGCGCGCCAATTTGGCCAATGCAACGGTCAGTAGTTAGTTTCCTGCCCAAAAGCTAGCATAGAGACAAAGTTGTGATTGGTTATTGTAATGGTTATGACGATGTTTGAGTATTCAATAAATAGCCTCCGCTCTCTGTGGCGAGTGTGGAGAACGCGCGAGACAAGCTAGAGAGAACATCGGTGCGTGGCAAGCCAAGAGAGAAACCAAAACCAAAACCAGCCGCACAGAGCAGTTGAGAGCTTCTTCACCAGCCTGCAGTCTCTTGGCATTTATTTCATTTTATTTAAAAACTTTCATTTGGCCGTCTAAGTTTTGGCCGCTACCTAGTTTGGTTTATCTTCTTCTCCGGAGACCTCCGGAATCTTCGGAACTTCCAAACGCCTGCAGAAAACCTTCAGAAACTCTAGCGACCTTCAGAACTCACAACAGAAACCTTCAGATCATAGCCAGCGGACCTTTTCACGGCGCAGTGGGAGTGGGAACTCCAGAATTACTGGTCGTCCATCTGCTGGCTATCCCCACAAACCACTATACATTTCTTTGATTCTATGAACCAGAACAAATGTAATCAGGTCTTCTGCAGAGTGGTGTTTGTTCTGATTCCGCACTTAAGAGCAGGACGAAAGAAAAACGTCTCAGACTTGCGCCAAGGAATCGCGGAACAAACAGAATAAATCGTGGTACACAGGGAAGTTTGGGCGAGACCTCACAACTGGTGTTCTGCCATGCTGGGAGTGCCACCTTTGAACAGAAAGGTCTTGGCTCAAATACCCAGCCAGCTTGGACACTGGGCTCTTTTTTATTCTTAGGGCTTATTCACCTTTTGTCCTGCTCTCCAGGCACAGGTATGCACTTAAAAGCCCTGGGTGTTACAGGAGCATGCCGGTCAGTTATTCACACAGTTGGAGTTTTGTTTTTAGTTAGTTTTTAACTAAAGATTTTCTTGTGCTCCAAAACAAACTGAAGAAGAAAAAGTACATATAGTGTCTCCACTTTCAATTCATAAGAGGGTTTTCCCCCAGTTTGTTTATGTTCAGTATGAGACACAGGGTGGATCTAAACATTGGTGTGTGTGTGTGTGTGTGTGTGCTATAAATAAGCCAGGAATTAGATGGCTGTAACAAAAGGGGGAAAAATCTCTATGGAAAATTGCGTTATAAAATTTCCTGCTCTCTGGTGCCATCTGGTGTTGCATGTTTATAGCACGTTCAAATCGCTGTTTGTTTACTAATGTAGCTGAGTCCACTGTGAGTGCTATTTTTGTAGAAGAGGTGCCGGACCTCACCTTTTTCTCTCATAATGGCAATGGCGCTCACCTGAGAAGTGCCAGAACTGAGTTCCTGCAAATTCCAACTGGAAAAAAAGCCCTAGACACTGTTGCCATAGTCATTTCAAAGTTGGAATTAACTTTTTATTAACAAAACGCGATCTACACTGACTTGGTTGAGTGTCAGGCCTAATGAGGAGAGCAGCTCATTCCCGGCTCTTACTTCATGAAAGCAGTTGCCAGACTGAAAGTCCCAAACTCCTCACGGCCATCTCAAGTCCCCTCTCCTCCAGGGCTTTCTCCAAGCAATTGGAGACTGCACCTACATGCAACCTACCGCTCCTATGCCATTTTCATGCCTCTTCTGGTTCTGGGAGACAAGGGAGGAAGGGAGCATGCTGCAGCAGGAGGGGGAGACATCTGTGACTCTTCACCAGCCAAACTCACCTCTATCTCTTGGCCACCCTCCTTTCCTGCTTCAGCTTCTTCCTCTGATTCTGGACTTCTCTCTGCCACAGACTCTTCCTGCTCACTAAGCCCTGCTCCCTCTTCAGCTTCCAACACCTCCTCCTCTCCGTCTTCTCCCTCTGACCACTCTTTGTTGTGGAGCAACTCAGTCTGGTGGGCAGGGTACAATTTATTTATTTATTTATTTATTTATATTTATTTATTTACAACTCCGGCTGCCCCCTTGCCTCTTAGCACCCCCATAGGCAATTCCACAGCCTCCCCCAGGCGCTGCCCACTTTGGGAACCAGCCTTACAAACTCCCCCAAATGTGTTCTGGGGATCCTGCAAATTTGGGGAGGGCGCAGGGAGGTCTATGGCATGGGTAGGCAAACTAAGGCCTGGGGGCCAGATCCGGACCAATCGCCTTCTAAATCCGGCCCGCGGGTGGTCCAGGAATCAGCGTGTTTTAACATGAGTAGAATAAAATGCATCTCTGGGTTATTTGTGGGGCATAGGAATTGTTCATATTTTTTTTTCCAAGATATAGTCCGGCCCCCCACAAGGTCTGAGGGACCGTGGACCAGCCCCCTGCTGAAAAAGTTTGCTGACTCCTGGTCTATGGGAAGTCAGGAGGAAAGAGAAGGTTGACTGCACAAGACAAAAATCCCTGCATTAGCAGGGTGGACTTTCTTGGATGCAACCCCCTGGTATTTATGCATCCATGGATTTTTAAACCCCCCCCCCATCAAAAGACACCCCCCTTCCGTTTCCCCAATCTATATGAGAACAAAACGCGATAAATCAAATAGATCATACATAAAGACAGACAGATAGTAATGATCCTGGGTGTTCTGTATCCTGGTAGGATGCAGTTAATCACTAAATGCCGTATATTTATTACAGTGACAAATGAAACAGGCATTTTAAATTATTACAGCAAAGCATTCCTGCTTCCACCTCCGTCAAGTTACTGCGATAAAAATGAGGCTGTTTTCAAGGTGGCTGTTACTTAGCGGTATGAACTCCAGAGGTTTCATATTTTTTGCACCCTGTAATATATCGGGAATGCACTGCACAGCTGGCCTTGCAGACTCGGCAATCTGCAAAAGGTATGAGCCCCTGCTGCCTCTCAGCTGCCGTTGCAGAGTAAAAGGCTTTACTTTGCAGTAAAAGCTGCTTTCTGCCTGCACAATCTGCAAGGTGCAAGCCCCGTGCCTCTTGCTAGAGACGGACCCTGCATGACCATCAGGAGATTCCAATCAGCAAATGATAAGATCCACGTGGATTTGCTGTTGTTTCGCAGGTTTAAGGCGTCATGCTAGGCAAAGTAGAGACCCAACACCAGTGCCGGATATGAGCTAAACAAGCTATAGCTTAGGGCCCCACTCTCTTAGGCCCCCCCCCCAAAAATGTAAAGGAAAAAATAACACTGAATGACATTTTGTTGTGTATTGATTCAAGGGTTATCATATCTGTATTACTATTGTCTGTATTCACATTAGGGGAAAGTAACTGCCTTCCTGTTCCGGAAGGAACAGCTACTCTTGGTTCATTCAAGTTGCTGCATTTGGATCCTCAGTCTTATTGGTTCCCACCAAAAGGCAACTTTGTGATTGCTTGAGATTGTTCCCTCCAAAATGTATCCTTTCTAGACAGTCTACTGTCCCTATAAATGTAGCTTCCCTCTCCTCAGTTCCCCAGTCTTGTTTACTTGAATAAAGAGTGTTACATGAAGAAGCTGTCTCCTGCCTGCTATGTCAGAGAGCTGAAGTCACTTGCTGAATAGCTATCCCCATGCTACAACACATTTCCAAAATATAAGACAAAAAACCAATAAAAGAAAACCTACATACATGAACAGTGTTTTGTGTTATGTAGCCTCCTATGATGTAAGTAATGGGCCCGCCTGCTAGCCTGTTCCCTAAAATATAAAAAATCATTTTAAGTTAGGGCTTAATATTATTTCACTATTAATAGACTTCTTCTACATTGTATTTCACTGTTCGCGACTGGACTTAACTGTTGGGGGTCCTTTACCTTTTTTATTCATAGAATCATAGAGTTGGAAGAGACCACAAGGGCCATCCAGTCCAACCTCCTGCCAAGCAGGAAACACCATCAAAGCATTCCTGACAGAAGTATATTAATATACTTCTTTTTAATTGTATTTCAGTTCAACAACTACTTTGATAAAATACATATTTTGTTATGTGCAAATTGCTTTAGATACCTATTAGGTCCATAAATTACCATATAGCATATATTTAACACGAAAAAAACAGCGACAATTTGTTGTTGACAAAGGACAGCTGGACATATCAAGGGCCCCATTACCTTCAGTAGCTGAGGGCCTCATCAAACCTAAATCCGGCCCCGCCCAGCACGATATCAGGCTTAGCACTATATCAGGGTCTCTATTCTGTGTGTGCCTTAAAGCCCTGTGGATCTTTATCAGGAGAAAAAGAAACTTGGTTTGCTTATTGGACTCTTCATTCCTCAGCAGTGCTGTGCGACTGAGATTCCGATCAGCAAACCAAGTATCTCCTTTTTTATATGATCAATGTGGCTCAGCTCCTGCTTTTGTACAGGCAAAGAAGCATAATAGTAGTAGTAGTAGTAATAATAATAATAATAATAATAATAATATAATAATAATTTATTGTTTGTACCCCGCCCATTCGGGGGGGGGGGAGGAGAAGTCCAGAATCCAACATTTCCTAACTGCAACACTGAGATTCCCATTCAGTTACATAGCTTGCTGTCCAGTTGCCTATCACTGAGACCAAGCCCTACCTTGGAAGGTTGTTGTTGTTAGTACAGTGGTACCTTGGTAGTCGGAACGCCTTAGTTGTCGAACAAATCGGCTCCCGAACGCCACAAACCCGGAAGTGAGTGTTCCGGTTTGTGGACGTTTTTTGCAAGCTGAACATCCGACTCGGCTTTTGCGGCTTCCAATTGGCTCCTTCCTAAACATTAGGAAGAACTTCCTGACAGTGATAGCTGTTCGACATTGGAATTTGCTGCCAAGGAGTGTGGTGGAGTCTCCTTCTTTGGAGTCTTGAAGCAGAGGCTTGACAGCCATCTGTCAGGATGCTTTGATGGTGTTTCCTGCTTGGCAGGGGGTTGGACTGGATGGCCCTTGGGGTCTCTTCCAACTCTAGGATTCTATGGAGAGCCGCGCCTTGGTTTTTCGAACCGTTCAGGAGTCGAACAGGACTCCCAGAATGGATTAAATTTGAGAACCAAGGGTATGACTGTATTCTTATTTATTGCATTTATATCCCACCTCTTTTCCTCCAAGGAACTCAAGGTGGTGGACATGCGCTCTCCCTGTCCTCATTTAATCCCCTACAACAACCCTGTGAGGTAGGTTAGGTAGAGAGGCAGTGACTGGCCCAAGGGTCACCCAGTGAGGCTTCGTGGCTGGAAGTGTCAGGAAACCCCCCCGCCCCACAACAGTTAGCATCCCAGGAGAGCTTGCGGTACAGGGAACCACACCCTTTGTTCAGCAGTTTGTCATCCCCCTCCTCAGCAGGAAGGCGACCATTCCTCCAGTGGGGAGGGGGAGGTTAGACGCAGGAAATCGGTGCAGGGGGCTGTGAAGAGATCGCAGAGGCCTGAACACCAAGGGGGAAGCGGGGAATAGGGACAGTTCACAGACAAGAAAGACATGGAAGGGGGAGGCGGGGGTTCAGGATCCCGCGCCTCTTTTGCTGGACCAAGAACCAAGAAGGGTTCATTCCCGGACTCTGCAGAGGGATGAGATGGACGTTTGAACTTTTGCTCCACTGTAAATATCTGCACAATAAAGAGCTTAGTTTTAGAAGTGCTGCGTTTGACTGCTTTCCTCATGAGCAACCACTGAACGTCCTTACAGGAAGCCTACACAGTATAGGGGAGTTTTAAATGTTTGATGTTTTGTTTTGTTATGTTTCTGTATATGCAGGAAGCTGCTTGCCCAGAGTGTCTGGGGCGACCTCGTCAGTTGGGCAGGGTGCTATTATTATTATTATTATTATTATTATTATTATTATTATTATTATTATCACTACAAGTGTCCCGAGCCTCTTAGAGGAAGGATGAGGTGAGCTGAATTTTTCATACTGGCATACAACTAGGGGAGAATCGCACGGGGTCTGAAGCACAGCAGAGAAAAAGGCCAATAAAAGGCTCCTCTTAATTAAATTACCTGTACTTGAAAATTTCTCCTCCTTCCCAGTCCACAACTGGGCCCTCCTCTCCAAGGGATAACGCATCCCGATGGTCTCTCGATGCTTCGGAAAGGTGTAGAGGCTGGAACCAGCGGCAGGCACTGCCCCTTTTAAGTGGGGGGCAAATGGAGCGTATGGTATTATAAAACTCTTTAATCAAGCTCAGCAGGTGTTAGAAAGAGACATGCTCACAACGCTTCTCTCTCTCTCTCCCCCACCCCCGAAATTTCCCTCCCATTCGCTTTTATCACTATCTTCCAGCACATCATCACTGCGAGGCCATTAATCAAAGGATGGCAGGTGTTTATTACCTGCATGCTAGGAGCCCGCCTCCTCACCATGTTCCGATTACGCATCAGTGACAAGTGTAAAATGGAGTGAAATCAGATGGAACAGGAGCCAAGACGTCGGCTATATTAGTTAATCTGTCTGCATGAAAGGACACCGAGGAATATAACACTAGCATTTCCTTTTATAAATATAATCAGCCGCCTCTACAGCATGGAAATGTTCGCATTTGCCTCGATCTGATGCAAATGTGTGAGGGCCCCCGAAGCAAAGTGGTATCCTGATCATGTGCGGAAAGGGTTCCCCTCCCCCCCACACCAAAGTCAATAGAACGGCCCGTTCAAATGCAAATTTATGTTTAAACCCTTTTATCCCATTTCCCACCCCTTGAAAAGGATCTCAGAGAGGCTTACAAAGCTATGAAAACCAAAAACCTCCCCTGCCCTCAGGGTTATAGTCGAAAAAGACGCGGCATAAAAGGAAAACTGATCGGGAGGGGGGAAAGGAAAAAATGCAAGCTCAAGCAGTAGCTTTATGTACAAGGTATTCTAATGATCAGCTGGAATGGAAGCAGTTCAGTGAGAGAAGGAACCAAAAGTTGCTGAGCCTACAAGGCTGAGAATAGCTTGCCTGAAAGACCACCTGTCCATATAGAGATCTGTAATATCAGATCATCTGGGGGAAATTTGTTTGTGGCTCTGCACCCTGCAGAATACCATAGGGCGGTGACCCCCAAAAGGGAATTATCTGGTGTGGAATGCCATTCCATCTGCCATACACGTGAATTGCTTCATACATCTTATGAATACAGATCCCTTTGCTTGGTTTTCCCTGACTATAATATGAGTCTGTTTTTATCTCTTTTTATTATGCTGTTACATTATTTTGATGTCATTTTGTGCACTGCTTAGGGATTTGGTAAAGCATTTAACAGTTTAGAAATGCTTTTTAACAAACAAATAACCAGCAGTGCCATTTTATTGAAAATTTCAACTGTGCATAGTGCCGATTGGCCAACACTGTGACATCATGAACCCCACCTCTCGGCTCTGTCTGAAGCAGTTTTCAGGATTTTAAAAAAGACTTTTGAGAGAGAGAGAGAGAGAGAGAGAGAGAGAGAGAGAGGAGAGAGAACCAAACATATATTTGATTTGCTAACTTGGGGGGGGGGGGGCTGAAAAAAAAAGTGAACAATATAGGAAATTAAATTAATTTTACAAACGAGAGATGGGTCCGCTCTGAAACAAAAGGGAGATACATAAAGGAATGGGAAACTTTTGGGACTCAGCTCTACAGCTGCAAATAAAACGTTTTAAGTGCGTTTAGGTGAAATACAGAATGTGACGCTAGGTGGCGATGTTGAGGCCTTATGGGAAATTTAAAACGGTTTTTGAAAAAGCATTTTCAGAATGTGTTTTTATATGTGTGTAGATTCCACCTTGCACTAGATTGAAAGGCAAGTACGTGCAATTTTTTTTTAGAAGGAGAGGCTGAGAAGCCACACTCATCGCAGACGCACTTTATATATGTTCTCCACATTCCAAGTTTCCAATTCTTTTCTTACTCACTATCTTCATGGGAAAACACCCTGTCTCCTCATCTCACTGATGTGAGGAGTGAAGACCCAGCTATTTTGATTGTGTTTGGAGGCGTTTGGGGGGGCTTCTTAATGGGCACTTCCTTCTATAAATCAGTCGCTTGCTCCTTGGAACAGAAAATATATATACATAAACTCCCGCTGCTACATAGCACTGTAGGCTCCAAAAACATCAGGGGATCAAAGGGCAGGGAGATTCATCTCCCGAATAATCAAAACAATCCTGTCAACCTCCCCGAAGTGCCTGTTTATCCTAGCCCTGGCGGTCCATGTCGGGAAGAACCGCAGGAGGCAAATTTATCGGCAGCCTTCTTTGAATCTGTTCTTGCCTCATTGTTAGTGTCTCTCACACAAAAGGCACCTGGGTTGCTAGCCCCTTCCTGCATGTCTGTGTATGTCTGCAGGATCACAGCTTCCCACCAGTAATGATCTATCGGTATTGGAGGAACACTCTCCTGGGATCTGCCTGCTTAATATCATGGGAGATGAAATCCCCACAAAAGCTTTCCTCAAGAACACCCTCCTCACCCTGTAGCTTGTTGTGACTAGGGATGAAAGGGGTGGAGAAACCGGATTCACTTCGCATTCGGACGCGAACTTGCGAAACGAGGTGCAAACCGAAACATACGCAGCCACCTTTTGAAATCTGCAGTTCTCAGAACGTCGCAAGTGCAGTAGTTCTCTAGGCGAGGAATGCGTACAAAAAGGTGTGCTTTAATATGCACGTGTCTGTGAAAACAGCAAGTGGAAACGTATTATATTTGGGGAAATTGCCGTGCAAGAACGTGTCTGTTAGGCAAAACTGAGTGCAAAAGAATGAGCATATCAGGAGAAATTTGCAAAAAAAATGCTGTTGCATTTTCCCAGGGACTGTTAAAAGAATTGCAAACTGACGTGGAAATATGACAAACTAAATTTAAGATTGCAAAGGAAACAGGAAAAAAAGTGAAATAGACATATTTGCCCATCTCCAGCTGTGAATCTGGGAAAACTAGAATAAAGTACCCCCCCCCCATGAAGCCAGCCAAATAAGAACAACAACAACAAACACAACAACAATAATAAATAATAATTTATTTGTACCCCCGCCCGTCTGCCTGGGTTGCCTCAGCCACTCTGGGCGGCTTCCAACAAAGATTAAAAATACATTAAAATGTCACACATTAAAAACTTCCCTGAACAGGGCTGCCTTCAGATGTCTTCTAAATGTCTGGTATAATGTCAGAGATAAATGTTGTTTATCTCTTTGACATCTGATGGGAGGGCGTTCCACAGGGAGGGCGCCACTACCAATAAGGCCCTCTGCCTGGTTCCATGTAGCTTGCTTCTCGCAGCGAGGGAACTGCCAGAAGGCCCTCGGAGCTGGACCTCAGTGTCCGGGCAGAACGATGGGGGGTGGAGACGCTCCTTCAGGTCTACTGGGCCAAGGCCGTTTAGGGCTTTAAAGGTCAACACCAACACTTTGAATTGTGCTCGGAAACATACTGGGAGCCAATGTAGCTCTCTCAGGACTGGTGTTATATTGGTCTCGGCGGCCGCCCCCAGTCACCAGTCTAGCTGCCGCATTCTGGATTAGTTGTCATTTCTGGGTCACCTTCCCTCGCCTCACATTTAGCAGGCAGCAGATTATTGAACGGCTGAAGGCCTGAATAAAGAGGAATGTTTTTACATGGCACCTACAGACATGTAATGATGGCTCCAGGTGAGCCTCTCTCCCCGTCCTGTGGTTTCCAGCAACTATTTTCCAAAAGCACTGCCTCCAACTGCAGAGGGCTAGTAGCCATGGATCAGGCTAGTAGCCATGGATAGCCCTTTTCTCCCTCTAGCCCTCTTTGAGAGCCATGTGGTCTAGTGGTTAAGAGCGGTGGACTCGTAATCTGGTGAACTGGGTTCGCTTCCCCGCTCCTCCACATGCAGCTGCTGGGTGACCTTGGGCTAGTCACACTTCTTTGAAGTCTCTCAGCCCCACTCACCTCACAGAGTGTTTGTTGTGGGGGAGGAAGGGAAAGGAGAATGTTAGCCGCTTTGAGACTCCTTCGGGTAGTGATAAAGCGGGATATCAAATCCAAACTCTTCTTCTCTCTTCTTCTTCTTTTAAAAGCTGTCTAGGTTGGTGGCCTGGGACGCGAGTGGCGCTGTGGTGTAAACCACAGAGCCTAGGGCTTGTTGATCAGAAGGTTGGCGGTTCGAATCCCTGTGACGGGGTGAGTTCCCGTTGCTCGTTCCCTGCTCCTGCCAACCTAGCAGTCCGAAAGCATGTCAAAGTGCAAGTAGATAATAGGTACCACTCTGGCGCTGCTCTGGTTTTGGTGTTTTGTTGCGCCAGAAGCGGCTTAGGTCATGCAAGCCACATGACGCGGAAGCTGTACGCTGGCTCCCTCGGCCAGTAAAGCAAGATGAGTGCCGCAATCCCAGAGTCGTTCGCTACTGGACCTAATGGTCAGGGGTCCATTTACCTTTACCTAGGTTGGTGGCCATTACAGGCTCCTGTGGCAGTGAGTTCCACCGTTATGTGCCATGTGAAGGACTTTCTTTATCTGTCCTGAATCTTCCAACATTCAATGAGCTTAATAAACCCATGACAGCAGCAATCATGTAACTTTTCTGTGCGTCACAAGAAGCAGCGGAAGGGAAAGTAGGAGACTCTCACCATTCCTCCTCTTTTTGTGTTTTCAACCGCCAGGGACAATGCTGGGGCTCACTTTCCCTGTTGGTGCGAGGGACAATCGACTGACAATCCAGCTATCTTGTCCCTAGTCCACCTGGCAAGAGCAACGTTTGAACCAGCCGCCCGCCCGCCTTGAATGCCGCTGGCGGAAACACTTTAATGCAAACTCATCTGAGGATTTGCAGAGGAAAACACTGCTGAGCAAGAGGGCTTTTGCAGGGATTTCGTTTCCCATTTAATGCGCTTTGAACTACTTAGCATAGTGAATCATTTATCGTTTGCAAGGCGGCACAATGCCGGCCGAGCCAACAATGCTTGCAGCTCATAAAGCGGCACTTACCATCCTCATTTCCTTTTAAATTGACTTTGGGGCTTGTTTAGACTCTGCATCTGAAGAAAACCAGAACCATAGCTCTCAACCTTCCCTTTTTTGTGGGAAATTCCCCTATCAGTACTGATAGGGGAATTTCCCACAAAAAAAGGGAAGGTTGAGAGCTATGACCAGAACCCTCGTGCTGCTGGCTGGCCAAACTGGACTTGGCAGGGTGTCCCTCCCAAAAAAGGAAGGGCAAAGTATTCAAAGCACTTGTCCTCATTGTGACTGGTGAGCAGACATGAGCCTACACCTAATATTTCCATCCTTTCCATTCCTTTCTTTGTCTGGTTCTTCCTGCTCTGCATTCCCCCCATCCTCCTGAATTCTGGTTTAACTAAGAGCATTTCTAACATTAATTCCAGAACTGGAGCATTGCACTGTGCTTTAGCTCTCAAGCTCCTTCAGTTTATTTGCATCTTTATTTCTGACATCCAGACTCCGAAAAAACAACAACGCTATACTGATTGCATCATTCCTTTAGTGCAGTGTTTTATGGGTGTGAACATTGCATCCAGTTCTCTACCTTGGTGGGTCTTGATGGCAGCGGCAGCAACAGGGCACGAAATCCTCACTGGGTAGCCGGAAGTCACTACTTAAATTGCCTGCAATTCCCCCAGTGTCCAGGCTCCTAATATGTTTTTGGAATGCAGTTATTCATTGGATTTCATACTTCTCTGAATGTCCCCATCGTTCTGCCCGGACACTGAGGTCCAGCGCCGAGGGCCTTCTGGCGGTTCCCTCACTACGAGAAGCCAAGTTACAGGGAACCAGGCAGAGGGCCTTCTCGGTAGTGGCACCCGCCCTGTGGAACGCCCTCCCACCAGATGTCAAAGAGAAAAACAACTACCAGACGTTTAGAAGACATCTGAAGGCAGCCCTGTTTAGGGAGGCTTTTAATGTTTAACAGATTATTGCATTTTAGTGTTCTGTTGGAAGCCGCCCAGAGTGGCTGGGGAAACTCAGCCAAATGGGTGGGGTATAAATAAATAAATAAATAAATAAATAATTATTATTATTTTGCGTGTCTTGGCTCAAAAAAAAGAAAAGAAACCAAAAGGGTGTAAGAATACATGTTTTATTATTTATTATACTGGTTAATTGATTTTCTTAGAAAGATAAATTCAACGTGATTCACATTACAACCAATTAAAAACAACAAAGCCCTAAAAACACAAAATTCAAATAAAAGCCTAAAAGCATAGTTGACAGAAAACGCCTTTGAACTTTTTTTGCAAAGGTTTGAATCAACCACTCTCAAAAGTTCAGTGGGGTGGGGGGCGGGGGGCACCTAAAAATTGGTGTGGTGCTCTTTACTGGAAGCACTTCTGGGCTCCAGCTGCCCCTGGATAATTTACTCTCCAGGGTGAATGCAGCCCATAAGGTGGAATTGCAGACCGGGAAACGCCTCTCTTTATCCAAGCACACAAAAATCTGTGCAGCAGACGTGCAGAAATTAATTCTCACCTCTCTGCTGTAACTGCTTCAGTTTAGGATTAAGATTTCCTGCAGCAGGAGGGCTCCCAAGTCAATCAAACTCAAACATGTGTGCAGAATTTATCGTGCTGAGAATGCCCTTGATAGATGCTCCTTAGTGGTGATTATGCTAAGCAGAACCTTTTGGCTGAGCCCCACCTGAAATCCCACTAGCGCTAATCATGCATTTCACCGACTATGGAAATTAAAATTGGGCAGCCCTGTTGGATGACAATCTCCGCTCCGCCCAACTCTTCTCCTTTCTTATGGAGCCGAACTGAGGCAAAGAGAAGCTGAACGCTGCAATTTTTATTTCTTATTTGTGCAGAGGTTAAACTGGCCACTTCAAGAAACAAAGGCTGCATTCTGGGGGTTTTGTTCAGGAAAACAGGAACTCTGATTTGAATTCCCACCCCGGTGAAGGTTTTTAAAATTCAATTCCATTGCTAATAATTTGAGGGCACCGTTCCCGCCCCCCTTTTATTTCCCCTACCAATCTTGGGATTCAGTATTTCAGTCGAGAATCAGTGTTTCCTTCGCTGCATCAGAAAGGGAAGCAGAAAATACTGCAAGAGCATAAAAAAAAACCATGTTAGAACACGCAGTGCATTTGCTATAGGAATGGTGCTAGAGATGGCTTCCCAACCAACGACTATATCAAATACAGTGGTACCTCTGGTTGTGAACGGGATCTGTTCTGGAGCCCCGTTCGCAACATGAGCAACATGTAACATGAAGCGCAGAATCTATGCATGTGCGATCCAGTGCTTCTGTGCATGCGCAAAGCGCTATTTATCGTTCTTCTGCGTCTGCGTGATGCACCGAACCTGGAAGTAACCCATTCCGGTACTTCCGGGTTCAGCGTGTTCGTAACCCGTGCCGATGCAAACCCACAGCTATCGTAACCCAAGGTATGACTGTACCCCAAAGATTGCCTCTCCCCATATGAAACTCCCCACCGGCGGCCTCCCCCCACCCCCCATGGACGGCTGGGTGCTTGCACCGCCCACGTTCTCCCCCAGACGCCCCGACACATGGGGGCAACCGGAAGGATCGAGCCCACCAGCATACCGGCCGCCCCCCTCCCCAACCCGCCCCCGCCCCCAAGGGTGGGCTGGCCACCAGGCGCTCGTGCGCCAGCGGTGCAGCCGCTGCCGCCCATTCCGGTCCCGGGCGGGCTGTGAGCTGGCCGCCCTTGGCCTCCCGTCCCGGGAGCACTGGAACGGCATGCAGAGCCCTGCGCCGCTCCAGCGCCACGTCCCTCATCCCCTGCTCGCCCACCCCCCCTCCCGAGGGGCGGCAAGCGCGAAAGGGAGGCAGTGGAGAGGCGGTACACCGGGGGGCGCCAGAGGGATCACTGCACCACAGCGTGCAGATCTCCTTAAGACGGCCCTGGTGAGAGGTCTGGAGGGTGGCAATACAGAATTGGCCTTTTCTGCGGTGGCTCCTCATTTGTGGAATGCTTTCCCCCAGGGAGGCTCGCCTGGAGCCCTTGTTAAGGTACATATTTTTAGGCGCCAGGCGAAAACATCAGACCCTCCAAGCGTCCCTCTTTTCTGGGGACATCTCTGGATTTACAGAAGCCATCCCAGTTTCTGATTTGATCCCAGAATGTCCTGCTTTTCCTAAGGACGTCCCTATTTTCATCAGAGGATATGGAGTTATGTGAACCCCAAGCCAAGGAGAGTCTGTACAGGGAAGTTTTTTTTATCTTTAACTTTTATTATGTTTTTATGTATGTCAGCTGGGTGGGTTATAAATAATACATTATTATTATTATTATTATTATTATTATTATTATTATTATTATCATCATTCAATAGGATGTCCCAATTTCATCAGAGAAATGTTGGAGGATATGAAACACTCCTCTTTTCCCAGGTCTTTGGCTATTTAAACAATCTATGGCCTTTTAAACTGGGGTGTGTGTGTGTTATTGTTTTCGTTTGTTACTATGGTAGGTGTTTTTATATTGCAAACTGCCCTGTGACATAGGTCAAAAATAGAAGTCCAGCAACATCTGGGGGACACCATGTTGGAGAAGACTAATAAACTCCGTGGAAGAGCTTGTCTCTAGCCAACAGCTTTGCTTGAAGTTACATGGAGTTACAATGTCTGGACCGTGACTCATCTGCAAACTGAAATCAGCTGATAAACTGCAAAGCTGCAGGGGCCAGAGGTTGCTGAGTCCTGTCCCAGAAATCAAGAGATTTGCATGAGACTGGGGAGCAGTATTTCATTTAGCTGTGTTGCCACCAGCACTACGGTAATTCCCACAGCCCAGCTTTGCACCGAGAAAGCTTATCCATTGTGCTGAAGCACAGGATAGAAACACAAGACTGGGCTCTACCCCACCCCAAAGAACCCTAATTTTTTCACTCATGATAAAGAGCCTGCCAGGGACAGGAATCAGGAATCAAGCAGGTACCCACTTATTGTTTTTCAGAAATAGTATCTTCACAAGCCATGGCGGTTGTGGGATAACTGGGATAATATATGACTGAGTTGGGACGCGGGTGGCACTGTAGTCTAAACCACACAGCCTAGGGCTTGCCGATCCGAAGATCGGCGGTTCGAATCCCGACAACAGGGTGAGCTCCTGTTGCTCGGTCCCTGTTCCTGCCAACCTAGCAGTACAAAAGCACGTCAAAGTGCAAGTAGATAAATAGGTACCGCTCCGGCGGGAAGGTAAACGGCGTTTCCGTGCGCTGCTCTGGTTCACCAGAAGCGGCTTTGTCACGCTGGCCACATGACCTGGAAGCTGTACGCTGGCTCCTTCGACCAGTTAATCGAGATGAGCGCCGCAACCCCAGAGTCATCTGCGACTGGACCTAATGGTCAGGGGTCCCTTTACCTTTACGACTGAGTTATTTATTTAAAGTCAAATCTGAGATTCTCAAATCGGCTGAGCTCTGTCTCCAATTTCTGCCAATATAGCAACCCAGTGGTCCCTCTAGCTCAGTTTTATTATTTTTTACACTGACTGGCAGCAGCAATCCGAGGTTTCAGGCAGGGGTTTCTCCCAGCCCTGCCTGGAGATGCTGGGGACTGAACCAGGGACCTTCTGCATGCCCTGCCACTGAGCCATGACCCTTCCCAACTGCCGCATGTCCCTTCTGGATCTGACCAAATCTGGTACAGCATCCCACTGTACAGCGGCCAATCAGATGCTTCCTGGAAGCTGACAAGCTGCATATGAAAGCAGTTGCGCCCTGTAACAACTGTTTGCAGGTACACTACTTCTGGACATGGAAGTTCTACTTAACTGACAATTCTCAGCACCCTTGGCAGACGGCAGTTCCCAGCATTCTTTTGCGTATCGAGGACCTCAATCCACCCCCCATTGACTTGACACAGGAGACATCATTTTTGGTTTGGGTTTTTGGCAAATAATTTAGGGCCACAACTTTATTTAAATACAAATTCGGTGAGTGGTTGCGTAGGCATTGGTTCAGACTACTGTCACACCGGGACAGAGGCTGGCCTAAAACCAGCGATTGGGAGAATGCCGCTGAGGAGAGTTAAGGAGCGGGGGGAAACAACGCTTCCCTCTCCCCATGGTCCCGGGGACTCGGCCACGGCCCTAACCCCTACCGGGGGCTTCGGACAAAGCATAAGAGTCGCCGGATTCCTTTAACGGAATTCCCAGCATCAACCTGATTCTGGATGGGCAGCGCCCAATCCAGCAATCCACACAGGAACCAATGCCTAACCGCCAACCTTACAAGTTGTGACAAGTTGCTACTGCAGTAGGCAAAACCAAAAGGCACAGCCAATCGGCCAGATGGACAAATTCCTACTGGGCCCCTGCAAAGCAGACGACCCCATGACAGGCAGAGCAAAGTCAAAGCAGAGGCCTAAGAAAAAGGGGGGGGGGGGCGGGACGGGTGATCAGCAGCCAAAGCCAAGAGAAGGATCACCCTGCGTGCGGAGGCTTAAATAGGACGCTAAGCTGTCCATCACAAATGGCAACATTAACTTTTGCCCAGCAACTCCTAACTGACCATTAGCTACTAAGGCCGGCTACCGGCCCCACCCCCACAGGAAGGGAATGTGTCTTGCCAGGTCCCGATCGCAACACGTGCTCTTACTCATGGTAGAACCCGATTTGTGGGAGCCTATAAAGTGCTATAATACGACTTTGGACATATATTGCAGATGGGGCCCTAGAGTATAACTATTGACTGAGGTAGCTGAGAACACTGTCACACTCTGCTTTAGGAAGGGACAACTGCAGAGTTTGCCCATCTGCCTTGGATGCTTTAGTTCAGATTCCTGTATTGCAGATGGCCCTCGGGGTCCCTTCCAACTCCACAATTAATTCTACAATTCTATGATTCTATGTTTAGCCTGGAAGAGAGGAGACCGAGAGAAGATATGACAGCCTTTCTGAAATATCTCAAAGGCCGTCATATGGAAGATGGATGTTATGTACTGAGCTGAATCCAAGAACAATAGGATCCAGAATGCAGCAGTCTGATTGGCCCGAGAACAATAGGATCCAGAATGCAGCAGTCTGATTGGCCCGAGAACAATAGGATCCAGAATGCAGCAGTCTGATTGGTCCGCAGGAGCCACCCAATCCAGCTCCAGGTGGAAGTGAATCAGTGACCTGATTGGCCTACAGGAGTAGCCTGGAATTAGCCAATCACGTGGGGCCCATTGTGTAAATAATGTATATATAGCAGACGTTTTGGGGGAAAGAGTCATTCCTTGCTACTATGAGCTGAATAAAGAGCATGAAATTCACACTTGACTCAGAGTATATTTCAATGGAGCAAGCTGGTTTTCTCTTGCTCTGGAGGGTAGGACTTGAACCAATGGCTTCAAGCAGCAAGAAAGGAGATTCCAACTAAACATCAGGAAGAACTTTCTGGCGGTGAGAGCTGTTTGGCGGCAGAACGGTCTCCCTCGCGAGGTGGAGGACTCTCCTTCCTAGGAGGTTTTAAAGCAGAGATTGGATGGCCATCTGTCATAAACGCTTTAGCTGAGATTTCCTGCATTGCAGGGGGTTGAACTAGAGTACTCTTAAGGTTCACTTCCAACTCCACAATTGATTCTAAGATTCTACGATAGTGCTACCCCAGCAAATAACTGTTGCGAGAAAGGCCTATTCTCAACGCAGCGGAAGGATCACTGGGCCCAGAGAATTTAGGGGCAAGTCCTTGTGTCTTCTCCTTTCCTCTCCGCCTTTCGCCGAGGCTTTCGAGACAATGGGCGATGTGAGAAAATCCACAATGGCCATGCTGTAAGGGGGAAAAGACAAAGGGTCAGCTGAGCCTCCCCTGACACAACTCCTGCTTGTTCCTCGCAAGGGTGAGCAGCGTCTGCAAGCATGCCTGCCTGCCTTTGCCAAGACAATTCTCTCTCTCTCTCTCTCTCTCTGCTTGTTGCTGTACTGGAGGAAGAGGCAGCCTGGAGCGAGGCAGACAGTGAGTCAGAGCCAGGAAGGAAGAAGGGGAGCTCCGGGTCATGCCTTGAGCCCGCAGAGCAGGATTAATGGACACTTCAGTCTGTCTGTGTGCAAAGGCCTCCCCGCATCCCCCACTCCTCTTCGGAGGAGTGCAGCTGGCCGGCGGCTCAAAAGCAAGAGGCCCGGCACTCCAGTCTGCGTTGCAGCCGCTTTCTCCTCAGCATGGGTGTCGGGTAGGGCGGTACATTAACCAGCGTGTTCCTCCTGGCCCCTGCGTGAGACTCGAAGGGACGAAATGAAATTAAGAGAAATACATTTTTGCCTCTGCCGCATTCCCTCCCCCCACGTCTCCCTGCCTCCTGGCTCGCGGCCAACTTGTCATTTAGTTGAGCATAATTCTTGCTGACCGCCTTTTAAAATATTTATTATTATTATTATTTTAAACGGGAATCCTTCCCCCCCCCCAAAAAAAACCTCCAAGGCCTGTTTGCCAGCGTCTCCTTCTCTCGGTGCATGACAGGGCCCTGGATAATGGTTTGACGGTTCCCTCCCTCATTCTTCACCTTTGGCCTTTGGCGTATAAGTCTGAAGGGATTAATCTGCCGGGGGTGTGGGGTGTGGGGAGAGAAACCAAAGGCAACATAAAAGCAAACTTCCATGCTCCTTGCATTAGCCTCCATCATTTCTCTGTCCCCTCGGAAAACGCAAAAAAAGAAAAGAAAAACACCATCTTATAACGCTCGTTCTTGGCAGAGGCAGCTCTTTCTGTACAAACAAGCATTGGACGACTTTCCTGACTGTGGGGGCAATTGTGACAGTTTCCCAGGCCTTGTGGGTCATATTTTCCTCCCTTGTCTCGGTCTTTGTCTTCTCAGCCTCTATTGGGAAGGAATATTTTAACATTTTATGTTCACAGGGGCTGTAAACGTAGCTGTAAACTTGCCCACCTGCTCAACGCTTTGCTAATTATCCCTACCCATTTTTCAGGTGGTCTTGCAGTAAGGTTAAAGCTTACTGTGAAATGATATACAGTGGCACCTCTACTTGCGTTCACCTCCGGGATATGTACGGAGCAAACCCGGAAGTATTTTTCCGAGTTTCGCTACGCGCACATGCGCTAAAGCACTCTACATGCCACACGCATGCACAGAAGTGCTAAACAGCACCGTGTGCGGCACCTCCGGTTGTGAATTCCTCGGGATGCGACTGGAGCTCCGGAATGGATCCCGTTTGCAACCGGAGGTACCATTGTACAATGAATTGAAAAGGATGTTCGAAATAACTTTTGTGAAAAAGCCAGATGCGGGGATTCTTTGCTGGAGCCTCCCGTGTGCAGGACGAGGTCAGCTGCACACGGGATACCAGTTGCTGGGGATCTGCGGCCAGCGTCTCACGTGCGTCCTTGCACGGGCGCCGGCCAAGCCTGCGAACGGGACGGCCGATAATTCCGGAGCTTAAACTCACACCGTGCCGTTGCCCGCCAGGCTAAATCTGAAGGGTGCGTGAGTAGTTCAGATGAAAAGTGCCTCGTGAAAAATACCTGCAAGCACTTGCGACCTCCTAAATTGTTCCCTTAAGTAACATACCCAAACAAATGATGGCCAAAGTTACGGCCAAGCAAAAAGGCTAGTGAGCTATGAAAAATTTAAATTAAGACGAAATAAAGACAGAAGAGTTAACACCCACTCTAGATGACTGGCAGCACAATCGCAGAGGCGGGTCTTTTCCTCCTTTTAAAAGGGGAGAATGGCAGTTGGGGCGGTTGGTTCTGGGTTGTGGGTCAGGGAGTGAGGGTGAGAGGGAGAGCGGGTTGGAGGTTAGGCTTAGGTTAGGAAAGGAAAACGTTTATTCCTGTTTAAAGTTGTATCCAAGCTTATGTACCTAATTGAAGAACATTGTAACCGCATTCTACCTTAACATCCTTGATTTAAATGTTACCTCAATAAACATATTTTGTTTGTTCAAACGTTAGTGGACTCTGGCAGTGCGTCAGTACCTCTAGAGGTGTGGTTGAGGGGAAAAGCACGTAGAGGTTTCCTTGAGGAGAGGGGACGGGTGGCTTATTTCCCTAACACACAGAGGACTGGGCAGGGAAGCCAAAGGTGCCACACAGTTGCCAGAAGGAAAGGGCAAGCTGCAGCAGTTTGGGAACCCAGGGTGGGAGAATCCCAAGGTGGCAGGAGTTTCACTTTAAGAACGTGGAGAACTGAGGTACCCCGAGGACTTCTCTCATAACTTTCATTGTGGGGATTTCATTTTAGTCGTCGGTGAACCCTAGGGAGAGACACAGTCAGGGGAAACGTTTTACAGTTGTGAGGGCTCTTGGTGGGACACTGAAAGGGCTCGTCACAATTAATTGGTGGCAGCGTCGCGATATCGAATTCAACACCCACACGCCTGTTTAGTTGAGAATCAGACGACTGTATTTTTTCTGTCAGAAAAATGGCTCACCTAAGGAAAGCTAGGGAAGCTAAGGGTGATGAGAGACCCGATGAGGCAGAAACCAGAGAAAATCCTAACGCAGAGTTAGAGATGATGAAAATTAAATTAGAGTTGGCCCGAGTTGAAGCTGAAAAGGAACGAGTAGCTTCAGAAGAGAGGGTACAATTAGCGAAAGTGGAGGCAGAAAAAGAGAAAAATAAATTAGAAGCAGAGAAAAATAGATTAGAAGCTGAGAAAGAAAAAGAGAAATTGGCAGCTGAGGAACGAATGCAGTCAGAGAAATTTAAAATTGATGCCGAAAGAGAACTTCAGTTACGTAGATTGCAGGTTGAGGAATTGAGAGTGAGGTCAGAATTGCCTCAAAGTCAAGCCTCAACTGACGTTGCTTCGGTTAACCAGAAACGTTTTCCTAAGTTTGTGAAAGGAGACGATGTCGAAGCCTTTCTTTTTAGTTTTGAAAGAGTGTGTGCTGAGTTCAAGATTAGTGAAAATAACTGGATGATGTACCTCAGACCACAATTATGTGGGATTCTAAGTGAAATCTACTCTGACATGAGGGAGGATGAGTTATCTGACTATGATAAGTTTAAGCAATTGGTAAAAGTGAGATGTGGGTTAACGGCCGAACAAAGCCGAAGGGCGTTTCGTGAGGTAAAACGCAACCCTAAGGAAACATTCTCTCAGTTAGCCAGCCGACTGGATAGATTGCTGGACAGATGGATCCAGGGGAGTGGAGTAACAAAGTTTGAGGAGCTAAGGCAGTTAATTTGCTTAGAACAATTTTTTAAGCAAGTTCCAGCCAATTTACGTTGGTTTTTGAGGGACAAGAAGTTACGAACAGTCTCTCAAGCTGCCGAGGTTCTAGATGAACTAGAGGTTGATTTTAATGAAATACCTTACACAAAATCACCTCAGAAGTTCAAACCGTGGAAATCTGGTGAAGGCAAAAATAAACCAGAAAATTTTCCTGTCAGAGAAGTTGGTGTTGAAAAGACAGGGAACAAAAAAATCGTTTGCTATCAGTGCAACAGGGAGGGGCACATTCGCTCCAAATGCCCTCTACTGGCCAAAGCGCAAAGTACACCATCTGCAGCAAAGCCAGTAAAATTGTTAATGCAGGCAGAGCCTGGAGATGGCCCTCAGTCCGTTTCAGAGGAGGCAAATAACTTGTCCGAGTCCGCCTCCAGAGTCATGCAGGTCTGGAGTGCTGAACCAAATACGACTCCAGATTATTTGGAGCCTATACGATTAAATGGCAAAGATATGTTTGGGTTGAGAGACACTGGCGCGCAGGTTTCTCTTGTCAAATCCCAATTTGTTGAACCTCATCAGTACTTACCAGGACAAAATTTCAGTCTGAGAGGAATATGGGGTCCTGAGTTCGAAGTCCCCACAGCAGAGGTTTTAGTTCAGTACAAGAATTATCAGGGCAAGTGGAAAGTGGGTGTATGGGATCGTTTGGAAAATCCAGTTTTGATTGGGAACGATCTGGCAAACCCCACACCACAAGTTAAGGTCATTACCAGAGCACAAGCTCAGGAAATGGCTAATCAAACACCTGCCTGTTCTGAGACACCTCTGAATGCTGAGGAGAGTGACATGCTATTTGAGATACCCATTGCTCAAGAACACAGTGCCCAGTTCTTAGAGGAGCAGAAAGGGGATGTTACCCTTAAAGAATTATGGGAGAAAGCCCAAACCTCAGAAACAGAAGTATCCATTGAAAACCCCTGTGTTTTTAAAATTATTAAGGACAAGCTTTATAGGGTAGCCAAACGAAGGAAATCAGCTGCTAGGTGGGAGGAGCAAAAACAATTAGCATTGCCCATGAAGTACAGGATGCAGGTACTTCAGATGGCGCATGATGCCCCTACCGCGGCTCATTTGGGCATAAACAAGACCCGAGATCGAATCCAGGCAAGATTTTATTGGCCTCGGATGGGAAAGAACATCAAGGAATATTGCAGGTCATGTTTGAACTGTCAACAGCAGCAGGAAGAGGCATTTACAATCCTGCAAGAATATGCCAGATCTTTCAGTAACCCCCCAGGAAAAGCCATGGGAGTGGGGCGTTGTATAGACACTGGAGAGGCCAAGCCAATAATAATAAACCCCTATCGAATAACTGGGGAGTATATGGATTTAGTAAGCAGTTTTAATTCCGGGATCCTGTGGGATGAGGAACGGGAAGCCCCATGTTTGGAATACGAGGTTTTTATATTTGACATTGAGGGGCAGGCCTGGATAGTTTATGACTGGTCACATATCACCACAGTGGCGATTTTTGGAAAATATGACCCAGAGCTTATGGGTTACACCCATTCAAAAGGAGTCAGAGTTGTTTTAAAAAGTGAACTATCTGTGAGATCAGTTAGAACAACTATTCAAAGTTATGATAAACCATTTATCAGTTGGAAATATAGAAAGAAAAACATACTGATAGTTATAGTTGCCTTGGTGTCCCGTCAACTTTCTATAAAAGTGAAAGAGTTTCCTACACTAGAGTTTGTGTGGTGGGAAGATGGGTACCCTGCTGCTCATGCAACACAAATAAATGCCCAAGATGAACGTGGTTACACAGCATTAACGTGGCCACCACATCAAAGACATAAAAGAGTCGTCTTCAAATTGTTTGAAGTGGGAACTGATAATTCAATACAGACCAAATATGGACTGACAGCAAGGGAGATTGCTAACAACAATAGGCAATCAAAGCTTTTTAGTCTACTTTCATTAAGTAAACCCGGTTGTCCAAAAAGCTTCAGCAAACTGACTAGAAAAGCAGCTATCCACAAACTTCTGAAAGCAGTTCCCAATGAATTCAAAAGCCAGACAACCAGTTCTTATGCAGCTTTTGATGACATGGAGATGTTTGTGCAAGGCATCGAGCTTGAGCACGTAACAGAGATCCTGAAAGAGGGAGAGGTGGATCCAAGAGAACTTTCGACCCAGAGAAACAAAGACTCTACACAGCTTGGAATCCACAATCGTTACACACGTGTCGACTGCAGGGACCGGATTGGGACTGTGTCATCCGGCCGAGGAAGACAACCTGCATCCCATCACGTGTGGCAGAGAAAAGACTGGTGCCCAGAGAAAGACACTTCTTGTGGCGGTTAAAGATAGTAAAAGGGACCTTGAACATCGTGGCTGTTACTTTGTCCAGGAGACCAGAGGAAGAAGACTGTTGGTGCATTAAGCAATTGTTTATTAATAATATGCTTATTTAATGCATTTAACAGAGGTATTTAAATAAGTAATGTATTCGCAGATGCATTATCTCGTTTCTTTTAAAGAGGAAAGTTATTTGTTTGTGTATATATCAAATATAAAACAGGTATTTTGAATCATTTGCTGGTATAAAGATGGCAAAAGCCTAAGGGTGAAAGTTTATTGTGTTTTTAAAGTAACCCTATGATTGTGACTATTTGCACCGGCATTACTATCCTTTAGGTAGTGAATGCCTATGCAAATTCTCAGAGGTGGGGAGAAATGTAACGGACCAACCCTGTGCCTGGGTGTGGGCAGGTGCCCAGCACTCGAAGAGTTAACACCCACTCTAGATGACTGGCAGCACAATCGCAGAGGCGGGTCTTTTCCTCCTTTTAAAAGGGGAGAATGGCAGTTGGGGCGGTTGGTTCTGGGTTGTGGGTCAGGGAGTGAGGGTGAGAGGGAGAGCGGGTTGGAGGTTAGGCTTAGGTTAGGAAAGGAAAACGTTTATTCCTGTTTAAAGTTGTATCCAAGCTTATGTACCTAATTGAAGAACATTGTAACCGCATTCTACCTTAACATCCTTGATTTAAATGTTACCTCAATAAACATATTTTGTTTGTTCAAACGTTAGTGGACTCTGGCAGTGCGTCAGTACCTCTAGAGGTGTGGTTGAGGGGAAAAGCACGTAGAGGTTTCCTTGAGGAGAGGGGACGGGTGGCTTATTTCCCTAACACACAGAGGACTGGGCAGGGAAGCCAAAGGTGCCACACAGTTGCCAGAAGGAAAGGGCAAGCTGCAGCAGTTTGGGAACCCAGGGTGGGAGAATCCCAAGGTGGCAGGAGTTTCACTTTAAGAACGTGGAGAACTGAGGTACCCCGAGGACTTCTCTCATAACTTTCATTGTGGGGATTTCATTTTAGTCGTCGGTGAACCCTAGGGAGAGACACAGTCAGGGGAAACGTTTTACAGTTGTGAGGGCTCTTGGTGGGACACTGAAAGGGCTCGTCACAACTTGCGACCTCCTAAATTGTTCCCTTAAGTAACATACCCAAACAAATGATGGCCAAAGTTACGGCCAAGCAAAAAGGCTAGTGAGCTATGAAAAATTTAAATTAAGACGAAATAAAGACAGACGACCATTAGTTCTTTTGATGGCTTTGGCTAACCCGCATGGGCTTCTACATTTCTCTATGCCTCGACTATTCTAAGCTTTCCTAAACTAACAGACCCTGCACCGCCAAATCTTCCGCAATGCTAAGGCTAGCTAAGTCTTTACCGCCAAATCTTCCGCAATGCTAACCTATACTAACACTAAAGCTAGCTAAACCTTTACCGCCAAATCTTCTGCAAACTAATCCCTCTACCTCCTGCACGCGCTTCCAACCCAACCAACCCGTTCCCCCAAAAACCCCGCTACCTGAGCGACTGATTAATCCTGACTATCTGCCCAAAACGGGGAGCCGCAGCCTTTTATTGACAACGAACAAGCAACGTCATGATCAATATTTTTACCAATCAGAACACTGTTGCTGCCCTTGAAAAGGGTGGGAAGCAGATTAACTGACCATTAACAAGTTTAAACCTTTGGAGCCAAAAAGTCTAAGCGGAGGGATCTCAGTGGCAAGACGCCTTCTGAGCCCTGCTTTCACTTTCGCTTTTAGACGGAAGAATACGTTAAATAGTGCATATTTTGACATTAACTAGATACAAATAATCGCAGATGTAAAAACATCCACGAAGTGTATTCCCACAGCCAGAAGCTTTTCTTTTGGGAATTACAGCGACAGAACTACCTAAATTGTATAGAAATTTATTTTTGTATGCTACTACAGCAGCAAGAATGCTACTTGCCCAAGAGTGGAAAGAAGTCCTAGCAAAGGAGGAATGGATACAATGGTTTGTTGAATATTTACAGATATAGATGAAAAGAAATTTACAGTTACAGGAATGGTTTGTTGAATATTTACAGATATAGATGAAAAGAAATAAGAGGAAGAAAAATTTGTGAAATAATTGATATGCATAACTGTACAATATACAAATGTAATAATACAAAATGCAAAGAGGATAATTGGAAGTTTAAGTATGTGTGAATGTAATAGAAACTAGATGTATATATTCTAGAAGATGTAAAATGTATGTGAGGTATATGTAAGTGTGTTTATGATTTTAACCAATAAAGAATTATTTAAAAAAAAGAAAGAATATTTACAGATAAATTGCAAACAGATAAAAACATTGGCAGGATTATTGCAATAGCCTGCAGTTTCATAAGAGTATATATTAAAAGTAGATAATTAAATGAGCCAATTAAATAAATTTGGATATGCAGAAGATATAAAAAAATTAATTTAAGGAACCACAGAAAGAGGAGGAAGGAAGTCAAACTTTGAAATGTTAAATTGATTGTAAAACTAATGACATGTATAAACTTGAAAAGTATATATAAAAAAAACTTTTTAAAAAACCACAACTGCCCATTTTCCAGATTCAACCTCAGCTCATGGCTAAATGGGAATTATTGTGCACAAGGAGTTGCTTTCAGGGTCGACTGGATAAAGATTTGAGGCAGTCTGAATCAGCCGATTTAGGCAGTGTCATGGGCTGGTTGGACACAGAGGAATGGTGGAAGCAACCAGCTGAGGAACCCAGAAGCGAAGAAGACTCAGAACCCGGCAAGTGGTGGTGGGACAACGATCAGTGGTTTTAGGGAAAAGACTGGGAAGAGGAGGCGTCGGAAGCTAAAGAGGCAACAAGGCTTAGTGAGCAGGGAGAGTCTGTGGCAGAGAGCAGTCTAGAATCGGAGGCAGAAACTGAAGCAGGAGAGGAAGCAGGCCAAGAGGCTGAGATGGGTCAGGCTGGTGAAAAAGCACCAGGGTCTCCCTCTCCTGCTGCAACAAGCTCCCCTCTCACCCTTGTCTCCCAGAACCAGAAGCGGCATGAAAAGGGCGGAGGAGAGGTTGCTTTCATACACTTACAGGGCACACAGTAGCCTGTGTGAATTCCATACTCCAACTTCTGCAGTGAGAAATAAAACATGCTCCCTTGGGAATAAGCTGAATAATTTAAAATAAGTGGACCCTCTGGATACGAATTTAATTCATTCCGGGGTCCGTGCGCACCCCAAAAATTTCTAAGAAGAGGCGCCGCTTTTTCACATGAGTGAGGCGCACAGAACGCTTCTGTGCACGTGCGCGTGGTGAAACCCAGAAGTATACACTTCCGGGTTTGCCGCGTTTGCAACCCGAAAGTTACGTTACCATAAGGTAACGTAACCCGAGGGTCCACTGTACTGAGATCACCATGTCAGAGAGAATAAAACAATAATATGCCTACACAAGGCTTTTTTGTGACAGAGCTCACTGGCACGGACACCTCTTATTTTTTGGTGCCCATGGCGGCCATTTTGTGCTGGCACCCTCTGTACCTTTATCAATACATGAACGCCAGAGCCTCATTTTTTTTTTAATTTTTACCCAAAAAAGAGCACAGTTTTTACAGGTCAAAGGCCTGTCTTAGGTTTTCATATAACAGCATACGGAGGGGCAAGCTGAACCTCTCTAGGCAGAATGTTCCAAAACCTGGAGGCAGCCACGGAAAAGGCAATTTTCTTTTGCAGTTCCAAAATTGGCAGAACACGCGAAAGTCAGAGCCTTTCTGAAAGATCTCAATAGTCAGGGAGCCTCATTTGGGAGCAGATGGTCCTTTAGATTGGAATGGGTTTCCTTAATTTGTATTCTTGGAAGCACAATTTGTTTCACGAATGAGTGTTGTTGTTGTTTTGGCTTCTGTCACTTGGTATGACTTGTTCCGAAATTTGTTTTTAAGAAACACTTGGGGAAAGAAAGAAGGGTGGACGGGAGGCTCATAGCAATTGAGGAAGCAGCGAGCGCCTCAGGAATATGTGCTGATGCTTCATCTTCTGAAGGGAAGCCATGATACTGAGGAAAAGTAGGCCCCAAATAGTTCAGTTGCTAAGCAAAGGTAGCTGCAGGCTGGCGCTGGTGAAAGTTCCTCCAGTTATGATGGTTTCCCCCTACCCCAGCAGAAGCTGAATGTGGGAATATACTTTTCAGGTGCGCTTGCACCTGTGGTCATTTGTATTTGATTGTGTTTAATTATGCTTAATTTTACCGTATCCTTCCACCTGGAAGGAAAAGTAGTAGCGGGATCCGGCAGGCGATTCACTCCTGGGATCCTTCCGCAGGTTTTATTGGCTCCAAACTTTGAACTTGGATATGGTCAGTTAATCTGCTTCCCGCCCAATTTAGGGCAGCAACAGTGTTGTGATTGGTTTGTGTATCGATTATGACGTTGGTTGTTCACTCAATAAAAAGCTGCCGCTCCCTGTTTGTGGTGTGGAGAACGTGCGGAAAAGCCCAGTGAGAACGTTGCGTGACAAGCCTAGGCAAAGCGAAAGCAAAACCATCCATCCACGCAGGGCAGCAAAAGCCGTTACCCTCCAGACTGCAGTCTTCGTAGTTTTATTTTCATTTTGCTTTTAAGATCTTTTATTTGGCTGTTCAGTTTTGGCCACCTTTAGCTTTATTTTCCTCTTCGGAGTTTTTGGACCAGACAGACGCTCGCAACCATCTGTGACGAGGCAATCTTCACGAACTCACAGAATTCGAAAACCTTCAGATTGCAGCCAGCGGTTCTTTTCGTCCACGGCACGGTGTGAGCAGGCTCCGGAATTACCGTCCGTCCCGTCCGCAGGCTGCCTATCCCTGCAACTGGCATCCCGTGTGAGGTCAACTTCGTCCTGCACACGGGAGGCGCCAGCAAAGAATCTCCACAGCTGAATTGGTGTCAGTAATCACCACAAAGGGACTTAATTGTAATTAGTTGATTTATTGATTTCACGGGGACAATGCAGTTTTCTCTAGCTACTACTATGAACACTGGTTCCACTTCAAGCCAGAAAGGCACGGTTCCTTTTAAGTGTGTGGGTGTGGGTGTGAAAGAGAGACCCAGAGAACACACACAGTGCTTTTCTGTGTCCCTATTCCTTGGTATGTTGTTGTCACTTCTTGTTTTTGTCGTTGCCCTTGGCAACCACTGTGTCCTGGCACCCTTGGCACCGTTACCAAGAAACGAGTACCTGCTGCTCATTTTCTATCCATCTATCTCACCCATACCATAGGCCTACTGGCCTGAAAACAGGCCACAATTTTAACCCCCAAACTGGCATGTGTAAAAGCTGAATGTGGCCTATATACGGGTAAATATAATATGCCCCCTAATTGTAATGACTATGGTAGAGCCATTCCTAGACCCAGTTGTCACCTGCCCTGTATAATAAGTGATTGCTCTTTATTTCAATGTAAAATGTTGCGTCCTGTATTGATTCAATACAGGGCGCAGTTTGTCATGGATTCCCGCTTTTTCTACTCTGCTCCCCTCGCTTCTTTCCTTTTTTCCTCCTCGCTCCCTCTCCTCATCCCACCCCCAAGGAGGAGCAAACCAGGGCAAGGCTCTGACATTGTTGCTTCCGGTTTCCTGCAGCTTTGGTTGGTTTAAGGCGGCAATTTGCAGAGCTGCAGCCTGGGAGTGCTGGGCCCCCATCCCTCCGAGAGGAACAGGCTTACAAATTTGTGCAGTGTGTGACATATCCCAGAGAGGCCATCCGGTCAGATTTCAATAGATTGATTGCTCCGAAGTCATTTCAGCACCAGGTGGAAAAGAAAATCGCCCCAACCCAACTCACTCTTGCCTGCCCGCTGCCATCCTATCCTGTCCTGTATTTTGCCAGAACAAAGGGAGTAACCCTACACAGGATTCCAGATCTGAGTTTAAGCACAAAGTCTACCCCAGGACTTACGAAAGACAGGCAGGAGGAAAGGGGGGAGGGGACACCAGTCTGCCAGTGTGGTGTAGTGGTTAAGAGTGGTGGACTCGTACATTGGGAATTGGAGCTGCCATCCCAAGGTGTGGGGTTTCCTCTTCCTGTTGAACAAAGCGCCCACGGAAAGGAAGCCAAGGCTGTTACTGCTGCAGTGGGTCAGGTGTGTGTGTGTGTGTGTTTGCAAGTCTGTTTGCATTGGAACAGAAGCACAACATTGTCGGAAAGGCATATGCAGCTTGAACAACTCTCATGTCTAGGCTGAGGAGCCTAGCCAAATTCTACTCCCTTTTGCAATTTACACTGGAGGGGGGAGGGAGCTGTGAATTTGGTGGAGAAAGCAGAGAACAGCTTCATTTGCAAGGTCAAATATGGACTTTATAACCAGGAAATGCAAGCCCTCTGGAGTCAAATGAGAGCCAGTGTGGTGTAGTGGTTAAGAGAGGTAGACTTGTAATCTGGTGAACCGGGTTCGCGTCTCCGCTCCTCCTGGGTGACCTTGGGCTAGTCACACTTCTTTGAAGTCTCTCAGCCCCACTCACTTCACAGAGTGTTTGTTGTGGGGGAGGAAGGGAAAGGAGAATGTTAGCCGCTTTGAGACTCCTTCGGGTAGTGATAAAGCGGGATATCAAATCCAAACTCTTCTTCTTCTCTTCTGCATGCAGGTTAGCAAGGAAGGAGCTCTAAAACAAGCTGTTCACCTAATAAAAGTAGTCTGAATCTAGGTTCTTATATCTAAGAGCCCCTGGCCTTGAGCAGAGTACTCTTCCCACTGGGCAAATGCTCCCTCTTACCAGTTTTGCATGTACACCTCTGCATTTCTCCGAGTTCAATGGCCTTCTCTGGTAGCAAGACACCCAACTCTATGGATGGATGTGTCCTTGGAAGGGGCTACAAATCCTCTTGTGGTTGGGGGGGGAGTGGCCGTGGAGAATGTCTATTTGTGTGTCCTTGCTATTTACGTTGGAAGAATGGAGGGAATTATCTACGAGGGAGTATCCTGTATTCTCTGCAATTACGGCCCATTCAGCTATGAATGTGCCACTAAGCCTTGCAGAGGAGACAAAAGGAACACCCCCAAGAAGAACTTGTGGCTGCTCCTGTTACCAGGGAAACCACTTCCCTTCTTTCCCCCCCCATGCAGAATTCCCGCACCCTGGGTGATTACAACCAGAGCATAGAAACAAATTGTATTTCCAAGGATTTTTGACGGTGGCGGAAATTGGAAGAATCTCAGGTGATTGTTACCACAAGCAAAGACCAACGAAACCATACCCCAAATAATGTACCTGCAGGCTTCTATTGCATTCCCCCCCCCCATCTACAACAGAAGGTTCCTAATCGTCTGAGTGGTGGCTGGAAGCTGTTTGCAAATAAAGTTGTAGAGTTTCCACCGTGATCTCTAGTAACATGAATCAATGAGAATGCTCTCTGACTATTCTTCTATTGAGATACCTCGGTAAATCACGGATCATTAAGCCAACACTCCTTCCCATTCTAATACACCCAAGCCTCATAGTATTGTGTGTTCTTGTGTTGGCATACGTCTATCTCAAGAGACAATGGAGTGCGCCCTCGGGGGTGAAATCAAACCACTACATTAGCGGTGCCAAAGTGACCTCCCTGGGGCGCAAGCCTGGGCAGTGCATATGGAGGTTCTGCCCAGATAACAAGACCCCCCTCTCAGCCTCACTGATGTGGTCCTGCCAGGATGCTGTTAGCGGCTCCCGGCTGGTTGCCCAGGAAAGTATAAGACAAGGAAAAGTTTATTACAGTCCTTTTTTATTTCAGTCTTTACAGAGAGAGGCTACAGAACCCAGACTCTTGGATAATAGCACTGTCCCGAGTGAATCTCCACCCCTGTCTCTCCCACTTCCTCATTCGTCACTTCTATGCGTGCTGCTACATGCTCTCTGTCTTTGAGCTCTTTGCTCTCCTACTTTTAAGGCTCGCCGGGTTCTGGGAGATGGAGGGTCTAGAATGCTTTCTAATGACAACGTGTCAGCTGGGTGTTGTCCCAGCTCTCCCATGATTTCCCAACTTTCCCCCTCATTTGCCTCTGAGCTGCGACCTCCCTCAAACCCCTTGTAAATCTATACTGTCTTCTTCTTCCTCCTCCCTGGAAGGGTGGGGAGGCGGTCTCCACCATTCCTCTTCTGCCTAGTCCCCGACAGCTCCAAAGGAAAGCTGAGCAATACATTTGGCACCAACTTGGCTGCAGGAGTTGCCGGAAGGAGGCATACAAGGCACCAGCCAAGCATCTCATAGAATCATAGAGTTGGAAGAGACCACAAGGGCCATCCAGTCCAACCCCCTGCCACGTAGGAAACACCATCAAAGCATTCCTGACAGATGGCTGTCAAGCCTCTGCTTCAAGACCTCCAAAGAAGGAGACTCCATCACACCCGTTGGCAGCAAATTCCACTGTCAAACATCTCTTACTGTCAGGAAGTTCTTCCTCATGTTTAGGTGGAATCTTCTTTTTTGTAGTTTGAATACATTGCTCCGTGTCCACTTCTCTGGAGTAGCAGAAAACAACCTTTCTCCCTCCTCTATATGACATCCTTTTATATATTTGAACATGGCTATTATTATTATTATTATTATTATTATTATTATTATTATTATTTCTACCCCGCCCATCTGGCTGGGTTTCCCCAGCCACTCTGGGCGGCTTCCAACCCCTTAACCTTCTCTTCTCCAGGCTAAACATACCCAGCTCCCTAAGCCGTTCCTCATAAGGCATCGTTTCCAAGCCTTTGACCATTTTGGTTGCCCTCCTCTGGACACGTTCCAGCTTGTCAGTATCCTTCTTGAACTGTGGTGCCCAGAACTGGACACAGTATTCCAGGTGAGGTCTGACCAGAGTGGAATACAGACCAGAGCAGATACTATTACTTCCCTAGATCTAGACGCTATACTCCTATTGATGCAGCCCAGAATTGTATTGGCTTTTTTAGCTGCTGCATCACACTGTTGACTCATGTCAAGTTTATGGTCTACCAAGACTCCTAGATCCTTTTCACATGTACTGCTCTCAAGCCAGGTGTCACCCATCCTGTATTTGTGCCTTTTATTTTTATTTTTGCCCAAGTGTAGTACTTTACATTTCTCCCTATTAAAATTCATCTTGTTTGCTTTGGCCCAGTTCTCTAATCTGTTAAGGTCATTTTGAAGTGTGATCCTGTCCCCTGGGGTATTAGCCACCCCTCCCAATTTGGTGTCATCTGCAAACTTGATCAGGGACTCCACTCTGGATTTGTGTAGGGTTTACTCCCTAGCATTTTCTTTTCCCGAAGCTGTCGTGCAGGGCAGCCAAAGTTTTGAATTCTGATACTGTCTTCTGCGGCATTAGCTGCTACCCCTCCCAGTTTGATATCGTCTGCAAATTTGATGAGCATCCCCTCAATTCCTTCATCCAAGTTGTTTATAAAGATATTGAACAACAACGGGCCAAAGACAGAACCCTGCAGCACCCCACTTGTCACTTCCCCCCCTTTAAGGTAAAGGTAAAGGGACCCCTGACCATTAGGTCCAGTCGCGGATGACTCTGGGGTTGCAGCGCTCATCTCGCGTTAATGGCCGAGGGAGCCAGTGTACAGCTTCCGGGTCATGTGGCCAGCATGACAAAGCCGCTTCTGGCGAACCAGAGCAGCGCATGGAAACGCCATTTACCTTCCTGCTGGCGCGGTACCTATTTATCTACTTGCACTTTGATGTGCTTTCGAATTGCTAGGTTGGCAGGATCCCCCCTTTAATCCACCTTAATTTCACCAATCTAAAGTTCTGGTAGATGTGTATTATTAATACATGTAGACAAAGGTCAAGTGATAACTCAACGCTGGTTGGGGGTTTCTGAATGAGAGCCTTCCTTCCACAGGACTCAATCCATAGCAAAAAAAAAAGCATAACAATATCCATCAAAATCAATAGCTTCAAAAAAGTAAAAGAAATAAAAAATATCTCTAGAATAGTATTTATGTGTGGTGGAGGGGGGATGATTTGAGAAAAGGATTTATTAGGGGAAACTATTAGAAATGCAGTTCTGGGAGATTTTGAGTTTGTTTTGTTTGGCTAAAGAACATGCGACATGTGCATCTGTATGAACATTTTATTGTGGAGAATATCTGTCGTTATAAAAACCCCTCTTGGCAGAAATACAGAATTAGGAAAGTGATATCTGTTAGGTGATGAGTATCAGTTGGTCCAGGATGTGGATAAGCAACTGAAGGCCTTAGGAACCAAATTCGATCCCCCCCCCCAAAAGTCTCCTTGCTAGCCCCCGAGCATCGCCTTTCAACCTAAAGGACCATCTCCTCCACATTATTATGTAATGCAGCAATTAGGTGGAGTATTGAAATACTCCTGTACCAGATTCTGGAGCTCTTGAGATCTAATGATTGCTTCTTCCCGGTGCTGCTAAGTTCTTCTGTGACTTGCTGGTTCCTACGGGATTCTCCAACTCACTTTTTTTTTTTTACCCTTCCACCACCCAGCCATTTCCTGATGGTGTTTGCCACGCCATGCCTTGTTCCCAGCACAATGGGCTCCTTGCTTCTGCGCCAATAAACCTGCCACTTTCTCTATCTTCTTTTGCCTCCCTAAAACAAACGAGTCCTTCTATCTCTTTGTCTCACACAGAGCTGGTTCTCCCAATGATTGCTTGTGGGTGCTCTCCCCCATTTTAGCAAGTTTTCAGGACAAACTAGCATCTCTGAAGGTGTGCTTCCACCTGATCGGTGCTGGGAGTGCGCCTTCAAAGGAGGTGGATGTAACTACCCGTCAGCTGATCGCTGGTTACAGACATCCCCATTGAACTTTAACAGGTGTCAGTTGCCTAATGTCATAGACAGTTGGGCAGTCCCACAGAGGTTGAGGGATTGAAAATACCTGTCTAAGGTGCCAAAATAATTTGGCCAGCGTTGGACAGACTGCACTTTGACTTGTGAGTGCCATTTGTTATATTGCCTTGTGAAGCAAAATGTCTTGGGTTGATCCTGGTGTCATGATGACCCTGAACACTACACCTTTCCCTTTTTTAAGGTGCTGTATTAAAAAGGTAAAGGACCCCTGACAGTTAAGTCCAGTCACGAACGACCCTGGGGTTGTGGCGCTCATCTCGATTTACTGGCCAAGGGAGCCCGTGTTTTCCGCAGACAGTTTTTCTGGATCATGTGGCCAGCATGACTAAGCTGCTTCTGTCGAAACAAAATAGAAAATTCTTTCCAGTAGCACCTTATAGACCAACTGAGTTTGTTCTTGGTATGAGCTTTCGTGTGCATGCACACTTCTTCAGATACACTGAAACAGTGTGCATGCACACTTCAGATACACTGAAGAAGTGTGCATGCACACGAAAGCTCATACCAAGAACAAACTCAGTTGGTCTATAAGGTGCTACTGGAAAGAATTTTCTATTTTGTTCCGACTATGGCAGACAAACACGGCTACCCACCTGTAACCTAAGCTGCTTCTGGCGAACCAAAGCAGCGCACGGAAACGCTGTTTACCTTCCCGCTGGAGCGGTACCTATTTATCTACTTGCACTTTGACATGCTTCCGAACTGCTAGGTTGGCAGGAGCAGGGACTAATCAACGCAAGCTCACCCCGTCGTGGGGATTCGAACTGCCGACCTTCCGATCGGCAAGTCCTAGGCTCTGTGGTTTAACCCACAGCGCCACCCACATCCTGGTGCTGTCTTAGTCCTGCTTATTTCAGGTGGCGACGGATGAGTGAGAATTGCTAAGTTACACATAACGAGTGTTTCGTTTTTTAAAACATGTGCAGGGATGAAGGTGGAGACCACGATCAAGCAGCGAGCCTAGCTTTGGTCCTGCCTCCAGATATCTGGGATTTGAACTTGGCAGCACTTTAGAAATTGCTTCCACAGAGAGTTGCCAGAAATAAAATGAAATAAAATTTGACCTGCCCGCCCGAGACGTAACGTTCTGGAGTCAGAACGTTTCCAGTCCAGTGAGCATGTAAAAGTGATCCCATGAGTCGTTCAGATTGAAAGGAGTTAATGGACGAAAACTCTTGAAAACCATGAAATAAATAAATAAATAAGGCTACTGGGAATTTCTGCCCACGAAATCTAGCGGACTCTCTGCTTACAAAGATCTTCACTCTGAAGCAATTTTCAGCTTTATTGCACTGTAAATAGAAAATTCTCCAGGTCCTGGATGAGGCATTGTGTAATAGGGCCGAATTGTTACAGGTGTTTCCTGCAACGAAGTCCTCTGGGTATAAAAGCAAATTCTGAATTTTTAGCAGCGTGTTAAAAGTTCTCTTAAATGTAAGATTAATGTGGACAAAGTGTCCAACACAGACTTAAAGGTTTAAACACTCTTGACTCTGTCTTGGATTGTGGCCAAAATCTGTAGCCAGGTACAGAAAACTCTTCTTCCACCAACAAACGTTATGTAGAATTGAAATATGTTAGGTGGGGTTGCTCAACATAAGTTGCAAATTTGAAGCTGCATGAAAATTGCAAAAGATCCCAGAAAAAGGAATCATGATTCCTTCCAGGCTGATTCTGGGCTGCATCAATAGGAGTATAGCATCTAGATCAAGGGAAGTAATAGTACCACTATATTCTGCTCTGGTCAGACCTCACCTGGAATACTGTGTCCAGTTCTGGGCACCACAGTTCAAGAAGGATACTGACAAGCTGGAACGTGTCCAGAGGAGGGCAACCAAAATGGTCAAAGGCCTGGAAACGATGCCTTATGAGGAACGGCTTAGGGAGCTGGGTATGTTTAGCCTGGAGAAGAGAAGGTTAAGGGGTGATCTGATAGCCATGTTCAAATATATAAAAGGATGTCATATAGAGGAGGGTGAAAGGTTGTTTTCTGCTGCTCCAGAGAAGCGGACACGGGGCAATGGATTCAAACTACAAGAAAGAAGATTCCACCTAAACATTAGGAAGAACTTCCTGACAGTGAGAGCTGTTCGACATTGGAATTTGCTGCCAAGGAGTGTGGTGGAGTCTCCTTCTTTGGAGGTCTTTAAGCGGAGGCTTGACAGCCACCTGTCAGGAATGCTTTGATGGTGTTTCCTGCTTGGCAGGGGGTTGGACTGGATGGCCCTTGTGGTCTCTTCCAACTCTATGATTCTATGATTCTAGTGTCAGGGGCTGTTGTTGAGCATCTGCTAAAGTTAGGGATGAGGGAGAAATTTGATTCAGTTCTCATTTAAAGGCGAATCTACCACATTCACACTTACCCAAGCAATATGCAAACTGAAACATAGATATCCTTTTAAATTTGCACTTCTTCAGATTTTGCAGCTAAGTTGTTGGCATCTGCCTGCCATGAGAGATCATCTCCGGGGGTCAAGTCAAACTAATGGAGAATTGCAGCACCTGCTGTGGCTACAGAGACCGGCAACTCGTAACTGCTGCCTCCCATATTGTTTTTGCTGTGTTAGCAGCATTGAAGTGACTTCCCTGGGGCACAAGCCTGGGCAGGGTGTATAGAGGTCCTGGGCTACCCAAACAACAAGAGCCCCCTCTCAGCCTCGCAGATGTGGTCCAAAGGAGAGCAGAGCAAGACGTTTGGCACCAGCTTAGCTGCAGGAGTTGCCCAAAGGAGGCACACGAGGCACTATCCAATCATCTTAGGCACCCTCTCACCTTTGCAGTCTGCAGCCTTCCCAGGTGTCCACACTTCAGCTAAAGCCTAAATACACCATGAAGTAACTCCCTGGGGGCTTTTTTCAGATCAGGAATTGCTGGCGGCCAGGGAGGCTGCAGAAATGTTTGTTGTTGTTGTTCAGTCGTTCAGTCGTGTCCGACTCTTCGTGACCCCATGGACCAGAGCACGCCAGGCACGCCTATCCTTCACTGCCTCCCGCAGTTTGGCCAAACTCATGTTAGTAGCTTCGATAACACTGTCCAACCATCTCATCCTCTGTCGTCCCCTTCTCCTTGTGCCCTCCATCTTTCCCAACATCAGGGTCTTTTCTAGGGAGTTTTCTCTTCTCATGAGGTGGCCAAAGTACTGGAGCCTCAACTTCAGGATCTGTCCTTCTAGTGAGCACTCAGGACTGATTTCCTTGAGAATGGATAGGTTTGATCTTCTTGCAGTCCATGGGACTCTCAAGAGTCTCCTCCAGCACCATAATTCAAAAGCATCAATTCTTCGGCGATCAGCCTTCTTGATGGTCCAGCTCTCACTTCCGTACATCACTACTGGGAAAACCATAGCTTTAACTATACGGACCTTTGTCGGCAAGGTGATGTCTTTGCTTTTTAAGATGCTGTCTAGGTTTGTCATTGCTTTTCTCCCAAGAAGCAGGCGTCTTCTAATTTCGTGACTGCTGTCACCATCTGCAGTGATCATGGAACCCAAGAAAGCAGAAATGTTTACTGAAGACAAAAACACACCTCTCCGTTTGCAATGACAAGCTAGACTCAAGGCACCAAATTCACCCAAATTTCAGAGTGCCCAGAGAACAAGGCAATCAAACAAAAACCTCTCTCACAGGGGAAGAAAACTTTTGAAAAACTGCAGGGCAGATATCAGCACAGCACTAGTTTCAGTTGAGCTGCTTATGAATGCAAGAAATGCATTCAGTTTCTGTAGTTCCAGCACGACTTGCCAGGAGCTAATATGTTTTGAAGTGACTTGCTTCCCCCTGTACTTGGGAACGAGCATTATTGATTTCATTAGCACTTACTTCTAAGTTGGCATGTTTAGGGTTTTCTTGTTAATGAGAACGGAACGTATGCTAGGTAGGCAGATGCTGAGGTTAGGGAAGGTTCCCAAGTTCAGCTGATCTGCACTTTTTCATTAATGCAAGATTTGTCCTGGCCCCAATCTTCTATAAAGTCTTCCTGGTGGGTATTAACTTGGACTAGGTGTCAAGGGGCACACAGAACAGCTGTCAAATGGAGCTGTGCGCAAGTGTTTGGCAAGCTGGATTCTTGGCAGATATTACGTTGTCATAGTAGAGTAGTATTGCAACCTTTGTCAGATTGCAGCTGAATCGCAGTTGGATGCCTTTTCCATCCCCATTCCATGCAATTATTGTTATGGCTACTTGTGTGGAGTTAAAGAATCAGTAGATAAGAACATCCTTTACAGTCGTACCTTGTGTTGCGTTCGCTGTGGGTTGTGAATGGCGCGGGTTACGAACGCGGCAAACCCCGCGCGCGATATTGTGCTTCCGCGCATGCACGATATCACCGCTCGGGTTGTGGACTTTTCGGGGTGCGAATGGCACCCCGGAACGGATCTTGTCCGCAACCCGAGGTACCACTGTAGTCTGAACTGAAATGGGTGCTAAGTTTTATTCAGTGGCTCCCTATAGATGTAGAGCTGCCTTAGGCTGCAGGGACAGTTGACATTGGCTAGAGCCACACTAACTTAGTTACGCATTAATGGAGTTATGGCAAACTTTTTACACAGTCGTACCTCGGAAGTCGAACGCCTTGCGACTTGAACATTTTGGCTCCCGAACACCACAAACCTGGAAGTGAGTGTTCCGGTTTTCGAAAGTTCTTTGGAACCCAAACGTCCTCTGCAACTTCCGATTGGCTGCAGGAGCTTTCGATACGCCTTGGTTTCCGAACATTTTGGAAGTCAAACGGACTTCCGGAATGGATTCCGTTCAACTTCCAAGGTACGGCTGTAATTTAATCTGTATTATATAATACAGATGATTTATTATTATTATTATTATTATTATTATTATTATTATTATTATTATTATTGTTATTTATACCCCGCCCATCTGGCTGGGTTTCCCCAGCCACTCTGGGTGGCTTCCAACCGAATATTTCATATTTAAATGTCCTTATTTAATAGGGTACAAAGTGTTTTCCGGTCACTTTTCCTGTTAAACCACTACCCCTATTTTTTTTTTTTACAGCAGTATCTCGGGTTACATACACTCCAGGTTACAAACGCTTCAGGTTACAGACTCCGCTAACCCAGAAATAATGCTTCAGGTTAAGAACTTTGCTTCAGGATAAGAACAGAAATTGTGCTCTGGCAGTGCAGCAGCAGCGGGAGGCCCCATTAGCTAAAGTGGTGCTTCAGGTTAAGAACAGTTTCAGGTTAAGAACGGACCCCCGGAACGAATTAAGTTCTT